>NC_139724.1:69856708-70570458 GCF_964211835.1 Anser anser
TCCTTTCATGACAAGCAGCTCTTGCACAGAACCTCCTAATGAAAAGAGATTTGAAACTTACAGAAGGAAAGACAAGATTTTAAATTGAACATTATTGTACCTTAGGTCGACCTGAAATTTTCCTTTTAAAGATGAATGTGCTAACTTAATGAGTTCTTCCACGCTGGGTATCCATGGCTTTGTAGATCTTATATTTTCAATAAAAATTACTCGAATAATCTTGAGTGGAAATAAAAAGGGTTTATTTGTTTTTCACTTTTTCAGTTATTCCAGTGGGGGCTATTATCCTGGTCAAGAAACGTGACTGTGCTGTTCTCCCTCATGTGCAGCCCGCTCTGAGAGGTGTTTTCAGCCGTAGCCCCCTTGTCTGCAGAGCAGGTACCGAAGAAATCCGGCTGCAGGCGACGGCACGGCTGCACCCGGTGCTGGGTTTGGCTGCTGCTGCGTGCAGCCACCCTCGCCGGGGACAGCCAGGGCTCGGATGTGTCACCGAGGGATGGAGATGGCGTGCTGGTTTCCCTCATTTTTAGGTTGAATGTTTGCACATGTGCTTCGTGTGCATGCACGCGTTGGTGTGTGCACAACTGTTACGTGTAATCACGGCACTAGTGCACAACAAACGCTGCTGGCTCCTGTATTAAACCCTACAGGTGCCTTGGTGGTGCCGCAGTTTGGTGTCACGACCGTGCTTTTAGCAGGTGAGAAGCTCCTAAGCCCATCTTCTTTTTCCCCTCTGCAATTACCGCACGGGGAAAGAATGAGCGGAGAAAAGATGACAGGGCTGCTGGGTCATTTCCTCTGCGGAGAAGGCTCTGGAGAGATGAAGTCACCGAGAAGTCCTTTTTGCAAGAGGAGGCTCAGCCTCCTCCCGCGCTGGAGGACAGAGCGTGCCCCCTTGCAGCACGGGGCTGGCAGAGGACCCGTGCCCCTCTGGTGCTTCGGGGCTGTTTTTTCCCCTGTCCTGGGACTCTGCTGCGAGCCTGCTCCCTGCTGCCCGTGGGGAGAGGCGTGCAGGGCAGCCCCAAACAGTTAACTTTTCCTGCAGATTCTCCACTGCAATTAGGAGGATGAATACGCCTTCGCTCCCATCCTGTCTCTGCCTACCTTGTATCCCACGGAGGCTGGTTTGTCTTCCTGGAAGAGCAGGGTTTGACCAGTAGAAGCTGCAGCATGTTGTTAAACAGAGACTGGATCCTGACTTTCATGCAAAAAAACAAACTCGGCTCAGAATGAGCTTTATCAGACTGAAGCAGCCATAAACAGCCCCCCAAATCCATGAGAAGGGCAGAGTTTTTCCTCTGATGTTTCTAGATCGTTTCTAGCTGTTTTCTGATTACTAATTTCTCAGTGTGAGATTTGAGATGGAAAAAAAGAGCTAATACAACTTGCCTCTAATTTAAAGAATTACGACTTTTCGTGACCTTCAGTGGTGTTATTTTTCTTGACATCGGCGGGTATGGGTTCAGCTATATCACACCCAACCTTATTTCGTTAAAAAAAAAGTTACACCTATTGATCTACAAATCGCTGTGACAGCTCCCAGTACCCTGAGCACCCTACTGTACGTTGTAGGTGACCAGGTCCAGCGAACTGACTTCAATGCCCAGGGAGCGGACCCGGGAGCTGGACGCCGTGAAGCTGTGTGCACGCAGGCAGAGGTGCTCAGCCGCAGGACGAACGTCTGCAGGACTTCGAGGTGTTTGCAGCAGCCTCTGCTCCCGGGAGCAGCGATTCCGTCTCCACCTGACCAGCTTCAGAACGGAGCCAAGCTGTGAATTTGTCCTCGCAGACCAGCGCTGTGGAAAAGGCGGACATTTTAAGACAGAACCACACCACCGCCGCTTTTAGTTAAGTAATGCTAATTTTATACGCTTCCGTTTGGTGCTGGTATTGATCAAGTAATGTCTGTAAAGCAGGTTGCTCCTTCAGAAAGCTGTTAAATATTTTGATGCTCCAGGACATTGTTTTTGCATGTGATAAGAGCCAATAACAGTTGATATTTAATCCACTAACTTGCGCTTCCCAAAATTGGCGGAAGGAGACCAAAATCCCATTAGATACTCTTAAAGAAGATCTGCACTCCCCACAAATAGTAATGGGGGAAACAGATCAGAAATAACAGAAGTTTCACCAGCAACTATGCAAATTGTTCAAGTGGCTGAGTTAATGCAATATTGTTAACTGGTAGCTGCAGAAGCCCATCCAAATGCTACCGAACTACTTAGAATTAAAATGCAGGAGAAATATCAAACAGAAAATACTAGAAACCATTTGGTCGTGTTCTTTCTATCTGATTGGTTATAAATTAATCCCTGCAAAAGGTTTTTGGGGATGCAAGTCCACCTAGAGGCTTGCCCCCCAGCAAAGCATTGTGAAGGTGCTCCGATTTCAGAATTTCTTCCTTCCATTTTGCACGAGAGGCATAAAATGTGGCTACACGGGATGTCTGTAATGTAAAGGGTCTGTGCAGTATGGATTTTTAAACGGTGAAATTTCAGCATGCGTGGTCACTGGTGAAGCTGCCTGAAGGGGGTAGCGAGTGGTTCTGTGCCAGAGCCGCTGGGTCCGAGAGCCAAAAGGCAGGGTCCGTCTGTGAGATGTGTGGCACTGTCAAGGGTCGTCTGTACACACCTACCTGGTGCTCGCACGGAGTGTTGTGTTGTACCATTATCTCGTCATAATATAAATACAGATTTTTATACCTTCTTGTTGTGGGTTTCATTTTTTTCTTAGAATTTTTCATCATCTCTGTTTATAGCGTTTCTTCTCTTTGCAGATCTTTTCATGTAGCTTTAATGCCTATTTAATAAGGAGCTCACTGAGCTTTAGCAATTCAAATTAATAGTATGGCATTAAGGCCGGAGTGCTATTTAAATTAAAGTTCTTTTACTTACGTTGGCCCAATGTAACCTTAATAGTCATTAACGTTATTTGTCTATAACCATGGGTGCTGTGTAAATTCCCACTATTAAATTTCTGACGACAAAACCAACCTATAAAACAAAGTGCAAATTGAAATGCATTAGTGTCTGTTCGAAATAATTGCACTTGAAGTCATTCCAGCTCAGTGCAAGGTAGAAAAGCAGCGTGTAACAGGCAGCCTACAAGTTCTGCGTGTGTATTTTGCTGAATATGTAATTCACAGCACAGGTGATGCACAGCCAGCCAACGATGAGCGTTTCAGTTCATTACTGGGAGAGATGAGAGGCAGGACAGAACTGAAATGCTTTTGCAAACTGTATCATTACACGTTCAACTGTGGTGTAAGACATCCCTTGCTTTTTGTTTCAATTTGTCAAGCATGTTGCACTTAAAAGCAGAGACTTCTTAAAAATATACAAGCAGTCCTTTTAGGTTGAAGTCCTGGTACGTGGCTTGTCAATATTTTTACACTTGATTCCAGTAAGCCACTGAATCAGCAAAAATATTCATGCACAAAGCATAGTGAAACATGTTTTTAGCAAAGCTTTCTTTTGAAAGCACCACTGTCACATAAAATACTATCCAGTGCATTACTAAATTATTAGAGATTTATACATTTATTATGACTAAATTTATTATGGCTGATGTTGGGGCACTATTTCTGAGAGTCCGGTCAGTTTAAGACCTGTGCAGCTTCTTTTCTGACATTTGTAACATTTTATGATCTGTTTATAAGAAAAGTAAATTTAATATTAAAAGCCCAGAAGCTTGGCTATCTATCAGGATGATTTTTTTCAAGCTAATTTAAATGGGAAAGAGCCTTAAATTATAATTAAATTCAGAGTAACATAACCGTCAGCTTCCCCTAAAAAATACAGCTTAAAGAGGTTTCAATGGCAAAGATCTCAGTTATTATTATTACTATTATTATACTTCTGGAATGTGCAGATTTCCCAGTGTTTTTAAGGGCCTCGGCACGGCAGGAAGGGTTCGGTGCGGTGGACAGGCGAGGAGCGGAGGGCTGCCATCAGTGGTGCCAGAAATGGCTGGAGCATGATGGGGGAGCAGTGCGAGGAAGCGGCAGGGACCTGCTTTATTATTATTATTATTTATGGCATTGTATTTCTACAGCTGAAGAAAGCTAATCACTTTGACCTGCTTTTCTAGGAACACCAGGTCTCAGAATGAAATCTCCTGTTCCTCCAGAGGGAAGAGGCACGTGCTCACGAGAGAAAGCAAGCGGGTGCCAGATTTTTGTAATCTACCTTTATTGTTATAAAAGCTCACGTGGCACTTCAAAAGCTGTGCTTAATTCAGAGTTTAAATTTGCTTAAAGCGATTCATTTCATTAGAACACAGTGCTTACAAAGAGTGGCTGGTACTCCGGCGATCTGCATCAGGGACCTCCAAAATCCTGCTGCTATGAGCCACCAAACAGTAGGATGCAAAATGAAAAAGCTTCCACCCCGTCACAGTTCCTCAGCTAAAAACTTATTTCCATGTCTCCTCTGTTACTTCTTTTCACCAAAAAAGGCCCAAACCTAGAAGTGTAATAAGCAAAACACTTTTATATGAGATTTTCATGTGACAGATGTATCTCAGTGGGAGGGTTTATATCAGGCAGCTGCAGTGACTGCATGATGGCAACCGCACTCCTTGCCTGCTTTCTGCAGCCGATGGGTAATCGATAGCTCCTCCGTGAGGCACCAGACACAACCATGGCATGTTTTGCAGCGAAACAAACGCAACATGGCACGGATGGAACAGTGCCGAGCTTGCAGACATCCTTCCAGAAATGTCTACGTCTTAATTTGTTGGAATCCACCATAAAATGGCTTGTAAATGCAATATGCTATCTGAGCAACTTCTCTGGTTCTTGCACACAGATGCAAAACAACTGCTCCTGGAATGGAAAAAAAGGGTAAGGTAAGCCTTTAATTATGTTTTGTCTGAACACAACCAAGAAAAAAAAAATGAATCAGAGAAAAACATTCTTGACCCGTAAGGAGCTGCAAAAGCAAACACAGGGAAGCATCTGGGGCTGTGGTTGGGTGGGGTAAGGGACTGTGAGAAATTTCGGAGATATGTTTGTAACGTGTTTGTAGGGGAAGGCTGTTGTTTAATCTCTGCCCCTAAAAGCCGATCTCGGGTCTGACAAATGAAAATTTGTTTCACATTAGAGGCTTGTTCTTTCAAAATGAGAAGTTTAAGTGCACAATGTTCTGACCTAAAATATTTCAATTCTAGCCTGAATTCTTATGCCAGCGGGGATTATGAGATCATGCTGTCTGTCAACTCCTCTTTCATCCATCTGTTCCCCTCCTCCTTTCCTTGATAACTTTTGAACCTTCAGGCTAATTTTGACCAAATTTGACTAAGCAGAGATAGGATGGAGGCCGCAACGACAATCAGTGGTGAAAACTTCCATGAAAATTTCATGTCTGGGTAGAGAGAGAGCTAAATTATTTTCTGCGGTGAGTGTGCCCGAAGGCTGGCCCAATTGAGCTCTTAACTGTTTCAAGAGGTGGCTACTGGCCAACACCTACGTAGCTCCAAACCAGCTACAGAATTAGTATATGTTCCTGCTCGCCCAGCTAAACAGATGGGGATGGATGTTTTGTGCAAGGCCACGGGGAGGTGAGACACTGCACACGCGTCTGGTGTGAGGAAAGAGTGAGAGGAAACGGTCACACAAGGAACCGAAGGCGTTAGTTGCAGCAGTCCAGAAAGTGTCCTAAATCCTCTTGTATCCGATGTGTCTTCTTCTGGGATGTGGGCTTCAGCAGCAGAGCTGAATTGCTCTCAGGTCAGGGGAACTTTAGAAAGGTTGCTAGGTGCAAAAATTGGAAAATTTGCTTTTACTCAAGTATTTTTTACATGAGCAACATTGATATATATACTACTAAAAACACAATGCTGAAATACTGCCACAGGATAAGCTGATTTTAATGGAAGTGACTAAGCTGAACGACACTGTTTTATGAAATAAGCTAGCAAATTCTTTTGTTCCTTCCCCATCAGAAAGGTGCAATGCACTCTACCTGCAAGGTGATTTGAAAACTTCAGCTAGCCTAAACTGCAGCTGCCTACCAGGCTGTAATCCGATGGTGAGGAATTCAACCCTACAGCTCTTTTTACCCATTACTGCGAGGTCGGGGCTTAAGGTAAAGCTGAGTCTTGCACAGACCACTTTGTAGTACAAATCACCATACTGCACCTTGCAGGCATTACAGGTGCTGATCTGGAGCTAGAAAACTTCACGGGAGTTAGCCTTAGCTGTGCTGAGCTGAGAGGTTGCTCGTTTGCCTGCGTTGATTCATTTCAACAGCTGCATTAAGTGAGATTAGAGGAGCTGCACATTTAGGACATGTAGTGGGAGGGCTCAGCCACCCACATGCACACTGGGTCAATGCCTCATCAGGGTGAAATGTGGAGATAGAATTGCTGGGTGCAATAAACGACTTATTTCTAGAATAACTGGCCCTAGAAGCCACAAGATGAAACGCAGCTCTGAATTTAGTCTTCTGAAGTGCAGAGGATCTAATTCAAGAGCTATTAGTGGGTGAGGTGCTCTTGAGATAGCAACCACAGTACAATTAAGCTGCATGCTATAACAAGTGACAGCAAGACAAATAAAGCACACAGATATTAAATTTTAAGAAAAAGAACTGTGGAAATGGGAAAAATGCTCCCCCCTCAAAAAAATAAACAAAAAAAAACCCACCACTACCACAAAACAAACAAACAAAAAACACCACCACCATCACCAAAAAACAGCTCAAAAGAAGCACGTAGCCTGCAAACACCCAGAAGACTTCAAAATCTTGTACTAGAAGCTCAGGTAAAACATCTGACACAAACAGAAAACTGTTTCAACTCCCCCTCCTTCTCTCCACATGACTCAATGAGAAAGTGAAGGAGGCTATGGTGAGGCAAACAGGAAAGCCCAAAAAAACATGGCACGTGAAGTGTAAACTGGAAATGAAGGCAGCTAAATTTGAGGGGTGACTTACAGAGGATGCTCAAATTGTTGGGAAAAGGTTTACGTGATGCCCAGCTCAGAAAGAGACCTCCCAAGGCAGAAAAGGTCTGGCAGCCATTGCTGAGACCTTTTTGTTGGCTTAACAGGCAGTGGCAGCCGAAAGGCCAAAAAAAATAACGAGCATCATAAGGAAGCACGTTGAAAGCTTGGCAGAAGGGAGAATTTTGCTGTTGTAGAAAACCTTGGTGCACCCACACCTTGCGAACGGCGTGCATCTTCTCTCTGCACCTCAAGAAACGATGCGGTAGAAGATGCAGAAAAGGACAACTGAAATAATCGAGCTCTTGCTTTATACAAGCCCAATTTTGCAACTCTTCAAACTTATAAGGATAAAGCTGAAAGGAAATTTACTTGTGGTTTCTAAATTACTGTGAAGGTAACAGATAAGGTTAAATGCAGAGGTGGTGTTCACCAAATCCTGCAATGCGGGAGCCAAGGGTCACTTTGAAATGAAGATGGGTTAAAAAGCAACTAAGGAAGTGTTGTTTTTTGTTTTATTTAGCTACATTGTTCTGAAAGTCGCCTTATGGGTACACCTCTACAGGATAATGACAGCTCCCCCGCCACATCTCAGCTTCAGGGAGCCTGGTGAACACAAGGGTCTGAGACCGTGGGTTTGTTCAACACTGAGCCAAGTTAAATAGGAGAGAGCACTGCCCCCGCTCTCCTCACGACCCGCTAGGCGCACCAAGCCCCCCAAAAAATCCCTGAGGTGAGCGGAAGAGGAGCAGCAACCACCCCCCTCCAAGGAACCGCCCGCCCTGACAAGGGCGGCCCCACTGAGGCGACCCAACAGCCGCTGCCCGAGGAGAGCCCGCCCGCCTGACGTCAGCAGCGCAGCGGGCCAATCCCCGCGCGGGCTCGCCTTAGCCACGCCCATCGGGTGGGCGGGAGAGGAGCGGCGCGCAGGCGCAGTGGAGGCCGCGCGAGCGCGGCGCGTGGCGGGCGGTTTGAGCCGTTGGCGCCGCTCAACGGCCGCCCCCTGCCCCCGCCCCTCACCCCCCCACCTCCCCTCAGCGCCTCAGCCCCTGCGGTGAGTACCGGCGGCCGCCCCCTTCTTAGGGGTGGTTTATTTATTTAATAAGTAAAGCCTTCTGGGGGTTCTCCATGGCTTAGCGATAGGTGTGGGCGAACCTAAAGCTGTGTGTGGTTTTTATCGACTTCTTTTTGGAGGTACGCCTGTTAAGACAGGGCTGCCCCGTGACGGGTAGCTTGTGTAACGAGTTCTCTTTGTGCTTTTTATTATTATTGTTATATATAGAATCTCCAAGCTGACTTAGAAACACGGATTTCAGAAGGGTGCGTTTCTTTTTTTAACGCTCATCTCTTCCTGGCCGGCTGACAAGCTGAGGTTTTCCTGGTGAAATGTACGTTTTACAACCTCCGTGTTAAGTAATATCAAGCTTAAAACAATCTGGACACTGCCAAAATAACGCAGACCTGAAATTCTTGGTAATTTATCCTGTTCTTTCTTATCTTTTGGCTATACTAAGATCCCAAAGCTGGTAGGTTGTTGGCTGGGGATTGTGCTCTTTTTGCTTGTAGTTTTTGAATTGTGACTAGAATACTTAATCACAGTGTAATTTATTTTTTTCATAAATGGCCAAAGAGCTTATGCTTTGATATTTTTATGTTAAAGGGCTTCTTGTTCTATTTGCAGAGGAAACTTTAAAATGAAGGCTTAGAAGACAAGATTCTGCTTGCTGCTGAAGTTTAAAAAAAAAAAAAACCTAAACAAGATTTTAAGTGTGTTCTAATATTTAACTTTGTTTTTAGAGCAAGCTGAAAGCTTCCCCTTGTTTTGGAAGAGTTAAAAAGATTTATTTTTTAATTTAATGTAAGGAAAACTGTCTGAGTAAAACACTTTCGCAAGCCAATGAATTACTTGGTATTTTACACCTGTTAATTTTGAATCACTGGTAAAACTCTATTTTAGTGGTAAATTTGTGTTGATTAAGCAAACATGTAAGTGTTTGCAAAGATCTGGGATTTCACTGTTAAAAATACTTTGGTCATCAAATCAGGACAAATTATTTAAGACATCCCTGACATTAAAACTGGTTTCTAGTCTTTCAATAACTGCTCTAGCCCAGAATAGTATTTGGTTTTCTGAAGTGATCTGACACTTCCTTTCTGTTGTACAGACCCTTTTAATTAAAATACTGAATGTTAATGTAAAACAACAACAAAAAAAACCCTCACTGGAATAATGCTCTAGTTTTTTTCGTGTATTTGGATCTTTTCTGCTTTCAAAAATACTTTAATCATGAGCTGTGGAAAGGACTTTGTGGAAACTCTTAAGAAAATTGGATATCCAAAAGCTGATGAGCTTAATGGAGAAGACTTTGACTGGATGTTTGAGTCTTTGGAAGACAGATCATTTCTGGAGTGGTTTTGTGGAAATGTAAATGAGCAGCACGTGGTATCTGGAAAAGAACTGCAAGATTTTAATAATCTTCTTGAGTCTGGTAAGCCCATTTTAGAAGGAAATGCACTAGATGAAGTCCTTAAAACCTGTAAGCCCGTGGATTCACAGAGCCAGGAGGAGGAGAAGGAGGAACTTAAGAAATTAGAGGATGAGCTTCAAACTCTTCAGAAGATAAAAGATCTTCAAATTCATCGGCATAATAAGCTTCAGCTGATGATTTCTGAGAACAGCAGTATGTTACAGGCATTAAAAAGCAAAGAGGACGAAGCACTTAAAGATCTGAAAGAAGGGCTGGCAATGTTTACTGCAGCAAATAATAAGCTTGACAACGATCTGCTCTCTCTTATGGATGGAGTTAAGAAATTGGCCTCTTTCTTCACTGCTTCAGATTCAGAACAAGGGGCAGGTTCGCATCTTGTGTTTTTTTCCCAGCTTTCCTTGGACAAGTATTTGTCTCAGGAAGAACAGTGCACTGCAGCGCTCACCTCATACGCTAAAAAGCATTTTTATCCAGGTATGTCTGAACTGTTTGAAAATGTGCACGAAGACAGCGTTCAGCTCAGGGATAAGAGCAAACCAGTCACTTGTGATGAAGCTAACGGAGCTTATGAGGAGAGTCATGAGGTGGCCAGGCTCCAGATGGCGTATATTTGTGCTCAACATCAGCTAATTCAAATGGAAGCTAAAGAAGAAAGCATGAATTCAGCTATACAGTGTGCAGAGAGCATGCTCAAGTCCGTAAAGAACAAGGTAAGCCACAAAAGATGATATAAGGTGGAGTTTTAAACAGAGAGGCATGTTCAGCTGCATCTAGTAAAAAGAACTGCTGAGTTATTGTTATTTCCACTTTTTTTATGTAGTGAAATTGCATTTTTATGAAATTTTATTCTTGCTCTTGTGAAATAGCTTCAATGTCTATGGTTAGAAACTGCTCGGTGTGGCAGAGTGCCTTTAATTCTTCCTTCCAGAATTTATTGCCTTGAAAAACGAGAACCTAGTAATACCTTCCTAGTTTTGTTAAACTCTGAAATTTCAAATTGTAACTGTTTCCCTTGTTTGTACAACAATCAAAGCCATAACTTTAGTTGAAATTTTATAGTATAGGGCAACTAATATGATAAATATGTTCTTGTTCGTGTTCCATAGCAAAAACTTAAAGTTTTAGTTCACTAATGATTTTGAAACTCAGAAACCTGTAATATGGAGACACTGTGGTGGCATGTTTTTAGATACCAAGTAAGTGAAGTGGGCAGCTGAAACCCAGAGAGGTCTCAGTGAGTGACAGTTAGATCTGACTAATGGAAGTTAAGAATGTGAAGGAGTTGTAAGAGAAAAAAGAAAACTAGTTTGTCACAGTTGAGGACTAACCCCTGTAAGTATATTTTTCATCTATGTGTGCTTAGCATATACGGCTTGATGGATTAACTTGAAAAAGATTGCTTCTGGTTGCAGTACTGATTGCCATCCAGCTGAATATAAAAACACGTTTGCATGTGAAATTTCAGTTAGACTTGTTTGAAATCTGGGTGTGAAGTAAAATACAGCTTCTCTGATTTTTCTACAATAAACTGTTTCATGGCCCTGCAATAGGGCTGAATTGTTATTTATTGAAGCTTGTTTGATATCTGCATTTTTAAATCTTTAATTGCCTTATGTTGCAAAGTTCTGTAAAGCTTCTTGCAGAGTTCTCGATTTTGTAGATGTGATGACTTTCACATACATGCACGATTCTTCTGTGAACTGAAGAAATGTGTTAGGGAAGTGATATAAAAGTGTGAGGGAAACGTGACGGAAATTGACAAATATTTTGCTTTATGCAGGGTGTTGGAAAACAAGAAAACCTTGAGGCCAAAATATCTAGTTTGAAAGGTGAAATTGCAACAATTGAGCGACATATAGCTCAGCTAAACAATGAAGAACTGCCTTCTCTTTTGAAAGAGCACGCACAACTGCTGAGTGTGCCAGTGGTGAAAGCAGA
Organism: Anser anser; assembly: GCF_964211835.1. Taxonomy (NCBI): domain Eukaryota; kingdom Metazoa; phylum Chordata; class Aves; order Anseriformes; family Anatidae; genus Anser; species Anser anser. The sequence continues at coordinate 69,868,079 of NC_139724.1, forward strand.
CCTGGATCGTGAGATTGCTCGGCAGGACTGTTTTGCTTCTAAACAAGATGAAATCTGCAGCCATTTGCTAAGACAGAAAGCATCATTTGAACTTATTCAGCTGGCCTATGAAATTGAGTTGAAGAAACATAAAGACGTGCACTGTCAACTTGACAATTTGCTAGAATCTCTGAAACAGAGCAGTAACGAGTTGCAACAGAGACTAGAGGTGTTATCGGAGCTCGCTCAACCCGCACAACCGAGAAAAACTATCGGTCCAAAGGATGACTTCTCTCGTAGGTGAGTGTTACAGCTGCTATTGAACTTTGGCTTATTTTGAAATAAAGTTGGGGAGATAAAGGCTTTGGTAAGCGAAGCCATCTCCATTGCTAAGTTATTAGTTGCTTGCTATAGCTACTTTGTATTTTGAATGCTTCCAAAACCGAAGCCTTCGGGATAGGAGATTTGCCTCTTGCTTATCCTTAGAGGCTCTTTCCAGGTTTGACTAAGGAAAACTGTTCAAGTATCGGTTTTGTTTGTGTTGCCAGAGCACTCCTAAGCAACGTTGAGAATATATTGAATGGTTATAGCGAAACCTCTCTTAAATGGTGTACTGACCTAGGACTCTTTGAAAGTTACTCCAGAAGTGTAGATGCAGAGAGCTGCTAAGAAGTGATTTCCCAGATGATATCCCTGGCCTCATCAGCTTAGCCTGCAAAAACCCCCATGTGGTAGAGGAGAGGGACTACGCCAGGCAGATCTGAAATGTGGTTAGCTCATTGCTGCTGCTTGCCTTGCTGTCCGGCCTCTGTGTTCTCTTGCCCATGTAGATTCCTTTCAACATCTAAGTAACGAAGTTTCCCTGTAGCCCGGGTGATACAGTAGAAATGTGTGTTGTGTTGCTGTCACTTCAAGACTCGAAACCTTTTCAGATGGTGTGTTCTATAATATTTGTTTAAATGTTAGGCTTTTCCCCCTTCTTTCAAGTGTGTGTTTTTAATAGCTGTTATGTTAAGTGATAGTTTAGTCTTGCACAGACTCACTTGATTGCCAGCATTAGGTAGTGTTAATTTTGCTCCAGGTTTGTGTGTGTGTGTGTGTGTTGACAACTTGTAACATTGTTGTTCAGGTTTATTATTAAGTCTCCACACGACTAAATCACAATGTTATCTGGCTGCTTTTCACTTCTTTTTCTTTAAAAAGGCAGGCCTTAGTATTCATGACTGTGAAAGGAAGTTGAAAGAGTTGTAAACCCTAAATGTTTAGTAAGCAGAAAACACTTCAAAGAAACTCAGTTACTCTTGAAATATAGCTCCTGCTCTTAATAAATCCAATCTGATTCTTTACTGGGGCTCAACTCCTAAAGATTTTGATAAGCAGAGGTGGCAGTAGCAACTGAGCAAAGTTATCAGTAACTGTATGAGACTGTTCCTGACGTAGTGTAAAGGTACTCTTTGGTGTAGTAAAGTATCGCTGTCTTCTGCATGGCTCAACTAATTGTAGAATTCCTTAGCTGTCTCTTTGTAAATGCAAGTTGGGAAACAGTCTGGTAAGCTTGAAAATTTCATAAAGATTTCTCATTTCTCACTGGCCACTGAAGCCCTCTGTCTTTTAGCTTTTAAAAAAAAAAAACCAACTTATTTTGCTGTGCTTGAAGTGTAGTGAAATAGTTTGCAAAAGCATATGTTGTCACCTTCTATTGGTATTCGTTGTGTGCTCATTAACTGCTACTTCAGTATTTCATTGCTGTTGCTTATAATGTTGGAATATTTGGAGTCCTATTAATCATTCATGAGCTATATACAGATGGAATCATGAAATCAGTGGGAGATACAGCAGTATATCAAGAGTACCCTGAGCAGTCCTGTCCTCTGGTAGTCCTCAGTCTGACTTCAACAGGAAAATATTCTCTTGACTAGTAATGCTGGGAATGCTTAGGTAACCTTAAAAACACTGTGTCTAACTTTTTGTTACAGGCTATACCAGCTTCTGGAAGGAGGAAATAAAAAGCAATTGTTTAAAACATACAAAAGCCTGCAGCAGATGGCTCAGAAGTTAATGCAGGATTGTGTTGCAGCACAAGACCAGCTAGCAGTGTCTTCTCAAGAACAGTCTCTCTTGTTGTCCAAACTAGATAGTGATGTAAATACCCTTCGTGATGCTCTGTATTGTGGAGGAAATCAGCTACTATTCAGTAGTCGGGTATGTCCTTATGTAGTTACTAAAATTATAATGTTCATGCCTGTCATGTTCTTTTACTGAGACAAATGTAGTATGAAGGCTGGGGACACAAACTGGCTACAGCATGACAGCAGCGAATGTTGCCTTCATGATGGTGGGCTGGTAGTTACATTGTTCCTAGGAAATGTTAGGTTTTGTATATGTTGGCAGGTGATAATTTCTTGGTTTTGAGCAAATAGTTGCATCTAACTCTTAATTTCTTTCAAAGGTATATGCAGTCATGTACTACTGGTAAGTCCATGGTGTGGAAAATGTCTTCTGGATATATCACTGGAAAATTCACTTAAATTTCTATTTATTTCAGACAGGCGTCTTTTGCCGCGTACTACCTGAGTAGTATGGTTCAGCCTCTTAAAAGGCCTACCCCTGGGTGACTTGTGTGGATGAAATAAAGTTATCAAAATTTTGAAGGACAGTTGTAGTAGGACAATTCTGCTACAGAGCTCTTGGGTATCCCTTTTACAGCCTCGTTTAAAAGGGAATAGGGATTGTTAGATATTGCTTGACATAAGCAAGTAAGCAACTGTAGATATCTTAAAAGTAGAATGAGGGAAGACTTTTGTTACGAAATAGTTACAAAAATATTTATTTTTAACACTTCCATTTGCCAACTGAATTTGCAACATCTAGAACAGTTTTGTTAAAAAATTAAACTTTGGAATTGGAACAATGTGTATTTAGGGATTACAGGTTGTTGTATCCATCAACAAACTTTTTATTGATTAAAGTTACCTCTTAAAACAATGATGCCTTTTTTCTATTGATACTGTTTCTCAGGAAAAGTAATTTAACTCCCTTAAAAAGGAAATAATGTATAAGTAGATGACTAGTCTACCTGCACTGAACTGTTGTAAGATTGACAGCTGGGAAAATTGTAGTCGCTAACTGATTTTTTCATTTTAAAATTGAATTGTTTTTTTGTTTGTTCGCTTTTACCTTGCTGTGAAAACTTTATTGAAGTGTCTTTCAACCATCCATTTAGACCAGATTCTTATGGTCTTAACTCATCTATTTTAGTAAACAAGTAAGTGAAATTACATTTTCAGGACCTGATGTGAATACATGTAGCTCAAAAGCTACATAAATTGAATTTATCGCCTCTTTGTTTTCTGTTTCTAATGATTTTTCACTCACCAAGGAAAGTGGTTTCCAAAAGCAAAAGCCTTTCATATTTTTAGTTCAGCTAGTGTATTAACAATGTAAGACTAACTCTTGTTTTGTATTTTTTATTAGGAACTTACTGAACAGTTTAATCAACTGGAGGCTGATTTAAATAAACTAAATCAACTCATTATGGATCTTATTGCTGATTTGAAGTCAAAGAGAAACTTTTTAGAGTCCAATAAGTTGCATCAGATGGAAAGAAACTTGTATGTGTATTTTTTCAAAGACGAAGATCACTTGAAAGAGTTGGTGGAGAAGCTCGAGCGGCAGTCGGAGGCTAAAGCCAGTGGCCTGGGAAATTAGAATTTCACCACTGGTGAAGTTCTTAGTGTTTAACGTTCAGCGTACTCTTCAGATAGGAAAACATGTCAGTGTAAACAGTCCACAAGTTTATGGAATGATGCATGTTAGCTTGTTAAGGCTAACATTTGTCTGTCATTGCAATGGATGTTTAGCTGCCACAGTTACCAAGTTTGGATCTTGTGTTGCTTTACAGCTATTGGCATCTGGTCACTGAGTTCAAATCACGATTCTGTCCAAGTTCTTTGATTTGGCTTCTTTGATATGAATTAATTCTTTGGTTGGTTGAATGAATTACATGCAGGCTGCTCCTTTGCTAACCTGTATATTGATTTCCAGGGCATACAGCATAGCACAGAAGAAAGCTTCATACCCCTGAGATCAGTTTTCTTGCGTGATAAGAACCTCTGAATAGGTGAACTGAAAAGAAAAAAAGTGTGTAAGAGTCATTCCAGATTTTGGAACATGAATGTAGTGCCCTTTCTTCTGAAGGGAAAAGGTTTCCGAGGCAGAAATTCTGTTTCTCCTTTACAGTTCCCCTAAGAACAGATATTTTTGATATATGGGAACATGTTGAAATATATACCAGAATCTGTTTCAAGTACCAAGACCTCTTTTTTTTTTTTAATGACCACTTTGATATGTCTTAAATTATGGCCTATCCTCTCCATTGAAACTAGTCTATACTTATGCCAGGCTTTTCAGAGAAAATGTATTTAAAATTTACCTTTTGGACTTAAGACCAGTTTTGGCATAACTGCATGCAGTTCTCTGTATGCGATTTATAATGATAGGCATTTGAAGTCAGAGTCTTAATGCTTTCATACTTCTGCTTTCACTGACATTGTTAGACCATTTATCAAACTTTTTTGTAGCTTCCTAATACACCAGTGGAAATAGATACACCTTTATAGTATGATAAGTTCCAGTCTTACATATTTTTGATGGCATCAGCCATGCCTGCTTGCAAGTGTTGTATGTATTGATGAAGGCTAGATAATTTCCTTTAAATTTAGTGACAGTTTTCTTAAAACTATTTTGACTGCAGACTTCAAACTTTTATATAAGAGTATAACTTATTTTTAAATGTGTAATTTTTAACTTACTGGTTGTATATCTTTATATCTGTATGTCATGCTGTTTAGCTCCGTACATTGTTTATTATTATTAAATGCCAAACACTACAAGTTCAGTGTTGTCGATATTTACCACAAATCTGTATGTTGGTTTTAGACATATATTCTCATGCCTGGTGTCTTGTTTGTATTTAGTCTGCTAGGTTCTCATTTTGATATGCCCCAGAGTTTGAAGGCTGCTGCTTCCCACCCTGAGAAGTCAGGATATGTTTTTACCCTGAGTAGGAAAGCAATGTCACTCCTAATTATGAAGGTTTGGAGAAGGTGTATGATACTCACGAATGTCAGGGAAAGGAGAGCCATTCTGCCTCCCTCCCTCTTCTGCATGCAATTTGAGAATAAGCAAACCAGCTTTCCCTCTAGAGTGCCTTCTACAAACTGTGTTTTTGTTTTTTCTACCATATCCTTCATTAGGTTCCATGAAAGTCAGTCAGTTCTTTGTGACTTTGCATCATCTGGTATGAGTTCTTTCCTTGCAAGGGCTATGACCACAAGTATCCTGGGGATCCAAGGATACCTCCCTATATTACTGTGCTTAAGCTTTGTAAGCCCTGTGCTATACCGTGCTGAAGTTTAGTCTTGTTTCTTTTCTGTTTCAGACTAAATCCTTACAAACTAGAATTTTGAGATGCTTTTTTGTCTTTTGCAACATCAGTTCTCCAACTGATAATTGGCTTCAGAATTAAGATTATTATGAAATGTTTAAAGTAGTGCATATGTGAGTTCAAACAAAAAAATTGACCTTATTGAGCTAGACAGCTATCAAGCAAGATTTAATGCAGCTCGATGGATGTTCTTCTTTGAATCTGGATACAAATGTTTGTACTTCAGAATTGCAATCTGCCTATGGTCTTGAGCTGAGAAAAATACTTCCATGTAAACAGAAGGAAATGTTTGCTTGATGCAAATATTTTGAAAATATTGCATAGATACCTTGTGTTTGTGGTAAGTTTTATGCATTGTTCCATTCCAACTATAAAGTCAAGAAAGACGTCAGTATGGATGCCTTCTGTTTCTCATTTTCCTATATGTGTTGTACCTAGGGGCTACAAGTTTTTTGTGTGCATTATAGAACGTGGCTATGGGACAACTTTAAAAGCAGATGCTTTGGGAGGGGAACAAAGGATAAAATCTAGAACAGTAATAGCTGCACTCAGCTCGTTGAGACTTTAGATGTTGCTGACCTTAAATTGACAAAAAATATAGTAATACTATTTAATGTTACTTGACTACATCAATTTTACAAAATTTAAGGAATAGAGGTCTTTTGTGCTATTTCAGAAAATACATATATCATTAATCTTTGTGTATCTTGATAGTAACACTGCTTTCATCTTGTGTTGGTGCTATTTTGGCAGGTACCTCTTGAAAGACTTTTTTTATTGATTTAAAACCTGAGTACCACCAGCAGTAAATGCATGGATACGCTAGATATAAACTAATTTAAAGATGTTGAGGGGGAAGTATTTCCAACACAAAGGATAATTCTTGTTTTATCATTCTTTTATTAGAATTTAGCTGTACTTAAAAAGAATGTTTAATTTTAATCAGTGTATTAAAACCTTGTATTTCAAAGAAGTTTCACTTAATAGGCTTTGTAAATGAGTAGAATTTGCTAATTATTATTACAATACTTAGAAAACATTTCCTCCCTGACTAGTTTTTGTTAAGGAGAATGAAGGGCTGAACGTATTCACTATATTTTGTCTTTAACTTGAAAAGAATGTTAAGTGCAGACTGTTTTGTGACCCTGATAGCATGCGTAATTCATGTGTATTTCATGTTTAGGTATAACCATAAAAATGGAACATTACACATCATATATAGGATGTGAGATTTCTGAAGTGCCTTTATCTGATGCTGCTCAGAGGATTATGTCAGCTTTACAGTCTGTTCCTACAGGAATTCAGACTAGCAGAAAAAATAACCAGAGTGAGTAAATTTTGATCTGTTTAAGTGTCTATATTTTCAGTTGGAAAAACTGAAATGCAAACGAACAACAATATCAAACCTCTAGTCCCTATTTAAAAAGAAAACTGAGTATTTCTAGGTTTAGAAAATGAATTGAGCTTTAACTGTGGCATTTGCTGGGACTCTTCTGGTTAAATGATGCTGTGTGAGTGCAGGGAACTAAGATATTGCCAGTACCCTGTATTTCATTGCTTTTTTTTTATCCTTCCTAACCTGTTCCTGCTATGTGGTATAAAAACAGATGAGAATCTCAAACTGTTAATTAACTAATACTGTAAACTAAATGTATGTTAACTTGAATCTGGACTAGATACTTAAATATCACTAGAGGTACTGGGAAGTTGCAAGGAGGCCAGTGAGTTCTCCAGACTAGTCTGTTCTTTAAATACATGCTCATTACCAACTCACTCTTTGTGAAATTCTAGGGGGAAAAGTGAACAAAAGTCCAAATTGTAGAGCAAATTAGGTAATATTAAAAGTCCCTCAGCAGATCTCTGACTCTGGGCAAAGCCCAGCATCATACTCAGAATGTAGTGGATACTAGTGAGGTTTTTCAAGGAGATTTTTTTTAATTCTCAATTCTGTGTATTTCATAGTTCAATCATGTAGCTCTGGAAGGAAGTAGAATTTTTGAGGTTTGCTTAATTTCTGTTCTCTGTTTTCTCTGGAGAACTAGATCCTGGAACATTATCTGGTCAACAGGATTTAAAACTAAGATTTAAATATTGCATTTGTTCTTGTTTATATGGTGTTCGTTTTTATAAGAATAGTAGCTCAGGCTCTTCGTTCACTAGTAAGATAGTGGATTAGTGGAGCCTGATGGTGTAGCGGTGAAAAGGGTAGTAGCTCATTGCTATGTAAATTGGTGATGCGCATTTGAAGACATATGGAATACATTCATCTTAATGTGAAAACCAAAAACCAGGTTATTTTAAAGAAAGTGAGATCTCCTTTCAGCCTCGATTTAATTGCTTTTCTACTTCTCTTGCTACCTTGTCATTTTCTCTGTTAAATGTTTTCCGTCATAGATATGGGAGCTCTCCCTTCTCTGTGATGTCTGTATAGTGTTATGTTGTCTGCTCTTGATCCATTCACTCTGTCAAGCAGTAAAATGAGAGATTCTCTTTCTTTAAAAGTACAATGACGATGTCTGGTATTTTTAGCCAATTGTAATTGCAGTCTTGTAGTGTTCCTAAATCCTTTTTCACTGAGTATTGAAAGAACAGTGTAAGCATTTAGTGGCAGCATGTCACATGACTAGCTTTTTTTGTTTCCCTTATAGTAATTACGATTGCTTCTAGTCTACAGACTTAAGAACAAACTTATAATTTGAATTAGTTTTAGGAAAGTGCCTGTATATTTAGCTTGAGCTGATCAAAGCATGGATCTGTGGAGGAAAAAAAAGTTTGCCTTAAAACAAACAAAAAACCACACCAAAACAAAACCAACAAAAGTTGGTCTGTTTATGGCTATATTGGACTGTATTTTATTGATAAGATCTTTAAAGTTTCAATTCTACTTAATTGGAAAGTCTGTCTTCAAAAGGTAAATATTGGATTCAAATAAGACAAATATCTGTGATGTTGAACTCATGGGTGAAATTGTGGTCATCTTGGCAGTAGCGCTTGTAATAGTTCCATCCAGCAGTAAGTTTGAATGCAAGGATGGGTTTCTACTGCCATCTGGTGATACTTTTTCATGAACCAGGAATTCGAGGTGGTGTGGCGATTTAGATACCGGTCGTACTGAGCACTGTGTGCTGAAGGAGAGCAATGTAATCTTCTCTGGAGGGTGTATTTGTTGAGAAAAAGTATCTAGCCATGAAGTGATTAAAAGCACTGACTGTAGACTCACATTGCTGTTGTTAAATGATTATTTTATTGTTGTGGGAAGTGTCAAGAAAACCAGACCTAAAATGTTTGACACTGTAAATTCAGGTATACCGTATTCACTGTTCTAACAGTTCAGGTTAGGGGGCAAAGCTGGAGATAAAATAACTGAACCTGCTTGTGATATTATAAAGTAATAAGCTTAGTTTCTTCTGGAGACTGAGGTAGTCTTTTAAATTTTTTTATTAGTCTTTTAAATATAGGATCCTGCTTTACCTCGTCAAAACTTTTTAGAATACAGTTTCAGTAAATGCAAAAAGATCCCCTTACACGTTGTTTGATATCGTGTGGCAGCTTGTTAGATTCAGAATGTGTCTAGCTGCTAGTAATACAAATTTTGTAGTTGAAAGCAGCAGTGGAATGGACCCTGTGCGGCCAACAGTTAGAAAGGGACAAAATGCGTATTTTGCCCAGGAGTGCTTTTTTTGGCTGGGCAGTAGAAGGATCTAGAGATAAAGGACTTGTAATTACAAACTCTGGAGGGCCATGCACTTCATGAGAGTTCTGCATTGCCTGGCTCCTCCTATTGTCCCTACTGAATCTGTAAATACTGCTAGTCTGTTAGCCCTTGTTCTTTTATTCACTTGCTTCCCCTCTTCTTGGGGCTATTGGGCCACGTTGAGTGCAGGAAAGAGAAGGCATGTCTTAGCCTCTTCATTGAGCGTGGTGCAGACTTCTGAGGTGTATTTACAAAGCTTCCTTAAACTTTCAGAACTGTAGGCCGACTATTGCTGGTAGTTTGGTGGTGGGCCCAGGAGAACAGCTGTGCTGTGCCTCAGGGCTCTGTCTTAGGCCCAGCTCTAACAGTAATCCTCCTCCTTGTTGGGGTGCTGGTCTTTATTACCTTTCTGTCTATTTGATAAGTCTGAATTTTCCTTGCTCTCTGTTCTCGTCTGGTCTTACAATACCCGTTCTCTTGGGAGAATGAACAATGTGAAAAAATTAACCTCCCAGTGAAGCCCGGTCAGTTTTCTCTAGGGCATGGTAAGTTAAAGATGCATTTGTGAATAAAGTATATTCCTGAAGAATATTTTAGAGAATAATACTGTCTAACACCAAGTTCAACTGTGTGAAGTGTTTTGCTTTTTTCTTGCTCATGCCCTTATCTTTACTTTGACCAAAAAGGGATGTGTTTTCTTGAAAGAAGGTGGTATGCATTCTTAAAATATTATAGTAATGCTTCTACTGAATACTATGAAAAATGTTTGTCTGCTGTGTAGCAAAGCTGAATGTAACTTTCTCTTCATGGGGACAGAGCATGCTTTTGCATGTGCATGTTCAGGAACCTGCAGAGCCATTTTGAACTTGACTGATATTAATTTGAGGAAAACAGTTGCCATGGAAAACTTGATTGCAATTATTTTAAGTTTGGTAAAAGTGTTGGTAATGTAACATTGTATGTAACCAAAGCTGTATGCATTGATCTCAGGTTCATTTGTACTGTAAAATGTTTTCTTTTTTTTTTTAAAGGTATAGAGAAGACTGAGGAAAATAAGCTAGGTGATAAGGATTCACATCTGAAAAATGAAAAGGCAAGCACACTAAGATAAAAGACTACTTAAAAAGCCACTCTTTAATGGAAGTTTTGAAGTTATTGACTGGCTCTTTCGTAACAGGTTTTATCACAGTACATTGCATATTCTGATGGTTCAAACAACTTTCCTCTTTAGTCTTATTTTGCACTTGGCATCTACTTACCTTTGAGAGTCTTGGCCCCACTTTTCCTATTTATACAAAGTCTTTTGTGATTGATCTGAAATAAATGAGGTTGACACATTTAGATAGTTACTAAGGAATAGAAATGTTGTCAAACCTCAGTCACTGAACATGAACAATCACTGGCATCCAAAAAAATCCCCCAAATTACAGCACGCTGCTTTTCATAGTAGTAGTGAAGTGGCTTATGTTTTGTAAATCGTCACCTCAATGTAAAATTGTCACCTCATCATAACTAGCATGGCCCATATAATGCCCATGGGGAATACAGTACAGCCACTAGGTACTATGTCCTCTACATAAGCTGTGTTAAATTAATGCATCGTTCTATCTACTAAATGCCCTTAGTGCAACTGCATGGATGAAGCTTTAGGCATCATTTTTTACCCGAATGTATTCATACAGGAAACCACTACTTTCGTCCATTACAGAAGGACAAGACTTTTCTTTTTTCTTTTTTTTTTCAAAATAAAGAATTCTTGAAGCAGATCTTTTATTTTGGTTTGTGTTTTTTCTTTTTCACCAGAAAAAAAGAGAAAGGTCTGGGAATAAAAATACATTTCCTCATTGATACTAGAAAAAACATATTTAAGAGATTACTGCTCTTTTCTTGTTGGCTGTACTGCTTTCCACAGATGTTAACTGTTTTTTCTTTAGCGTTGCTAGTGCTACATCACTTTTTCTGTTCTGTACTTGTTGCTCGTAGGATTAATCTCTTCAAGTTGTCAGTTTGCAGCACCGTGACAGTGTCTCATCACCCATTCCTCCTTTTCCACTTGTTCTTGTTCCACATTTCTGATCCTTCCACAGGCTGGTACTAGTTGTTACCTAATCATAAAGTGAGCTGTTTCTCATGAAAAATGTCTTTGTTTTTAGGAAGTTTAATTTTTGGTGGAATTATCTCCCTGAAGTTAGTTTAATGTGCATGCAAGTGCCAGCCAAGAATGATGGATAACTGGGGCAGACCCGACTTAGACTGTGATTGGGGACTATGAAGTTGGTCAAATGAGCTGTGGATATTAAAAGTGAGCTCCCATCCCAAGTGCAGATCTCACAGCCTTCCTTACTCTGACTGGTCCATGGTGCATGCTTCTGCAAGTCTGTTCAGGTTCCTTGTGAAGCAGAAAAGTTTGCTTTTTGTGTGCGTTGTGAGGTAGTTTTCTGCAGATTTAATTGACTTGTCTATAGGCATGAGGAGAATGACTTAAGAAATGGATGAACATATGTAGTAGTGGAACCTCTTTTTGTAACATTGAGGAGCTAATTTTGACACACCAGATCTAATGAAATTCTTCTACATCCACATAAATTATGGAACGACATCCTCTGACTTAGAAAGCCTATTGTCACACAGCTATGTCACTATTTCTAATAGACGATCAGTTCTTCCCAGAAGCTGCTGCTCCTCTCTGCGGTTAATTGTAGTTCCAACTATATTATTCTGACTTGATAATTAAATTTGCTTTGTTCTTATTTTTGATCTTTTAAAAGAGAATTACTTATTCCTGATTCTATAATTACTTCAGTGTCCTAATTCAAATTCTGCTATCTGTTAAACAATACAAACTATTTGTGCTTTGACTGGAGCATACACTTAAGTGGATTAGCTGTCTGTCTACAGTTCTTGAACAGTCTTTCTGTGCTAATATTTTTCCACTTACGGTAGCTTTTTTTAGTGTTCCCTTTGTGATTAGCTTTGCCTAAGTCCAATTTATTTGTCATCTTTCAGAACAATCACTATTCATTTTAATTACGCTTTTGCTGCTACCAAATCTTTTTCTGTTTACTTAAAACCTTTTAATTGTACTTCTTTTTTTCTGTAAAGCTGATCCTGTGAAGTGTGTTCTTATCTAGTCTAAGGCTTTTTCATCCTTTGATTCCATAGTTCTGAGGTTTGGGAAAATGGGATGTTGGTTAAGGAATATTACAAACCACCAACAAAAAAGTATTGGCTTTGCCGTTCTGGTTTGCTCAAACAACAGAGTGAATAGAAATGGATGATATCCTTTAATCAGTGGAAATGGTTGTCTTGTTCTTGATGTGAGGTCTGCACAGCAGTAACTTGTGGTTCTTTTAAAGCAAGAAGGCCCCAGTTTTTGGAATGACAGAGGTACTGAAGGAGGCTGGTGATTCTACAAGAGCAGAAAATGTAGTAATTGAGAGCCTTCAGTTACTTTGCAATGATGTATGTAAATGTTATGCTGATGCATGGTGCTAAGACTAAAACTGAGAATACAACTGCTTTGCCAAGCAGTTAAAGAATTCGGAGGAAAAACTGCTTTTGATTTGATTCTGTGTAAGATCAGAATATTCCTGCTGGAAGATGCCCTGACAGGGACTACAGTCTTCCTGAGGCACTAAAGATAGATGAGTCACTACAGGAATGCTTCATTTCAAAAAGGAAATTGCATAAAAAGGAAGGAGCTTTTAAAAGAAAGTATAGGGTGTTTCCCCTCCAAAAGCAAAACATTTTTAGGTAATAAGGACTTATCCAAAACAGAATATTGGAGGCTTAAAACAAACCTCTCTGGGTGTGGGAGCAGTATGGCTAAACAACAGTATGAAGGAGACAACTAAACATCCTGCAACTTTACAGAATTTGCGTTTTGTAAAGACCACAAGACAAAGAATCCCTCTTGGCTGAAGACAGTGTAGAAGAAACTAGCAAAATAAACAGCAAAAAAATACAAGGGCCAGTAGTATACCAAGGACGTTTTTGAAGGAAATCAAGGATGAAGGGTTAGAATTGTTATGTTACCATGCAATTTCTTGCTTGAGGCTCTTTAATAGCAGCATTTTTTTAACTGCTATAAAAGGATGCAGGGAAATGTGTGGAATATGAAAGATGTTGGGGGCATAGTGGTTTAAACAGAATAGAGTATAATACTTAGCCATACACGTGATAATAAGGTGCACCTTCTATGCAACTTTCCTATGAATTCTTACTGTGTCTTGCAATCCTGTAAATTTTTTGGAAAAGTCAGTGGAAATTCAGTAGACTCAGAATTTCCACAGCAGTTATTGTGGTCCCTTGCCAAAAAACAAACAAACAAAAGAACCCTTTGAATATTGAAGCTAAAGATGAAAATGAAAGGTCACCTCTCCCTTCACACAAAGCTCACTAATGACCTAGTCACTGTGGAAGACTAACAACAAGAGCCATCTAGTCCAGTAGCTTCTTTGGCATTGTTAGTGTTGGACTAACAACAAGCAAAAAAAAAGGCAGTGTACATTGTTGGTGTAACAACAAGCAAAAAAAAAATGGTGGTGGTTTTGGATGCCAGCAACATAAATCAACACAATCATTTTTTACTGATATATGCTTGAATTTTGGCCTATGTGATAGAGTTCCCCTAAACTGTCTGTTTTGGTGATATCACTAAAATTTTTTTTCTTTTGTACAGCATCACTTCCTGAAAAGCTTTCTGAATTAACTCAGGGATGTTTATTTTTGTTTCCTAATAAGTTGAATAATTAGTTCACTGAAAAATTTGATTTTTCCAGGAAATTAATGATTCCACAATTGCATTATTAAAATCATCTGCCAGCCCTGCAAGAAATACTGCTGGTCAGAAAGTCAGGACAGTACGTACCAGTGAAATACTTTCTTATCAAGCTACCAAAATACTGAGCTATTACCAGGATTTAGACTTGCCTAAATGGGGATACAGCGAAAAAAATCTTTCAGTAGAGGAAAGAAAACTTAAGGATGGTGAAAAGAATGTAGCTACTCCCCTTAAAAGAAAGCAAGATGTACCTACATGTCATTTGGAGAAAAAAAGATTACCTGTAAAGAACTATGCTTCACATGAAAGAAGATATAACTGGACTTCCAGAGAAGCAGAATTTTCTGAAAATTATCCTTGTGATATCAGGAGTTTGGGATATGAAGAAAAAAGAGAACTGCTTGCAAATATAGAGCAGGCAGTGGCTTTTGTAACTACTATGATATTTCAAGATGGTTCTTCACAGCTCAACTCAGAGCAGGTTAGTGAATGATGCGTTTTGTTTAGAGGCAGTTTTGTGGAACCATTTGAACTGTACATATGACTCCAATAAACAAAAAAGTATGTTCATTGGGAGCATGGAATCCAGACCAGTTTTGGATATTCTTGCTTACAAAAATATAAAAGCAAAATGGGGTAAAACTTAATATTTCTGACTACATCTTATTTTTCTACAAAGTAAAATTTAAAGTAAATGGAACCACTTGGACTAAACAGTCATAAGTGTACTTCTAGTGAGACTGCTTGAATATTTTTCTTCTTTGTACGGTGGATTTGGGTTTAAAAGATGCTTTTGTCTGCTTCTCTATTCTGTCAATGGTGTGTGCAGTAACCATAGTGTATGTGATGACACTCATATGGTAAAATACTTGGGAAGTTTTCTTTATAGAATTGCATAAAATCTGTCAGAAACCACTTTAATTATACTTAACAGGTCTTAACTTCATCAGTAAAAGGAATTGTTATATTAGTGAAGAACCAGACAGATCGTCTTTGTTCTCCCCGTTACTCTTCAAGTGACCGTACTTGGAATGCTGCTGATGGAAGTGACAAATTAATTTATTTAAAAACTGAATGGTCACCTATTTGGGAACAAGAAGCACAGGCTCATAAGAAATTTGCTTGGTGAGAGCATGTAGAAATAAAATACTATTTTGCTTTTCGCAACGGTACTATTTTGCTTTTGGCAACAGTAATGTTCATAGAAAGGTTTGGGTTGGAAGGGACCTTAAAGATCATCTAATTCCACCCCATACTGCCATGGGCAGGGACACCTCCCACCAGCCCAGGCTGCCCAAAGCCCCATCCAGCTTGGCCTTGGGCACCCCCAGGGATGGGGCATCCACAGCTTCTCTGGGCAGCCTGTGCCAGTGCCTCACCACCCTCTGAGGAAAGAATTTCTTCTTTAATCTTTCATCTTTTAGTTTAAAGCCATTATGCCCTGTCCTGTCACTGCACCCCCTGACAAAGAGTCCCTCCCCACCTTTCGTGTATCCCCCTTTAGATAGTGGAAGGCCGTTGTAAGGTCTCCCCAGAGTCTTCTTTTCTCCAGGCTGAACAACCCCAACCCACCCTCAGCCTCTCATCATAGGAGAGGTGCTCCAGCCCTTTGATCATCTTGGTGACCCTCCTCTGGACTTGTTCCAATACATCCATGTCCCTTTTATGCTGGGGGCCCCAGAGCTGAAGGCAGGGCTCTGGGTGGGGGCTGATGAGAGCAGAGCAGAGGGGGACCCTCCCTCACCCTGCTGACCATGCAGATTTTGATGCAGCTCAGGACACGGTTGGCTTTCAGGGCTGCAAGTGCACATTGCCGCCTCATGTTGAACTTCTCATCAACCAACACCCCCAGGTCTTTCTACTCAGGGTTTCTTTCAGTCCATTCTCTGCCCAGCCTGTATTGGTGCTTGGGGTTAGGTTGTGGTACTTTTTTTTCTGAGTTAGAATTTTAGTAATAGTAATAGCTACTCATTCACTTATAAAAGCTTTATGAACACACAATGGTTATACGGTTCCAAAAAAAACAAAACAAAAAAACCTTGAAAACTTATCTTCCATTTGCTGCACTGCATTTCTTACACAGTATGTTTCAGGACATCATTATGATATATATCCTTTTTGAGCCCTGTTGGTATTTTTAATTTCGGAGCATGGAGTGCAATAGGCTTGTTTAATGACTGAGATGATGAATGAGGCTTTCTTAGGATTCAGAAACAATGTTACATCCAAACTACAAGCAAAAAAAAAGTAAATGCTTTGTGCATCTGTTTAATAGTTGGATTAAATCTTTTAAAAGTAGGATTATATTTTAAACTTCCACTTGGCATAGCCAAAATCTTTTTTTATTCCTTATTATTAACTCTGAAATAGTATCCCATAATGGCAGGGATGAGACTGATCTTTCAAAATAATAGTTGCATATTAAAATTTCTTTAGAATACTTTATAAATTTCAGTAATAATTGTTTTATTGTAAACTACTGAATTTGGGGAATTAAATTATAAAGCATTAATTTTCGCGATGTTAGACTTGCTTGCTGATCACATCTCTGCACCGCTCCACTGTATGACTTGAAACAAATCACTTCACTTACCCGTACTTCTCTAGATGCAATGTTGGAATTATAAAATGATTAGTTTTATAAAGTGTCTTCGGTTTTGATGTTATGTTCAGTTCAGAACAATCAATAAAGCAAGTTTTTGAACAATAAGAACTCAAGAATAAACAAGTTGAATAAGCGTATTACCTATGGGCTTTATCTAATTTTTCTAGGAACGGTGTAGTTGTTTAGCAGTG
Source organism: Anser anser (assembly GCF_964211835.1). Classification (NCBI taxonomy): domain Eukaryota; kingdom Metazoa; phylum Chordata; class Aves; order Anseriformes; family Anatidae; genus Anser; species Anser anser. The sequence continues at coordinate 69,884,777 of NC_139724.1, forward strand.
GATCAAAACTATATACAGTAATACTTTATGGTCTGCACAATTTATAATCTGTCTAAAATCTTGGTCCTCTGGTTTTATATCACTAAAGATATATCAACTCAAATTCTATAAAAAATTGTTTTTCCGTATCGCCTAAAATAAAGGTTACAAAAATGACACATTTGAATTATACATAGATTTTACTAATAATATTATAATATATGAGAACTATAGACATTTTCATAAATGATGGAAAAATGTGGCATGATATGAAGCATAGTAGACTTAAAGAGCAAATTAACACTAAGCAATTAGGTCAGTTTAGATTGTCTAACAGCTTTTAAATCATGATTTTACTACATTTACTCAATCTTCTGCAATCTCATTTCGTATAGTAAACAGGGATGCAAGTTGCAGTTTTAGATTAAGGTTGAATTTAAATTCAAGTGTCAAATAAAGATTTCTTTTCTTTATGAGTGCATGGTAAGTCACCTGCTAGGATGCTTAATTTAGTATAGAATGAAGCTCCAGGAATTGAATCGAGAATTTAATATTCAAATACAATATTCTATTCTTAAAGGAATAAAGAAATGTTTGGATTAGCTGTTCAGTTTAATATTAGTTGCTAATTAAAGAATAAATTAAATGGATTAACTAAATCTAGTAGCAGTATAGTGCATGTTAATAAATTTCTTTCGTGCAGGCAAGTGTTGTTTCAAATGCTGCGTCACAAAGGTCCAGTTATTTGCTTCAATGCAAAAGATTTTCTGAGGACAGTACTTCAAATTTATGGTAATGAAATAAGCTGGAAACAAGGTAACTGTCTAATCCAATCTATGACCTAATCCTATAATCTCTGTGCCTGTGATGTTTCTGTTAAAATTACAAGGTATAGAAGCAACTAGATTAGTGTTTAGGTAATATATTGGAGAACAGAATTTTAGTACCATGGAAAAAAAAACCCTTCTTGAGAGGTTTACTACCAGACAGCTGGCATGTCAAGATTACATATTTCTCCTTAGACTTGAGAATAGTTTAAGGTTAGATTCCAGTGGAAACAAAAGCTTTTAAAACAGACTTGACTACAGTTGAGAAGGTTGAATTGCTTCATGTTCCCTAGAAAGACTTCCTCTTCTAGAATTTCATCCTATCCTCTTGAGCAATGCTCATACTGGTCAAAATTAGAAATCACTTGAATACTTGTCTATTTATGATGTATGTCTAAAGGAAAGATAGACAAAACTCTAGAAGTATTTCTCAATATAGAAGCAATTTAAGCATTTTGATTGTCAGAAATAACTTAATTTTTTAGTTGCTGATAGCGTTGTGTTAGATCCAAGGATTGCAGCGTGGCTGATAAACCCCAGCGACACAGTTCCCTCTTTTGAATGTTTGACGCAGAAGTATTTTGAAAAATCCTTTTCTATGGAAACAGAAAATACAGATACAGGCACTTTGAGAAATGCATCGGTAAGTAGTTTGTTTTAGATTGTGGTTGGTTTAAAAGAGGAAGGAGATATTGAAATTATTGCTCTTGCCTACAAAATATTGAAAAAAATATTTTTTTCAATAAATAATACTTTTCAGGTAGAAGAAGAATATTATAATACTACTTGTTGGAAATCTAATGTTAAAGAGAGAGGGGAAGGAAGGGTTCACTGCGTTCTACCAAGATGGGATCAAATTCTCCAGGAACAGTTGCAAAATTCTGTATCTATACCCAAAAGTTCAATAACAAAATTGATATAAAACCTCATATTTTCTCTTTCACCTATCTGCAAACAGATACCAGCTGTCATTTCCAGAATGTCTAATGCCTTGCTCCTTAATTCCTGTGAACATATACCCTTTATTTAGTTTATTATTAAGAATTTTACTGAATCTTACTACATTCTGGTAAAGGTACCACATCATAAGCTGATAGGAAGGAGTCAAATATGAACTTAGAAGCACATGTATGCAGTATCTGAAGATTTACTTGGAGAGAATCCTTAATGTACTCCTTGAGAAGTTATTCCCAATAGTACGGAAATAGTCTTACTGTCTGTTGAAACTTATTTACTGAATGTTATAAAACTTTGATATTGGTATTTTGGGCTACTGCATTCTACTCTGGATGCATTAGCTGTCACAGGTTGTTTGAATGTTGAGAGCGTTAGTGTTGGAGGGAACTAATTTTAAAAATAGGTGTACAGTAGGCTAAATGGTGATTTCTTGAAACCTTCCACTTTCCAGAGGTGTTGCTTATTCAGACACAGGAATCATATCATGATTGTAGAGTTTCTGGGATACAAACCCAATGATGTCAAGTGGACTTGAAATATGGACAGAGCTCACTCATATAAGCACATACCCAACTGCATAGGCCCTTCTGAGACAAATAAAGCCAGTTTACTTCAAAACACTATCTGTAAACTGCTGTTGTTCAGAAACTACTTCAAGAATTAAGCTATTAGTGTAGGGAATGGAAAGAAAGGTAAACAGACAGAAGCTATACACTTGCAGGTTATTTTTACATGTGCTGTCCTGTCGTGTGAGTCAGCATCCTTAACTTGTTTCTTTCCATATTTTCCCTCAGTCTTTTGTTCTTTCTACATCACATCTATTCTTAGTTTTCATTTCTCAGCTTTCTCATCCTGATTCCCACGTCTGAGTTAAATATTGAAGTCTTATTTTCCTCTTTCCCTGCTTTGGGTCTCGTTTGATTCCTTGCCCCAGCCACCTCCAGGGCCTTTTATGCTGATTTCATCCAAGTCCCTATTTATGCCTCCCTCTAACATGCTAATTATTCTCCCCCCTATTCCTTACCCAATTCATTAGTTCCCTGGACCCTCTCACTTTATGTTTGACTTCTCTGTTTGCCCAGTCAATACCATTTTTCCTGTGAATCCTATCTTTTTGCCAGATTTCTCGAGCCTTCTTGCTCTGTCTTTGGTGATAGGTTCCTAACAGTCCTCTGTACTCCCAGAGGGCTCAAGGCCAGGCGATGCATCATGTCCTGTGCCCCACACCTTCAGTTTAGCTCCCTCTATATTTTGCTAATCTTGTCCACCCAGCATGATACTTGGAATGACAGCTACTTTATTCTGTAGCCTGCAGCTCCGGCTACTCACTCAGACCACTCTGTAGCATGGAGTGTGTGCTGCTTGCTGGTCTGTATATTAGGTGCTGTGCCAAAAGGCTCCACAAAAGTGGTCACAGTCCATATCCATTGAAACCTTTGCTGAAACAGGTGCTACGCATCACGCTGCTTTTGTCATTACTGCATTTGCTGATAAGGAATCCTGAAGTCATTTGAAGCCTGACACTGGGCTTACTTCCACCTCCAGAAAGGATCAAGTAAGCTGGCTGTTGCTGAAAGCACTGTCTTTCACAGACAGCTCATTTTTTCCAGGATCACTGGGTATGGACAAGGTTTCTTGCAGTCAGGTCTATGTTTTTTTTTGTTTTGTTTTGTTTTGTTTTCCTGCTATGTGGTAGGAAAACCTCTTTGCAGCGAAGATTACCCCCAAAGTGGAGTAATAGAGTTGAGGATTCTCAACATTCCAAGGCTGAGGAAATGATTTTTCTCCTTTTTTTGGAAAGGGCTGTAGCAAAAAATAGCTCACACGATGAAATGGTGAGCAAGCTACTTCCATCTGTCAAGGTTTTTTCATAGTATGTTGCTTGTGGTAACTATTATTTATGATATGGGTGGGTAGGAGGGTATGCAGAATTTTTTGTGATACTGAAGGCTGGCACTGGAGGGCTGGCAGAGGTCAGAAGAGAAATACCTTGGCATGTAGACCAATGGCATTCTTTAACCTGTTCTGATCACTCCTCTCAGCTGACATCATCTTTCTTTTGTTGTCTGGTTCTTTTTGAACACACATGCCTCATTGATGCATTTGTTATGTTCATTTAAACACAACCTCCTCTTTTCTGGTTTCCAGTGAGAGGCTCTTTTGAAAATTCATCTCCCCTCTCCCTTTCTTTCAGTCTTCTAAATTCTACCCCTGATTTTACTAGACTAGCGCCCACCTAATCCACTTCTTTATCTACTTGTAAACTGGCTTTTGTGTTTTTGAATTATATGTGCTTTCTTAAAATCTTTATCAACTCTAATTTTAATTTGCTACCCATTAAAATGCAAGTTGTGAAAGACTTATGTTGACCAGAAAATTATGGCTCATTGTCTATCTAAAGCTTCATTATGAAAGAACATGCAGAGGTGATTGCAACAAGAAATTAAAGGTTTGATATAGCAAAAAGATCAGAATAATAAATACCTAGCCAATCAGACTGATCAATTCATTCTAATGTGGTAGTTTTCTAACTAAAGCCATATTTTCACAAGGACAACTATTAGCATGCAGTTGAAGACAGTGCATTTGTCTCAGACTGGATATTTGTGAAGTGTCTTCATTGGATCAAACAAGAAATTGTCCTAGTGCTTTGATAATGCTTACACGCTTTTGCTTTAAAAGAACCACTGCCTGGCTGGGCAGATTAAAAGCCCTGGAGGACCACAGTGTTCTGACATCAGACCTGTTTTTAAGATACTCTTGGCAGCAACTTCAATGGCAATCTTCCTGGTTTAATCCATAATTCATAGCTTAATGACATCCAGTTTAGTAGTGATACCATATCTGGTTACATTGCATATGCTCTTCCAGACAATATAATCTTGTTTTTGTTGTTTGCAAAACATTGGATGCTTCATTCATATCGAAGCATTTTCTTCATTTTCTGTGCAGTCTTAGAGTATAAATCTGATAACAAGTAGAATGTCCTTGCATTCTCATCACAGAAGGACCAAAGGGAAGATTCTGAATATATCAAGTGAAAACCGTGAAACTGTGGAATGGGCAACAAAGCTGGATTTGGTAGCATAATTTCTGAGAGCTTACTCTGGTAAGCAAGACACCTTCTAGCTCAGTTTGAGTGGAGAAAGCAAAACATATTTCTTCTGGAGGAGATTTTTTTTTTTTCCAACTTTAGATATTCCAAGAAAGCAGTAAGGTAAGACGGTTATAGAATATCTGCAGGTCTGGAGAGAAAAGAGAGACTTCTGCAGCTCATAGCATAAAATCCCCTCCTTTGTGTTCCACCAGCTCCAGGGCAGGGATGCAAATAATAAAAATGAGCACAGAATAATTAGGATTCCTTCAAAATATATATAGGGTGAATGATAATTCTGGAGATAGCTTACTTACAAGGTGTCCAAGGGACCCTGTCAGTGCTTTTTCAATTGAGAAGCCTTCCACGTGATTTCATGGCCATTTGGTGTCCTGTCAATCAGGACGAGTCTGTTTACTATTCTTGACAGAAAGATGTAATTCACTTGGGAAACAGATCTTGAATTTAGTTGGAACCATGCCTGTGTGTACTATTTTAGTAAAAAATGATCTTGGAATACCCTGCTCACCAAGAATCTAGCCAAATCTAGGTCAGTCCCCAGCTATGCAGTTATTGAGAAGGAAGAAGCGAATGTAATCAGATTATCTTCTAAAGCAGTTAGGGTCCTATTGGACTCAAAATTGGTTTCTCCTCTGAGTCTTCCATCAGATGTACATTACACTCATGTTGTTAAACATGAAGTAGTAAGCTTGAGCATTCTGCATTTCTATCTGCTATAGATATTTTTTTCCAAAATATTAACAGGAATCTGCAGTCAGTATTGTGCCGTATGGCATAATTATCTTGCACTCTGGGTTTCTGGACTTCCTCAAAATTCCACAGTCATGTGGGGTTTAATGTAGATTTTCCCTGACTTCTCTCAGGATGGTTTTTCCTTCTCTTTCCTTTTCTTCTTCTTCTTCTTTTTTTTTTTTTTTTAATTTATTTTTATTTATTTTTATTTTGTTTGTTTTTACTTCCTATTTAATATGCATTACAGAACTAGACTAGAATCTTTCTTAGAAGTCTTAATTATCCTTTTTAATGCCTTTTGTCAAATGATTCTCTCATCTACTTTTCTGGATAATCAAATATTGAGCTGAGGTATCGAACTTCAGAGTATCTCACTAGATTGAGTGGGCATATAAGTAGCATAGAATTATAAAATAGCTTGAGTTAGAAGGGACGCACAAGGATCATTGAGCCCAACTCCTTGCTCCACACAGGATTACAGAAAACTCAGACCCTGTGTCTGAGAGCGTTGTCCAAACACTCCTTGAACTCAAGCAGCTTGGTGCCGCGACCACGTCCCTGGGCAGCCTGTCCCAGTGCCCGACCACCTCTGGGTGCAGAACCTTTCCCTAACACCCAGCCTGACCCTCCCCTGTCCCAGCTCCATGCCGTTCCCTCGGGTCCTGTCGCTGTGCAGAGCTCAGCGCCTGCCCCTCCACACCCCTCGTGAGGGAGCTGCAGGCCGCCATGAGGCCTCCCCTCGGCCTGCTCTGCTCTGGGCTGAACAAACCAAGGGACCTCAGCCGCTCATCACACATCTTCCCCTCTAGACTCTTTACCATCTCTGTTGCCCTGAACAGATGAGCTTCCATGTAATTACAGGTAATGAATCCACAGTAGTTGCAACCTAGAAAGAAATCCTGGAATCGTTATTGATAGTTTTCTGTTGGTTCAATGTGTTGCAGCAGCAGCAACGACAACAACATATAGGTACTGTAAGGAAAAGTATTGAGAGCAAGAAAAGGGTCTTTTTTTTTTTTTTCTTTTTCTTTTTTTTTTTCCCCCGGAGTAAATCTTGGTGTAGCCACAGTATGCAATCTTGAAGACTGCAGTTTCGGTCTCTGCATTTCAAGTAAGGCATACTGGGCTTATAAAAGGTACAGAGAAGGGTGTCTGAAATTGCCCTTCAGAAGACAAAACAGCTTCTTTAGAAGAAGAATGTGAAAAAATTGGGGTTCTTTAAGTGGGAGATGGAAAGACTGGAGGGCACCCACTAGCAGTTTTCAAAGATATTATGGAGGCAGTAGAGAAAGTCAGTGCAGCTATTCAGCAAATACTGCAGTATTATAGCCAAGAGTCATTTGATGAAATCAGGAGGACATGAGGTTAAAAACTGATATATATATATATATGTATATATAAAAAATATATATTTAATGCAGTTAGCAATTAAGTCTGCATTCCGTAGATATTCAAGGAAATGGTAAACTTATTTTTGAAGGAGTCAAAACCTGCACTGTCCCTTAGAGATGTTAGTCTAACTTTTTCATGAAAAAATTTCATAGTCTGTAGATTCAACAAGTTCTAGAAAGCCGATTTGTTCTACACCTACGGTATGTGAAAATAATTGATATATCATATAATCCTAGAATGGTTTGGGTTGAAAAGGACCGTAAAGCTCACCCACTATATACCAGACAAATATATAACTTCAGTCTTCTAGAATGCTCTCCTAGGTTCTATGGTTTGTGGCCCAGGAATTTTATGAGACTGTGCTTTTTGTACTTAATAGCTTGCATGAGAATTTATTCCATAATTTTGGTTATTCAGTCATTATCAAAGATGTGTGCTGTGGGAAATAAAATCTACATCTGCAGAATTTTTCATACTTTCATCTTTCTTCACAGGAAGTTAGCAATGAAAATAGGCACTTTGTTTACATTTTGTGTTCTAGCTTGATAAATTTAATTGGTCGATGTTAATTTTACTTTTAGTCATCGTGTTCTTGGAGCTTTTGTTTGTATTTTCAGTCTGGATATTCATGTCAAATGATCTTCTAGTCAACTAAACAAGGTAGTATGATTGTGTGGAACTTCCCTGCAACAGAAGGAAATGAATAATTCAGGCACAGAAGAAGGGCAGTACTGATAAAGAAATTTGCAAAATATTTTTCCTCATTTTACAAGTAGTAATAGAATTCTGACTTCAACATCAAAGGCAGCGTGTAGTGATACTATTTCTTAGTACATGGTCTTTGCAAAATGTAAATAAAGGAACAGGTAAAATCTAAATGATCTGTACTCCTGTGTTCATGATTTTTTTCCAGAGGTCAAAAAACATTACTTAAGTTTTAAATATAACAGGTGACAAATATAAAAAATATATTTAAATAGTTTAATCCCTTTTAAAATAGGTAGTATTCTGAATATTTTAATCTAAAAGTCTTTATTTTTTTTTTTAACAGTACCAAAACTTAGGTGTAAACTTGGAGAAGCTTTATAAAGTAATGGCATACCTTTCTCATGACTTACAGGTAAGATTTGAAAAGTAGTTACTCAGCTAAAACTTCTGAGGTATTATAAATTAAAGACAGCTAGTGACATGTTTTTCATTGAGATCAAAATCTCTATATGAGTAAAATAGAAGTCTTCAACCCTTACCAATTTACAGTGCTGATCAACATTTAAAATTGTCCATCAAATTTGCCATTGTTTTTCAGAATAATGAAGCGTCTACTCTGAAAGTGTATCTTGAAGAAACTTCCTGTGCAACAGTTAAATATTTAAACTAAGATTGTAAGAACAGGAAAAATGCAGACTGTTGTGATTTTTCATTTTACATTTTAAAGCTATATGAAACTATCTAAAAGTATTAAGAGTTGAAACAATGTAGTTGATTTTCTCGGTAGGCACATTTAGAGAGTGTCTTCCTTGGGTACAAAAACTCTAAGCATGTCTATCATCTCTGTAGGTTATATTAGCCCTTACTGAAGTTCAGAATGCATCTCAAGAATTCTTCTATTTTTGTGGGGCTTCCATTCTGTTCTGTTTTCTGCTTGTGATCATATATCTGGAAATGTGTCACTTCAGGGATATGCTCAGGTTCCGGTGAAAGGTACATAGAATCACAGAACGGTTTGGGTTGGAAGGAACCTTAAAGCCCATACAGTTCCAGCCCCCTGCCATGGACAGGGACACCTCCCACTAGACCAGGTTGTTGAAAGCCCCATCCAGCCTGGCCTTGGGCACTTCCAGAGATGGGGCATCCACAGCTTCTCTTGGTAACCTGTGCCAGTGCCTCACCACCCTCCGAGTAAAGAATTTCTTCTTAATATCTCATCTAAACCATCCCTATCCAAGGGATGCTAGGGGCTTTCCTTGAAACTGATTTGAAATATATTGTGAGGGATTAGACAGTCAGTTGAACCAGGCTAGTCTGGATTTTTAAGTGGCCCAGCAATCCTTCAATGTGTAAAAGCAGCCAATAGGGAAACATCTAAGGCACAGAAGCACTCATCACCAGCCTACAGGGGGAGATTTTAGACAAATACTGCTGTCTAATTGCTTCGGTGGTTAGAGAAAAGAGACTTCCTGTTCTTTGTAACTGGATTGGGTACATAACCCCATTATCTTGCATCTTCTTCCTAATGAAAACAAATTTGTGAATTCTGAGGAGTTGCTTAATTGCTCAAGTAAATAAAGGGATAACTGTATGTTCTATTATAATGGATCTTACTCTAAAAATAAACCATTTAGAAAAAAATGAGGTGTGTGTATTTCTTTATTACTGTTCCTGTACCTTTCCCTACAAAATGATGTGATAACTGACTATAGCGTTTAGATACTATAATTCACACTAAGTAGTATTTCATTCCACAGACAGGCTTGTCATATGAAAAGGGATTATATAGAAAAATGAAATACTGCTTACTGAAAAATGGATTTGCATAATGATACTTTTATGTTTGATTTTGTTAATTAAAGTTGGCTGATACTGATGTTTATTTGTATCTTGCTTTACAGGTTCAAGGTTTGTGGAAATTATTTTGCACATTAGAGCTTCCACTGATCAAAATTCTGGCAGGTATGAAAACTCAGCTCAAAATATGACTCTTCACCTTTTTCACACAGCTGCTTACTATGCTGACATAGGATGTTATCATAGAATCACAGGATGGTTTGGGTTGGAAGGGACCTTAAAGTTATAACTCAGAATACTACATGTTACCTTATCCTTATAACACCTTTGTGAGTTAGAGTTCCCATTTTACAGTCTGAATTATGCAAAATCACAATTGTCAGTTGTAAGTGTACTCTGTATTTGATTGTGTTTACAGTGATGGAAACACACAAAATACATGTGAACAAACAAGAACTGAAAAAAACATCAGAGATTCTCGGGGTAAATTTTGTCTTTATTTTTTTTTCTTTTGAAAATTATATAACATTTTTCTGCTTTTACACAGAATAACAGTGAAAAGAGGAGGATTCTTTTTTTTGTTGTTCTATCACATTTTATGTTACGTTTATTTAGTCAAGCAAAAAAGATATTTGCTTCACTAGCTTTGCCCCTGAACTAAGAATGCATTGCAAAATGCACAGATCCTTTTGGATTATGGGTTGACTAAAAGTTGTAATGAAAGTTTTTGAACCTACACTTGTCAGTAACCATCTTTCTGAGAAATGATACATATTTTTGTCTCTCTTTACAAATAAAACACTCTTTACAAATTATGTGTTCTGAGAGTTCCAAGTTTGCCATTTTCCAATTAGTAAAAATAGCTACAAGAGAAGCCTATTTTGTAGCATTAATTCTGACTAGGTAATCATAGTGGTCTGACAGTTTGTAAGTGTACCAGAATAATTTGCACAGCTCTGTTTCTCACAGACCTCTGTAGTCTTCAATAATGTAAATAATTTTCCAGTGACTTTTGGTAGTTTTTACTACGTTAAATCCCCCTTCCCAGATCACAAAGAATTGTAGATTAAAATTATGTAAGCAATCCACTATACGAGATAGCCAACAATGATTACACATTATGAACTACCCCATTTGTAAGTAGAAGTCCAATATACTCATTAGTCTAGAAAGTAGCAGAATATTGAAGAAAATAATAATTGAAACAGAATAATTCTGATGTACTCATTTGTAGTTGAGACTCAAAGAGCTTGAACAGGAAGCCCATCAAATTGCTGGAGAACGATTCCTTTTGACCAGTAGTAGTCAACTCAGAGAGGTAATATTTATACTGCTGTTATTGCCTAAGCTGTAATTTTTTATGGATACAGAAGAATTATAAAGCATATAAATTTGTCCTTACAACTTCAGATTCTTTTTTAATACTCTTCTGATTATAATGGAGGACATGTCAGTTTTCTCATGAATCTGACAGTTTTGGCTAATCTGTATTTGTATGTATTTAAAGAAATAATGCATTTTATTTTAGTGAATACACTAATGTTACATATAATACATCAAAAGTAGAGATTTTATCTTTCATATTGTGTTGATTCTCTTCCCTACAGTATACTCTGTTTTCCCTGAAATCCGTTTTCTAGACTGAAGTTCAGGCACAGAATTTTCCATTCTTTTTCAGCACTTGAAGCACTGAAACAGTTTTCTTACATGTTTTGTTGATGTAGGTACTATTTGAAAAGTTAAAACTGCATACACTGTGTGAGAAAATTCCAAGAACTGAAAGGCAGCAAGTGGCATCCACCTCAGAAGTCGTGGTGAGACAGGGAGAGGTTTTTTTTTTTTTAACTATCTTCATAATTTAGAAAAACTTCCAAGATATGTTTCAGTGAAACTGACACTTGTCTAAAGTTTCCCTAACAATCTTGGTTTATTTTTTAAGTCATGTTAATCACACTTCATTTATTTGTGCCAGAAATGAAAGGGATGGGGGCTGTCCTCTTAGTACTTACCAGGAATGGGAAGGATAGAGGAGAATACTACTGCCCTTGACATTTGTCAAGCTTCAGGTAGAAAAACAACTCTACAGTGAATACACCTTTGTCAGAAAAGAAAGAAATAATTTGTAGTTTTCTGACCTGAAATTCTTGGTATTTCCTAACACTTTGTAGTGACTCTGCAGGGATCTAATGCCAAATCTACTCTTACTTATGGACCTTACCTTCCTATAAGTCAGATAGGAGCTGGCAATAAACTAGTCTGGAGTTGTTTATCTTTTAGGATTTCTCCCTTGCTCTGAAACAAGAGTGAGAGGTGTATGTTTTTTATCTATTTGTGCTATTTCCATTTTTTCCAGAACAATCTGTGAATATGTTTACAGGTGTTCTGCTTGGAGACAGCATCCTGCCTTCTCTCCCTCACAGACTGAACACCTTCTAAAAAAGAATCTGATGCCTCTGCAGACTTCTTTCTCTTCAAGTTGCTCTCCCTGATAAACCAGCAAAGCACCTATCGAAGCTGAACTTTAGCTATAACCAGGGTTACAGACTTTAGTACCAGCATGCGTATATGACCATCTTCCTCAGAGGAGGAAGACTTTCTCACTGGTCAGATTTTGATAGCTAAGTATGTCTGGTTGTTGAAAGAGACCACTGGTGAGAGAAAATGTAAAATCTGCTGGTGAAGGAAAGAGCAACCCAGGCTTTCTCTTGTGGTCAGTAAACACAATTATATTTGGAGTTGTGTCTGCAGGATCTTGATAGAATCCTGCTCCCTTTGAGCAGTAATGACCACTTTAGATCCTTTCACTCACCTTTACAAGACATCAGATCTATTTTCAGATACGATGTAGTGAATACTGCACATATGAAACTTCTCCAGGTTTTTTTCTTCTGCTAGTGTTGGAACAGCAATGCATGTGTTCAGCATGTGATCCCACAGAAGGACAGAAACATGCCAAAACTATTTGTTTATAAATGATAAAGGCAAGATCAAACTGCAGACTTCTTGGTAACTTCAGAGGCAAATACGGATGCCCCTTTCTTTTGTTAAAACGATCATAGAATCATAACTCCGTGTACGTGCAATTGTATTGTTCTAGTTTACATGGGAGTCAAATTGAAAATAATACAACTCATGGCTGAAAATGAGCACCTTTGGGGAAAATAGAAATGTAGGATTTGTGTCCTGGTTCCAGTTAGGACAGAGTTAAGTAGCTCATAGTAGCTGGTAGGGTGCTATGTTTTGGATTAGGATGAGAAGAGCGCTGATAACATGCTGATGTTTTAATTGTTGCAGAGCAGTGTTTACACCAGGCCAAGGACTTTTCGGCTTCTTGCTCTGTCCTGCCAGCGAGCAGGCTGGGGGTGCAGCAGGAGCTGGGAGGGGACAGACCCAGGACAGCTGACCCAAACTGGCCAAAGGGGTATTCCATACCATCTGACGTCATGCTAAACAATATATAGGGGTGGCTGGCCGGGGTGGGGGGGCCGGCTGCTCGGGAATAGGCTGGGCATCGGTCAGCGGGTGGTGAGCAATTGCATTGTGCATCACTTGTTTTCTTACACATTATTATTGTTAATACTATTACCATTATCACTATTATTATTATTATTGTTATTATTATTTTCCTGTCTTAATAAACCGTCTTTATCTCAACTCACAGGCTTCACTTTCCCGTTTCTCTCCCCCCATCCCAGAGAGGGAGGGGGGAGGGTGAGCGAACGGCTGTGTGGTGTTTAGCTGCCAGCCGGGTTAAACCACAACAATTTGTTTCTCAAGTGTGAGAGAGGAAATTCAACTCTTGGGCTGACTGTCTGAACTACCAGATACCATCTCTGACTTAATGTCAGCAGCATAACCACAAAAATTGCACACTATTGATGGAAAAGGAGGCTTCGTAGATCAAATATGTAATCTTGCTGAGTGACAGGGAAGACTTGGGAGATAGGAAGGATCAGTGAAATAAAATACATTGTCTTTTTCTGAGAATATAAGATTTGTTGCAGTCTATCAATGCATTTTTTTAGTCCAGTGCTTTTTCCAACAATTGTTGGTATTGGGTTAATTAAAGAAATGTAATCTGAAACATTATAGTAGTTAAATACTAGATAATTAATATATTGTCTATCCTTTATAGTAAGAAAAAAGCTTACGTTTTTTAATCATCATTCTGGTATAACTGCATAAGTTTTCCACCCTGAACTGTGTAGTTCCAGATATTTTTGTTGTGATTCTAAATATCCAAGCTCATTCAACTCTTTTTGTTAACAAAATTTTGTGTCAATTTACAGTCAAAGTTATCATAAATTTGCTTCATTTTATTGGTTTTGAATTTGACAATTTCAACTTTTTTTTTTTCTTTTTTTATTGAAAGTCTCCTGGAACTTGTATTATTGGATGAATGGAATAAATTCTCCTTTTGCATTTTGTGTGTGTGTATACATATACATATACATGTATTATCTCTATATATGTGTATATATGTATAAATATATATTATTTTGTGTACTTTTTCGTGTTATCTCTTACTTAGATGCTGTCTAGCACAAAAATGAAAGAAAGGACCGTATTCACACACACACACCCCATGCCCTATATGTTTTCTATGTTCCATGGAACAGCTTTTGTCTGCAAATCTTTTTGTCCCTGTCTGGAATGGAAAGGAAATGAAATGCAAAGGGATAATCTCCAGCCCTCCTGCTGAAGGCAGGAAAGAATGAAGGCTCCCCTGGGCCTGGGCTGAGTTTGCTTGAAGGACATTATTCTTTAGCAAGTTTTTCATCCTCTCAGCTTGGTGAGAGAATGTCTTCCACCAGAACTTATTCTGTATTTTACTTTCTGACAGTTAAACATGAAGTATCAATCAGTGTGTTAATGGTGAGGTTAAGATGGCTAAATAATAGCACTTAACAGAAGAATATACCAGTAATTCAAATTTTTTATTTTGCAGCTGAGTAAGTTGCAAGATCTTCATCCTTTGCCTAAGATAATGTTAGAATACCGGCAGGTGAGGTGATGTTTTTACATAAGGTAGTTGCACTGACGCAAAGTTAGCAAGAAATATATTCTCAGATGAACAAACAAATAAAGTTGGATATAGTTTAATTATTTCAAATATTCATTGAAATTTAAATTTGCAAGTTGTAGATATTCTTAAGAGTTTTTGAATTTAATGTTTATGCTTTTGTTTTGCACAATGTTAGATTATAGCTAGCAGAACTACTGCAAAAGCACTTGGAAAACTTCACTGTTAAATTTGTTTAGTACTATAAAGCACAGTCTCAGGGCAAAATATTTATTTTCTGAATTCTGAAGAAATTCTATCAAGATAGCGAGGGAGATGACTAGTTATCTTTTTTTTTAGGTGACAAGACCCTCCTGAAAATCCAAAATTACCGAGTTAGTTCTTATGTTTGGGTAATTCAGCTGATGAGTTTCCAAAATAGATAACAAACAAAAAACACCACTGAAGTGTGTAATTTTTTTGTGTGTCTCTTTTTGAGTAGTTTATTGATGAGGGGGGTATAAGATATAAATTAATAAATTCCAATAGTTCATTTACTAGTGTCTTTATAGACCTGGCTTTAGGGTATAACCTAGCACTTGCCTAACCTATGCTAATAGGTCAAGCTACTAGTGAGTATGCCTCCATTATTTTCTAAGGTAAAACTGTGTTTTAAGAAAGTCTACAAAACAAGTTTATATGCATTTGAGATTAAGATCTTTAATGTGAAAATCTTATTTGTATGAATAAACATTTATTTAATACTTTTGTGTAATTCAGGTTCGTAAGATAAAATCAACCTATGTGGATGGACTACGAACATGTATGAGAAAGGTAAAAATAGAAAAGTAGTCTGTAAAACTGTATTTCAAATAAATCATAAAGGTATGAAATGATTGCAGTATGTACAGTTCAAGAACTTTTATGTACGGAAAATTACAAAGTATTTATTTTTGACTTTGTAATCCTGATTGCAGTGGGTTTTTATTACTAATATTTGCATTAATACATTTTCAGAGAAACACGTCCTTTTTAGATGTATGTCTTCATCCTGTTTTTTTGTGGGTATGTTTACTTTACTTGACTGTAGGGATTTATTTCCTCTACATGGAATCAGACAGGAACTGTGACTGGCAGACTTTCATCTAAACATCCAGTAAGTGATCCTTTTAAAGATTTAAATTTAAATTTTAAAACTGTAATTTATATAAAATATTACATATTTTTAACTTATGGAACATTCTAGTTTTCTTGCAAATCTAACACCATACTGTAAGTAAATCAGAGGCAGAAAAAGTGTATTAAATGGGTGCTTTACTCTACAACATTTATTTTAATTAATATTTTCCATCTAGACCAGAAATTAAGATTTTTTTCCCAAGGCTTATGTAGAGTGAACTGTGAACCATGCATGCACCCTCTAGACTTCTACTGAATGCTTTTTTTTTTCCTTATGATAAATTTCTGGTGTCATGAACCACTTTCTGTAAAGGATTGGTGAGCCCTGGAAGGATTCCAGAAAAAAAACAAAACAAAAAACAGAATAAAAAAAGGGAAGAGCAGGATGAGAAGCCCTTCTCTTCTGGGATTGGGCTTCAGGCCTTGTAAGAGAGAAGAGCTCTGTTGCTCTGGAAGCAACAGGTGCAACTGGCTGTGATACTCGGGCTCTTTGTGCTTCTTTGGCTATAATAATCTCCATGTATGCTTACGGCTGCAATGTCTTTTATTTCACTTTCCGGACTACTGGAGGCACCCTCCCTCCTCAAGGTCGCCTTTTTAAGTGCGTATTTGAAGTTTTTTTATTATAGCATTTTACTTGGAATTTAACACCTCCTCTGGTGTGCCTCTACTGTCCCATGGCCTTTCTTGGCAAAGACCTGCCACCTACCCCTGTGGCAGAAGGAGAATAGAAGCAGAAATGGGACCTGACTCATGAAGACTAGAGGGACACCAGGAGACTGCATACACCTTAACCTGTGCCCAAAAGTATTATCAGTTCTTGTCCCTGCAGGTTTGAGTACTGCTTAGCAGACTGTTCCTAACCTTAAGCTTCATAGGTATGAATGGCATTGGAAGATTTGTCAGTCTTGGGAGCAAAGTTATGGTCTTCCACAGCTCTGTGGAGGAGCAGAGATCTTAAACATAATGGTTCTATCATGACCATGTTGCATGGGAGGGCTCGTGGCTCCTTGCAAGGCCTGCCTGGTATGGTGGTTTCTGGTGTTCTGGCAAAAAGCTCTTCTGCGAGGATCTCATCGTTATAGTACTGGTACATTCCTTAGATCCTCTTACCTATCTTGAGAGTTCAGGTTTCATTTATATCTTCCTGCCCTCATGGTGCGTATTTCCATGAAAGTTTTCATTGGACTATTTATAGCGAGTGCTTGTGCTTTCTGCTGAGTAAAAAAGCAGTGTCTAGGATTCTGAATTAAATATGGAACTGAAGAGTGTTACTGCTGCTCCTGCTTCTTATGCACCCAGATGTGGGGAAGAGATGGCAGAGAATGGAAGAGAAGATCATGAAGGTCACACTCTGCTAAACGTTCTGATGTGCTGCACAGGCTTTACAAGTCAGAGCTGAACAGTTATCTTGAACAACCACGTAAAATACAATGTGACCTCTGGCCCATTATGCTAATAATAGCGGTAAATCTACTTTTCAAGCAACAAAAAGGATGGTTTTCTCCAGAACAATGCTGCTAAAGTTAGGATCTGGGGTTGCCTATGTCTGGCTTTTCTGTATAAGTAAAAACATTGGCACAGCTTATTTTGTGCAAAGTGTTTATGGAATTTATACCATCTGTTTCTGAGTAGTTTATTGATATATTAGATATAGCGCAATGCCCAGTCATTTTGCTAAGTGCTGAAGGGCTGGGAAAATGCTTGCCAGAAATCCTAAGTATTGTAGATATTTCTGCAGTCACTGTGATATCATATATTAGCTGAACATTTGCTGAGGTAGTTTATTTTGAACTGTGTTTTAAAAATACTTTGAGTGATAAAAACAAAAGATAAGTGTAAATTGGATACCAAATAGATAAAAATTGGATTGGATAGCAAAGAGAAAAAAAAAATCTCATATGCTGCAGTGGTTGTGGATGATGAGGTTCTAAACAAAGGTTTCTTTATATATATTTTATTTATTTTTATTTTATTTGATTTGTTTTTAAGGAAATGGATCTGTCATTTTAAGATATAAAATAGAGTCTAGGAGGGTTTTACTCTTAGGTTTAAGGGGAAATAATCAGACATTAAGCACAGAACAGGATTTCTTTTTCAAATAAATTGTTTCACGGTCATCTTTCAGACAAATCCACGTATGATGGATGGATGATGTATGTTTTTGGCTTTAAGCAGGTCAAAAGATAAGCTTATTCACATGATTTCTTTTTTTACTTTTGAGTTGCAGCAGCTTAGAGAGGGTTTCTGGGTAGAACTTGAATTCAATAGCTTTCCACGTATACATCTGTTTTAGTTTAACTGTGCACTGTTTCTTCTCTGGTTCCTTTTTCTGCAGTGTGTGTGCTGTACAACTAATACCTTTTTCATATATAAACATTTTATAATAATGTAGTACCTCACTGAAGAGAGGCATATTTGATGATGTAGTCTCCTGCTATAGCACTGTAACTGTCTATTTGCTACTGCATGAGAACCTGTCTATCTGAAAACTGAAAATAAATACAAAAACTTAAATTCTTCAGTCAAATGATATTGTAATAAATCCATAGGCTATTTTTTTTTCATTCTCTGATGAATTGCCTGTGACTGTTAAGGAAAAGTTAATTAGGTTTATGATTTGAATATTTTGTTTTTAATTTTATTTATAAATAGATTAGACTTGTCTGCATTAGTATACTCCTTTATTGTATAGCAAATTAGTAGTTTTCATATTAAGTATGTTTATTACATTCATAAAGACATATTTCTGTTTTCCAAACCTCCCTTAAAACACCATTATTCAGTCTCTCACCTTTTAAAGAAAAAGCAAGTCATGGCAGAGGTTGGAAGACATAAAGCCAATTAAGATAAAGCCTCTTTCAGAATGAACAGAGAAATCGTAACGCTAGATATAAAGATTGCTTATAATTGTATGCTATAATTTGGTTTGAGATGTAAACTTCAGCACTAGAATCAGATAGTCTGCAGAAAGGATTTTTCTTCCAGGCTTCTGCAGCAAGAGAATTGAAATGTTACTAATGAGTTTACATTTCTACTCTTCACAAGATGCTTGTATCTTTAAACTCAAAAGCATAAACTGTTGGGCTTCAGGGATATTTCCTTCCTTTGAGCATCAAAATTTATGCTGGAGATAAGTAAAATTCTTTACCTTCTCAGAGCACGTGAAAAAAAATAAATGAAAACACTCCAATTTCTTCCAAGGAAATACAGTCCTACTAGCTTGTCCAAAAACGCCAAGAAAGTAAATCACTTAACCCATCAAAGAAGCATCTTAGGCTTTAATTTGGAAAGCAGAAATGTCATTAGAAAGAGAAACTAGCTAGGGTATGTTGAATGTTAATGTGCTCAAAGGCAAACTGTAGGAAACCTGAATATTGAAAATACTTCAGTCTTTCCAGCAGATATAAATAATATCTTCTGATATTGAATGCATGAGAGAGAATTGCATGCTCGTTTATTAGAAAATGTGTGTTACTATCCTTCAGTGTCTGGAATATGAATAAGAAGTCTGGTTTCAGTTCCCGTAGAAGAGAGTCTATTGAAGTAGAGACATTGTATGTGTTCCCACACTGTGTAGGTATTTCTTCCATTCTGGGCTGTCTTCTGGAGTGAATGGACTAATTGAGTCTATTAAAGCTAATTAAAACTCAATTGTAGTTTTGGGATAGTTTGTCCTGTGGCTTATGGACAGTGTGGATGAGATGCTACCCGTTCGTCTCCCTCTAAAGCTATCCCAATAGTTTTTACATCCTTAGCATACCCATCCACACGGACAAAAAGCAAGGCAGACTGTCAGAATCAGGCAACCGAACTATTGTGACAGCTCTCAAATTTCAGGCATTTCATTCCTGGCCTCATTAAGGTTACAAGCTGATCTGTGATAACACCAATAGTTTTTTTCTGCAAGTTTATCGTCTCTGGTCACAATTAGATTCCAACACAGATGGAATTCTACAAGGTATTTCAAATTTGTACAGTAGCTCACCACTACTGAAGTGTCTTGCTTCCCCTGTCTCTTTCCTTCACAATTCGTGGAAGGATTTGGCAGAGCTCATGCAATGTAAGGAGGCAGGCACTAAGTCTGGGAGCAGGGATGTGATCTCATCTTCCCTTTTTTTTTTTTTGGCAGAAATGACCCAATACCTTGGCTGCTTTTGAAACTGCACTATTGTGAATACAATTTCTGTAAGCTTGTTTCCATATGCTGACCTAGTGAACTGAACAAACACTTCAAATGGACGGATAGTGTGGGTCTTAGGTTTGCATTGATTTTACTTCAGTGTGTTTTTGTTTGTTTGTTTTTCATATGTTTATTGGAAAGCACTAAGGATAGAGAGGAGACAGATATATTCCAGGTTCATGTAAGACATATTGCCAAAAGTTTTCTTTAACGTCATTTAGGCTAACAAAACCACTTTTAGGTAATTATGCTCTGACATGGGCTTTACTGAAAAAAAATGGTTGTCTTAACAGAGATGACAGTCTGTGCATTTGCTTGGACCTTTGTATCAAAGCAGTTTAGTGGCATGTTTTCTAGGAGTACAAACAGCTATCACTGTGCTGATATGCTGATAAAATCAGAGCATCCATGCCATTTATTATGGTTGGGTTTTGTTCCCTGAGTATATCTTGAATTCAGAATGAGCTTTTCTTTTGTCATGCTTCTTTTCAGTATGTTTGTTTCAATACTTTTGAGATGTATAGCTGTTATGGTTGCTTTAATAGCACTAAAATAATACCTGATTTTGTATGTATTTAGAGTATTGATGTTTTTACAATCTCTGCTGCTTTATTTTTGAAGTATATATTAGTGAAGACTTTAGCATTTAAAGAAACTAGTAACAATATGGGAGACAGTTCTTTCTTCCCTGCTTCTCAGTTTTTTGTTTTGATAAGGAAATTTTACTTGAATGAAAGAATGAGCATGTTGATGACTTCAGTTCAATTGCTTTTGTGATAAAAATTTACATTACGTTAACATTGCAATAAGATGCTCTTAGTTATGGGTTTGACAACTACAGTATGAAAAGTCTGTTAGCAGTATCATAACACCAATGTCTGGTGCTCCAGAACATCTTCATGTTAATTTAATATCAAATTGCAGAAGACCTACAATTGCATCATAGACCTTTGTTCTTCTAGCATCTCGTGTACTCCTAGTATCCTTTTCTACGGTATGTGCATATTTTTGGCATTCTCTGCTCCTGTTTTGTGCATGTGTATGGATCTCATGGTGGGTGTAGTGTATTGGATGCATAGACTACATTTTACATGATAATGTTTTCCATCTGGCTCAGTAAAGCTTGGGGCATCATCTGGGTTGTAATTTTGTAGTAACAGAAGCAATACAATCATGTAGATAACTTCTATTTGGGATTGTCTTTCTTTAAATAGCACATAAAACGTAGTTATACATACAATGGTGATGCATAGCTAGTATAAATCTGCTTCTGTACAGTAATCAACACAAAAAAATGCTTGCATTTTATTAATGCAGGATAAGAGAGGGAGTCTGTCATTACTTCTTCTACAAACTAGACATAAGTGCAGAAATACATAGAGCATTAACATTAACAGCTCAAAAAATGAAAGATGTATGTAATGTCGGCTCTTAGCACATTATAAAATATTGACTGAGAGGCCTAATTCCTCCTTCACTCTCCTTTAGTTCCTGGCAAAACACTCCTCAGAGAAGCTCAGACGTCTAGAATGGGATAGAAAAATTTCCTGTTAAGTGTCTCTTTGCTAGAGAGATGATGGCACTGTGTACCTCCGTTTGTTCTGTTCAGTGTCTAAGATACTACATTGCAATTACATTATGTATAAATTAAACTGTCAGCAGTTGAGTGCCTATTGTTGTTGAGTGGGCTTTGTTAAGACAGTTGGTTATATGCTGATTCATTTTATCCTCTGAGTAGCCTTTGCCAATATATTTTGGAACTGCTGCAGGTAGAAGCCAAAGCTATACACTGATCACCTTTTAGAAATCTGTGCTGGAATACAGCTTGTTCTACTGCCAGTGTTTTTCTCTATTATGTACATGACTAGAGCACATAACTAACAACAAACAAAATTAGCGTCACCTTTGATTAATGTGTCTTTTTGAACTATGTAGTTTCCACTATCTTACAAATTAAAAGATTTTTTTTAAAGAATTAATTTTAGTAATATCTATAAATTAAAGTAGCCTGGTATAAAAGTTAATGTGTACGCTGTGTTGTGTCTCTTGGAATTCTGGAGTCTTATTCCATGTGATCTTAATATTTTAAGAGCAATGTTAGCATGCTATTTTGATTACAAGAGAAAAATAATGCTATTCACTTGTAATCTATCACAGTCCTTATTTTTCCACTGTTTGTTCATACTACTATTTCAACTACTACCTAAGCAAGTTACATTTGCTTGAGATTGGCATCTGTTAGCATCCTCTCAAGTCCCAATGTGGTCACAGTTGTTATACCTCCACACTTAAGAGTTTAATAGAGCCCATGACCTAAGTTCCTTTTCACTGTCCTCATCTGAAAGACAGTTGCTCACAGATCAAGTCTCCAGCAATGTGCAAAATGCATCTATCTTCATGTCCGTGTAAATATTCATGTGCCTATTTTTTATGAAGCTGTTGGTACCTCTTATGAGTTGATTAAGATTTTAGAAGTTCTGCTTGAAGATTTTTTTATTCTTTGTATGAAATATTCAAACAGTAGGATTTCTAGAAATGCACTTCTAGAAAATATTCAAAGCTTGGAGACTTATATTCTGAGAGAACAATAAAAAAATAAAATATGATCTCAGGTACAAAAATTGCATCTTGTCTTCCAGGCTCTCAAAAGTAAGAGATGTTAGCATATTCTTTTAACCACTGAATTACTTTTTGTAAGGAAAATACGTAGTCTAATTCTGATCTCAGAACAAGTTTAATTAAATTTTAATATAACAGAAGTGTTTAAATAGTTTATTTTGCTGTGCATTGTTCTTCTCCCATCCTGTCTTTCAGTCAGAAAAAAATCACTTCAAAAACTTCAGTTCTGGCAGGACAAAAAAGGAAGGAGAGAAATGAAGAATGATAAAAAGAGAATGGATTTATAGAAGATCAAAAGTTAGATACAGCAAGAGAGTGTTCTTGTCTTGGTTGTATTTTCAAACAGCACTGCTTTTGAAAGTGTTGTCATTGGCTTCCTAAAGAATTTCAGGAAAATGATCTCTGTCAATCTGCATCCATATTACATTAATCTTTCTCAGCTGACAGTTCTTTTTTACCTGTATGAATGGGTGGAAAACTTGCCAGTTCTTTATTTCCTCAGCATCCTTCCAAAAAACCTCAGGAAATTTCACCCACAGTTCTATAGACAGATGCATTCTCTCAGGTTTGGAACAAAAAATAAATAATGGCTTGTATAAGGATCACTGAAGATAAACAGAATAAGGACAGAGGTCATGGTGCTAACTCCTGTGCAGCTTTTCTGTCCTCAGTTCTCCTGTACTAACGTTATCATCCGCTAGCCGTGGCTATTAGTTAAGAACTCATAGTAAAGTACTCCTTCTACCAAATCAAGAACTGTCCTTTCCTCACAGCGAGTAAAGAAAGTGACATTGGTTATTTAGGTTTCCTTTAATTCCTTCAATCAGCCTCCTGTTCAGTCCTTTGTAGCTTTTTGAGAGGAATTCCCTGCTAACATATACTCAGTAAATTCCTCAGTATGTGGAAGAATCTTGTTTGAGATGCTAAATTTTACCCTTACATAAAACAACTCTAACATCTCTTCTTTAGAAAGATTCCGGTCTGGAATTCTTCCAGTCTGGAAACCTTGTCGTTTTTTTCATGTGTTTAAAGGCCCAATATTTGTACCTTTGAGCAATATTCCCTTGACACTGCTTACTTTAAAGCTATAGTATACAGCTAGTATGCAACTAGTGCGATATTTACTGACTCTAACAGTTACTCAAAAGATTGTTTTCCTAAGGCATGTTATCCATGCCTTAGCACTGTTTTTTTTCACTAAAACCAGACCACATCTTCTTGAAGTTCATCCCAGAGCCTCCTGTATTAATGAATGTTAGTTTAACAGAGCTTATGTTCTGAGTAAAATTTTTCTTCTGGAAAATGAACTAAATTAGGTTAACAAATTACTTTATTTATATAAGGGAAATAAAAGCAAAGTTTGTCTCTTTGAAAGATGCGTAGAGCCATGTATATACAAACTCTGTTGCCTACTGTGCAAAGGTTAGTAATCGGTCAGTATATAAACAAGCAGCTGGGCCAAACCCATAATTTTATAAAAGAATTTGTCACAACATGTCAAATCAATAAGTTAGCAAGGTCACTTTTTTTTTTTAATTTAAAAAGTCATTCAGTAATCCTTTCTCATGCTTCTACAACATTATTACCTAAGGCAATAAGGCAGGTCTAAATTTGGAAATATATAACAAAAAGCAGATTAGTCATAGGAAATCAAATATGCTATTCTTTTCTTATGGCTAACTTTCTGAAGTAAGAATTCAGTATACTTGGTTGCCCTTTTTCATTCTTGCATTCATTTTGAAAGCTTCTTAAGTTTGTGTGTCTTGACTGACAGATCTAAAACCTTGATAATTCTGTGCTGCTGGGTGAGACAAGAGCGGAGTGGTACAACCAACTGCATCACCTTTGAAGGATTGTCCATTGCTGAAAAACAGTAACTAATACCAAAACTTAAGAAATCCTAATCTTAAGAAAACTTAGCAGAATTTAGTATGAGTCAGTGTTTTTTGGTAAGGAAAATGGACATTTCGATTTCTACCTAGCCACTAGGTGGCAATTTCACACAAGTCAAGACTTGCTTAGGAATGCAAGTACACATACATTCCAGACTGGTATTGCTATGGTGACCTTGTTCGTTTTCGTATTTTCTCTATTTATTGAGGTACATGCTGTACTTTAAAAATTAGATCTTCAGGCTGTCTAGAAATTATGTCTCATATAGAAGTCTGAGAAAACTGCGTATTCTTTTGCAACAATAAATAAATACTGCCATGAACAATAATTAAATATAGCAATTTTCCAAAAGAGAAATCAGGAATTACTTTGTTGTTGTTGTTTTTATTCTGCTGTGTAATTTCTCCTGAGTGAGTTGCCATTGACTTCGGAGGTGCCAGACAATTTTAGTGAATTGAGGTTGAGTGCCATCAGGATTCAGACTTGTTGTTCTGCTTTGCAAGAATGCTACTTTGGGCAGTGTGCAGTTTTCCTCGCTGTTTCTCCAGCAGCTTTGGTCTTTAACAAAGGAATGAGCAGAATGTTGAAAATTAAGCAAGTAGCTCACTGAACCTGTGCTTAGTTTTCTGCTGTAAGTGATTAACCGAGCTATTGAGAGCACAATTTATCAATAGGTGTAGTCCCATATAGAGACAGAAAAGACAACTGGAAAAGGAGTAATAACATTTTGAAGAAGTAAATAAGGGAAATTTTACAATAGAAGAATACAAGAATAAAAGGAAATATAACTCTTGAGATGTGTAATATAAAGCTCAAAGGAGTTATCATCTACCTATTTGTTATCACTTCAACAAAATATAGTCTTGCAGACCAAAGTATTGCTTCTGCTCCAACTGTTAATACAATGCTAGGCATCAAACGCATAAATTTAAGAGCTTATTTTCAGTTCCATTCTTCAGAGCTGAGTTCTTGTGCCCTAATTATTTACGTAAAGTTTTGGGAGAAGGTGATTCTAGGATAAACTCCAGAATGTTTTTGGATTTGTAGTGCTTTGAGTTTTGCTAGAGTGGTACATTTCATGAGATAAACTAGATTTTTATTTATTTTATTTCAGAGAAAATCTGTGTTTTTCTCAACTATTAGGAAATAGGAAAAAAAAATCCTGAAGCAACCTCTATTAGAATAATTCAATCTGACAAGATCACAGCCCTAGTAAATATTCTTGCATACAAGAAGAGCAACTAGTTAGGGGGTTTTACTAATGTTGATAGCCTATGTATTAATTCCTCTATTTGTGTTTTATTTTGCTGTAGAGTTTGGCACCATGCCTCATTTAACAGCAGGTGGATTAGTTGCTATACTAAGGGATGTGTGTGTGTGTGTGTGTGTTATAACTTTATCTGATCACTAAGTGACAACTAGGAGAAAAGGCTAATTGCTTCCTTAGATCTGTTCAGTCTAACTCCTTGGCTGTTTTTGATCTTTCCTCATGATACATCCACACTGTGTTAATTTATGAATGGATACCCTTATCTCAATGAGTAAGTTTGGTTTCTGTTCTTATTTTTAAATAAGCCCCTACGTTAGTGCAGAAATTAATTAGAATCAAATGTTCTTAGTCTGCAGCCATTTCTGTGCATTCCCATTTATTTCAATAACTTCCTAGCCTTTTCTCTGTTGCATATTGCATACTTAAAATCACGCAGATCTGAGCAGTTACTAGATGAACAAGCAATTTTCTAGTCAAAGTACGTATGGATGTAGATGTCATTGTATACATATGTGGGCATTTATTTCTAGGGAGTTACAAAAGTTGACTGAGGCTACTTACCCCCCCCCCCCCAAAAAAAAAAAAAAAGGCAATTTATGCTACTGGAAATGTGTATGGAGAGGAAGAGAGAGGTATGGGTTAGCTGCATCAACAGAAATAACTGAAATGTTGATTTAACATAGGAAAAATGAGCAACAGCCCTACTTGGCAGAGTATAAAATAATTAAGATGCATCTCAGCCTCTGTGGTTGCGTGAAGTCTAATCACACTGACTTCAAAGGTAATGTAGCCAGTATGTATCTGTATTCTGTAATCCTGTGAAAGAACCGAAAGAGCGTGCTGTTTTAACTTAGGAAAGAATCAAGCATACATTGATCAAATTAGTTTCAAATGTAGATGTAGAATTTAGAGACTAAAACTGGAAAGCTCAACAGAAATTGTAATGAATTGAGTATATACTCATAAAACTAGGAAGCGTATATTGTTTGTTGAATTTTGATTAGTTTTTGTTTTCGTGGATAATTGTGCTCTTCTCAGGTTGAACACTGTATGAGAACGCTATATTTGTGAGGCCCTAAGGGAGATACTGAGTCCATCAATTCTGAGTGTCCTTGCTGGAGTTAAGACTGTCATTGTTTCTGAAAGGCTCTATGTACAGAAGCTAACAGCAGAGGCAAGAATCTATGCAATCTTCACCTGAAACAGCAGACAAAAGTAGAACTGCTTTTAATAGTGGTATTTTCAGAACCAAGAAAACAGATTTCTAACCTGTGCTATAACAAAGCACGTAATGTCTCAGGATCATTAGTCAGAATGGATTATAGTAGCAGGAAAATCAGATTATGGAGGAAGAAGGAAAGAAATCAGGAGTCTTTGTTTTTAGGCATGTACAGTTTTAATCTAGCGTTCATAGTGACTTTTTTTCCCAGCGTGTCTATGATCCCTGCTTTTCCAGCATGATGTTTTTTTGAAGAGTTTAACTATGAACCAGAGATCCAACAATCATCTGCATGCTGGGGGAATGTGTCAAGTAACTGAAAATGTAAAAGGGGGGTGAGGAATTGATTGTGAGTGCTAGGTCCTCTGCCAAAGAAAGGCGTCAGCTTTGGACACCCAGGAAAGGCAGCTAGTCTGTGTTTCTCATATCCAAGGTGTGTTTAATACGGATCAGATTCAGCGCTTGGCTGGAGAATTTACAGAGAAAAAGGATTTTGGTTAGACTTTCAACAAACTGTAGAAGAAAATGTGCAATGATAAAAAAAAAATTAATCACTTGCTCATAAAATTTGATATTGCATTTTTCCTGATTCCTTGCTGCTCAATTTTTTCACCTTTCAGTGAGATTTTGAGTTGTATTTTTCCTTGAAGGGCTTCTCTCGCTCTGATGATTCGTGGTATGATTCTTTTTGCCTTTCTCCTTTTTTCCTTTTAGTTTTGATATCTATGTTACAAAATTTCATCTTTAGTCATTTAATGCTTGTAGTGAAAACAAAGAGTTTCACTGGAAATAAAAAGGTGAAAAAGAAAAGAGTGCAGTTGAAGTGGGGTATTTTTTCAGCTTTCTACTAGTCATGACTAAAAACGTAAAATATGGAAATTTCCATTTATACAGTCAAGTAGATCTCATGAATTGTGTTGCAGTTTTACCAGAATTATTTATGAAGCTTGGATGGTACATTTTTACATACCTTTTCCATAATCAAGAAAATACTGTTCTTTTTCTCACAGCTTGCATTTTAAGATGTGATGTGCCAACCGATAATTTCTGCAAAATATTTGTCTTTAATATTTGATGTATTTTAATGTTATGCTACAATGTACTATAAATGTTTTTTAAAAAAAATGCCTGGGGATGAAACCACAGTCTTGCTGCGGCTTTCCACTGTCTCATTCCATTGAAGTCTTCAACTGTAGCTCAGTCAGAAATCATGTGAAGTGAAGAGAAGACACTCTCCACTGTTTGGCACTGGGATACGTAAATTAATAACAGTGATACTATCAAAACAGAATCATAGAATCACAAAATTGTTGAGTTTGGATGAGACCTCTAGAGATTATCTAGTCTAACCCCCCCCTGCTTAAAGCAGGGTCCACTAAAGCATGTTTCTCTGGTTGGGTTTTGAATATCTCCAAGGCTGGAGACTCCACAACCTTTCTGGGCAACCTGTTCCAGTGTCTGACCACTGTCATGGTAGAAAAGTTTTTATTATGTTTTATTATGGGAAGAATCTGGTTCCATCTTTTTTACACCCTCCCATCAGGCATGTATTTGTATTGATATGATCTCCCCTGAGCCTTCGCTTCTAAAGTCTGAATACCCCTGTAAGCCTCTGCTCATATGACAGATACTCCAAGCCCTGAATCATATTAGTGGCACTTGATTGGACTTTCTCCAGTATGTCCATGTCTCTCTCGTACTGGGCAGCCCAGAACTGGGCCCAGCAATCCAGATATATCTCATGAGTGCAGAGTGAGGAAGGATCACCTCTCTTGACCTGTTAGCAGCATTCTTCCTCATGCAGTCCAGGATGCTGATGGCCTTCCCTGGAGCAAAGGCTTGTTGCTGACTCACGTTCAACTTGTTTTCCTCCAGGATCCTCGGGTCATTTTCTGCAAAGCAGATTTCCAGACTGTCAGATCCCAACACGCACTGGACATGGTGTTATTCCTCCCCACATGCCAAAATCTGCATTTTGTTGAATTCCATGATACTCCTGATGGCCCATTTCTCTAAGATGTTGAGGTTCCTCTGGATGGCAGCACAGCCTTCTGCTGTATCAGCTTCCCCTCCCAGTTTTGTACAGTCTGCCATGTTGCTGGGCTTGCACTCTATCCCGTTATTCGGGTCACTCATGGAGGTGTTGAGCAGTATAGGCCACTGGGGTACTCTGCTAGTGCCTGGCCTCCAGCTGGACTTTGTGTTGCCGATCTCAACCCTTTGTGTCTGACAGTTTAGCCACTGTTCAGTCCACCTCACTGTCCACTT
Organism: Anser anser; assembly: GCF_964211835.1. NCBI lineage: Eukaryota > Metazoa > Chordata > Aves > Anseriformes > Anatidae > Anser > Anser anser. The sequence goes on from NC_139724.1 coordinate 69,913,917, forward strand.
ACCTAGCTTGTACTTCATCAGCTTGTCTATGAGGCTGTTATGAGAGACTGTTTTGAAAGCCTTGCTAGCATCAAGGTAAACAACATCTGCTGCTCTCCCTTCATCCACCGGGCTCATCATTTCATCACAGAGGCTATCATTGCTTAAGCACAATTTCCCCCATGCTGACTACTCCACATCATCATCTTGACTTTATTACGTTTGCAAATGTTTTCCAGGAACAGTTGCTTCATCACCTTCCCAGGAATCGAAGAGAAGATGACTAGCCTGTAGTTTTCTGCATCTTGTTTCTTGGCCTCCTGGAAGATAGGAGTGACACTTGCTTTCTTCTAGTACTCAGGAACCTTTCCTGATCACCAATCACCACAGCCTTTCAAAGATAATTGGAACTGGAATCTTAGCCTCATCTGTCCTTTTATCCATTGGAACATCTGAACATTATTTTTAGATCTTTTTTTTTTTTATTCAACAAAACTAAAGGAGTGAAATCAAACTCCTAGTTTAATTATCTCTGTTTTGATATATACATATATGTTTTATATTCATGATGAGCATTTCTTTAGCAGAAATGGCAACTGCAGATGTTTTTTAAACTAATGCTGGGGTTTTCCTGTTAATCATCCACTAGAATAGCCTGATTATTTATTTATTTATTTATTTACTCACCCAGAAATAATGAAGAGAAGTATTAATAGTTAACTTTCACAACCAGCTTTTCCACAACTTTATTTCAGGTATGTTCCTTGTCTATTGGAGCATAATAGTTCAGAGAGAACAAATTTGTTTCTGTGTAACTTCTAACAGGGCATGTATTCCTTTTTTCTAACACTAAGGGATAGTAGTTGCATCTCAGGTTGGATCTGCTATGGTTTTGCAGGAATATGCTTGAAATAAATACATAAAGCCAGGCTTTGTTTTGTAGCCCAAGGTGGTAATAGTCATTTACCAAAGCCACATCAGTCTTCCACTTTTGATATAATAATACTGTCACATAATTTTCAACTCAAGCGGAGGAAAGCTTTTCATTTGGAAGACTCTTCTGTGATTGTCTCCTTATTTCCCCATCTTTTAAAATATCTAAAGTAAATTTATCTCATCAAATTTGATAATCTAAATCTCAGAAATCACCTTCAGGCAAGTTTTAGGTCAAGTTGCTGTAAATGTGTTTTATACAGGTAGATTGAATCACCCCCTGGGGGTTCCTGTCTTTGACTACTGACTCTAGTGGGGTACTAGAGGGAACTAGACAGCTAGTTTAGACCAAAGAATAACCTAAAGATGTCTGAAATTAGGTAAGAGAAATCTATTAAGCTATTCCAGTAGCTTAAAGGTGAGCATTACTTTCATGTTTCTTGAACTGTTTCTTTTCTGAAGATTTATTCAAATTATGAGTTGTTAGCTAATTTACAAGTGAAAGTACATTTTGCACTTGCAATTACTTGCTAGTGTTTTTCAGAATTATTAGTAACACTTCTGAAAATGCTCTAAAAGCAGACTTCCTGCATATGCTTTCAGTGAAAACAAGATGGCAATATAGTGATTTATTTTAGCAGTATAAGATAGATTTTGAAATACATCTTTCTTTATTTCACTTTGTTCATGATTTTGAATCTAACAAGTTAAGGAACAGTAATCACTGAGAGTAACTCTAAAGAGCTCTTTAACCTATACTCCTATGTTGGAAGTTATCTTAGGTAAATGAAATGTCAGTACTAGTAGAGACTAGTAGACCATGATGAAAACTTCCATATAATGCTCTCTGGCATTCAAATGATAGAAGTCAAAATTAAATTTGTATGACTTTTTTTTTTTTTTAAATGTATGAAATTGGGGTCCCACATTCATGTCTGGGTACATAATGAAGGATCTACTTTTCTATATTCCTGAGAATCCACTAGCTTTTATGACTAATTAAATTGTATGTTATTCATATGAACAAGCACTGATCTACCTCAATTTATCAACAGAAATCAATAGTTATCATTAGAAATATTAGTGTTGTGCACAGATTAAGTAACCATTTATTTCAAAATGTGGTCAATAGCATTATAATAAGCATTCCCACAACTGTATTTTTAAATGTTCCTAGAAACTGAAGAGTAAAATATTAAAGGTAATGTTTCTTCTGCACCACAAGGTACCAGAATATGAAGGTATTGAGGGACTTAGAGCTGTGTTCCTAGTTGACCTGCGCTATGAAATATTATGTATATTATACAGCAGTTCCTCTGTGTATGGTGCTATGGCAGAGCTTCAACTTTAATATGTTCAATTGTGGATCTTTAAGGGTGATACTAAGACTAGAAATGGTCTTGTTCCATTTTTGTTCTTTTACTTCCACTCTAAATTTCAGTAACTTTTGCAGCTTGATTACACCCTTCTTAGGTTTAAAATAATGATTTTGAGTTCAAAATTATATAGAAAATGATCATTCTGATTTGGAAATTATATAGCAGTATTTCCTTCTACTGAATTCACAAGATTACATAATATTAGCATGTTCATCTAACTCCTGAACTACTTGCAAATTAATTGCATGAAATTATGAAAATTGAACTTGATACACATTATCTCCTGTTGTGTGTTACCTTTCTAGACGAGGAGGCATAATGTCATAAGATAAAAGAAGGAAGCTGTCATGTGACATCTTTCATGCTTTACTGTATGAGATGTAAGCTATGTATGAACCCAGATCTTCAAAGAAAAATCTAGTAAACCTTTGTCCTGCCTTATGTTTGTTGATAAATTTAGCGGTCACTTTTGACCTTGGCTGATATGCTGTACTTAATAAACAGCTCTTTCTTTATTTTGTTGTGCATTTCAAAACAGCAGGAATAGATGTTAGAAAAAAGACTTGAGTCTGAAGTCTGTTCCCTCAGCTTTAGGTAGAGTTCAAATGTATTCTTTTCTTGAAAGTAATGTGCCATATCTAAAAATACAGGTTAAAATTAAAGAGAAAATGTTTTTAATTGGGTTACTGATTATTGTACATCCAGAAATTAGAATTTGTAAAAGCTGCCAGTGAGAAATCATTCTCATAAACTCCCAGTTGTCAAGGAACGGCAAATATGCAGAATTACTTGTTATAGAAAGAGGAACACTTCTTTGAAAGGCAGGTTAATCTTATTTAATATATGAGAAAAAATTGTTGGCATTAGTCTCACTAATGTTTTTATACTTTTATAAATTGTTTGTAAACATTGCCATAAACATTAACTTACAAAGCATTTTTAATTCTTATTTGTAGAACATTCAAGGTATCTCTAAACATCCAGTGAGAATTATAATGAAACAGTATATAAAAGGTAAACTATGTTTTTATTAATGTTAAAAGGTAATTTTATCTCTATTTCTTAATAAGATATTTTTTATTTTAAAGCAGACCAAAAATTCCAATATAAAAGAATAGAACAGATTATTGATTCATAGTTGAACCTTAACATTTAAACCAATCACTTCTTGCTGGTTGTTCCTGCAAAAAGTTTGCTGTTTCAGCACTGATCAAAATAGTCTTAAACTTTTAGAACTTTATTTCTTTGGACAATCTCACTGTTCCTTTTTCCAGATGAAATTATGCATCTTAAATACATTTAGCATCCTAGGAGTGTTTTTGGGGGATTGAGCCTATAAGACTTTTCCTGAGGAGGTGTTAATGCTGGGTCATCTTAATCCCACTCAAAGACAAGCACCAACAGTTTGTCAGATGTGTTGGTTTTGGTAACAAAAGTGGATTTAAGGCAGGTGAATGAGAGAGATTCAAAGGCTAGAAAAGCATGACCTAAGCAATAAAATTTCTACTCACAGTAGACTCTAATATAAGAGAGATTTGCTTGTATAAATTCTTTCTTGAACACCTACCATCATAGCTGGGTAATGTTGCTCATTTGTTGAATAGTTAAGGGCAGGCTTGCTTTTTAACAGCTCCCCAGTCTCTGCATTTGATATAATACATATCAGAAGACAGGAGTCTGTTTAAGATGGTATAAAACGTCGACAGCAGTTTTATTTTATCTTCCTCAATTATTTTTGTAAATATTTTTTTGAAGTTACTATTAAAAAAAAAATCTGTGTAAATCTGTGGCACAGTGCTTAGCAGTGGCATGTAGGCTTTTCTGGAAATTATTCAATCAAATATGTTAATGTTCTTATATGCACTTCTCAAAGATGTGTTTTCAAGCTCTTCATTCCTATATTGAGACACTTTCCCCCCTCACTCCTATGCTGTCAGCTGTCAGTAATCACTGATCAGATGAATTTTTAATGTTGTTCAAAATACAACATTCCTTTCTACACCAAGACAAGGAGTTTTCCTAGAGTATACCAAGTTTCTAATACCTTGCCAAGGTACAGTATTGCTTTGAGATATTGTAGAGGGTTTCTTTCATTAGAATTTGGATGCCTATATTGGATGCCTATATTGGCTGTATGTTCTTAATATCATACTTCCCAACCTCCTATAACTCAGAATTTGGTTATTGGCACATTGCTGCAGCAAGTTCAAAGATAATAAAACATTTTTAGCTCATCTCTGTAGACTCTTTCTTATTTGCATGCATCTTTTATTAAGTGATCAGTGAATAATGCTATTTATTGTAGTTACTTGTCAGCTAGTGTTTTGGGAATGGTTTGGTTTTGAAAAAGAAGTAGGAGAAATGAGTGGTAATGCAAGGATGTCAGAGATGTAGATGCTCTAGATGACTAATGAGTAAAATAATTGTGATGCTGGAAGTTGATGCTCTGCCAGGATGCTATGTTGTTATTTGTGTATTTTCAGTTGGGTGTTGGGAGTGGCATTAACAACCTGCTATGGTTTGCAACACTATTTTTGGATGGTGATTTGGTACATAAATGTCTACCTCCTCTCTAGGAAAAGAAGAGGAAATAGTAACCATTTCCCCAAGGGCATTATTTGTTTCAAAGAAAGGATATACGTTTTTAGCAGCAGGTAAGACAATGTGTTATTATTCTCATACATATTAATATTCTCAGTTCTATGATGTCTTCTTCCCCTCTTCTTTGCATGACATTATATTTTAGAAGGCTGTCAAATCCCTCAGTATCAATTAATATTGTTATATGATGTATACTCCTTAGTGTGATTTAGATGTGGATGATTTGTTAAGCCTTGTCAGTAGAAACAAAGAGCTAATAAGATTAACTGACACCCGAAGATAATGAAGAAATCGGGCACTGTGTGATCTGTAGCTGGACTGTAACTCTTTAAGGATGTGCTTTCTACAGCTGTGTTGTTTTTGTTGTTGTTTTTGTTTTGAGCAAGATGAAATGACTGAACAGTCCAGGCTTGCATTTTGATTTGTGATAATTTGGTTAAAATGCAGACATGTTTTTATTTTAGAGCAATAGATTTATTTTAACACTCTGTTTTCTAGATTTTTCCCATATTGAATTAAGGATCCTTGCTGACTTATCATCTGAACCAGAGCTTCTGAAACTGTTCCAAGAACCTGAAACCACTGATATCTTTACCACGCTGGCTTCTCAGTGGTAAGAGTAAATGTTGCAATTTGGCATATTTATTGCCCAAAACCTATTGTATTACTGTGTAGTGATAATAAAAAACAATATTTTGTTACAGTATCTATTGTTAATCTAATAGTGTTTTAACACTAGGAGTAATAATTCCCTTCTGTCTTTCTGAGCCTTTTCTCCTCAATTGTTGTTAATGATGTATGCCAAAATGTTATAATCCATCTGACAAGTATAATCCTTGAGACTAAAACCAGTGCAATAACATATTCTGCATAGCACATGCTGACAAGTTTCTCACTATATAATTGTTCACCAATACTTTTTTTAGAATTCCAGAGCAGCATTTAAGTAGGGTATGTGTCTGAAACATTGCAGAACAGTTTTTCTTAGTAAAAGTAAAAACATTCTTGAAATCTGGTGGATTATTCAATAGCAGTATTGGCATCAAATTATATATGTACAAGAAATATGTCTAGATCTCATGGGCTTCCTTTCAGCTCATATGATTTAGTGCTTCCATCTTCTGATGGATGATGTGTGATACTTTGAAAAAGTGGTACATAGTAATTTAAAAAAAATGTTTCTTACATCCATTTCCAGATTATTGTTTACTGATCTCTTCAGCATGCAGACCAAAAGATTAACAATCCAAAAAGATAGAATATTAGTAACTTAGCTGTATGAGAGTGTTTCTTATTACTGTTTTTATTATGATGATGCCTAAAAGTGTAGGCTGGTATTCACTTTGTATTCAAAAGTGCATGGGCACTCAATAAGCGGATAGGATAGATCTTATAGAGACAGGGAGATAGATCTTACAATTTGAATGTGCAACACTGGTAAAGATCCAGTAAAATAATATAACATGTAAGCAGGTTGAACAGAATCATGTCATGTAAATGTCACGCAATTTCCATATTTTCTCTTTGCTTCTCTCTTTATTTTTTTATCCCTGTTTTTGTTGGAAGATTGCTAGCTGAAAAAAATGAAAGCAAAAATAGATAAGATGAATTCATCAGTCCTGATCTAGCTCAATCCAAATTCTACAGTTTCTAAATTTCTACTCAGTGTGGTATTTGCTAATATACTATGAAGTAGTAAAAATAAACTATTTTATAATTGTCATGCTACCAACAACTGAATCCGTGCTTAAGACATACACGTACAGTCTGGGAAACACAACTCAAGGTCACAAACTTCCCAACAAATGGAGCCGTGGAAAGATCACCTTTTTCTTTAGAGTCACTTAGAAGCTTCTATTGACTTTATGATCAATTCTTAGCTCTGACATATCACTAGAACCTCGTGATGGAGTTAAATCCTTTTTTTAGTTTGGAGGTATATTGCAAATGTATGCATGAAGATGAGTCAAATTTTATCTCAACTCTGGGCAAAGCTCCAGAAATACTATTCTATTCAGCAACCTCACAGCTTTTGGCAGCCATCAACCTCTTATAGTTGCTACACAGTAACTTTAAATTTAATGAAATATTACAGACAAATATTTTTATCAGACAGAAGTGTCATGGTGTGTCTACAAAATCATTACATAATGATTCCTGCTGACTTCCTTTAAGCTTCAGAAAAGCTAATGCTTGGAAGTAACTATTGAATCTATTATATGACATTAATTACAGAAGCATGAAGGTTGGATTTCCTCTGATCTAACCTTGGATGCCTGTTATATACCTGGTGAAATTAATTTGGCATATTGTTGATACCCCTTATGTAATAAGATCATTTGCATGTTATAAGTGTTAGTTTCTCACTATTGAGTACAATGTAGGTCTGGGATGGTCATTTCACATGTAGACATCCATTTTGTCATCCATCCACTGTTCTGACAAATTTAATTCCTCCTATTGGATCAGTTCCTAGTGAACTTATATTGGGTTTTGGAGTTTTATCCTTAATTTATTAAACACTAAAGAGAAGACACAAAATCACAAGCTCCACAGGTATCTTCCCATTCCAGCTATTTATTGATCTTTTTTAATCCACATTTTTAATTAGTGGAATATGGCTGGTTGCTAGGGGAACTATGATATGGCAGAGCAAATCTGGATTTCAGAGGAATGTTAACTGTATGGATAACACCAACTCTGAGAGTATAGTTTTGAAATTAATTTTCTATTTTTTTTCCCTGTGAAACAGTAATTTGCAAATGTGAACTGAGTAACTGAATACATATATAGACCCTTTATTTAATACTTAATTTGCCTGTATAGATATGGATTTGTGTATTTATTCAACTTGTGTCAAAAACTAGGAGATTTAACATGATCATAACTGCAAGGACAAAAGTAATTCAGGGAAACAGCTGTGTATCCTTGTTTTGAATATAGTCATTGCTAGGAAAGTTTGAAAACAAAAATATCTACTAGATAAAATAACTAGCCAGTTATTTGAACTTAGAAAAGGTCTAAAGATACAGAATTTAATTATAGTGTAATATGGTAGCTGTACAAACGTTGCTTTAGAAAACATAACTAAATAATGATATTTATGTGCTTTTAGAAAAAAGTCTTGTGTAGTTTGCATGAAATAACACACACGCATCCCCATCCCCCACTCCCATTGCTATTAGAACAAGTTAAGGGAAGGAAGAGCAAAATAAACTATTTTATGTCCCCTTGGTCTCCTGATTTTTATTAGGTCTTAATCCCGGGGCTTTAAAATCTGTGCAAGGGATATACCAAGTGGTATACTAAATGTTTTATTCTGTTTGAAGGGATTGCTGTTTGTAAATCTTTTCTAACACATCTTAGAAAGCCTAGACCATTTTTTTTTTCTGAAAGAAATCAATAAAGAATGAATTAGTTTCAGAAGCTTCCTCTGAAGAAAAAATTTAAGTTAATGTCAGTGTCTGATAGCATTCCAGTTTCTGAATGTGTGTCAGATACCTCTTAGCAGGTTTTCTGCATCTAAAAATCCTTAGACTAATAAATATTAAAACATAATATATTGACAATATTGACATTTGAAATTATATTGACAATATAAAATCTCATCCCAGAGTCAGACCAAGATTTATACCAGTTTATTCCCTTATATATAAATTTAAGCATTATGACTTCTTCACCTAAATCTTAATTCCATTCCTTACATATCCTTCAGGCTAAAGTCTTCTATCTAAAATGTAATCTTTTAAAAAAACCTTTACAGTCTTTTTTTAGCTTTTGGTGATGAATACACATGATTGACAGTTTCTGCCAAGAGGTTAGCAGTATGACTTTCTGATTGAATTAAGATCTCTTACGTATAAAAGCTTTTGTTTCTTAATTTGGTTGGATATGCTCTACCAGGACTCAATCCGTCTCTGGGACATAGAGATATCTGTCTTGGAAACCTGTTGGATTGATGTTTCTATTAAATATTACTTGTATGCCAACTTTACACTTGTCAACAGTGCAGTGTAGAGATGCACAAATGTATGTCAACCCAAACAATGCCTATGCATCATGGCAAAAGCCTGAAAGAAAGCACTAACTCAGGAACTGAACTTCAGTGTCACGTGCAACACCATACCCAGCCCAGTGAGCCTAGCCGACAGGCACTCCTCTGTAGAAGACCAGGCTGTAATCTTGTACTCCTATGGCTACTTTATGGAGAGAGCCTGTCTCAGCAGTAACGCAGCCTCCACCAGTTTGGAATTCCCTGCAGCACGCTCGGCTGTTTGCTGTAAATACTGTAGCTACTTAACTATACGCAGCAAGCAGTATTGTGTGTTCTGTTCGACAGAACTATTCTGAAATTGCTATTCAGATAAAATTCAGAAGTTGGTACTTACTTTGTGAGTTTCTGGGCAATCTGATGCTTAGTCTCATGTGTTTTGTCTTCAAATTGCTTCTTCAACATGAAAAAAAAATGTTCTTGGAATTTAATTCCATGGAATCTATGGAATAAAATAAAAATTATGTCTGTTGGCCACTTTTCAGTAAGTTTGCTTCTATTGGCTGTTTTTGTCAGTGAAAAGCCCAAGCTCATCTTTGCCTTGTACATCCAATATGTTTTCTGGTAACCTAGCATCTCCAGCTAAAACCAAGATGATTTCAATAAATTTTAATATTCACTTGTATATGCTTAGTAGTGTTCCTACTCTTATCCTAACCTCTCTGTAATGATTATCATATGCTATCGCCTACATTATCTTATGGAGAGTATTGTTGTGGTCTACTGAGAGTAAGCCTTAAATGACAGGTCAACACCTTCTAACACAAGAACACTAAGAGCGCATTACATTAATGATCTATTCACTACTGAACACAGAGTAAAGTTTGAAGACTTGCCTCTAATTTTAAAAGACATGATATAACTTATTCCAGCTATCTTGTGTTATATTGTCATGATGTCCTGTGACAGTTATAGTCCTTTGGAAAAGCCACGTCATCATCACAGTGCTGAAGATGTTGAGAACTGTCTTGGCAGCTCTCTGACCTGCAAAGAGACCTAACTGCCATAAGACGTACAACTGACAATGAATTTCTGAATGAAAATGCTGTTACTTCTTTAAGCTAGCTTTTCCACAGTATATGAAAAATAAATAATTGTCTTTAAAATGTTGTTGATGGACATATCTTAAAGTCCCTTTCAAATGTGGAAGCTGAAAAATATGTTTACACCATTTTAGGGAGTCTGTGATTTTTATTTTTTTAGTTAGAGGCACAGTGACTAAAATGAAGCTGGTAAAGGGACTAGAGAGCAAGACATATGAGGAGCAGCTGAAAGAACTGAGGCTGTTTAGTCTGGAGAAAGAGACTGAGTGGAGACCTCATTGCTTTCTATAACTACCTGAAAGGCAGTTGCAGTGAGGAGGGTGTTGGTCTCTTTTCTCAGGTGACAAGTGATGGGACATGAGGAATCAGCCTTGCCAGGAGAGGTTTAGATTGGATGTCAGGAAGAATTTCTTCACAGAAAAGTGATTAGGCACTGGAACGGGCTGCCCAGGGAGGTGGTGGAGTCACCGTCCCTGGAGATGTGTAGACGTGGCACTTAGGGACATGGTTTGACAGTAGACTTGTAGTGTTAGGTGGATGATTGGACCTGATGATCTTTAGGTCTTTTCCAAACTAAATGATTCTATCAGTCTACCAGTCTCTTTCATATTCTTCATTTGTCACTCTTCAGTAGGCTGATGTTCCTCTGCCATAGTATATACTGGTATAGGCCATACCGGGTCAAAATCCAGGAAGAGTATCTTGATTTAGCTAAGCACTTAAACATGCGATAAATGTTATTTAGTCCTACCTTCCTGCCTGTGTGCTTTTTTGAGATGGGGATAGTACTGCTTCAGTGTTCCCAAATCAAGCAAATTCTTGCCTCTTTTTTCCTATTCTTTCAATATGTGGGTAAGTCCTTTCCCCTGCTTCTTCAGAGTTTTTCTTAGAGAACTGGAGATCCCTCCTAGTGATGAGTTCAGCTGTAGCCAGCACAGCATTGTGCTACTCCATCAAGTGTCCTGACGGCAGCCTAGCCCTACAAATACAACTACATTTTTTATGGCTCTGGAACTAGCTTAGTCATTTTAAGCTTGAAGATCTCATCACCATGTTCCGATGTTTAATATGGACGTTTCTGATACCTGAAAGTTTGATATACTTCCTATGTTTTAGGTTCTTGAACCTGAAATAGAATAGAAAACCCAGCATTGAGTTGCCAAGTTCCTTATACAGTGCCAAATTATGCATCTCAAAAGGTGAAAAAATCTACATGCTGGCCAAAAAAACATTTAGGAGAAGCTAATGAGAAATTCTAATTACAGAAATAGGTGCTTGAGCTCCTCTTAGAAAGCTGGAACAGAATGACAAGGATAGCCAGTCACTTGTGTCTATACCTGAAGACACCTGCTAGATAGATTTTATTTAATTTTATTTTGAAAAAAGTGAGCTGGATTCACTCTTTTTAAGTGGCGATTGTGTCCAGCTTTTATACAACAGCTAGGTGCTTGGAGACCTCAGTTCAACTTTTCTAACCTTCAAGCATTCAAATCTGCATCTGTCTCATTTCAGGAAGATACAGAGCAAAATTAGACTGGGTATGAAAGCTTCTCCACTCCGTGCTACTGTCTTCTTGCAGCTGAGATTCTGTTCAGTAAAGATTGTAAAGTTGAAATCATTGGATTTGTTCAGCTGAGAGAAGATAGGGTTTAGGAGACGCATGATAATAATCTTCTAATACATAAAAGTTGTTGCAGAGAGTAGGCTAGAGAGTGAACAAAGCATAATGAATGAGCTTACACTGTGGTAAGAGATGTTTTGGTTAACATTAAAGCTTTCTAATAGAAAAGGTAAATAAATACGGAGGTGGATTACTTCTCAAGACTGTGGAATATCTATCACTAGAAGGAATGAGTCAATCAGATATTTCCAAGGATAGCTGAGGTGGCTTTTCATTCACCCTCAGAACCATGTTTTTATGGCCTTATGATTCAACATCTAAGCTGGATTTGTGAGGCCTGGAAATTAGACCATGCTTTAACTGCATCTCACTGGGAGGAAGAGTTGTCTGTAAATCCCACCAAGTGAAGAGAGAACTGAGTTGTTGGCCCTTAGTACCCTGAAAAATATTTCAAGGTGGTACTCCCCTCCACCTATAGTATGAAATAATAATAATTAAAATAAAAATAAAAGCATATTATAGACAGAAACTGTGTGTAAATAATGCTGTAATTGGATTACATCTCCTAGATTGGCTCCTACAGGGCATCACAGTAGAGGTCAGGTGTGCTCAGAGTGGGTCTATGATGAACATGTGCACAATGCAGAATTTCAGAAGCCTTTTGAACAGTTAGGAGAGAAGTGTTCCCTGAGATGTGCCGAGAATTCAGGGATATCCAGGCTTCAGGGGCCACTTAGTGGTGTCAGATGTGTTTGTTCATAGACTTGGGTGTAGGCATCCACATCCATTTCTCAGATTTGGTCTAGGTATCACAGTTTCTTATGCAATTGCCAGTACAGATTTGTTAGAGATGGACTTCCACTCAGACTGTGTACCGTTCATTAAAAAAATGAGTGTAGGATTACTGCTCTGAGGTGAGCATCATCCCAAGGCAAGTCCCTAAAACTAAGTGGGTAGAGCTTCAGATATTTGCTTTATGTTCTAGTCTGTAGAAAATCATTATAGGGTCATGCTTTTATCTAGTGAATGATTCCTAAGGCACCCATTGGCAGGCACCAACCAGATATTACAGATATCTTTGCAGCCTCTCATCTTCTTAGTTTCTACTTAAATGTGTTTCTTGTAAATGTCCTACAAGATTTACGAAAATATTTTGCCCTGTCTATATGGTAACTACGAACTAAGATGTGAAAACATCTAGACTATATATCCTCTTAAACAAAGAGCTTCAGAGAAAAAGACCTTATAAGTAGATTAGTCACCAATGTATTGAAATGAAACTCTAGCACTTTCACATTCAGAAATTTAGCTATGGGAATACCCAGCTAATTTGTAGGCTCTAGGAAGAATATAAGTATATGAAACAAGGAACATTCTGTTGACCACAATATCTTTCTGAAATCAATGCAAATTTAAACTAGAAACATCATTAGATGTCTTTTCAAGGTACATAGTCCTTTTCTGTAAGTTATATTTACTACCTGAAAAGGGGAGAAATTCAGAAGGCTCCTTAGTAAATTGTTTACAGTATGATCTAATTGTGAGCACAAATCTGTTACTACTGTAAAATGCATATTTTCATTTCTGTGGAAGTAGTAGGATGATTTTCCCTGTGCATAAACTTTTCCACACAGTGAGAAGTGACCTAGGCATCTTCTCTAATGTATCCTGTGTCATAGGTTGTCACCTGAGCCAGTGTAGCTCCAGCATAATGAAATGCCTGCTAATCTCTCTCAGAAATCATCCCATTATAGTTAAGATTGTTGGACAGTTGTGTGTTAGTATTTTATGTTGTATTCTGTAACTCTTTTTGTATACTTTCCGATCTGAATTGGAGAACATATAAAAATTTACTTATATGGAATGAATTTTCCTTATATTCTGCAGATAAAAATAAGAGTAGAGAATTTTAATAATCCATATTAAAAATATTTCTATAGTACCATGTAGTCGAGGAATATCTCTAATACTGTTCAATACACAGATGTACTGTGTATTAAAAGATAATTACCCGAATAATCTGATAACTGCCACCATTCCAGTGTTGAAACAGACATTCTTTTTAAACTATTAATTTCTACCTCTAAACTATAATTTATCCTGTACACGTTAACTACTGATGGTGAATTAAAGTAACAAGGTAATTGGTGGATACTCTTTCAGGGTGATATGTACTTTGTACCAAAGGAAAAAAAAAAGGAGGATTTGCGGCAGTCAATTGCGTACGATGCTTATGCTCAAGGCAATGCTTGGAAAAAGGCTGGGGAGTTTGATAGTGGTCTAGCTGCTTCTGCTTCAGTTTGACACCTGCGTTTTGTTAAATACAAACCCCAAAATATTCACTTCTCTCTCATTTATCCATCTGCTTCCTCGTGTTCTTGCTTTATTTGGTGGTGGTGGAGAACAGCATGAATAGATGTCCTTCTTCTAGGTATTGACATTATCTTCTAGTAAGTACTAGACATAATTATCATTCTACTTATGTTGCTCGCAGAGAGCTCAAAAATGGCTGCAGAATAAGAGGACATTGTCTCATTATTTCTTTGTAGCACTGGTAGCTAATACCTGAAATAAGAATATGTGTATCTATTATAGAATACCAAGGGATTTATAAAATTATTCACTTCTAATCATTCTCAGAAACATTCCTTTCCATTTTTGTAGTGTAGGTTAGGTTGGCTGACACTCGAAGATATGGAAGAGCCTTTCATTTACGTTATATAATCTGTGCCAGAATCAGAGGAACTTGAACACTTAATTTCCAATAATCTTGGGAACTGCAGGCTGTTAACAAAATGTGCTGGATATAAAAGTCCATGTTTCCTCAGCTGATGTGTGTGTGGGACGTTGGTAATATATAGCAAACCATTTTGGTAAGAGAAGGATGTGCTAATTTTGGATTTGATTCAAGGAAAAGCCGAGAAAGAAGCAAAGCACAGAACTAGTTGGTATTACCACATTGGAAGGACAAAGGTTGTGGGCTTTTGTGTTTTAAGTTCAACCAGATCTGAATACAAAGACCACAGTGCAGAAAGTTTGATTTTGTTCTTTAGAGACTGTCTTCCTTTAGGAAGTGGAGAAAATTTATTTAATTACAGCCTGCCAAGTAGGGGACTCAAGGAACTGATTATTTCTATTAATGTCAATGTGAGCCAGACTGTTGTGCATTGGGTCCATCAGGAACTATAGCGAAATAGGTGAATTTTGTTTTTCCAGCTGCTTAGAAATTCAGGATACTTACTGACAATAGTTCTATCTGTTGATACCCCGCTGAGTTGTGAAGAACACAGGAAATAAGCAGAGGGATTTTGGATGTTCCTGAAATAAATCAAAATAAGTCATCATGGGTTGAATTATACAGATAGTGTACTGGATCTGTTTGAAGAAGATAAGGTCGAGTATGCACAAATGTTTGGTGGTAGGCTGACTAAAAACATATACACTTGCCCATTCCTGTTTTATACAATCTTGTTTCAAGTACTTTTTTTTTTTTTGTATGAAATAGGTTGTAAGGATGAATCAACATTTATCCTTAGCAAAACACTGACTTTTTTTTAGTTACTTTATATGAATGTATGGTGTAGCAAACATTGAATTAAGTTGAGCTGCCTACTCCCTTAAGTTATTGTTACTTAAAACTGCAAACATCAAGCTTCAGATGAAAAAAACCAAACAACTTTAACGATTAGTCCTAACTCTACAACTTAAATTCAAGGCTAATACTAAATAGCAAAAAAGGCCAGTAAAACCTGAATGAGATAAATGGATTTATGAGAGGCAAAAGCCACATCTGTAGCTAAATGCTTTTTAAACAAGCTATGATTAGAATCAGAGAATATCCCTAGTTGGAAGTGACCCACAAGAATCATTGAGTCCAACTCCTTGCTCCAAGCAGGACTAGTTTAAAATTTAACCATATGTTGAGAGCATTGTCCTAATGCTTCTTATTTGCGTTTCTATATTAATTTTATGAACATATTATCAGCAAGCCCTTGAAAAAGGCTTCGTTAATCAAGACATGTCACCTGGGTTTTTGTTAGTTTATTAAGGAGTAATGAGATAATCATGTTTATCCAGGTGGACTTCTACTGAGGAGATGGGAAGAGCTTTACCTTTCCTCCCATCCACATAAGCAGACATATGGCTACAAGATGCAGCCACAGGGTTACGCAGCTCCATTTTCCCCCAGCTAAGGCTCTATCAGTTTTTGTTCATTGTCTAAATAGTGAGATATACTAGCTCAGGACTCTTAGGACTCCATTGTTGTTGTTGATTCATTGTAAATTCAAATTTTCTTTACAAAATTCATTGTAAAGAATTTTTGGGTAATCCAGACTATTTCATACTCTTATAACCAGACATTACAACTTGCAATCTCTTGGATTCCTTTTTTCCACTTTTTATGAGCTTAATGTCAAGTCTAAAATGAA
Organism: Anser anser; assembly: GCF_964211835.1. Taxonomy (NCBI): domain Eukaryota; kingdom Metazoa; phylum Chordata; class Aves; order Anseriformes; family Anatidae; genus Anser; species Anser anser. The sequence continues at coordinate 69,929,954 of NC_139724.1, forward strand.
TTTGGATTAATTCTTTTCATTTCGAGTCATGCATTGGAAAATCAAATCTTTTTTTTTATTTGATTTGAAGTGTAATCACACTTCGTGCCATTGAGCCCATATAAGATTGTGAAACTGTTTTGCAGTATTAAGACAAATTATGGACATAGCTGCTCTTTGCTGTGGAGTACTTGGGGTAACTTCTAGAATCCTGCTTTTGAAGAGAGTGGAGAAAAGTTTTCATGTGTATTATATGGCATTCACCTTAAATATGTGTAATTGAAGATCTCTGCCGGAGTCTCCATTCAGAAATACATGACTGTCTTTCAGCTCTGCAGTCTGGCCGTGTAACTCAGCCAGTATTGACTCACCTTAAATCCCGAGGTTTGGAGCTCAGTGCTACCTGCTAGATGACAAAGGGTTAATTTCTTTCATTAGCATCGGATTACCCAGCTTTATAATAATGTTATCATTTCTAATTAGTTTCAAGGCTTCTGCTTTTATTTTTCTTTTATTGGAATAGACTCTGAAGAAATGATTGTTGCAGTACTTAAAACTGAATAATTATTAGTACTTACCCATCATCTCATTGTGTATGTATCACTTCTCTTCTGATTAATATCCAAAATAGCTCTTACTTTATATCTTGTATCTTTCTTTTCTTATTCACAGTCTTACTGATAAAGGGAGAGGAATGAGGAATTTGCTTTATACATGCTGTTCAGGCACAAATTCAGTTTAAATGGGAAGTCATGCTCTTCCAAATCAAATCACGTTCAGGGGCAGGTATGCTGTGGCAGCAAGTCTAATTGTTGAGACACTACTTGTTATGAATCTGGGGTTTAATAATTACTAATTTTCTAAAATAGGTGTGAGTGAGGCTGTAACCTGCAGCTCCTGCAGCTGTAGTATTGCAGATTTCTTCAAGTCGTACTTGAGAAATTTTTCACATCTATGATGTACTACAGTGGCAGATTGAATTTCTGTGTGAATAAATGTAATGGTAGGAAAAGATGCTGACAAAGTGACAGTAGTTATTAAGAAATAGAGAAGCATTCGGAAGAGAAGGTCTAGGAAAATGTAAGGCAGAATCTTACGCTGCTAGGTAATGCTTTACACTTGGTAAAAATATGCCTGGTCTTACACAGGAGTATAAAAACTAGAAGGAACTTAATAGCCATAAAAACTTTTTCAGGTGATAATGTCATAAACTCTCTTCCATAGATTGGTGGGGCCTCAACTTAGAGCTACTTTTAGCCTAGATAGTTCTACTGGAAGCTGTTGAATTCCCCATTCCTCTTCTGGCTTGAAGTCTCCTTTTACTTTCTACCTTATTTACTCCTACAGTTTATCTAGATAAATTATTCTTGCCAACATTGTCCATTAGGTTTATTAGCTCTCCTTGCATGCCCAGAGTTTGCTTTGCATAACTACTTCAGGAAGGCAATCAATTGTGTTCTCAGCCCTCATTCTTTAAGGAAACTAGACACTTTTTCTTAGGGTATTTGTCACCAAAATAACTTAATGAACTAGTGTTAGGAGCAGCTAGTTATGACTACATGGAATTCCTTGCAAGTTAATCTGTATTTCCTCTTGGCAAGGAAAATGAGCCTCTGTGGCACTGACTGACTGCTTCACTAAGCTGCTTCAGTTAGCAAAGCTAGCTTTTTAAGCAAGCTCTGAAATCTCTGTGCCACAACACAGCCTCAGGTATATTTGTATCATGGTCAAGAAATGCGAGTTAATTTTGGTCATGAAATTGGGCTAGCAGAATGATGAATTAAAGAAATCATGACTTGAGAGGCTACCTTTATCCTAGTAAATTTGGTGCCAGGGAATGTTCCTGGTTGCTGGCACTCAGTATCTGCGTTGCTGAATTGGTCGCTATCGTGGTTGTGGCTCTGGACCAAACAGCTCCTGGGCACAATTCCTGAATTAGCATGGGCCAGGGATTATTTCTACCAGGCTGGTGGATGCAGCACCATGTTCGGATGGTTAGAGATTTTTGAACTATGGATGTGTGATGTTGTTTTCCACTTAGCCCCACTGCTGCAGGATATTTATGGATGAGTTTAATTTCTTTATGTTGATATAGTCAGTATCTCCTTTCATATGGTTGATTTTTCGCTATTCAATATTCAGATAGCCTACCTCCATACCTGTTTCAAATTAAGGTTTCTCGAACATGGTGACCAAATTAAGTTAGCTACCCAGATAAAATCTCAACAGTACATTGTACAGCAGAACTAATATTGCCCTGTCATGATTGGAAATAACCAACTTGTCACATACTGAAATTGCATTTGTCTTTCCTCAGCCAAACCATACTCTTTCCTTGTCATTCTGTGGTCAAATATTACATTTTCCTCTGTTTCTAATTGTTCATGCCCTACTTTATACAAAAAGTGTATGCTTTAATAATTCTTATTTTCAAATGAAATAACTTTGCAGAAAAACAGTAGTCTTTTTTAATTATTATTATTTAGACACTGTGAAAGGGTGCATTTCTCAAGCTGTGTAGGGATAGCTTTGCAATTACTAAAGTCTAGAGGGGGTGAAATGGTGTCAGGGTGCTATCTAATTTTGTTCCTGTGTGGTATATTGGAGGACAATTTGTTGTGGAGTATCTTGAAAGACAAGCTCCAAGTTCTCTGTATATTGCATTTGAGTTTATTTTTTCTGTGCTATTATTACACTCGCTTTGGGATGAGGCAGTCTCTTATACCTACTTGAAATCATTGTGAAATCAGCTGTAATTGAATCCTCAGTTTATATCTCTGGAATATCATTAATGATAAAGTTCATCGCTTTTGCCTAAATTTCTATAAGACTACCAGATTAAATCATTGTTCTGAAGAAGTGTCATTATTTAAAATCAAGCTTGTTTGCATTAGGCAAAAAGCATTAATTCTAGTTCGAGCTTTTCATTCCTCTCACAACAAATGTCACTTGTGGAAATGTCTGTTTATTAATGAATGATTGTAACTGTTAGATTTTTGCATAATAAAAGAAATCATACTCAAAAGATTTTGACAGGAAACACTTGAAAACTGTGGCATTTGCAAATACAGTCTTTGTGATAGCTGCAATAATATTTGTTTTGCCTTTGGAATACCTATGTTAGGCAGCACAGCCTCCACAAATTAGGGTATAAATACATATACCCACATATATATACACATGGACATAGATATATATGAACTTTTATGTTGAGATAGAGGAGATAGATCTAGATTTTGACTTGCAGTATTCAATTATTATACTGTGTTTTTACAAAGCACTCATGCAGCAGTTTAATTTGCTGCCACTTTATCCCCCTACTCCTGTGTCCCATTCCTTCTGACACCCCTGAAATTTGGTAAAAAGGAGGAGGTTCAGTATGCCTTCTCAAATCAGAGTTTTAAAACATTGTAAGTTCTATGTTGAAAACCTCATGGGCATCACTGTGGACTATTTTATCAGTTTTACTTTTTCAGCACAGCAATTTCTATCTGTTTTGATAGCTTACTTGCAACGGTGGATATTAATCAAATTTAACACTGGACTTGGCTTGTACCCTTACAGACTGAGTGGTAACATATGAAAATTTCAACTTGTAGTTTACAGTCCCTTGGAGAAGTACAGCTGTGACATTTGTTTAGACTAGCAAATAATAAGGCAGAGGGAATAAAGTCTTCAGGAAGCATAATGGGTTTTGTTTTTTAGAAGACTTAAACAATCACTTTAAATAAACCAGGTTGTTAACTACAAGCTTAACTAGACAGCTTAATTTTATATCAGATTGGAAGCTTATTATTATTGCACATCAGATGGTCTCTTAGCAGTCTAGAATAACTGAAAAACAAAGCTTTAGAGTTTTGATCACCACAACTAACAGAAACTAGTGAAAAAGCAAGCTCCGGGGATGTAGGGCTGTCCTCAGTTGTTTCACAGTGTTTAACAATGCTTGGCTTTGGTAATTTCATGAAGAAGATTTCTTGTATATGAAGAGTTATCTTCAAACAGTCATTTTCACCTACAGTAGTTTTGATAAAATGCTAGATTTTGTGAACACTCTCCAGATCTTAATGAGATGTTTCAGTTTATTTCATTTAACTCAATTAACTTTAACTTGACCTTCAAGCTAAATCTTGATGAAATCAAGAATGTAAAGGCAGGTATTACAGATCCACACTATTTTAAAAATGTTTTGAGGTGCTACTACACATTTTGACACAGTTTATAAATAACTCATTTTTAGGATTGAATCTGACAATAGTAATTAGATTTTCATTGATGGAATTTTTAGAATGTGGAAACTGATGAAGTAATGGGTGCATTTTGCACAACAGCACTGGGAATCTAGCTAATATGTGCCAAAGAAATCAAGTAAGGCTTATGGAAAATACTATCATATTGTATCAACTTGGAGAACTGAGGAATTTTTCTTGCTTGATCTAGGTCTAATAGAAAGTGTCCGGACATCTCTTTGCAGAAGTTAAGACCTAAACGCTTTTGAAGCTTTGGTTTGAAACCCACCGATTATTTTAAAAAACAAACAACTCATACTTCAGTTTTTGTTTTGCCTTTAATTCAGTGTGATTATAAGCGTAGTAGACATTTAAGCTGCAAGAGGTATTGTCAGTGAAGACTGAAAGAAAAGGATTATTCATTATCTCATCCCTCTCTGCAGAAAATCCTCATATATATCATAATTGAATTCTTCCTCTTTTCTTTGGCTATTAAGATCTTTAAATGTCTGCTTCTTACCTTTTTCTGAACTGTACAGATGCATTTTGATGTAGTGTGACATACTCCCACTTGTTCTTCCCGAGCAACCTGTGCATTGTTTGCTGGTGGTTTGATGGGGCAACTAATTGCAGTTACATCATCTTTTGGTTGTGTACTAAGAACTTTGTTTCCTGCTGTTTCACTCTTCTGGTATTTGACTAAGGCTGTTCTGAAACTCTATTTCTTTATAAAGTTACGAGACTCCTGACTGGGGCAGTATTGGTAATTATTTGATACTTTGCTACAGCTACCTGTACCGTTTCCCAACATGGCTTCCATTCCTTCTTAACTATTCAAAGCTTCTTACAGAAAAGCTTGAGAAGAAAGAACTCTAAGAGCATTAATTTGAGGTTGATCCCTGACATGTAGTTTAAAACAAGTGGTCTCTGATGAATTTTGTCGTCCTATCTTGTATGGCCCTTGTAAGCTGTTTAGATTTATTTGTTCTTTCAGTGATGGTGACCGCCGCCATTGACATTCACACAGTCGGTGACTTACTTTCATTCTCTGCTTTTAAAGCTGAAGACTCCGACATGAGAGTGTCCTCTAGCTGATTAATTCTTTCAACAATCACATCTCAGAAACAAACATCACCTGTCTGGGAAACTGGCGGTGTAAGAAAGAACTACAGTTGGGAGAGAAAAGCACTTTTGTGTTCCTGCAGGAGTGAAGGAGAGAAAAGATGAAGGTTCCGGGGTAGGGTGTCCTCTCTCAAGAACCTCCATTTGGTATCAGGCACTTTCTGATCTCTCTGAATGAAGTCCAAAATTGTACCTTTTTAAAGAGAAATCTCTGACCTTTTTTTGTCAAGGGCACTGAAAATAACTGCTGTCTAACATACCTCCTCTGTACCTGGGAGATAAACATGCAGGTAAATATCCTAGTAAAGATAATGGATCACTTTACTCCCAAATGAATCCTTCAACAAATTGTTACTGATGATAGGTATAATTTATGACATGACCTTGTTGCAATCTCTTTATCTGGTTCTCTGGTACTTTAAAATGTAGCAACAGAAGACTTCTGGCCCACAGAGCAAACTAAAAAGATATGTCTTTATCTTCTGTAAAGTGCTTGAAAGCTAAACATCATGGTCTCTTGCAGAAGGTTTAGGACTAATGAAATAAATCTTTGTGCAATGGACTACAGAGGCTACTCAGACAAAATTAATTATTTTATAATTAACCACTGGAAGGGCTTTTAAAATCATAAAGTGCTTATGGAGTCTTGAAAAAGAGTTTTATAGGGGTTGTAAAGCTTCTCCTGGTGCTAAAAGGACATAAATTAAAAATCAGTTTGGTGGAGTAGCATACAAAGGGGAAAAGAGATACAATGACAAAAATGTGGCAGAAAAGAACTGACTGTGGTATAGGAAGGACAGTATCAAGCTGACTGTCCTGTCGTCTTTCTTTCAGAGAAGTGTCCTTTAGTCTTTTATTCACAGAAGATGAACACAACTAGCTGAAGTGAAAGCTTTTATAAAAACCTCTGAATGAAATAGAATACAAAATTTATTTTTAAATACAAATTTTTTAATACAAATTTAAGCTCCCTGATTGGGAGATTGTGACCCCCTCCCATCTTTAAGTACATCCCCATATTCACATGGAAAATGCATGCCAGAGGTTCACCAGTGTGAGCAACAGCCACTGCAAGACATCTCTGCTTTCCCGTGCCAGGGTGGGAATGAGTATAGGTTAAGTGAGGAGTCTGTATATTACACTCCAGATGAAAAGGAGGATATGTGAGGAATCTGATGTTATTGATTCATTGATTGGAGCATATCCTTGGGTGAGAAGCTTCTCTGTGTTATTCCAAAACCTTATATCTCACTAATGCAAATCACATCAAGATAAAAATGCAAAGAGAGGCATTTGGCATAACATCTGATTCAGACATAAAAAGTGCTTAGAAATGACATAGATACAAGAATAAAAGAAGAAACTGCTTAATCAATGTATACTTGGGTTATATCAGAAAGGTCTTGCTTTCTGTTACCTATTTCACCTGCTGTTTCCCCTGACAAGAAGTTAGTTTGCGTTTCCTTATAGATGCTTCCTTGCTATTTTAGAAAAGTACCTTACCTTTATTGCCATTCTTCTGGGCAGTCTAGGCAGGTTTCATTTTTCATCCTGATGTCTCTATGCTCTTCTTATGAGGAAGACAAACTAGCTACTTTTTGTTTAGAACATAGTTGTGTAAATGCCTTATAGTTAGAGAAGCTACATATATATATATATATATGGTTTTCATGTGTTATGTGGTTTTCAGTAGACATTGTATATCAAACTGTACATTAAAACTGTGTATGATAAAATACGTAGGCTAACTGCGCATACTTTATTCCTGGCCCTTGCTTATCATGCAAGACAAAAGTAATAGTCTATTATGAAACGACAGTGGCTTTGAGGAGACTGGTTCCCCACCTCTTCTCTGTATTGTAACAGAGATTAGCCACATAATAGTCACTCCAAGATCTCTTCCACACATTATTTAAAAATGTCTGAGACAACGTATGCCTGAGCCTTGTCAGTATTTTCCATTGGTCATGGAATGGTAACTTTCAGAAAGATCCCCTAGTCTTGCACACTGCATTAATGGTAAGCAGGCTAGGTTATAGTGGAGCCAATCTCTTCCGTATGTTTAAGATGCCCAAATATATTGTGGTATATATTCTGCTTGCCAATGTCACTTAAAAACTAAGCTGTCCGAATTTACCTCCAAGATGATATATCCAGTGGTGTTACCACGATAAAATGGAGCAGTTGCCACTAATTACATAAGTTGCCTGTACCAGTTTCATATGCCAGCAAAGTTCCAGGCACAACCTTACAAAATACATAACCCTCACCAGTATTTCATAGCAACAGTGATTAAAAATGGCAGATTTATATACTTCACTGAAGAAATTAAAACAACAACAACAAGTGTAAAGGAGCAGTCAGATGAATGAATGTGTATTCACTTGTATATTCAGTCATTTATTGGACATTAATGACCATGTATAAAATGAATTTAGGGGCACTCCGTCTCCTTTCCCGCAACAACTCCCAGCTAGGACTTGGATTAACTGACAGATGCAGGAGAGCAGCCAAGAGCTTTGTGGCTATTATGACTGGGCTTAGCTTGGTGTAATGTAATGCAGAACAAGGCAATGCATGTCTGCCAGATATTGTGTTGGAGAAGTTTGTTCTGCCTTGTCCTGTACATAAACAGACGACTTCCGTCACCATGCAATATTTCCCAGAAATACTGAAATGTCTTATCGCGTTCTTTCAAGACTGGTTTCCTTCCATTTCTACCTGTTCTCAAAGTTTTATTTTGCTATTGCCCAATTCTTATGTCCTGTGGCCTCTTGGATTTTTTTTTTTCTGCATGTGTTCAACTACTTTGTGTTCTGTGCTAATTTCAGTATACAAAAATTTGCATTTATTGTTTATTTATAATATTCTGTGCAGTTTAAAAATAATTCCATCTTGTTCTCTACTTTGTAATAAATATATTATTCTGATTCTGGTTTGTAGCTAAGCTTTTTTTTTTTTTTAAATCACAAATAAGATTGCCATATTTTTCTTGGATATAAAGAAACTTGGTGTTCATAAGTTTTAAGACTTAATTCAGCAGAAAGTCTTTGGAATGCTCTTTAGACCCCATTAATATATGAAAACATTTTGGAGAAATTATAGAAAATATTCAAAATACTTGAAAAAGTAATTGCATATGCATTGTTCTAAGTTTTGTATCTGCTGTGTATATTTCTTACTGACAATTTGGTTCCTTAGAAACTTTTCTTTCTTTCCTTTTTTTTTTTTTTTTCTTTTTCCAGGCAGCTATTTCCTTTTTGGCATACAACCTACTTCATAGTAGAACCATCCCTTTAAAGAGCTTGTATATCTCTACTCTGACCACATTTGTCAGATTTTCTATAACTTTTTGTGCTAAGTTATTTTGCTGTCCTCACGGACCTTTCCTGGTTGTTCAGCTCTGATAACTCCTTCCAAGAATAATGAGATCTGTTAACCTGAACTTGATAAGTGTCTTCCAGCACAGAAGCCCATTCTTTATTTCACCTAATAGATGTGTATCAAGTAAAGAACTATAAAGCAAAGTACTTGCAAAGCAGGACTAAACAAAGGAAAGCAAAGGACAAGCAAATCAGAATTGTGGAAGTAGACTGAAATAGGTATGCACCAAGGACAGGAATGTAAGAGCCTGGGCACATAAGAGGTGAAATACTGCACATCTGGAGATGGCAAGTCAGGAAGAAATTGAAGATGGTAATTGATGAATTGATGATTGATGATGAACTTGACCAAATAGCTTATTAAAAGGTGGAGTAATAAGAAAGATGTCATAAAGCAGAAAAACATGTTTTATGCCGGAACTAATAACTGCATGCATATTTTCTGGAGGATTTCCACAACAAAGCATCCAGCAAATTCTTTCTTTTAAGTTTTGTTTTCTGCATCAATTTGTTTTACATTCATATACATTAACATTCTTCCTGTTCTTCTAGATGAACATACAGTAATAAGTAAGCTGATGTTTGCCTCTATGTCACTGTCTAGGCTGAAGATTTTTTTATGCTCATTCAGTTTCCTTTTTTTGGATTCAAGTGTGTTTGAAAGGAGTGTACCCCCAAAAGATATCTATTTTATGTCATACCACAATTCAGCACTGTTTTCATGTATTAGATAACTTTCTTTGTGAGTGTAGCTTAAACATCTCTTATACAAATAAGAAGATGATAACGTTTCCTTCTCAATACTGTGGTATTCTGTGATGAGTCCAAAACCAAAATAAAAGTTTTAACTTTAAATAGATTCTTGCAGAACCCTTGGTAACAAATTAATTTATTATAGAATCATAGAATGGCTTGGGCTGGAAGGGACCTCAAAGATCCTCTAGTCCCAAACCCCTGCCATGGGCAGGGACACCTCCCACCAGCCCAGGCTGCCCAAAGCCCCATCCAGCCTGGCCTTGAACACCTCCAGGGATGGGGCAGCCACAGCTTCTTTGGGCAGCCTGTGCCAGTGCCTCACCACCCTCACAGTGAAGAATTTCTTCCTAACATCTGATCTGAATCTATCCTATTTTAGTTTAAGACCATTCCCCCTTGTGCCCTATCATTATCTACCCAAGTGAAGAGTTCCTCTCCATCCTTTCTATAAGACCCTTTTAAGTACTAAAAGGCTGCAACGAGGTCTCCGTGGAGCCTTCTCTTCTCCAGGCTGAACATCTCCAGCTCTCTCAGCCTTTCTTCATAGGGGAGGTTGTCATGAAAATAAATGTATTTCTAGAGGAAATAGGCTCAAGAAGAAAGCCCAATGAGGATTTCTAGCATGGTTACTGCATGTATGAGAAATTGACCCCCTAATGCCATCTTGTTATTCAAAGGAATAGTCTTCTCAAACTGCAGAAGTACCACTCTATTACAGAAGGAATCAAGGATCACAGGTAGAAACCAATCATTGTTAATATAAACAGGAAAAAAAAAACACAATTTTCATTATTAGAAAAATAGGAATAGTTTTGATTAATGACTTCTATTTGCTTGAGCACTTGTGATTTATATGGCAATTTCTTTTATCATCTTTTATTATTCAGGATTCTTGAGTGGGATACATACATTTGCACATATCCAGGGTGCTAGATTTAATGCCTCTCTGCTGAGCGCTCATGTTTCCCCGTCTGACACACTAGGATGTGTAGACTGACCACTTTGTATTTAGCACTTTAGTAAATGAAAAATTTGTCACAATGCTCTAAAAATGCTACTTGCTTCTCATATATTTCTTGAATAACTGAAGATGAGGAAATGCAAAGTGGCTGTCATGCTTGCTGTAATCACATGATGCGGGTCCATTTGCACCATTAACTGTCTTAGACAAGGTTTTATTGTGATTGCTTACAATCAAAACAGGATCCTTCTCCTGGTACTGCCTATCATAATTACAACAAAGTCTATTTCTGTTTTTCTCTATCAGCCCCTTCAGGTTGAAGTTTGGATGATGCAAAATCAACCTTAAAATCCTAAAAATCCTAACACCGGGTTTTGCTGTGAACGTTACCAAGTTCTGGTGTCTTGCACCGTTAAAGCTCCTCTAGAACCACCAGTCCCACCCAGTAAGAGCAAAGCTCTGAGCTTGAGTTGCTTCCTCAGTACCACGACCTGATTAGTCTACATGTTCCTCTACAGATCTCCAGGACTTTTTGCCCACTGTATTCTTGCAGTTATAGCCCTTCTTTTTCAGAGAGTTTGGCAGCTAACATACCCCCTGCTCACCCCTTGGCTCTTGGTTGTCTCTAACCTCAAACTTAAGCAAATCTGCATGTAAAATCCCTTGCTGTAATCCTATCTCTTGTTTTCTCTAGGCATCTAGTTTGAATTATGCATTACTAGGAAAACAGAATTAGATTTTTTAGTTTCCCTAATTTATGTATTCTTCAGTCTTTGCTCTTTATTCCAGAATGGTCCTCAGGTGAGATCTACCGTCTGTTCTCTAGGGAACTCCTGTTTTCCCTCCAGACTCTATTTTCCCTCCTGTTTCTGGATAGATGTTTTCCCAAGAATATGTGTAGCTTTCTGCCAGGTCCTTCAGGAAATTCCTTCAGACTTTCTGCCAGAATTTGCTTCAGGAAATCTTTGATGATGTCTGGTTTCCTGATTCTGCAAATATTAGTTCCAATTGCCACTCTGTCATCTTAATCAGGTACATTTGGGAATCTCAGCCTGTTTTATTCATAAGAGCCATGACCTTTTCACCTGGCACAACAGAGAAGGCAAATTTTAAGAGCCTCCAACTACCAAAATGATTGACTTAAGTGGGAATAATCTTGACACTGAAAACATCGTCTATCAGATTATCTAGCTCTTCATGTCTCTCAGCCTAAAAATGAACAGAGAAAAGTCCGTTTTATCTTTGAAGCAATTATGCTGTTCAAAGTGGCAATGTGAACTTTTACAAAGCCAAGGGCTATTTGCCCAGGGAAGTTTTGAAATTGTGCTCAATTTTATTTTTCATCTTTAAAAATATCTGCATTTCCGTAAGGACTTGCTTAACACTGATTGCGCCCAAGGCCTACCTGTTCATCTTTCAGAGCCTAATTATACCAGCACTTTTCAGAGGCTAGGCTAAAATCAGTGTATGGGCCAACCAAGCACAAATCTGTGGCTCTCTTGATTTTCTAGGTGTTTGGTTATCACGGTGAAATAATGGTGAAAGACTCTAAGAAGATATACAGAAATATGACATTTTTTCAAAGCTTGTCAGACCAACTTCCATGATAAAACATCTTTCATAACAGAAAGTGTTCATGGCAAAGCATACCAAACAGAATTTTAAAATGCGATCAAATCATCATGAACATACTCATGAAGAAACTTATTTGCAAGCTGTGCCTTGTGAATCAGGTATCTCTGCCAGCAGTAAATCTCTAAGTTCCAAAGACAGTTAGTGTAGGTATTTCTTTTCAGAGTGTGATGAGCAGATGAGATCCCCCTCAATGCACTTCTGTTTAAACCAATTATCAATATTCATCAGTGTTGTCAATTGTCAGTAATTCAGGATTCTTTCAGAATCTACATTTGGATAAGAAAAAGCATAGGTTGCATAAACTTGGTTATTGCAGAGGTCTAGCTTTTAATTTGCAAATTACTAAATCCATGAGCCCTTTCACAGGACTATTTACATCACTTGGTGAGTGAATGGGGAGTGGGAAGGGCAATGCTTTGCTGCCAGTAAACTAGCTATGCTCTCCAGTTAAGAAACAGCCAGTGCTGCTGTTTTATGAAGTCTCTCTATAGTGGAGCTTTTTAAGACATGTAAGAGATTTGGTACATGCTTATATCAATCGTTATTCTTGATATACAACCTTTGTTTAAATTAGCTTTAGGTCAGACTTATGTTCAGAGTCTCAATACCCTTTATATCTTGAAGAAATGCTGTTGCTGGGGAGATTTAACTTTTTTCATGGATCAGTACTGGGGCCTTTTCACCCTAAAGAACTAGTAGTATAGTAGTAAGACTTTTCCTAGCCAAGGATTTGATTTAAAAGCAAAGGAAATGACTAGATGAAGATTAAAGAAAAAAAAGTTACTATTTATAAAAATTTACTATAAAATCTACTGTTGACTATCACCACAGAAAGTTTTGAAGAAGTTGTATGTTCGTTGTGCCTAAGACAAAAGCCCCTAAGTGCTTCTATTCCTTGTGTGTATATAGTTAAATACATTTTCTGTGGGGATAAACATTTAACTTAGTTTTAACTGAAAATATATTATTTTTGTTTGTTCATTTAGGAAGGGGATTCCAAGTGAAGAAGTGAAACAAGCTGATAGAGAGCAAGCAAAGCGTATAGTTTACTCAGTGGTTTATGGAGCAGGTAGGCATCTTACAAAATAAACAGCTACAGTATATTCCTACCTTGTATGTAACTTCTGCAAGTGTGCTGAATTCAGGGAAAGGAATAAAATTTTGTATTATATTGTTATTTATATCAAGTATTGTTAAATAATCTACTCTGCATCAAAATTATCCAGGTAATATAGCTACATTGACATACACAAAGATTACTCTGATTTTTGTTTATTTGTTGTTGATGTAACTGAAGCATTTGTCTTTATCTCAAATTAGTATAAGAAACTTTGCATTCTGTCAGTATGTACACAGATGAGAATAACTGTAATGAAATCAGAGGAATTCAGATATTGTCTCAAAGCATGTTCACAGAATGTTGAGGTTGGAAGGGACCTCTGGAGGAGCTTGCCTGTATTATGCTTACTTTCATGTAGTAAATAATATTTTTTTTAATGTTTTCTTAGCTTTAAGTTACACTTGGTTTATATTTTCAAGGTCTTTTCCATAATCTTGGAGGATAGAAAACAATATAAGAAAGAAGAGTCTCACTATGTCTGTTGGTACTTTAATAAATATACCAGATATTGAGATGGATAACAGTATTACAGACTTTTTGCTTAATTTGGAGCAGTTATATTCATCTGCTTATGCCTCAATCACTCCGTACAGCTGCAGAAAATACAACTTAAACTTCTGTAAAAGAAAGAATCAATTCTATTTAGTGGCACTATGTTCAAGTCCTGAATTATACAGAACATAGAGGAATATCAAAGTGTTCAATGAAAATCAAAGAAGCAAATAGTGTTATTTTCAGTTATGAAAGATATTATAGAATGGAGAACGGTAAAACGCACAGGCTGTTTGTTGCTACCAATTCCCCTGGCACAGATAATTTAAGGGGAAGTCTCAAGGAAGCTTTAGTCCACTCCTGGGAGTTGCTTAGCATGGTCTGTGCTCCTGCATCATGAAATGTGATCTTACATGGCTGTACAGTCCTCTTTTTTTGCTTCCCAGAAACTGCATCTCCCTGGAATTTTTCAGACTTCCTTATAGATACTGTGGCTTAATTTTCTGACTGTTTTATGTAATGCTTTGTTCTGTATAGCAGTAGTTCTTTAGAAGGATAATATGGACATTGCAACATGTCACAGAATCACAGAATTGTAGGGGTTGGAACGGACCTCGAGAGATCATTGGGTCCAATCCCCCTGCCAAAGCAGGTTCCTTAGAGCAGGCTTCCATATGGATGTTGCAGTTCGCTAAGGAAGCCACAGCAGTCTTCTAGCTATTAACAATATTTGCTTTAGCAGATAGATTTGTCATTTTCTGACCAAAGAAGTAAAAAAAATTACTTAGATGTCAAACAAATGCACAGGCCTCAGCTAAGAGTCATCCTACATGTGAATTTCTTATTTTAGCACCTTGTCCAGACTAGTGTTTCTGGAGCTCAGTGGAGATCCTGACATGACAGAGAACAAAATGGTACAGAATTGTTCTGAAATGCACATCAAACTGACAGTGATGGCATTTAGGTGGCTGAAATCCTTTCTCTTTCAAAAACGCTAGATAATTTTTCTTGATGGTATTACGGTGACAATAACTATTCCATGTTTTTAGTGCCTTGAGACATTGCCTCTCAGCTTGTTATTTGCAGACACAGTGCTGGTTTGTGTTGCTGTGCAGCTAACAAATATATCTGTCTTTCAAACCTCTTATGACTAATGTTGATGTATGTTTTATTTTTACTGGAACTGTTTGGTTTATAAATGTCTTTAAACTGTAGCTCCTAGATTATGTTTTCACACTCTGGAAAACTGTCCTAAGGTTTTTTGTTTGTTTGTTTGTTTGATTGATTGATTTTCTATCTTATCTTATAGATGCTCTTAGATACAATGTAATATATATTGTGCATCTATGTACTATCCAAAAGGTATTGTTCCTTTCTATCTCTGCTGAAACACTTTTTGATTCTGGATGTCTTTTTCCAACCCTTTCATCTCACAACTTGGACCCAGTTTTTTACAGAAATTGAGGAGCCTAAGACTGTCTGAAATATGTGGGACTCACTCTCCTAACTACCTTTTTCAAATCAAGCCACTTGATCTGATTGCTTCAGCCATTAGTTCTTTCTGTGATTTGTACACCATATCCAAAACTTCTAGCTAAACTCAACCAGCTGCATCTCCATCCTTTTTTTTCAGATCTTCATTCACATTTATATTCATTTAAAATTGTTTTTAAGTTCTTTATCTGCTCCTCAAAATTTTGCACATTTCGACACTTAACTAGTAAAATGATACTTCAGACAGAAGTTATGTGAACAAAAAAGATGTCAACTGCATTATAGGTATAAATTATAACTAGGAATTCCCTAATTATGTACTGTTTATATACTTCTTATTAAGTATATTTTTAATCCACTAACTTCAGTGAAGCATTCAAGCTCAAAGTTAAACATTTGCATTGTTTAAATATTACCATAATATATCAGATCCATTCTCTTTCATAGAGATATGTAGATTTACTAATTCCACTAATTGTGAATGTGACAGTATGTAGTGGGTTTCTGTTCTGCTTTTTTTATGCACCAGGTAAAGAACGTCTTGCTGAATGCCTGGGAATTACTCCTCTTCAAGCCAGTCACTTTATAGAGAGTTTTATGCAAAAATACAAGAAAGTAAATGAATTTACAAAGAAAACCATTGAACAATGCCGAAAGAAAGGTAATCCAAAGCCCACATGCATATTTTTATTTATTGATCAGCACAGATTGATGTAGACAGAGATTCAGCTCAACCAAAAGTCAGATAGTTGTTACAGGTGAAGAGAAAATATGGAATATCACTTCCTGGTGAATCAGTTATTTCTCTTTCAACCCTAAGACAAAGTGGTTAAACCTGTCTGCCTTTTCTTTGGGAAGATGCTAAAAGAGTAAGATGCCTGTTCACAGAGTGAACTCTATTTAACATCGAGTTACACTGCATCATTTTGACATATAATGTATTCCAACACAAATAAACCATAAGGAATCTTTTAATTAATAAATATGCCATATGGCTGCTGGACTGTGGAAGTTCAGGCATTTAGTCAAAAACAATCAAACAAACAAAAAAATTTACAGAGACAATTTTTAACACTTTTTTTTGCATCAGTCAGAATTTATATTCTTGAAATTCAGGTGATATCTGTGATGACAGATGTGTGCAGAGTAATTCTTGGAGACGGCAGCTGCGAACTCTTCTTACATCAGATTTGTTGTTAGTCTATACATTCATTTATATTTAGTGAATCCTAGGAGAGCAGCAATTTGGAGAAAGTATAGCTGCTTGAAATATTTTCTTTAGAAGAAAATTAGTAGAATTATTAGTAGAATTGTCAAAATGGATTTCGTTTCCTAGTACAGTATACTGTACTAAGACATTTTGTAGAAATAAATAGTAAATTTGCAGTATATTATTACTCATCATTGAACAGCCGAGTGTCATGATAGAAACATATAACTGATTCTGACTTTCTGGTCATGAAAATGTTAGTATTCCTTCTTTGTACTTTGTAGAGCTTAAAACTCTACTGGAAGCATGAACTATCTTTGTGTCATGAAATTACATTTCTTTATTCATTAGTATTACTAAAGAAAACGTAGGTTTTCAGCAGCTTCACTTTAATTAAGCCGAACATAATATAACTAGTAAAATATTAGCAGTTTATTACATATTTGTTTTGATCTATTTAAAATAACATAGCTTTCTTCTCTTGTAAGTAAATGAGTTTCTATAACCAAAATTCTGTGTAAAATTATGTTTTGTGTGTTTAGTGGACAAGAGTGTCATAACTAATATCCTTGACTGTCATTAAAACTCGGCACATACTTGTCTAAATAGTACTTACTCCTCCATTCACTCCCAACTATCAGAACATTGTTTTAACTATTAATGGTAGAACTATAACCTGTTTCAGTTGTACAAGCTCAAAAAATTTGCAGCAGATAAACATTGTTTAACATTTTTCTTGTTAATCCACCTCAGATTCTCACTAGAAAGATACTTCTAACCTACAGGGCTCATTATAAATCTTTTTACTTATCTGCAGTTCAAAGGTAAATAGCATCTGCCCACCTAAAGTTATTTACATGTTATGGATGTCTGATATTTCATGCATCAGAAGCACACCATTTAGGAGTAGGGTTATTACAGTAAATCTATTTTTCATTGAGTGTCCAATGCTTTAAGAATTCCATCTTCTTACTGTTCTTCAAGGAAAATCTTAGTTAAATTGAGAAGAGTGATTTGCCAAAGAATATCTCAACCTCCAGATAGTTCAGTTCCTTGTTCCAAAAATTGTACTTTTAGTGTCAGCACTTCTGGAAATACAGGAATTCAGCAGAACCATCTTAGAATCGGAATCATTAAGGTTGGAAAATACCTCCAGGATCATCTAGTGCAGGACCCAGCACTTAGCCACATTGAACCTCATCCCATTGGCCTCTGCCCATCGACCCATCCTGTCTGGGTCCCTCTGCAGGGCCTTCCTACCAGCAGATTGACACTTTCCCCCAGCATGATGTCATCCGCAAACTTACTGAGGGTGCACTCAATTCCCTCGTCCAAATCATCAATAAAGATATTAAAAAGGATGGGCCCCAACACCAGTCCCTGGGGAACACCACTTGTGACCCGAATCTTCATTCCCTGTACTTAGTACTGGGTGTGTGCTGTCCACAGTAAAGTCAGAGCTTTGTGTTTGGAGAGGTTTTCTTACTCTGCTTGCGTATCTGAAATACGTCAGACAAGATGAAACTCTACGTCAGTCTGGACTTCCATGGTATCTAATGATGGACTCATCAAGTAAAGGTTCTCAGAAGTATAAGAAAAGATTGTATGAAGATGTATTTTTAACATGGGTGACTTCACTTTTCTTACTTAATTTTTCACTTGTACTTCTATTTTTCATTAATTTTTTTTTGGGGGGGGGAGGAATAAAAGCTAAGATAAGGCTTTACATGTGTTATATGGACAAGAGGATCATTGGATCTCTCTTCCTCTCTCAGCTTCTTTCAAGTGCTAGCAGCTATTTTGGCAAAATACATCATCATCAGGTCTAAAATAAATATTTATCTGTGTTTTCTTGTGTTTCTTTTAATGATTAAAAACAAAAACAAATGAGAGTTAAAGAAGTTTGGCCGTGGAAGTGACATGAAACTATTGTATTTAGGAAAAAAAAATACTAACTTTTTTCCCCAAAAACTATTTGATAATTTTGGGAAAGATTCATTAACAATTTAATTGCTGCACAAATTGATTTTATTTTTTTATTTTTTTCTATTCTCATGTAATCTATTCATTTCATGGAAAGCTCTAATTATGGCTGCTAATAGATAGCTAATTCTGCTAGATATTTATAGTTTCATCTCCCACAGAGAGAGTTTGCTCTTCTATCAGTATACCAGCAGACATTCCTAATGAAATACAGCTTTAATGAACACAAGTTTTTCTTGTATAACGTGTACCAATTCTCTGAGTAAAATAATTCTGAGACCAACAATACAATAAGCTCTGACTATTTTCAGAAGAAAAAAAATATTGAATTGTCTCAAACAGTGCATAATTGCAAAAATCTGTATTATCTTCAAAAAGAATGTTTGAAGTTTAATTGCTCTAATACAGATTTCTACTTAAATCCTACCAGGTTATGTGATTTCCATTATGGGGCGTAAAAGACCACTGGTTAATATCAATGCTCAGGATTATAAACTACGCACTCAAGCAGAGAGGCAGGCTGTCAATTTTGTTGTTCAAGGTAAAAAAAAAAAAACAAACACCTACGTACCTACCTATTTACTTGCCTATCTACACTTAACTCTAGCAGACAACAACTCTGATAATCTCAAAAGAATGAATTATTTAGTAGGCTACTACTGAGGCCTGAGTTTTATTATAAAAGAGAAGTTTAAAATAAGTATTCTAGCTTCCTTGGAAATAAAAGTAAACAGTATCACAAAACACAATGTTCTAATACAGTCTAGTTCTCTGTGGTAGTTAAATATAGAAATAGATACAAATTATGTATGGGGAGAATATATATTTCAGGGCTTCAGATATATTGTCGTCTTAAAATATTTTCCTTTCTGGTTTCTTTGATAGTTTGTTACACCAGAAGGGCTTATGTGATTTTGCTGCTTGCAATTTCTAACTTTTATTTTGTCAGATAGCGTTAGTTTAAGAAATATACAGTATTACAAGAACATATATTATTACTTGTTTTGAAATCCAAATCATTCTTTGTAAGGATCATTTGAAAATAATCCTATGAAGGGTGAGAATAAAGGCATTTTTTCACAGAACAAAATGGGAAATTTGCCATGTTGGAAAATGTAAAAAGTAGCATAAAAATTAACTATTAGTTAATAATGTATTAACATACTCAGTTTAAGTTGTGTGGGGCCCAGTATTGTAAAGAATTTAGCCACCTAAAGAAAAAAAAAATGAAACTGAGCTGGCAGTCCAGAGCTGAAATCCCTCCTACCAAACTACCCTTTGGAAGTATTATTTCTTTAACTGGAAGATGCAGATAGGGTTTTCATTAAGTTATATTGGACATGTACTATTTACAGGCAAGTAAAAACTGCTTTCTAAATATGGTGATGGTGTGCTTTTTATAGAATGATTTGAATTTTCCTTTTGAAAGGATCATTTGATTTTTCTTTTTTCCTCTCCAAATATTATTCTCGTTAATGTTTCATTTTAAAAATGACTTAAGTAATTATGTCATGTTTGACACTCCTTATAATTAGTAACTGAATTTAAGTACTACCTCTGCAAGAACATGCACAGATCTAGAATTCTAATACCCTGTTGCGTGAGTAACAATTGAGCTCAAGTGACAGCTGCCTTGCTGTATTAGGCTCTCAAATGCAGGATTTTAAAATATCCTTATAAAATCTGCAGCAAAGCTTGCATGTTTGTAAATATGGAGATGCCTGTACAACCTTCTCTGGAGTCTTGTGTTCAGTTTACCTGGGTTTCCATCCAGCTGGCCAGCAGCCCTCTCCAGCTGAAGGCACAGTGCTTGAGCTAATAGAGCGAGTCCTGCTGAGTGTACAGTGTACCATTAATAAAGCTACACGGCCCTCTGAGCAGCACTTTCTTGTGTCCATCTGTCCAAAGAGCCTGGAGCTGAGGCAAAACCGCCACAGGACTGTCTACAAAATTCTCAGTTGTATGTATCAAAACATACAATAATAAGATTAACATATTTCATTGTCAGTTCAAATCATACTGGAAGACAAATCTGATGAAAAACAGTGTGTCTATTATTCAAAACATGTAACATTGGAAGGTAGGGTGAAACAAGTATGAAAAACTTTAACATATTCTATATTCCTAAACGGTATTAAAAATTTCCTTCTAGACTAGAATAATTTTTAATTGCAGCATTTCAGCTGTGAGATAGTATTTAAAGACTGTAAAAACTTCCACAATTATGCTAAAACATTTTGTTACATTGTTAGCGTAGTAAGCTGCATATAACGTGTTTTATATTTATATATAATAATCTAATTAATGTAAGTAGTTTGCATTTTGCATATGGTAGCAGAAACTGATAGCAGAAGACGTTTGATGCATCACAATATTGAGAGGAATGTACAGAGTTACAGCTTCAACTTACTGCAACGATATCTGCCACAGTTCATTCTTAGTGTTTTTTCTCTTATTGAAGATTCCGGTACAATAATTTTTACCAATGTACAGCATATTATTCATCAGTTATGTTTCAGATCTAGCTGGCCGAATAGAGAAAAACATGTATTTTATTAAGATATTTATCATGGAAACTGTTACATTTATTTGGGAGAATTCTGCTCTGGGATCTTGCTGTTTGGCAAGTTCCAAATACACTGAAATAATGGAACTATATCCACAAGTATCTAGTCTATTATTTTATTTCATTGTTTTAACATCAAGGAATATTTTCAAATGGACTACAGAACTGGTCAGAAAAATTTAATCAAAATACTTTTCCTAAGATGTTCTATAGCAGTTAAACTATTACACAACTGTGGCAAAGTCATCAAGGTGGAGTCTCAGTATGGGACTCAGAGGAGGCAGTTTGTCACAGAAAGCCATGAATAAAGAAGAGGTGAAGTCTTTCCCCTCTTGGGTCATTGAGAGATAATGATCTCCTCAATCTCTTAGATACTCTCTTAGCTCCCAGGAGAGTACCCTTGCCATTTGCCTAACCTTGCTAGTCTTTATCTCTGGAAGTTGGACAATTTGGAAGAAAGAATTCAAGATTCACTGAGTTAGGGGGTGCAAAAAGGAACAAGCATATGGTTTGGTACATTTAGGATATCTGATGGAGAAAGGAGAATTATGGGTTCCAGTCCTTAGTTAAAGGACTGCTTCTGTATTTCATCTGATAATTCTTTATATAAAAATGCATTAAAACCCTGTTGCATGGTTCAAAACAGAACCTTTCACGAAACTGCAGGCCTGGGGAATCATTCTGTTTCTTGATCCCTAGAAATGCAGAAT
Organism: Anser anser; assembly: GCF_964211835.1. Lineage (NCBI taxonomy): Eukaryota > Metazoa > Chordata > Aves > Anseriformes > Anatidae > Anser > Anser anser. Next base: position 69,951,594 of record NC_139724.1, read on the forward strand.
CCATTATATAACATGACACTGTTAATGCACCACTGCTCTTAACACTGTAATGTAACGAATATACATTACAAGCCCATGGAGATATGAAAAAGCATAAATTAAGCTACCAAATGAAAATGTGTCCCTGAAACAACGTTCTAATCTTTTATGACATTAAATTTTAATTGATTTATAGGTAAATTTTAATTCCAATTTAGAGTTAGATGATTTCAGACTTTTTTTTTTTTTTAGAAAGAAGTTCTCAACTCATGGCCGTGAGTGTCAAATTCACCTTTAGCTAGCATATATCTTAATATTATTATTTTCTGTTTTAATTAACATGCAACTATTAGTTTTTTATTAATCTTGTGATCTGTTTTACATACGACATCAAGTGAATCTGCTAGTTTTGCAAATTCTTGTAATTCATAACCTTCAGATGTGTTTCATTCCTGTGCCATAGTTCTAAGCACAACTTTTTCATTTTGCTTGCTTTAAATTAAAACCAGGTCACTTTCTTTCATAGGATCTGCAGCTGATCTTTGTAAAATGGCTATGGTTGAGATTTTTACCTCTGTTGTCACTTCTCCAACTTTAACAGCCAGGTTAGTAATGAATGACTGCAAAAGTGATTTTAAAGCAAAAATAGTTGAATGGATTTCTGTTTTTTTAAACAGCTGTAGAAATATTGTGTATGCTTTTGAAACAAGCAAGGACTTGTGAGATGGTTTCATACATGCAGAGTTATATCTTTCTGCTTAAATGGCTGAATCTGTAATTCTGTCTCAAGGCAATGAAGTGCCTTGGGGCCATTTAAGCTCAGTCAGATCTAGTTCAGTGGTAGTTCTTCAGTGGTAGTTCCGCATCTTTGAAATTGAGCCCACTGATCATATCCTTCCTGTATTTTGAGTGTATTGTACAATGGCAATTGAACATTCAATGGGCTGGGAAAAAAAACAAGAATCAGGAAACCAGTGCTCAAACAAAATAAAGGAGGATTTTTTAATTTGTGTGTAGATGGCTTTCCTTTTCTTAAAAAAAAAAAAAAAAGAAAAAAAAAAGGTTATTTGATATCTGCACTTGTTCATAGCCCTTGTGTATATAGTTATATAAGATAAAGTATAGAATATATACTGAGACTATAAATAGTGTGTGTTTGTGTGTGGGTATCATGTACGCACAGCAGTGCTGTCTGATTTGATCAATGTGCAGTTCCAAAGTGTAATTTCTAATTAAAAATTTAAATAGTGTGTGTCAGATTCAAAGATAGAGTCACTCCAAAGGCAAAAAAAAAAAACAAAAAAAAAAACCAACAACCAACCAAACAAAAAAAACCCGTGTTCTGAGTAATGCTCTTCAGTGTTCTTGCAACCTTACGAGAAAAATGTCACCGAACAATTACAAAAAAAAAATAAATTAAATAAATCTCCATCTACTCTACATCTGAAATGGAAGATTGTTCTTTGACAGAGATACTCCATACAGGCAGACAATGATACCTTTATGTATTAAATTTTGGATGACGTACTACAATATATTGTGGTGTTAATTTGGGGACAGGTTTTCTGTGCTGATTGTAATTCTTTCTGCTGCCTGAGTTGTATGAGGAGGCCTGGATCTGGCAGCTGTGGTCTGGTTGAAAATGCCTTTAGCAGGTGTAATTTTGAGTTAAATTAGCCACAGAACAGCTATCTTCTGTGACAGTCGGCCAGCAAACTTTATTGGAGGAGGCAAGTAGAGGTGGTGAGAGGGCAAAAATATATTCCCTTCCTCAGTCCCTACCTAACACAGATGTTTAGGTTCAATAACTGACTAGCTGTTGTGATTCTGAGAAAGCCGAAGGTTTTTGTGATTAATGCCCTGTCTGGTAGAGCTTGTGGATGTTTGTTCTCTCAACAGAAAATTTTACTTGAGTTGTCCTCTCTCAAAACTCTTTCTTTTAAAGATGTAGAGTCATCAGAAAGCTAAGGAGGCAACAGACACGGGGGAGTACTGAACTTTTACAAGTTTCCCTTGTGGTGTGAAAGTGTTGGAGAAGCGCTAGACCAGACTTAATAGAAGAATTGCTGCCTATGCTTCTTATTCCTATCTTAAGTATCACAGCTGGGAAAGACCAAGACAGTAAAGTCAATTAAAAGAGACAGATGGTTTTAAACGGGAATTTTGAACTCCTGCCAGCCACTAACAACTGGATGGCTTTGCTAAAGGAGAGCCTTTTAATAGTTATGAATGGCTTCTTGCTGTAATATTTAGTAGGTACTCAGCCAGGCTTGTCAGAAAAGCACAGTCAGTGCCTTTGTAAATTCTGTGATCACTCACCTGGTTAGAAGGTGGCTCGGGCATTTGAAAGCATCACTGCGGTCTTGTCAGTAGAATATGGTACTGGAACTTGGAAATTTGTGTTTCCACTCAGTCACTTGTCTGTCAGGTGATGTTCAGCTAGTTATTTTTTCAGTGGTCTGTTTCTTGATTTTCTTGTCAGTAAAGTCAAGATAATGATCCTAACATCCTTTGTAAAACACTTTGAAAAATATTGTTAAAAGGAAGTGGTGCTGTTGTTGTAACAGTAGGAATGCACAGTAGCTCTTCCAAAATGATAAATATAATCAGTGTCCTATTATCATCACGTGAGATCGTATTAATTCCAAAGATAGAGCACTACTATCTTTTCTTCAATCTTACCCCCTTGCAAGTGTTTTTTTTTCCCTATTAGAATTTCTAATTTTAGAATCAAGGTTTTCACTTTGAACAACGTATCAAAGAGAAATGTCATTTATATACGCTTTAGAAGAAATTATGAGTTCCTTATTTACACTGGGATATAGTATATCCTGTAAGGCATCGCCAAATAGTGGCTAACGCTTGACATTTTGTCTTCCCTACTTTAGAAATAATAATAATAATAATGCATTCTAGACAAGGTCTTACAGTTTTTAATGTTAGTTTATGGTTATGTTTACAGTCTCCTTCATCAACAGCATCGTATTCACATATATTGTAAACTGTTCTGATGTGAGTAAGCTCTGACTCAACAGTATATAGCTTCATTTTTGTATGTCTAGTAATCATTACATCTTCAGATATTGTTTGCACATAAAAAATCATGTTTGACTATCAGAGAAAGGTAATCAAGTTATACTTTCATGAAGCTGAATCGGTGAGGCCCTCATGAAGGAGCAGTATGCTCCGCTGTGACTGATCAGTGGCTGCTCTGACAACTGGCAGTCTCATTTTTCTCTTCGTCTTTGTCCACCTTTTAATTAAAATGCCAGCCTAGCAATTTATGCTGTTGGCAATAAAACAAACAAACAAACAGTTACTGGAAATAATTGTACAGAAATGGGGAAAGAAGAAAAATGCAATCCCTATGATAAAAAACTGGTATTAGTATGGGTTAACTGCCAGCATCGGTGTTAACGTTCGCATTTTGTGTGGTACTGACGAATAATCAGAATTATTTCTTCAGACTGCTTCTATATTATCTAGATCTTTGTTAAGATGCTGCTCTGCAGCTGATGGCCAAGTTGCTTACTGAAAATGTGCTGCTGACATAAATTATTCAGGTGCCAGCTTTTACCTGTCTGATGCAATTCACACAACTTCCACAGAATGTTTCCTGCAGGCAGATGATAACAAAGAAACTTCTGAAGTCAGATCAAGGCACGTAGTAGCAGCTTAAAGAAAGATTTGTGGAATGTATGAGAGTACTCGGTGAGCTCTGATTGACAATTGTAGTTATTTTCAGTGTTTAAAACATCATTACAGTGGCAGATACATGGAAACTTGGCGTGGAAGAAGGGTGCTGGCAACTTAAGGAAGAACTGCTGCCTGCACCAATTTTTGTAAAAATTATCGCTCGGTAGGCTGAAGATAGACTGATATTACCCAAAGTCTATCTGGCACTGTATGGACTTCTCAGAAAGCTTTTAGCCATTAAAGATGATAATATCCTAACAACATGCAAATTAAATTTAACACATCTACAGAACTATTGAGTAATTTGGCTTGAATCCAGCAATTCTGCTTTCTTCCCAATTTATTGTTCCTACAGCACTGGATCTGTGCCACAAGCAAGCAGCTTTACTTCTCAGCTTGTCCAGAGCCTGGTTAAAGAGACAGCTTCAGCACCAGGCCAGATATAAGTGGATGATTTGAAAAGTAGGAGCCTTGTCAATAAGAGTGAAAGACACAAACCTCTTTTCTTGGTCCCAAATCCTAAACTAGTAAGAGAGAACCCTAACTATCCCAGGAACAAATTGTGTTATGTTGCCTGTTTTTTTTTTTTCTTCTTTTTGTTTTGTTTGCTTGTTTTCTGATACAAATCGCATGATAAATCACAAATGATTCACTTACTGGTAATAGCTTCAGTTGTAGTTACACACAAGAGCCTTGACACATTTTATAAGGTGCACAGGAATTCTTGCACTAGTACTTTATTAACTGGTTACATTTCCTCAGGAAATTTCCTGAGTTACATTTCCTCAAAAGGGCATACTGGTAAAAACGACTTCTTGATCATATCAGAGTTCAAAGGCATTCGGTGAACTGCTTGGTGCTGCTGCTGTGTGTAGGATGGTTTTCTTTAGTTCTGGGCACACATTTTACGTCCCTCTATCTGTTTCTTAAGGAATTAAAGAACTGTTTTTACTCACGTTCCTTCTGTAGCTGTTATCCAGGATTTTCAGTAAATGCTTGTTCTCTCCCCCATTATTCCCAATATATGGTCACAGATCTGCTCTAAAGTATTAACTCTTGCAGGAGTGTCATCCTTGGCTTAATACTGGAGAAGCAGAATCAAGGAAAAAGTAAAGGTTTTGATTCTGCTTGCGAGGAGAGTAAGATTTTTGTTTCACGGACATATGCTTCAGTTTCAGTTGAAGGAAACATCCTGGATCATATGGCTGTTCCAGAAATTAGTTGGAGCTCTCTGTAGCTGTTGTCTCCATCCAGTTTGTAACTCTTTGCTTCCCAAGTAGCCAAATAATACTGTCTTTCTAGGTGTGCTGTGACCTAGCAAAGTCACTGCTTTCCTCAAGCGTCCACAGAAGTATTTTGCATGTATCCACAAGATGGTGAACTGTTACCTGAACACTTCATACAGAGTAAGCCAGAACAAGTCAGAGTGATTTATTCTTTATAGGAAGAGCTCAATATATTTAATATGCTTAAATATCACAGCCAAAAAGGACATACATGATGTAGCAGGCACTTAAGTGTTCCTTTATGTGGGTCATTCAACACAATTAAATACTTCCAGTTTATAAAAGCTTTTGGTAGGTCACCTTTTAGACTGGTATGTTTTAAAACACTTTGGTTACATGTGAAAATTCTATTCTCTTTAATTAACCATCTGTTCAGCTTCCTGCTCTTCATGATGTTGCTGCTGAGAAAACAAATTTCACAAGTTAGCTGAATTTTTGTAGTTAAAATGTTAGAATGTCAACATGTCTTGGTCGTCATTAGGAGAACACTGAAAGAAGTATCTTAAAGTTAATTCAGGTAACACCTATGCAGGCATGATATATTTTAAGTTATAGCTCTTATACTACTGCATTAGAAATCCTTGTACATGCAACTTCAAAAGAAACTTGAAAAATCTACAAAATGTTACAAAATTATCTTAACCTTGTTCCTTGTTTACATGACAATTTAATAAGCATTCTTTCCACTTGAATCCATTTTTGTGGGGAAACTGTGCAACAATTAAATAGCATGTAGTATTTGTAGTATTAGAAAAAAAAAAGAAAAAAAAAACATTTTTACTGTAGGGAACATAGAGATTTCTAAGAGAATTAGATCCAGCTTCCATCTGGTCCATTATCACTGACTGTGGCCAGTAGCAGATGCTTCAGGAGGAAGGTGTACGATTTTTAGTAGGGATAGCCTGTCTGTCTGCGAATTCTCATCTTGCTGCAATGGTGGGGATGAGTCTAGGTTCTGAAACAGAAGATTTAAGTCTTTCCTCAGAGTCATTGTATGTCATCAATTCTAAACGTTCTTGAAAGCCATGAAGGTGTTTGTTACCTGAGCAGGCACTCTGGCATTTTCTAGCAGGATGTTTAATTATATGCCTTGTAAGCTATTATTTTGTTTAATAAAAATTGAATTTAATAATTATGAATTATATATATAATAGATATGAATAAGTATGAATTGCTTTCTATTTGATATTATATTTACATTTTTTCATATTCTCCCATTTATCTGATTTTAAAATATCTTTGTCTTTTTATTATTTTTTCTAACCACTTAACATCTTTTGTGCTCTTTGGATTTTTTTTTAACTTATCATTGTATATAATGATACAGCTTTGTATATAAAGTTTCTAACCACGTACTGTCACATACAGCAATTCTATAGGTTCCCGTTATGCACTTAGAAATTTCACATTCAAAATGAAAAGGCAATTTTATTAGTTGGTTGATTATTTTATTTATAAAAAAGGGGACAACATAGGATGACAAAAAGACATCTTCGGGATATAAAAGATGATACTGTTGTATCAGAAAATTGTATGAAGTTTAATGCTCAGGGACAGTGCTTTTATAAATAAGAAAACTATGGGACTAGAAAAGGACTGATTCTTTTAAAGAGTTTCTAAACGCGTGTTGTGCTGCTAAGTGATCATTAACTCCTTTTCTGAAGCAGTGTGCTTTTAGTAACTTTAAACATTTTTACATTTTTACTGTAGCTGTATAAAAGTTATTAACTAATTAATTATTAATAATCATTAACTTTTTTCATGGTCTTAAGTAATGCTTTACAGAAATTTGTAAAAATTTAGCTAGATTTTTACTTTGACACCAAAGCTATGAAGGATTTCAAATAAAGAATATTTTTTGCACCTTCTCCAAGAGAATCCTTTGGTTTTATGAAATCTGTTCTCCAGTTATGATTTAATTGTCAACATGCCTTCAAATTAGATGTTAGATATTAGAGCTAACCAGTAGGACACATTAAGCACCAGGACATAGGTATAGATCTTAAACTATTTTAAATAAACATTAAATAATTGTTAAATAACTTAACCACGTTGGGCTCCTCAGCCTTGTTCTTAGTCATAATAAAGTGCCCTTAATTCCTTATTATGCATGACAATCAGACCCTCTTACTTAAGGCATTCCCACTTACCCAATTTTAAACCTTGTTTTAATTTATTTTTTGTCCAAACTCTTAATTTTGAATTTAATTAAGCCACGTCAATGTAATATTTGAGCTCCTCTCAGATATGTTGTAAGCCACTACTCAGCACCTTACACCTGTGGCCTAGTCTGTCTCATTCTCCTCCTTCATGCTGCCGGCAATTAGTGAGACCTCTCGTGGGGGTTCAGGGGCTTTGATGGGCGATGGAAATAGAGACAGCTGTTATAATTGAGGTGGGTTTTAAGTGGTCTGGAACTGGTATGTGATGGGTCCAGATTGCCTGCTTCCAAATTATGGAGTACATTAACCTACAATTTGCTTGTAAAGCACATTGGTGCATTATTTTTTTTTTGTATTATCTTCATTTAGACCCATCTGGAAAACTAGACCATGTTATGTTTTGGATTTGTTGTTAACAGCAATGAAGATTTCCCTCATGATACAAAAATGTATCAGAAAATTGAAAAGAGGGCTATTCTCCCTGTCTGACTTCAGGTATCCGATGTAGGTGGCTGCATTAGGGGGTGGTAGTCCCACAAAGTCAATGCATGAAGATGAGGTTTTCAAGAAGTCCGCTCAAAACAAGTAGGTGCCTTTGTCCCTTGACTATAGGATGAGCATGAATTAAGTAGTCTGAGCATCTCTTGGCACATTGTAATGGCCTGAAACACTGCACATAACTGTTTAAAAAAAAAAAACAGAGCTTCTGAGAAAAACTACTAGGAAGAGGATTTGGTTGGTTGGTTGGTTTTTTTTGTTTGTTTTGTTTTGTTTTTCTCCTGTCCTACCACTGGCATCTCCTACATGATATTCCTATATTCCTACAGTAGCATCTGCAGCATGTCACACCACAGAACTCTCATTTGCAGTTTAGAGAAAATGTAGTTTCCTTTAATGGTAAAGAAATACAATTGCTCACCAATAAGGTAATAGCTGTTTTGATGAAGTCAGTTCAATAGTGTACTTATTTTTGGCAACACATTTGAAGTAGTCATAGAAAAGCTTGCAGTTCTGTACTTTCGATCAGAGATGTCCAGATCTGGAATATATTGCCTTAAAATAACAAATAAGACCCTAATTTGTTCTTATAATAGAAAACAAACTGGCTTGGTACCATGAAAAATTAAACCGTAGGGAGACAATATGGTCTCATCAGTAGAACATTACAAAAAAAAATATTTTGATGATAGTTTAATTTGTCATATATAGGGTCAATTATATGATTACAATATAGTAATGATGACTGGGTGGGTCCACTGAAGATCTGAGTTTAATGTCTGTTGCTTCATGGGAAACTGGAAGAATATAGTACTGAAGAGAATTAAAAAGATTTTTTTGTTAAAATTCTGTAGTGCAGCATGATTTCAGGAAAGATGTGTACTAAGAATACTGTGAATATTGTGAAAATAATTGAGAAAATATTAACTTGTAAATCAAAGGCATTTCTTATCATCTGCAGAATGATAAACATATTAGTCTCAGTTTGGTTTGCAGTCTCCAATTCAGTTTTCCATACTTTTTAGCAAGCAATAATGGGAGTTTGCTATTTCAATATTCCATCAAAGTGCTGATCACTCATTTAAGCTATTAAACAAAAGTGTATTTTTTTTCCAAACTTTTTCACTCAAGTTGTGCAACAGGTGTGTGCATACACCGGAATGGTAAAAGCTATGCATTTTAAACATAAAAATTACTTTGATTTTTCATTCACCTGTATTGATGTCAAATTGAGTACTTTGTTCTGTGGAACTGCGTACTGTATGAGAATGTCACTACTTTAACAAAAATGAAAAAATACAAATGGTCTTGTACTATAAACCTCCCAGAGGAGAACCTGTGATGTTGATGTGAGAGGGACAAGACAAAGAGAACATAACAAAAAAATTGTGTGATGACAATTAAGAAGGAAATAGTTGATACTAGTCCATTTCTCGACATCAGGATGGGAAATCATGTTTAGCATTAATTAAAAGTTAAGTGTTAGAAATACTTATTTGTTAGATCACACGTCTGAGATAGACAACATCCCTATTTTCTAAATGAATGTGCATTGCTTAGCAGGAGAGTAACATAGCTAGAAATAGACCAACGATTCTGACTTCTAGTTCTGTTCTAGTTTAGCAGACAGAATATTGTCCTGAACCTTTGATGAAGCACTAGATAATTAAGACTGGGTAGATGTAATTCTGCAGCTTTGTGCAGTTACTCAGATAGCTGTGGGCAGTGTAACTGAGTCGATAACTGAGGATGAGAAGCACTGAGAAATAGGGTCTTTCAGCTCTGATGGAGAATCAAGCGACACTAGCTGTGCTGCTTTCAGTAGATAAACTTAAACACATAGAGTTGGGTCAAGTCTACTGTGTTGTCCAGACAGAAAATTTGGGTTCAGTTCACATTGCTCTCATAGGTTTTCTGACTCACTGAAGGGAACACTAATCTCTGGTCCAGCCCTGCTCCTCCTAAGTTCAGCTTTACTTCTAGCATGGAATTGAGGTGACCTGTTGATCTAATGCTGAGTGCTTTAGAAAATCCACTTCTTCCCCCGTTACTAAATCCTGATAAACTGATGATAAAATATTTGATATATATTGTAAATTCATCAAAGAAAGGGCAAGTCTTTACTAAATATTCAGAGAATGGGGCTCTAATTCTGATTGAAGTCATGAGAGACTACTCTGATATAAATAATAACCAGTCTATCACATTTTTTATCGCACTGGTTTAATCAATGCAATTATTTTCACTTATTCAATTGACTCACAGTATATTCAGAGGTTTTAATGTCCACAGTTCTGTCTGATTTATGTCTTTTTGCATGTCACTTTAATGATTATGAGGAATCTCTTGTTTTAATTAATTTACTTGCATTGGAAATTAGAACTTTTCATGTAACTGTATTCTCTTGCTGTAGATGATCCTGGTCTTTTCATCTATTTCTTTTTGTATCCCGTGTCCCCATTTCCTATTAGAAATATGTTAATCTGTTTCACTCTGCTTCTGACTGTGGTGTAAGTGACTAATAATTTAAGATCTATTATTAGAGCTCACCACACTGTTAGTCAATGTCACATTGTAATTTAAGGCAGTGTGAAACTATCTTAGGCTTATTTTCCTGAAAGCTGTGAAAGTTATAAGTAGTAACCATGTTGATGTTTCAGCCATTTCTAAAGAATGAATAACTGCTAGGTATTAAATAATAAAAAAAAAAGTCTACAGTGGGCATATTTAATTTGAATTTTATATATGAATTGCAAAGAAATTCAGAAATAGGTGTTACAGTTTCATGGCTTAGACTCCCACCTGCAACAGTTAAAGAAGTAATAAAATAAACCTAGTAGGAATGCAGTCTAATCAGACACACACTAGTTTTCCTTTCTATGTGAGAACTGCACTCAAAGATTTTATGTGCTAGATTATGTCTATTCTGTCTTGGACATGATTCAATCAAAAACATTTATTTTTTCCACTGTGGTCATATTTTTACGCCCAAACCAACAATTTAGGGTGCTATTCCCATAAGCACTGAACAATTAAGACACAATCCATATGCAAGAGACCGATCAATATATAGAGCTAATACAGACAAAGAGAAAAACAAAACTCAAGATCTCAGGTACGTGTAGTTGCATGGATTTTAAGATGTTACTTCTTTCAGTTGTACACTCTGTTCTTATGAAGACAACTGTCCTAATAGCAGAGGCTACAGATCATATTGTGTATTTATGTCTACATTTTTGTTCTTCAACCTACTTGTTTACAGCATGAGGAGTCTTACTTTGCATTTACATGAAAGGATTATTTCCTGGAAAGGATTCAAGTCACTGGCCAACACTATACTAGGAGTTACTATTAGTATACCAGTGAGCCAAGTACTCTTGCTAATGACTTAACTCACACTTTTATTCCAACTCAGCTTGAGAAAAACAAGCTATATTAACAAAACAAGCCCTGTCCTATTTCTTGCAATTTTCTGCAATTTCCATTAGTTTAAAGTAATACCTTGTCACATCATCAAATCCCTGAATGGCATTCACAAGTTAGCAAGCACAGTTCTGGTTTAAGACCATGGCTTTTATTTTTTCAGCCTGTGTGGAACAGCAATCCTTTTAACTTCATTAATGATTTTTTAACTTTCTTAAGATGTTTATGTTCAGTGTGTTTATATTTAGTGTATCCATTGTGCACCTGAAAATTAGTTGATGGCATGAGTTGAAAGCACTATTAGAAATTTCATGTGTATGTTATCTAAAGTCTGAATTTTTTCAGGTTAATTGCTCAGATTCATGATGAGTTGTTGTTTGAAGTAGAAGATTCTCAAATCCAGGAATTTTCAGGTAAATGTAATCTTTTTCTCTTTCCCCCCGTCTCTCTGTTTCCACAATAACTTGAGGTATCTTTAGACTAGACTAGACTAGGCTAGAATAGAATAGTTCAGTTGGCAGGGACCTTCAAAGATCATCTGCTGCTTAGACAACAAGAATTAATATAGCATATAACCATAAAAGTAAACAATAATACTTTCTCCAAGGTTTCAAGGGTTGTAGAAGGAAATAAACCAGTTTGAAAAAAATGTCTTGGGAAGTAACTTGCTAAACACTTATCACTGGGGCCTGTTACATAAAGAGGTATGAAATGTTAATGTGAGAATGTAAGGTATGGTAATTTCTAAGTTAATTTACGGCTCTTCTATATGAAGAGAATCTTATGGTGGAACTTTCGAGGTTAAGGGTTAGTAAAAGTTCCTGCCTACATTTTAATCCTCTCATCTGGCTTACTTCCAGACATTATTTCCTAAGCTAGAGTTTGTCTCCACATCTGGTACAAATTTAGCTAGCAAATGAGGGCACATATGGGACTGTTGGGTCTCTTCTCCAGTAAGTAGTGGAGTCATTACTGTAGGTACCAAATGTTAATTCACAAACTTTGGTCTAGTTTGAAGCTGAACAATATTTTTGGCTAAAACAATTATCATAAGGTCATGAATATTTTAAACTAACCAATATAAGAAATATATTGCATTATAACCTAAGTATCTAAATAACAATTTCAACTTCCTGTGTTGCATTCATTTAAATGGTACAATTTGCCATCTGTCTCATTTCATCATACGTTCCTCTTGTGAGTATTGGTTCATAATGAGAACATTAAACCACCATCTAATCAAAACAAAGAATCTGGGAAATATTTAAGTTCAATATATTGGGGGAATTGTAATGCTTTAGTTTCATATATTAACATTTGACCTTTGAATACAGGTGTTCAGATCTGGTTTGAATTTAAAAAAACAACAACACACTATTCAATTTACCAGAGATTGCAGTATCTACTCTGAAAAGGCCAATGTCTACAAGTGCTGTAGTTTCAGAGTTTGGAAGTATAGTACATTGAATGGGATCAATAAGACAGCATAGAATGATTTTCATTTTCGTATTTTGCACCAACATTGGGATCAGTTTTGTTTAACGTTTTCATCAATGATCTGGATGAAGGGATCAAGTGCGCTCTCAGTAAGTCTGTGGCTGATACCAAGTTAGGTGGGACTCTTGTTCTGCCTGAAGGAAGGCTTTGCAGATGGATCCGGATAAGCTACATTGATGGGTTGAGTACCAGTCACATGACTTTAAATAGGGTAAGTGCTGAGTCCTGCAGTTTTAACAACCCCATGCAGCAGTATAGGCTTGGGGAGGAGTGGCTGGGAAGTTGCCCAGCAGAAAAAGACCTGGAGGTGCTGGTTGACAGCCATCTGAACATGATCCAGCAGCATGTCCAGGTGGCCAGGAAGGCCAATGGCATCCTAACCTGCAACAGAAATAGTGTGGCCAGCAGGACTAGGGTCCCTCACTACAAGAACATTGAGTTGCCTAAGCATGTACAGAGATGAGCAATGAATCTCGTGAAGGGACTAGAAAGCAAGACTTACAAGGAGCAACTGAGGGAACTGGGGTTGTTTAATCGGGAGAAAATGAGGCTGAGGGGGCACTTCGTCACTCTCTACAACTATCTGAAAGAAGGCTGCAGCGAGGTTGTTGGTCTCTTCTCAGGTGAAAAGTGATAGGACACAAGGAAACATCCCCAAATTATGCCAGCGGAGGTTTAGATTGAATATTAGGAAGAATTTTTTCATGGACAGGGTGGTCAAGCACTGGTGGTGGAGTCTCCATCCTTGGAGGTGTTTAAGAGATGTGTGGACATGGCACTAAGTGACATAGTTTAGTGATGGGACTTGGTAGGTCAGATTAATGGGTGGACTTGGTGATCTTGAAGGTCTTTTCCAACCTTGGTGATACTATGTTTCTATGATCAATTTGCATTAATTATTAAGTATATATTTGGGTATTATTATACCCAAAAGATGAAAATCATTCACGATTGCTTTTAAGTATAGAAACTCACAGATTCTGCACTCATCAGATCAAATTCTGATCTGTTATTAGTGTGAATTTGTAGTAAGTTCAGCAAAATCAATAATTTTCCAGTAAAACAGAGAAAACACTTGATTACCATGTAAGAAACTTCAAAAAGAATGAAATGACCAGCAGAATGTTTTACTTCAGAAATTATCAATCATTTGAAAACAGTGTTGTATTTTAATTCTCCTTAATAGAGTTCTGCTGTATGGGTAGAAACTCATCAGAAGCTAGTACATGCCATTCCTCAAAGATGCGAGATACCACTAGCTAGCTGACTGAGGGTAGTTTCATCTGTGAGAAGGACTGTCTGCTGCTGAATTTGAACCGTGGTGGGAGTCAGAGGTTGGGAATCACTGGTCATCATAAATACCCTTCTCAGTATGTAGCAGATCCCAGCTGCCAAATCCTTGACTGCTCTGCTATATTTAAACAACTTGTGCTATGCAGTCTAGAGGTCCGAGATACCTTGGAAATCACCCTTGCTCTTAACACAGGGCTGCCAAGCCTTCAGAATTCAATGTGGAAGTTTGTTTCATTCTACTGATTGAAGATTGGTTTTGAAGTTTGTCTCTACTTTGCCCTAAAAGGCAAAGAGAAAAAGAAAATTCTGCAATACAGTAATTTTCAGATATACTCAACATACCTCAGAACAGAAGAGTGATAAAACATCTTGTCCTGAACACTGAAGACCAACCTAAGACATTGAACGCTGCCTTCTTTTAAGCAGTGATTAGTTCTGCTGCTGGTAGAAGAACTAATAGCGCACTTAAAAGTGACCAAAGCTGGCTCTTCCTTCAGTGTCATTAATGAGGATTTTGCATGACCCAAATAGGCAGAGGAAGGGTGCATCTCAATTAGCAGGTAGCTTCCAGTGAGAAGTGTGAGTAGGAAGCAAACCTCCCTATTGTCCCCAGTCCACAGTGTGAATGGTTGGGGTTCACATCACAGAGCAGTCTGAGAGCAGGTGACCCAGATTCCTTTCAGATGAAACTAAATAGGAAGACTTTTTTCCAATCTTTTCCAGTTATTTCAGGAGCTGTTAACTGAGGTAACAAATTTAGTATGAGTTTAAAGAGGAGTGGCAGAAGGATGTGGGCTTCTCATTCACTTCAGTGCTTTCAAAGTCCAGATATGATTTTCATCCCATTACCCCAAGTTCTCTCTCTCTCTGTAAAGTCCTTACTCTTCTTATTTTTATTTGCTGATATTCTTTAGCTGTCAGCTTTGTCTTTCCATATCTAATGGGGCTTTTTGCCTATTCAGAAGCTTTAAATTACAGAATCTGCTGACTTGCAGATCCCACCCTGAGAATGGGCTTAATGACCCAGAGAGAAATCTCAGTTGCACAATCACCAAGCTTCGGAAAGGTAAAGGCATGGACTTAAAGATAAAGAGCAGGGTGTGATGGCTTTAATAGACCACAGATTAAAACCACAGGTGTGTTATTCTTCTGCGTTCGGTGTGATCCAAGAAAGCACTGGCCTAGTATTCAGTGTATTTGCATTCTGATTCCAGTCATGATTCTGATCTACTTTTTCGGGAAAGCAACGGCAAATATATGAGTAGAGGCTGAGTCTTGCCACCAAGCAATCATCATGCCAGTGCTTCCTCTGTTCCTGCTTAGGACTTCATAGGTCAGAACAAGACTTTTCAGTACTTTTCATATTATTCTGAATCTTTTGACTTTGATAAACAAGGGGCAAGCAATAAGGTGTTCTTTTTCTTCTTTTTTTTTTATAACATCTTCTTTTCCACAAAATGCTGCATGTAAGTTGCTGGCTTTTATCTGTGTATCAGGGGAATACTTTCCTCAGACTCCAGCACCCACAGTTTCATAGCATGCATACTGTTCACTCTGACAGGACAAGGCAAAACATTCTCTGTTTATAATGAAGCTTTGAGTGTCCAAGCTTTGACATACACTGAAATACAATAAAGCACATGCTGCTCCGAACTGTCTAATTTTCAACAAAGGTCCGGCATATTCACTGACTCAGTTCTTGAAATTCCCTAAATAGGGCAAGAAAAGGACAGCAAAAGAGCTTTATAAAAATCTTCATTTTCTATTGGAGGGTGCCTGGAAAGATCAAATCAAAACATTTGGCAGCAATTGGTTTGGTTTTGACAGAAGATTGTCAGTTTTACCATCAATAATCTGCCTGGTTTCTAGCCAGCTTGCCTGTCTGGCTTCCTCACATCCTGAGCTTTCAAGCAACCCAGGAAGCAGAAAGAGAGATGGTATTTTGGGAATGGCAAAAACTGGGCTCTTGGATCTGAGAGGGCTCAGCATCTCGGAGTTCTGAAATCTGTGTAATCAGGTAGACAGACGGTGCTCAAATCAAACTGTGAGTCTTCACAGGGACTTCAGAAAAGTGCTCAGGAATTGCAGAACCCAATTTTTCCTTTTGTGGGAGACTACCCATTTCTGAGACTACCTCTCCACACTCAGTTAGAAATGCCTGTTTGCCCTTGGATTATTCTGAATACGTGACTGCTAAAAGGGGGAATACACCTAGGGGCAGAGAAATGTAGATTTTATTTTTTTTTATGGTACGGGGATACCCATAGATGCAACTGTAAGATCTGGCTTCTGATATATATTCCATATATACCTGTTGGATTTGAAAGGTAAACTTCGTCACTGGTGATTACTGTGGAATGTTCCTTGGCACTATGCTTGCTTAATTGCATCCATTAGTGAGAAGTACAATTAAACGAAAGCCACTTGCTACTTGAAATAATGTATTTTTCATATTTTTATAGAAATATATATGTTTCAGTACTTCGTGTTGTACTGCTCAATATCACAATGAATTAGAGTAATTTTTAAAGATTTTTTTTTTAGAACTCATTTATAACTACACATTATTGATAGAAGTAAAGAAATTCATCTCTGCATCCTTTCTTATATTTCATATCTGTAAAGCATACAGTTAATTTTTTTTTTTCAGATTTTACTGGGTATAAAATATTTCAGCTGAAATACTTACTTGAAGAGTAAGAACACCAAAAGGACCAATCTAAGAAAAAAATTAAATTAAACTAAGCCCACTTGTTTTAAGATTAAGATCAGTTAAGGTTATTGTCATGTAATAACAATAGCTTAGATTTATAAAAAAAGTAAAATCTGTCAGCAGAAATTTTTGGCTCATTCAAAGTCCACAAAATTTCATTTTATTCTGCTACATTTTCTCACTTAATGAATACTGAGGCAGCTGCATGAAAAAAGTGCACATGTTCAAAGAGGGATTCAAGTAACAGAAGAACAAAAGAACGAACTGGTCATCACAAGGTAGTGACATTTTGTGTTCTCCGAGCTGCCTTTTTCTAACTGGAAAGACACTGATGCTTAAAATGCCTCTAGATAGCCTTTAATTTGTAAAAATCCCTGTTCCATAGATCATATGTCTGGCCAGCTTTGACTTGCTTCTGGAGTCATAATTTCATAGGTGAATGAGCTTGAAAAATGTCTTCACTTGGATAGAGACAAACAAGGTTTTGTTCCACAGCAGGCACACATGCCTTTTCTTTGCTCCTATTCACAACTCTTTCAATAAGCACATTTATTGTGGCTAGTATTGAGAAAAATCTAATATGTATTACAATTTTAGCTCCTCTGTGATGTCTTTACTTTGCTGTCATTAATATCAGGGGAGTAAATAAGAAATATATATAATATTTTAAAATGACATACTTACAAAACCTTCCAGAATAAGCATAACCAACAAATCCCATCATTGCTGACTATGGGGTTTGAGAGAGAAGCTGCGAAGGTTGGGAGAACAGCATTTAACAGATGCCACTGCAGTATATGGCTGACTGCAAAGGAACATTTTAAAATTAATAATTAATGTGCCCTAGATATTCTAGGTACTTGACAGAACATAAATAATCATTCCCCCGAAAGCCTCCAATATAAATCTTTAAAGAGACAAAAAATTAGGGGTGGTAGAGACAGCTCTATTTAAACATCGTGTTTTTATTCTGTAAAGTATATGAGACAATTGTGTATATATAATACAATTGTGTATGCCTGGATACTTTATTTTGAGCACTCAGAGAGGAGAGTTTTTCAGGAGATCTGAGAGCGTAGAGGGAGAATCAGACGTTATGTACATAGGACTAAAGGGGATCTCTCCTGTGATTACATATCACCACACCATATGGTCTCTTTTATAAATGATCATCTCCATATGAAAAATTACTCCCACTGGGAGACTGTTCCAGAATTTCCTCTTTCTGAAATCTAGAACTTTTAATTTCCAGCCTCAATGTATTCAGTCAGTTTACCTATTTATTTTTGTGCAAAACCAGCCATTAATTTAAATGCTTCCTTCTTCGTTGTTTACTGTCTTAGCAGACTATTGAACAGGAATGGTAATACAGCTGCTTTTTCTTGACATTTCAGTTATCATTTTATATTTATTTATTTTTTAATTCAAAATCTGCTGTAAAAAAAGTGTAGGCAAATCTTTTGGAAACTTTCAAAGGTATGATTTTGAAAGGCTGAAATGCAGTCAAAACCACTTGAGATTGTTTGAAATGAATGGTTTTACCATGCCACCCACTAAACTCTGGGAAGAGACAGAGAAGTCAGTGTGACATAAGAAATGGAACTGGGAGCTGAACTGAAACAGAAAAACAACAACAACAACACCGAGGAAGAAAATGAAGCAAATCCAAGGAGAGGTGGTTAATGGGTTGTCAAAGTGAATGAGGAACCATTAGGTTTTCTCATGTTGATGTGGCCACTTTAATCCGTGCTTTTTAAAGTTAAAAACGGTTAAGGATGCAACAGAATTCTGGTCATGCCAAATGCTCTAAAACAAGAAGTGTATGAACCAACAGAGAAAGGTGTTGCAACCATCGGGGCCAATGTGAACCCCATTTGGGGGATAACAGTTATATGTGAGAGAATTAGTCTAATTCGGAGATCTAGAGATCTATGGGGAAAACTGTTCTAATCCAGTGCATATGCGTGCAGCACCTTTTATCATACATCACATCTTTTTCAGCCCATGAATCAATGCTGCTGACTCACACTCCCTATTTTGTTGTACATCGGGGCTCTTTTCATCTAAAAGGGCTGTTCCTCCTGTTGCCTTGATGGTCTATTGCTGTTTATTTATCTAACAGCTCAAAAAACCCAAGCTGTACAGAGTTGAGTGTGCCCTTAGATTGTACATAAGTGCTTTGGTGGAACACTACAGAGCCGAGTGATTCTGTAAGAGCGGAATCCAGAAGCTGTGCTCTCACAAAAGCTTTGTTCTGTCATAGCCATGACTTACCGATGATAAATTGTTTACCCCAGGACTGCCTGGCAATCCGTTTAGCCTTCTGAAGGCACGCCGCCTGGTCACAGTGCCCTGATGTCTGCTGCATTGCTGATCTCCTGGAGCTGGCAGCTTGTTTAAATTCAGACTGGGCTTCTCAAGATGGAGGCAGTCCAGCACTGCTGTATTGATAAGCGTCTTGACTTGGAACGAATTTAAGTGGATAATTATTTAGACCAACACTTCTCTATGCTTTCTCAAGTTGTGATTGTCATGTTTGTTTCTGCTCTCCAAAAATGATGCTGTGTCCCATGCCGGACCATAAACTACCTCGAATCCAACATGAAGCAACTCTATAGGTGTCAACATGTGTCAACATATGTCTCATTTTCCCCAGCCTTGGCACTTCAGCCACTGATCTTTTGAGTTACTGCATAATTTGGACTTCATGGAAAACCTTACGACAGCTCATTAG
This sequence comes from Anser anser, assembly GCF_964211835.1. Lineage (NCBI taxonomy): Eukaryota > Metazoa > Chordata > Aves > Anseriformes > Anatidae > Anser > Anser anser. The sequence goes on from NC_139724.1 coordinate 69,970,875, forward strand.
CACCCGAGTCTGAGTGAGCCAGCACAGAGTGGAGAAGCACTCCACTTCTGTTCAGGCAGAAGTTAGTTATCCTCCTCATTATTACCAAGCCATCCGCGGTGTCACAGATGTGACACAAAACATCACATACTGCTCTTCCGTGCTGGCATCATTAGAAAAGGTTTCGACAGCAGCCAGAGCAACAACCATATGCTGCTTCTTGGAGTTCTCGTTGCTTCTTTACATCTAACCTCAGCTGCACAAGAACCATGATGTGCATCCAGGGATAACTTCAAAGAATCCTTCTAAGCAATCATGTGTTTTTCAGCCTAGTAGTTATCACCACATATTGCATGCCCTGTTATTTCTCAGTTCTGTGGGGCACATGATGACATATATTATGTAGGCAGCCATCCTGTCAAAGCAATGGAGCTTGCTCAATAACTTTCTCGCTGGGGCTGCCCAATATTCCCTTTTCACTTTCACTAGCCAGAAGTTACCTCCTTTTTAAAGCCATTTATCCACTGGATCTCTCTTCAATTATATTTTTTTAGAACCACATTTTGTTGCAGCAGAAGTCTTTGTCAAGCAAAACACTAATTGTCCTGACCAAGGATGACAAATCAGGTCCCAAATGATTGATTTGGAATAATAATAGAGGCATTTTTCACAGTAATAGTGAGCATGGGGTTATGACACGATGAGTTGTTAAGTTACGTAAATCATACTGAAGTTCAATTGTTTTGATTCTTGATAGCTCAACTATCCCACAGGGAAGGTTATTTTTGTTTGTACTGAACTTGAAAGCTGAGAAATGCAGCAGTCAGGCAAGCTGTACCTCTTTATAACGTATATCAGTGCTTTACTTTTGTGTTTATGGAATATATAAGTTAAATAATTCTCCAACTTTCACCTAAATTTCAACTTAAAATAAGGAATTGAACTCTTCCACAAGAGATGAAATTTAACTTTAAAAAAATTCTCAATAAATTTAAATGGGTAGATATTTATTTTTTTGTAAAAAATGCAGCTATTATGTAATGGAATATAAAGCATGGTTTGTTTGTTTGTTTTACTACATAACAGTTTTAACTGGAAAATAAAACTGTATATTTTCAACTTTTTTGGCCTTACAGCATTGGTAAAAAGAACAATGGAATCCCTGCAGCAAACTACAGCCTTGGAAGTGCCACTAAAGGTAAGGGCAATTCTGAATTTCCATTATTGTCTCAGGCATATATAGTTTTGTTTGTTACTATCATCATATTAAGAATCTAGAGACAACTACACTAACCTTCACTTCAATAGCTTCATTTTCATATTTACAGGTAATGGCGTTTTAAAATTACCATAAAACTTCTAAAGGAAAAAAAAAAAAGAAAGAAAGAAACTCAAAATCCATTTTGTAAAGCATGACTGTAGTACACTTTGTCTTACCTATACAAGTGCAGTAACTTCAAAATCCCTTTGATTTAATGCCATGACATTTCTGATGGGTATGGTGGAATGAGAAATTGTGCCTTAACAGGCTTTCTAAAATGTGCCAGGCATTCATTATTGCTGAAAAATTATTGCAAAAGATCTTTCTTTAGTAATTTTCACTTAGAAAATTGATCTTTTTAACATTTCTGAGCGGAAGCCAAACATGTGAAGCAGACAAAATTGCTGGTCACAGTTTGAAGGCCATCATTTACCAGAACAGCACCTGTAACAACCAAGTAGAAAACTAGACAACTATTGTATCTATGTTTCCATTTTATCTAATTATAATTCTTATATAAAATAATTATATTTTTCTCTCTGCAAGACTGGTATACTTTGCTGCTAGGCCACTGCTCAGCTTTTCTTGCTTCATTAAGGACTATAGTCTCTGGCAATCCCTAAACTGAAAAAGCAAGCAGTAGTCCAAGAGTTTCCTGTTTCCTGAGAAATGGAGTACTTGGTGTTGCCACATCACTCATTCTCCAGTATTACTGAACAAGATTTGAGGACAGAAACAAGTTTATTCTATTTATTTCAGAAATGGTTACAACATGCAGACACCTGACACTCATGCTGCTCTAAGGTTCATACCCTTTGTTGAGGACATTGTCAGAGACAACGTCATTCATACTTTGCCTGACTATGAAATAAAATGTGAACAATTTAATAGGTTTGTAAGAAAGACAAATATTTACGTCAATAATCAGAGTGTTTATAGGTACACAGGCAAAACACCACTTTAGTGTAACATATTTCAGACTAACCACTAACTGGCAAAAGTGAGTCCTTCCATTTTGTCCCATGGACAGAACGTAACACGCTGTCCTACTATGTCTTTTCATGTGTCAGAAGTGTCTGCTATCACACACTGACAAATTCATCTAGATGCCTTAGCAAATGGATTGTACATGTCATTCTTATGAAAACAGCCTCTTAAATGACAACTGCGTATTAATAGTAAAAAGAAACACAGCCTTGGACAATAGGTATTTCTCTGGGGCTTTGAAAGATTAGGACATTTTTAAAGGCAGTATAACTATTAGGAGGTACCTGTATTTTTTCTCTTGTTTTGGTCTTCTTTTCCTGAGTAAATTACTGTAGGAGTCATGACATACTTTTACTCCTACTGCACATTAAACTACATTCATCATGAAGATATTTTATCTTTCTCTGAAACATCAAGAATGGATCAATGGCAGAGACCAGGTACAAAACATAAAGTGCAAACAGCTTGATCTCAGTGAAGAATTTGAGAGTTATCTTTAAAAAAAAGCCTGTATTTTTGTTCATGTTGTTTATCCTTCTATACAGTAAATGTGTCTTTTAAGATTAGAGATGTTGAAGATGAAAAGATTTTTTTGAAATGCTTCTGCTTTCCCTCTGTACACTTGCTTCAACTAAATATGTATTATATGCTCTGTTAATATGAATATTATATTTTAATATGGAAGAATAATGTCATTAAAGTGGAACACACAGATCGTCTTAATGGGGAGACATTTCGTTTTCTTCTTTGAGGAAAAGGATCCTTTATCTTTGAAGTAGCTTCTTTTCCAAAATGTAGTCCTTGCTAATGAGGCAGCTTTCATGTCAGGAAATCTACTGTGTAACAGAGCACTGGTAACTGCAAAACAAACTGAAATAAAACCAAAGCAACAACAAATACACCCCAGGACTGGAAAAGTGGATGGTAAAAAAAAAAAGGAAGGAAAACAAACAACAACAAAAAGCAACCACAAAAACCAGTATCTTTATGCATTATCGAAAAAGTTGCGAATTATAAATGCTATGGTTTTGGGTGCTCTTTTGAAAAGCATTTATCTTTAATAAGATAAGAATAATAAGAATTTATCTTTAATAAGATAAATTTTGCTTTGGACTTTAACATATTTCTTGCAATTCAGTAACATATATTTGCAGTCTCAAAACTAAAGGATAACCTTAATTGTTAAGATATCTTAATAGTAATTATAATTATTACTAGATATGAAGAGCATTTCACACTGGATAGACATGTAATCTAGAACAGTATCACCACCCAAAAGGAAAAGCAAAAATAGTAATCTTACTATAAGTGCTGTGTTTGTTTGTTTAAGACAATTTTTTTCTTTTTTCTTTTTTTTTTTTTTTTGACAGGTTCCCTTGAAAGTGATTCTTACCACTGGGAAATCATGGGGGTGTATGACAGAATTGCAGGAGATGTAAAGCAGTCATCGGGGATGTTATTCAGTACCCGTACACCTCATTGGCCTATGCTGATTCCTCACTGAATCACTAGGCAACAGCGCTGCTGGATCTTTCATAAGCACCTAATACTCTGCATGTGAATTTTTTTACTTCATTTTGTCTGTAGCCCTAGGCAACAGCAGTGAGATAAAACTGGTTTTTACCAGTTCATTGTGTTTCCTTTAGCCAAGGTAACCAGCAGGGAGCTGCTTTTGTTCAGAGCTAAATTACTACATGTAAGAAATGAAGCAAGACAATATTAACCCTTTGGGAGCGCGACAAATATGTTTGAGTTAGATGGATGTTTAAATTTTAATATTAAATATTTTGTGAAGTGATTGTGTAAAAATACTTCTAATCTGGCGTTAGAAAGACACTATTTGAACTGTATCAGCAGCTCTCAACTGTTGTGTTCAGCTTATTTTACACTTTGTGAGTAGACGGCAGCTGCTGGTATACTGAATGTCGCTTTCCACAGACTTAGAAAAGAGTTCCTTAGAAATTGCGAGTTTTTACCTTAATTTGTTTGTAGGATTTTAGAGTTAAAGCAAGTAAACAAAAACTGCATTAACTGCATTTAAAATAGCCAGATTGTTGCCAATTCAATTAATTTTGAAATCCATTTGTACACTGTAGCCTTAGCATACTTTTGAGGAAGTATTATAGTTTCGTCTAATCTATTATTTTTATTACTGATGTAATGCTAAATATGGTTAGATAAATTTGTGATTCAGACACAGTTTTTAGGATTCAGGCTTCTGCTTTAATATTTGGATTTATTATTAATATTTTGGTGTTCTGTAGAGTTTATTCTCTAAAGAAGTTTGTTTTATAAAACACTACTGGATGCCAAATTCTGCCTCCATGATAGTTGAAGAAGAGACAATCCTCGAAGTCTACTAATTATTTAGAAGTTGAAGTCAAGCACAAAACTTTTACAAGATGTTCAGTATCTTTCAGCATTAGACCTCAAATGATCAAAGTAACAATTTAAATTTTAAATGTGTATAGTTACAGAAAGTTTGCAGCAGTTTTAATTTGTATCCGTAAAGAATTTTGCATTATGCTTAAAGGCATTAAACTATTAAACATTTTCTTATGTTGCATATTAATCATATGTCAGCTGAAATGAGTTAGTTGTTTCTAAAAATAGATCCTTATAGTTATAGATGTAGTGGTGGTGATGTAAGGAAAATCAGAGCCTTCTGCATATTAATTGTGGGTCAGCTCTTTGGCTGGGGGGGTCCAGCCTGCGTGGCTGTGACACTGCGCCAGGTCAGGAGAGCAGGGGGGCTGATTCCACCTTTCCAACAGAGAAGAGGTTGCATGAATTTTCTTCTGCTTTTTGCCTGTTTAGATATTTATATGAATATGTATATAAATGTTTTGAACTTGTTAAAATAAGTTAACTAGCTTATTTTGTTGGGTTTCCATGTACACACAATTACAAAAGGAATTTTCAAGCTTTCTGTATTTGCACTGGCTTTGCATAGGTGTGAAACGTTTCACTCCTCTTGAAGACCTACTGTTTTCAGGAGGTCTGTATTCCTGTATTTAGTAAGACTTCCTTCTCAAAGGCTACAGCACTAACCTTACTACTGTCAACATTTTTTTTGTTTCCCCACTGATTTCCAGCTTGTGTGTTTCTTAGGGTGCACAGTTTAACTCGATAATGTATTTTTTCAAGTCCTGAAGAATATGAGGCTTACCCCTCAGCCTAATGAAAAACAAATACACACTTAAGAACATAAGGAACCTTGATCCTGACCTGTGGATTAACGTCTGAGCAAATACGGAGCTATATAGAACATATGGAACAAATTTTCATACACAGCCTTCACATAAGAATGTCAGTCACAGTTCCCCAGAGACATGCTCTTTGTACAGATCGTCATACAGTGGGTGAAGTTAATATTTTGTTCACCTTGTGGCCTAGAGAGTGCCTTGGGCTACAGGGTTGCCCTTTTGCTTTTACAACTTTTCTTTCAATTTGTATATTTCGAAAAAGGAAGACAACCAACCAATAAGGGCACTGCTTTATCCCATACACCTGAGGGCTCGCTTTGCATACACTGGTGTGAGGGCAAAAGGCAAACAGATACAAGCTGAGGGGATTGTTCAAGACCAAGGTCTCAAGACTTGGTGCAGTTTGTGTCCCCACAACTTGCATGCCATGAACTCAAGATCTCTTTTTAGTACTCCAGATTCTCCAGTAACAAAACTGTGTTTTCTTCCAGTGGTAGACTGTGAGTGAATTAGCATAGAGAGATTTATTGTGTAGCTAGGTGGAGACCAGAGCTCTTTGATGTTGTGCATGTAATCATCGTCACACATTATAACTCATGGGATGTGTTCTTCGGTCTTTTGTTCTCCACAAACAGCCAGATGGGTACCTAGTCCTCACTACCTGCCCTATTCTGCTGTGTTAAGGTACAGATTTAGTGGGTTATTAGGTCTCTCAGAACTCACAGAAGTGGGCCTCAAAGCTCCTGACTGGATCAGTTTTTAACGGATAAAATCCCAGATATCGAGGAGAGTGCTGACTGTCTGGGACAACTGCTTTGACTTTGCCATCCATTCCTGCTGCCTCCCATCCTGCGCTGAACGTAGGTTTTTGAAACAGTTGTGTTTTTCAAATTGTGGAAAAGCAGAAGTATTTCTAGTGTTTGCTATTAGTTTCCCAACAAGGTCCACTGGACAAGGCGTCAGTTTTACACCACTTGTGCTGACCTATGTGTTGCTGTAAATTCATAGCAGTACAGTTTTTCCAAGCTACCCTGCAGCACGCCTGAATCTAAAGAGCCATTATAAGGAAGCAAGGCCAGTCCTGACCACAGATTTCCTCCCAAACAAATACAGGTGAAAATGTTCTGTATTTGATGACTGCCAGGAGTTCCTTTTGGGTGGCACAATAATTTCACACCAGTGAACCCTTATTATAATAAATGACGACATTTTCAGGTTGTTTTGGTTTGGCGTGAAGGGGACTATAAAGCAAGGATAGGCTGGAGCGGGAGCAATCATAAGAGCCCTTTTCAACCCTTAAAACTCTCAGTTTGACCTCCAGAATGATTCCTTTTTCTCACAGCCTATGAAATTGTACTGGAAGGGCAACAAACAGAGCTTCTGTTTGAAATACAGAACCCTACAGAAGCAGTGATCAAGGAGTGCGAGAAACATCACAGAAACGATGGGGAGAGGGGAATAGCTGGCTCGGCATAGCTTCGGTGGGTGGAAATTTCCCTAACTGATTCTCTGAACACGGCAAGAACCCTATTGGAATTGCTTTATACCTTTGGCTTCAGTCACAGTTTTGTCTTTGGTGGCCTAAATCTTCCCTGAAATCATCTGCAAATCTTTTTGTTTGCTGGGGAAGGAGCACTATTTGAAAACACTTTAATGTCTGTGAGAAATGTAACAGCAGAGCTATTTGCTGGCATTTTCATGGCCGTGGCATGACCAATACATATCTGCCCAGGCCTTGAATCTTTTTATGTCTACATACCACTGTGGAACAGTGGCACTCTGATCTTGAATGTGTTTACATGTGGGAAAAAAAGCATATTGACATATTTTTTGAAAACTGAGAGTAGATTAAAAAGGTGGATCTGCTAGAGCATCCAGGACATCATTTACTCTTGGTAATGATTAAGAAAAACTCCTTAAAAGTAAACTCATTTCATATTTGGGAGTCCACAGAGCCAGATCTTTTTTAATCTGACTTGAAAATAAGGCCAAGGAATGGGATGAAGGTTGAATTATGCCTTCCCAATATATTTCCTCAGTGGCCTAAAATGTCTCTCCTGACTTCCCTGTTAACAACCAGACTAGGTAAAGCCCTGAATAACCCAGTCTTCTCCTCATTGCTGACCCCACTTTGAGCAGGAGGTTGGATGAGAGACCTCCTGAGGCCTCATCCAACTTAAACCTTCTGTGATCCTCTGTCGTTCTTCAGCTGAACAGCGGCAGTCATCTGGCTGCAAGACAAAACAGAGATCCCCTTCAGATATTCTGCTGTACCTCATTAAAGTAGACAGAGCTGCACCAGAAGAAGCCCCAGAAATGTTTGGGGATTTCATTCCTCCTTCCCACCTGTGTTGGCTGGTTCGGTGCCAGCATTTACTATATTTCCTGGCTCATGGGCTCACTTTGGGTTGGCAAACTTCCTTCTGGTATTAGCAGGTTGTCAGAAACATTCAAGGAGTGGAAAGGAATCACTTCTCATTTCTACCATTCTGCAATGGTTTTAGTAGGTAGAGTGTGTCTGGGGGTAAAAATAAGTTTCGATTATATGCTATCTTTGCTTTCCTGGGAATCTTCCACAGCCTGATCGGCTCTTTTCTACTGAAAACAGCAACCTACAATCAGCTTGTTCTCTTTGGACATCTCTGAAGTGCACTTCTACCACCCATTTTTGTAAGGCCTTCTCATGTTATCGAGTGTGTATTTATTATCCTCTGCAAAGCCAGGCAATTTGTTATCCTCTCTGCTCTCTCAGTTGTACAGACTTGGGTTTTGAATTCTGGAGCTTCACCTTCCAGCTGAGCTTTCCAGATATTTGGTGTGTTTTTCCATGTCACCCTCTCCTTTCAGTACTAATTACATGGCTAATATTTAGATTCTTTCTTACCTTTTCTTTCTACACTGATTGTTTAATCCATTGCTTACCCTTCCTCTGCACTTCACAGGTACTGTTATTATCAGTAGTAAAACTCTATTAACTTCCCAAAAGATTTTTTAAAAGTTGCATGGTGTTCTTCCTCTAACCCTCATGCCCTCAGCTTGCCAACTTCATCCATTTGGCATAGCATTTATGCATTTATGAGGTGATTTTCTGACTAACCAGGTTTTTACTGAAGTTGTTCATTTCATGACCAATTTTTCCATGGCATCAAAAATTGACTGAGGAAATTCTCTTTCTTTTTCCTTTTTTTCTTTTTTTTTCTTTTTTTGGCAGATTCATCTGCTATGCACACTGAATTTCTCACTTTCTAGTTATTCAAAAGCATCGTGCATCAGGTTACAATCCTATTTTCCTATTTTTATATTAAACTGAGAGCTGTACTTAAATGTTTCTGAGAACCAGCCTCCATCCTCCCCACAAGCGGCTCCCACCTCTTACATTGCATTTCTGCTCTGAATTACTGTAAGTCTGAGAGGAATTAAGGATCTCCCTGGATTACCTTGGCCTCCTTGCACTGATCCATTCACCCAGCCGAGTCAAGAAATTAGTTCATTGCTGCTTTATCCTAAATGTCTTGCTCGTATCTTGTTAGGTGACGAACACAAGCCTCTTCAAGGCTTCTGCCAGAAGTTTTTCCCCTTCTTTTCTTAACTCTCAGCTGTGCCCTAAAGCCAGCTCAAATTCACGAGTGGTTCCAAACTGCGTATGAAGGACATCTATAAGAAATTTATTTCTTTACACTGAATAAATTCACAGTGGTTTGAAAGCTAGGCCACCCTACTTGCCTGCCAGCAATCCCCATCTTTGTTTATCTTCCCGTCCATTCACTTGAACCGTGATGTTAAATTAAATAAGCTTCCCAGGGAGTTTTTCCTTTAAATATAATGAGCTTTTGTAACACTCGAGCTGGGAGAAGTCAACAGCTTCCCTTGGGGCCTCTGTGGGTCACAGATGAGGTTAAAAAATTGTTGTAAATGCGGTGCTTTAGTCAGATTCTCTGGCTGAGTTGTGCTGCTTCTGGTATTATGGTTTGTGATACATGGGGTTTTTCTTATGGAGCTGATTTTTTTTTCACTTCTTTCACTCATTCTCATATGTGATCTAAACCTTAACCTCTCCCTGGCTTTCTTCACATCCCTTAACACCTCCTGTTCCATCGTAATCAGGTTGGTAGTCACTCTGTAATTCACCTTACCCTCTGGTCTTGGCCACTTATTGTTCCCAGACATACTTATAGTTGTACAACAAAACAAACATTTCATGTTAATTCATCTCTCTCTCTCTCTCTTTTTTTTTTTTTTTTCCCTATGAAGCGTCTGGATCTTGTTTATATTATTTTTATAGAATTTAAGTAATATTTTAATTCATTCTAGCCAACAGGTTTATTATTCAAGAGGATCTTAAAATAATAGCATAAAATTAATAAAATGAAGCAATTCAGTGAGGATGAGTGCAAAACTTCACACGTAAGCAAAAACAAGTCAGCTACCAAATGCACACAACATTTTCCCGGAAATGTAGGGAGTAGAATAGCTTGGTAGGTATCAACTTCAGGAAGAGACTTGGGGATTTTTTGGTGTTTGCGTAGTGAACAAGAATGGTATAATCAATGCCTCCATTCTATTCAGCCCCAACCAGGGGTCAGTTGAGTGCTGTGCACAATTTTCAGACTACTTCTCAGAAAAAAAATGTGGAGCAAAAGGAATCCATAGGAGAGCAATAAGAATGATCAGAGGTGTAGACAACCTCACCTGCGAGGAAAGACTGAAAGAATTGAAGTTGTTTAACCTTGAGAAGGCTGAGGAGAGATCTGAAAGCAGTCATCCAGTGTGCAATGGGCTGGCATGAGGAAGATGGTAATGAACTGTTCTATAGGTCCCCTGGAAATAAAATGAGTCAGGAGCCTAAGTTTCAGCAAGGTATAATAGGGAAGCAAGCCTTTCTAATGAATGCTAATGACAATTAAGCCTTTGAGTGGACTTGAATAGAGCTTGTGGAATCTTTATTGCTGCACATTTCTAGAACAGGATAGACAAGTATCTGTCAGAAAACACTTGTGTTTAGTTGATCCTGCTTCAGGACAGGGAAAATGAATGAGTAGCCCATCGGGATCCTTTCCAGCTCTAGTTCTGGCTGAGGGCAAGGTCTGGAGAACGGTGTGCCTATCATCGTAAAAAGTGCCACTGGGTCTTCAGTGACACCATCAACTCAGACCATCGGTTTATATCTCTGTTACAGCGTGATGGTGCTGCCAATGCAACGTGTCTTACTAGTTCTGGACAGGCTCTGTGCTAACAAGAAATAAATAAAGCTCCCTGCCACACCTTCCTTTGAAGTTGGCTCTGACTGGAGTTGGGGTTTGGAGCAGACGACCCTCAGAGTCCTTACCGACCTGAACTATCCTGTGGGTCTAAATAACCACCAGGAGCAGACCTGAAGCACCTTGTGTTCCCACCGAGTTTAACTTTAAAGGATCTTGTTCTTTTGATCAAACAAAAAATAGGCCCCTACCTGCCATCATTGTTCATTGCCAGTTCCTTATAAATAGCCTTCATCTCTACCTGATATGCTTCGTACACGATGGTGTTCAGTTGGCCAGAGTTTTGATACAGCCCCTTTTACACGTAACATCAGGACCTATACGATCGTTCAAACCCAGCAATGTACAAATTAGGGTCTTTTCCCTAGAAACAAGTTACAAGGTCAGTAAGTCATGAAGACTTAAAAACACTGCTCCCAGGTTCATTTGTAGGCAGCTTCTTAAGACTGGACAGGGAGTAAGGTTTGTCATCAGACTTCCATTAGAAATTGTTGTGTTTCTTTCAATTTTGGGCAGCACCTAAAATTTCTTAAGATATTATTTTCATGTATCTTCATATGCATAAGGTGCAAAATCAGAGTTTTCTAGATTTTTTTTTCTTGCTTCAATTTTGAAAAAAAAATGCCCCCCCCCCCCAAAAAAAAAAAAATAAAAGGCTTGAAGGATTATAGTACTCAGTACTATACGTGGTATATAACTGGTATATAACTGTCTGGTAGAACTCACAGCATCACTGTGAGACATCTGTGTGTTGATTTTTTCTCCTTTCACCCAGAAACAATAAATGTTTCCCATCTGAAAGCTCTATTCAATAGCAGAACTATTGCTGTCTCTTTATTTGGGAGTAGGGAAATAGTAAAGCCACACACCCATGACTTACCCAAAGGTGAGCACCAGGACAGATCCTCTGAAAGCCAGCAACGCCTGGCTGGCAGAATCTGAAACGTATTAATTTCTGCTACCTCTGCGTGCAATGCTGTGCTTCATTCCCTTCTAGCTGGCCACAAACTGTATTTGTGTAGCCCCCCCCAGCACAAACCCCGCTCTCCATTTCCTGCTCATGGCCTCGGTGTGCACGTCCTTGCCACACAGGGAGCTGTTCCAGTTTGTAAATGACCTATTGAGCTGGGCAATTTATCTTTGCTTATCTAGAAGTCCAGCTTGGGTCAAATGAACTCCTGACCCCTCTTTTCATCAGCTGTTAATATCAGGATTACTCAGCATTACTCAGCCTGGCAGGAGCAGCCGGAGCTGGCAGACTGTTGGTGTCACGGAGCGTTTTTCGGATCAAATATACACTTAGCACGCCATAAAACGCTGAAGAGCTAGCCTGTGTTTGGCAGCCCTCTGAATACCTAAGTAGCCTGTGGAAAAACAAAAACAAAACAAAACAAAACAAAACAAAAAAAACCACCAAAATAATAATAAAATTAAAAATCTATGGACAGGAAATTGTGCCTCTGGGATTTAAGTGCATTCTTCTGGGACTCGCCGCCTGGTATTTAATATTCATGGATATTCCTTCTAGCACGGAGGAGGCAGTTCCTTCCTTCAAAAGGCAGCTAGAGCAATGGATGCTGCTGCTGCTCCTGTCCTTTTATCTGCAAAGTGTAGGAAACCTTTCTCCCTGAAAGGCTTTCAACATCCATCATCCACAGGAATGCACGAACCAGCAGATTACAGGATGTTCTGCCGAGGAGCTCTCTGTGCTCCCTCTTGGGGTTGGCCACCGCGTATGAACTAATCAATATTTGCTCTGCCAGAGACTGAGCTCAGAAGAAAAGAAAAGAGCACGGCTGTCTGGCCTCCAAGTTACCGTACCCTGTAGAAGGCTTTGGTTCCGAGCATCAGTCCAGGGAATGCTTCACTCTTTTAAATGTCATTGTATGCAAATCAGAACAAAGCAAAATTAACTCGCAGCTGTGTAATTGCCATAGGTACAACCCAGTGAAATAGATATATTCTGCCCGTGAGCTGCAAGGCCTTTCCCTTTCAGCATCACTCCTGCATCACCCATCCTCCCTCTCCTTCTTCTTCGTGCTCCCCACTGATGCAGAGACAGGTGTGCCCCACTCCCCCTCTATCGCCTTCTGACTCAAGAGTGAGCATTTCTGCTATTTCAGCGTGATCTCTGTGCCTTAAAACTAATTTCTAGTTTTCTTATATTTCAGTCCTTTCAATAGATTATTTTTGCAGTAGGTGTTATTCACTCCCCCCTCCACCTCCTGCTCCTTTTCTCATTGATACTTCAGTACCTAGCAGCTGCCAATGACAGTTTTGGGTTTCTTAGCCTCAGGACATTCTTTTCCCAGTGACAGCGAAGTCTTTTTATACAAAATGTTCTTTTCCAAATCTGCCAGCTTTAAGTATTGTCCTGGTTGTGACGCAGCTAAACACATTAGTAATAGTGGGGAAATTGTGGAATCCAAATCCTCTCACTGCCTACATAAACCCCACGTTGTAGACCAAGTGTTTGATCTCCACATGTTCCCTTTCCCAGCCTTGAAGAAATGGGGAAGCAAACCATCATGTCGCCTGCCTCATAAATCTATGGCATTAAAAGTCAGTTTTTAAAACCCTTCTTGACATGCAATTGAAAAAATGGAGGTTCCCTTCCCCAAAGACTCATGATATGGGAGAGTCCAGCAGGAAAAAGAGAGGTTAAGGGAAGCTGGCATGGAAGAGACTGCACTCGGAAAGCATGAGGATGCTACAAAGAAGCCTGGGTGTTTCTGCTTCCTGTAATTAATCAGATTACAGTAAGGGTTTGAACCCTTTGGAGCTGAGAATTTTGAACTCTGACATCAGTGCAAATGATGCTTGAGGGCAATCCAAAGCCCTCAAGCATCCTTTATGCTACAAAAACCTGCCTGGCATCCTCAGGAGGTGTAGGGAACCACACTGCAACAGGGGGTTGCTTCCAGCAGCCCTTCCAGAGCGTGCCTCGGAGCGCAGCATGATTTCGTGCCTGAGGTTTGAAATTTCACCTGAGCCACCAGGTCGGTGTACCTGTCCTCTTCCAGACGCCTTACTGCCTCAGGGCTGAGGCATTTCTCCTCGCTCTGTTCCTTGGGATAGCTCTTGACTTTTGCTTACAGAGAACCGAGTTTTGGGGTCAGCTCCTTGTCCAGGCAGTCCTCTCACTCCATCAGCGTGGCACAGGGTGGTGAAAGGGCAGCCTCTGGCAGGGACAGCAGTCACGGGCACGCACAGGAGGCAATTACCAAGGCAGGCTGTGTCAGGTAGGTTTTGTAGGAAATGGGCTTACCTTTCTTGCTTTCCTTAGACAGAGATGCACCCGCGCTGCAAGTGACATCTGGCAGCCCACCCCAAAGGACTCCAGTGTTAGGCCCAGCAGATCTTTCATCTCCTTGTTTTTAAACAAATGTGAGGGCTGGAAATCAAAATAACCCACTGGAAGCATTAGGCTTGTCATAGTTGGGATAGTTTGTGGGTAGAAGTAACAAATAGGCTTTATTAGCCCGAGCAGGATTGACAAAATAGATGGCATTTACAAGTTAAATATCTAACCCTGGTAGTGTTCCCAGAAATAATAATTGAGTAGGAAATAAATGCCTTTCCTTAATTAAAACATTTTACTAGGAAAATAACACTGTGATAGGTATCTTACTTCAAAGAACTTCATGTCCCAGTAAACTTAGCAAGGAGTTGCTACACCGAATTTCAGCGAGTGCTCCCATGCTCGTAACACGAGTTCCTTCGTGGCCGGGATTTGGGAGCTCAGGGGCTCGGATGCAGCAGAGTGGCCTGAAATGGTCTTCTCTAGCTTCTCTAGAGTGTAAATCTACAGCCTTTATTAAACTCATAGCTATATTTGGATATTTTATTCTTTGTTAGCATGTTCAGAGCATGGTGAATCCACAGCTCTTACATATCTGACACAGCTTTTTGTCGGCCCGAGCTCCCGTGCTGGTCTCCCTTAAGACTTCTTTACATATGCAAAAAATGCTGAAAAATCTGTGCGGAAGCGCTGGTGACAAATCCTTTGACACTGTGACATGATGAAGGAACAAACCATCTCAGTGAATAATTTTGCAGTTTATTAGCATATGGAAGTGTTTGGATTAATTTTGCTTAAATGAACGACAAAGGAGCTGTTTTATCACCTACCCTGGTCATTTCACTACTATTTGTTCAATTGAAATCTATCTTTATTTTTAATTATGCATGGACGGGGCCCATTCCTAAGACCAGAAGTGCCATGACACTGATAATTAATTAAAAGGCTGCTGTGGAATCAGTAGGTAATCGTGTGACTGAGTTGAGCATCTCAGACATGTCCAGACTCTAGGAAGACAAACAATCCCTTTGCAGGAAAGGATATTTAATTTTTAGGCTACAGAGCTCACAAGTACTCGAGCTATCTGTGTGACTTCTTCAGATTTGCTATGCAAACACAATGTATAATAAACCTAAATGACTCAGCCTGAGAGTAAGGGAGAAGACAACGATATTGCTTTGCCTCTCCAGCTTATTAGCTCCCCAAAGCTGTGCACGCAGCCTGGTTCAAGTTGCCTAACCATAGGTGTCTCGAATGATAGTAGGTCCTTACATTTAGCTAACACAATCACGTATTTATAGAGATCTCACTTATCAAAAATAAGTGTTGTTATTGGAATGACAGTGAAAAACCAGCAGCCCTCTTCACTGAACGCAGTATTTCTGCAAGTCACAGTGAGGGCATCTTGCCAGGATGCCCAAAATCTCGAATCCTCCTTCTGAACACTGCACAGCCCTGACGCATGAACTGGAATTGCGGTCGTCTTCCCCGTGGCCAGACTGAAGGGGTCCGCATGTGGTAATCATAGGGGCGATGTGACATTTAGGAGACTAACATTGCAATGATAGGAAGCTCAGAGTTAGCGTCAGTGAGAACCCCCTCAGCCTTCTGAAAAGGTAATAGCATATCAAAGACATTTTTCACTGCAGTTTAATGTGTCCAAGGGCCAGCCATACAAGTTTTTGCTGACTGGGAGCCAAAGTAGAATGATGGATACTGGAAAGTTTTCAAACTGTTTCAAACATTTTTAGAAACCAGTTTTCAGTGTGATTTCTTTCCTTCCTTCCTTCCTTCCTTCCTTCCTTCCTTCCTTCCTTCCTTCCTTCCTTCCTTCCTTCCTTCCTTCCTTCCTTCCTTCCTTCCTTCCTTCCTCCCTCCCTCCCTCCCTCCCTCCCTCCCTCCCTCCCTCCCTTCCTCTTTGTTATTTAAATGTAAATATCTTTATTAGTTGTTAGATGCCACACATGCCAAGTCTAACAATCATGAGAAGCCTGTTTTAGGCCTCATTCTTGCATTAGAGAATATTTTGAACAGGAAAGCTAATCTTTACAATATCTGTGAAGCAGAATCAAATAAAAATGTAATGCTTTATTCTTTTCTGTTGTTAACCTCAAAGCTGTTTCAGGTGATGTTTTGCTGAACATACTGCACTAAAATGAAAGGAAGAACTGCGTAGCTACCCTGCATTTGTGTCTATGTGTATTCCTGATGGGATTTACCTACGTGCAATCAGTGTGAGCCGGAGAAGGCTTGCCTTAGGGCGTCCACAGTGGCAGACATAAGCCTGCTCCCTCAGTATATGCCATTCTTGCAGCTTTAAGAGGCTTGGCACAAGGTCTCCCGCTTTGCATGCCTCTCACCCACCTTCTGAGCAGGAGCAAAAATTTATCCATTATCTGTGCAGGTGTTTCACATAGCGTGAGGTCATTTTTCAGTGCAGGAGGCTTTCCTCAGACCAAAACAGTCTAAACAGGATTGACTACCCTCTTGGATAGAGGCTCATCTATGGCTGTAAAAAAGAGAGAAGAAAATCCACATCTGAGAGCGAGTGCATCCAATCCTAAGTTCGTTTTCAGATGATCCTCTTGGATCTGAAGGGTTGACCTTGCCCCTGATCTGGGATGCAGCAGCTCTGAGACCTCCCAGCCTTCAACAGCAGGCGGAGGGGCTCATCACTGATGGGACACCACAACAGACGGTTCTCCACCTTACCTGCTAGACAAAGGACAGGAAAAAGCATTTGTAACCATTTGCTCGTCTTCTCCCCAAACACTCTTTGGTGCCGATGACGATAACAGCCTTCCTCGTGATCCATTTGGTGGTGAAGCCTGGTTCGCTACTGAACCTTCTCCCGCTTCCCCTTGACGCTCTGCCAAAATGTCTACTTGGCGCACAATTAGATATTTTTGTAGTCCTCTGCCTCCTTGCTTTTTCTTCTGTTCATTAAAAAAGTGCCTCAAGAAGACAGGGCCTGTAAGACTAGGCATTTACTTTTTTCTCTTCTTTGCTTTTTGCTTCTTCTTTACCATTCCACAAAGAAGCAAGCACAAAAGAACAAAAGATTTATCTTGGAAGCCCTATTATTCATACAGAGGATCCTCTCCTGTGTCTGAGAAACAAGCTCTCTTCAGCTTAGAAAGTCATAGGAGCGTCTAAAACCATGAGATGTAAACTGAAGTAGTCCCTAAAGAATCTAATTTGAAAGAATGATCTTATTTTTTATGGCTATTATTCAGGGTTGCTGCAAGGCAAAATTTGAGTGATAACAAATAAAGAGGAGTCAAAGATAATTCAGTTTGCTGTAACCTTCCTTTCTTCTGTCCCTCCTACCTCTCTGTTGAGAAACCCAAATAAACAAGCTCTTTATTCTTCTTTTCCTGCTCTATCAGTTCTCTCTTGTTTAGGAAAAAAAAAATCTAGCAGAGTTATTAGATTGTAATATAAATATCATTGGTGATCAATTGATTTTCACACTTCTGTGTAGCAGCTGAAGCCATGGTGCAAGTAACCAAAGCAGGAGTGGGACCAGATTGTAAACCAAACGAGATTTTGCAAGTAATTTGTCTTTGCCCCAGCACCAAAACTTTGATTCTTTAACACCCATTTCAGATTATTTCCAGGAGAATTCTTCACTATTAAAGCTTTAAGTTTTGGTGGCTGAATGCAATCAGTTGCATTTAAAGCCCTGGTGACTATTGGCAGATAAAGCAGGCACTTTTTGTCCTGCAGCTTCCCCGAGTTCTCAGGTGCAATTAAGCTTTTCTAGCTAGACATCACGGTAGGATCTCACCTCGGGTGTTTATAGCGTAGACATCTACCACTGAGCTGGTCTAGACTCACTCTGCACTAGTAATTAGCGGAGAGAAATGAGCACTTCTAGAGCGTGATTCATCTGACGCTGCCTGGGACCTGCACATGAGGAGAAGTTAAATCTCCCGTTCCTCTTCTGTTATAACTGACCTGAGGTGTTGAGTTTGCTTTATTGAAGCTGAAAATGCAGTCAAACACAGGGAAAAAAAGGTATCTAAAATAAATTGACTAATTTCTTCATAACTGACAGGTTTTAGAGGAAGTTGTGTTACCATACCAGACCATAAACATGAAACCTTTGAGCTCCATCTTCCTCCCATACCACTAGTTGTCATCCAACATTTTATTGCTGCTAAGTGACAGAGTTGATGTCGCTATGGGTTTTATCTCTTAGGCAAGATCGACCTGGAAATCTTTGGTGGCAAGGACTGCCAGGGTCTGAATGTATCCTGGCAATAATACGTATGTGCAATGCCAAGCTGTGGGCTGCGAGGACTTCAGGGAGCCGGGCAAACATCCTGCGGTGGTGATGAGGAATCCATTTCAACAGGAAGCTTTCTCCGAGGTCTTTGCTTCCCAGAGGAGCATGACCGTACCTTGAGATGATGGGAAAGGAAGCCTCTCCTGGCTATCGGGGGAGGTCCCAGTTGACTGGCGGCTAGCCAATGTGACGCCATCTATAAGAAGGGCCGCAGGGCAGACCCGGGGAACTATAGGCCTGTCAGTTTGACCTCAGTGCCAGGAAAGCTCATGGAGCAGATTATCTTGAGGGTCATCACGCGGCACTTGCAGGGCAAGCAGGCGATCAGGCCCAGTCAGCGTGGGTTTATGAAAGGCAGGTCCTGCTTGACGAACCTGATCTCCTTCTATGACCAAGTGACGCGCTTGGTGGATGAGGGAAAGGCTGTGGATGTGGTTTACCTTGACTTCAGTAAGGCTTTTGACACAGTTCCCCACAACATTCTCCTCAAGAAACTGGCTGCTCGTGGCTTGGCCTGGCGTACGCTTCGCTGGGTTAGAAACTGGCTGGATGGCCGGGCTCAGAGAGTTGTGGTGAATGGAGTCAAATCTGGTTGGAGGCCGGTCACTAGTGGAGTCCCCCAGGGCTCGGTACTGGGGCCGGTCCTCTTTAATATCTTTATCGATGATCTGGATGAGGGCGTCCAGTGCACCCTCAGTAAGTTTGCAGATGACACCAAGCTAAGTGCGTGTGTCGATCTGCTCGAGGGCAGGAAGGCTCTGCAGGAGGATCTGGATAGGCTGGAGCGATGGGCTGGGGTCAACTGCATGAAGTTCAACAAGGCCAAGTGCCGGGTCCTGCACCTGGGCTGCAACAACCCCAAGCAGAGCTACAGGCTGGGAGATGAGTGGCTGGAAAGCTGCCTGGCCGAGAAGGACCTGGGAGTATTGGTGGATAGTCGGCTGAATATGAGCCAGCAGTGTGCTCAGGTGGCCAAGAAGGCCAACGGCATCCTGGCCTGTATAAGAAGCAGTGTGGCCAGCAGGTCGAGGGAAGTGATTGTGCCCCTGTACTCGGCTCTGGTGAGGCCGCACCTCGAGTACTGTGTTCAGTTTTGGGCCCCTCGCTACAGGAAGGACATGGACGTGCTCGAGCGAGTCCAGAGAAGGGCGACCAAGCTTGTGAGGGGTCTGGAGAACAAGTCTTACGAGGAGCGGCTGAGGGAGCTGGGCTTGTTCAGCCTGGAGAAGAGGAGGCTCAGGGGCGACCTCATCGCTCTCTACAGTTACCTTAAAGGAGGCTGTAGAGAGGTGGGGGTTGGTCTGTTCTCCCACGTGCCTGGTGACAGGACGAGGGGGAATGGGCTAAAGTTGTGCCAGGGGAGGTTTAGGTTGGATGTTAGGAAGAACTTCTTTACCGAAAGGGTTATTAAGCATTGGAATGGGCTGCCCAGGGAGGTGGTTGAGTCACCATCCCTGGAGGTCTTTAAAAGACGTTTAGATGTAGAGCTTAGGGATATGGTTTAGTGGAGGACTTAGTGTTAGGTCGGAGGTTGGACTCGATGATCTTGAGGTCTCTTCCAACCTAGAAATCTGTGATACTGTGATACTGTGAAAAAAGAAGCTGCTTTGCTTTGTTTTTTGGCCACTTGTATTGCAAATAGCTGCAATACAGAAAAAATAAAATAAAATAAAATATAAAATAAAATATAAAATAAAATAAAATAAAATAAAATAAAATATAAAATAAAATAAAATAAAATAAAATAAAATAAAATAAAATAAAATAAAATAAAATAAAATAAAATAAAATAAAATAAAATAAAATAAAATAAAATAAAATAAAGCTTTGGGAAGGGACCCATCCACTGCCATGGGACAGCACTAGTTTTCCTGTAGACCCATGGTCCTACCTACCCAGCTCCAGCCTCAGCCTCCCTCCTTTGTCCTGGGAGAGCACCAAACCACTGAGAGGAGGCCATGGGTAAGGTGTAGGGAACAGCTTGGGCTGAAATTATTTTGTTGGTTTGCTTTGGCATTTCAGGAGGTGCATACAGCTGGTTGGTGCACTGGTGAGCCTGCAGCAGGGGAAGGGATTGTGAGATCCCATCGCTTCTCAGAGCACAAGGCACACACCTGGGAATGCAGGACTTGGGGGCGAGGTCCTTGTCCTAGGGGACTTAAATCCTTATGTAAAACACACCAACGTGAAGGGGGATGCACAGGTGTATGGAAGAGAAGTGGAATGCGTGGCTCGGGGAATCTCCACCGATGTGCCTCCACCACTAAAAACATCCTCACTGATAATGCTCAATTATATAACATGTATAACCCAAGGACATACATGACACACGCAGAAGTAGTCCTGTTTGTCAGTGAAAACAGGAACAAGTGGTATTTGCCCATGCTTCGGACTCGGAGTCAGTAACTTGACAGCAATACAGTTTAGGAAAAAACTGACATAAGTTTTAGATTTTATTCATTCGTACATTATTTACAGCAGTTGCTTTCATATTACAATTCTCTTTCATCTTTTCAGTTTTCACTTATAAAAAATTAACCAAATAAACCGTATATAACCAAATTTATCACAGCAGGTCTGGTTAATTTTCACAGTTACAGCGGCCATCAGGAACAGAACGTGAGTACCTCCGCCTCGCTCGCCCCGGCGCCTCGCTCCACACCACCCACGGACACGCGGACGCACGGACACGTGAACACACGGACACACCGCTCTCGTGGGGGAGCTGGGAGCAGGGGATGAAGGCTGCACCTCCAGCCCCTACGGTTCCCATGGGTGCCAATTGCCATCTCCTTCCCTCGGAAACGCGCGCTCCTTTCTTCTATTTTCCGCCCCGGTGCGGGAGCAGCCCTGGGTTATTCTCGCCCTCTTCTGCGTGACCGTGACCGTTTTCTCTCCCACCCGTGGACAGGCTCCCACCACAAAGCCCATTTCCAATAACTCACCCTTGAAACCCCCGTGACAAGCAGCCTCCCCCAGCCAAGCCCCCTGGGGAAACCCCCCTCTCCCCAGCTTCGCTCCCCTGCTTTGCAGTAGTAATTATTGCTGTTTTAATATAGGTTCGTATTTCTAGGAGGACTCGCGGCCGCTTCCCGTTACAAAGTACAGTGCACACTGTGCTGAACACGGATGACACGAGACTGATTTCACTTTGGGCTGGCACAACGCAGAGGAGGTGCAGGGCCGAGGCTGGCCAGGGCAATCCCGGATCCGGCGCGGGCGCGGGCTCAGCCCGGCACCCACGCACCAACGAGCCACCGCCGTGGACGCGAGCAGTTCTGGTAAGCAATTTAGCCCCAGGTTTGTTTCAACTGACATTGGACAATTTTTCCAAATGCATACCACACATCTGCTTAACACTATCAAAAAAAAAAAATTATTATTTTTACCTTTACTGCATTTGTCTTGAGAAGACTTTTGCTTTAATAAAATAACACAAGCACACAAACTGCTTAAAGCTAACAGCCCAGCACAATCATAAGTACAACTCACAAAGCGATGGATGCTTTGTTAAACCTAATTATATAGATTTTTATATTTATATAAAAAAGCAAATATACATATTACAAGTCAAAAGACTAAGCTTTGGAGGAAAAGAAATTGAAAACGATGTTAGCCATATGCTCACTATGCTTACATAGCAGTAGCCGCTTCTGCATTGAAACGTGTTACTCATAAATGAATTTACAGTTGCATTAGGTATTTGCTACGCTCTTGGTCTCACTAAGCCCATCTTCCACTACCTAGATGTTAAAGCTTGCCCTCTCCCGCAGCTGACCGTCGTGTGACACAAAGCCAGCACCGAGCAGCAATGCTCAACAGCGACCGCCCTCCAACCGCTGCCTGAGAGCTCGCTGTCTCACCCAGACTGTGTTTTAACTAAACTCGCTGTTATTTGAACGATTCTCTAGCTCCTTCTGTTTCCAATGAAAGGTGCCCACAAGGAGAGTCCAGGCAGCAGTTCTTCAGTGGGAGATAAAAAAATAATCTCTGTGCATAGTCTCCATTACTGAGGGATGCAAGAGCGCACAGGTCTTCTGCTCAGAATTTCGTGTGGATATATTTTGAGGGAGTTTTAAAAAAAAAAAAAAAAGAAAAAGAAAGTGATCCTTTTGCATGTTAAAGCTTATTTACTAGCTTGCATCCATTCATTTTCTGTATGCGGTACAGTATATTCCATCGCAAGACTCCAGTTAGCTTGGAATTAAAATGCCTTTATTAAGCTTTAAATAGAGTGCATACCAACAGCATTATACCAGTGCTAATGAAACGCAGGCTCCCAGCAAATTTAAAATTAGATTGTTAATTCAGAGGTAACTGGAGCTGGGTCCTGCCCTCGTATGTTTGGCAGCTCTGGGATCCCTGCGCTCGCTTCTCTATCCCTTTGCACCTTAGCCAGGAAATCTGGCAAATGAAAAGGCAGCGGCCACGCAGGGTGGATGGAAAGTGCTCAGCAGTGCTCGTGGCTGGGTTTTTCCAAAACCCCGGTGTCCTTGGGCAATCTACCCTCAGGATACTCACCGGCTTTCTTGGGGCTGCCCTACTGGTTGTGGGGTGAGCCCTGCAAGCCCCCTGGCCATCCAAGCAGGGCAGAGCTGGAGCACACCTGCCTTTTCCAAGCACCTTGCAGGTGCTGCCTGCTTCGCTTGAGGGAGAACACAGCGTGAATTTATGACAAACATCGTCTCAGGGGTTTTGAGTGAGGTTAGAAAGCGCTTTCCTTGTGGCTTCGACTGCTCAGCCCCACGGGCCTGGCTATGTTCAGGGGCCGAGCTTCCCACAGAGCTCATCAAACACGACATCTGCTTAGGATGCCGGCGTGCTCGGGATGTGCAGGACAGCCCCACTCACCTCCGAAGGAGCTCAGCGCCTGGGGCGGCACCAAGGCTGCGGACCTGAGCCACGTCGATGCAAAGTTTCCCCTTATCTTTTAAGAAAGGGGCTTCAGCATCGTCAAGGCGCTCCCCTGGGTGAGCTGTGGCTCTGGCCCAGTGCCACCGAGCAGAGGCTGCTCGGGCAGAGCCGGCTGTGTGGGGATTAGCAGGACGGCCGCGATGCCAAGGAGACAGCTGGCGGTGGAACCATGCAGCACGCGATGTGAGGGCAGCAGGCTGCAGCAGCCCAGGGGCACAGCAAGGTGAAAGCAGGCGTTTGGCACAGCGGGGGGACGTTCCTGCACACCTCCGGCACCTCCACCTGAGCCTGAGGCCGTCCCAGTGCCCATCACGTTCACCGCGTGAGGCCAAACCCAACCCAGGTTTATGAGGGATGCGCTCCTCTTCCCCTCGCTATGCTTGGAAAGGAACCACCAAAATTTGTTAGGAGCAGCCCCTCTCATCCGCTGATGTCAGTTACTGCTGGAATTAGACGACAGCTGGCCATGGGGTCTCCAGGAGGCTCAGGCAGTAGGTCCAGGTCTTCCCAGGAGCACTTTGTGCTGCTTGGCACCACCCAGCTGCTGCACTGGGACGGGAACAGTCAGGAGGTGACGCTCACGCCAGGAGCAAGGTGGTGCCAGGGGGCTGCAAAGCCGGTGCTTGGGGCAGAGAGCGGGGTCTGACTTCGCCATGCAGCGCCGGTGGAATCGGTGCACCCTGTAAGGGACGTAGGGTACAGACGGATCCACCAAAGCCAATTCAGCATCGGAACATCACATTATGAGGTGCATCGTGGTCTGCTGGCCAGATCCTGGCATGGCCGGAGCTATGCCCAAGAGCAGGAATCGCTGGTTCCACGTTCAGGAAACGAAGCGGCAGCGTTACGTGATGCCTTTACGCACAGCCTTGTCTCCTCCCGCTGACGGCAGCTCTGGGCACTCTGGACATCCTGCAACCCATCCCTCTGCTGCCACCCGGGGATACCACGCAGGCATCGGGGGGCTTCCCAGTAAAAACCAGCCCAGCCAGGGCAGGATCAGCAGCTTCTCAGGACGAGCCTTCTCCGTCTTCTTTGGAAAGCACAGATGCGGCAGCCAGCCCTCCTCTCTGGACACCGGGTGTGCAGGACGGAGCTGGGAGCAACGGGATGGATTTCTTCCAGAAAGACACAGGTCACAGAGCCGCGCAAGTGAGCATTACAGGAAGAAATCTGCTCAGCAGCAGGTGGCCGAGTGGCGAGGACTCGCTTCAGCGCATCCCTGGGACCTAGCGTATGGGTGGGGGAATGCAACCGGCCACCTTTTTGGCAGCGCCTCTTCTCTCCTGGGCATCGCAAGCAGGTCCTGCAACCACCAGCTACAGTTCACACCTTTAGAAAGAAATCCCAGTAACCTGATGGTACTTCTGTGTCTGTGGGATCTGGTGGGATTTATTCCAGGTTTGGCTTTTCGGACAGGATATAGAGGTTTCATTACAAAGGCACAGGTATCAAATAAAACCAGCGTCATTCTTTTAATTAAATACCCCAATAAAAAATTAACGCTCAATTTAGGCTTTATGCATTCCTCCCTTATTAAGAGACTAGTTATTTTTTTTCCCCCCCTCTGGAAAGGTTTTAGTGCAGTGATTATATAGCAACAGAAAAATAAACTAAAAAAGGCACAAACTGTTTTGTGTTTTCTTTTTTTTTTCCCTTTCACTTTCGCTAACACTTTATATTCGTCTATTTTCCTTAGGTTAATAAATCACCGAAAGCAGCAAGAAAATATTCCGCCAATTTCTGTACACTATACAAAAACCCCAACCAACAGTACATGATTTCGGCTCCAGGAGAAATGTACAGCATTAGAAAGACTTTTAAAAATAGAGTGCCCCATACAGAAATTTTGTTAATTAAACTCGCAGCCTCTTATTATTACAGTGCCGCCCTTCCCCGGCCTCATTCTCCCCCCCCCTTATTGCTGGGACCACGCAGCGGGACGGGGCCGCCTCCGGCGCAGGGGGGTGCTGGGGGATGCAGCCCCCCGGGGGCAGGATGCGGCCCCCTCCCCAGCTCTCCCACGCACCGTGATGCTCTCGTGGCGTTTGTGGCTCGATCCTCTCACCACGTTCATCGTGAACATTATTTTGTAAAATAGGAACTCCCCCCCGCCCCTCCCCGAAGAACTAAGTTAAAGGGGTTTTTCCCTTTAAATATATTAACATAGCTGAACCCCCTCCACCCACCTCCAATTAAGTGCAGCCAGAAATGTGTTCTCTTTATATTTCTGATACCACGTTTTAAAATTAAAACCTACTGGTCTTTCCCCTCCCCCCCCCCCCCCCCCAAAGACGTAATTCATGCAAAGTTGCTATTTGTTTAAATAAGTTATAAAAGTTGATATTTCAGGCTAGAAGAAGCTGTAGTCTTGGTTACTCTTTAGTTGGCAGGCACTGTACATACATACTGGGTACAGACACATGCCGGATCTGCTTTGCATTGCTTTTTGCATTGTACAATTCACAAATCTGACATCATTAAAGCAGTTAATTACCTTTTATGGCAGGCTGCAGTGAGGCCATCTACATGTATCGAACAAGCAGCTGGTTAAGATACTAAGTGTGTGCCCCCCCCGCCCCCCCCAGCTCTCCCCAAAATGCTATTATCTGTCACACATTGCTTCTCTGAAGTGCTCGGATGTGCTGCGCACATGAATGTGCAAATGGGTTGCCATAGGAACTGCAGCCTCCATTATGCCTCAATGACACCATTCAGCAAAAGCCAAAACTGAAAATAATAACAAAAATTAAAAAAATAAAATAAAAAGAAACCAAAACCAACCCAAAAAGAACCCACCCCAAAAGGCAGCAAAGTCCAACGCACATGCGGAGTCTGGCCCGGGGAGTGCAGGCTACGCGTGGCTACGGAGGAGCGCAGAGCTGGGTAGGGTTGATTGATCTTCACGTCACGCTATGTTACAACGGGGCTCCGAGTCCGAACGGGTCGAGTCTTGTTTGCTGGCATAGGAAGGAGGATGAGGATGGAGCGGAGTCGTGGTTACGGGATGCGCCGAGGGTCCCTCGGACGTTTGGCAGAACGAGGCACATCCACAGAAAGTGCAACACCGGTGCCGTGGCGGCAGTGCGATGCGTCAGTGCGTGCACACGCTTCCTCTTCATGCATTGTAGCAAGCGGGTTGGGCTGGGGGGGCTTTCCCCCCCAACTCTTTCTTTGAAAACAATTAACCAGTAAATAAGGGTAAGACGAATGAATATTCTATACTTACTGGTGCATGAAATACTGAAATCTGCATTCAAGTAATTTTCCTCTGTGCTATTACGAATGCGTCGCTGTGTTATCTTACATCTGGAAAAGGAAAAGACTATGTACACCAGAGCTGTGGTGCTGTTTTGCAGGTAAGTTTCTGTGCTTTATGTCGGTACCTGGGGAGGAAGGGCTGCAGGTCCGCAGCCCCGTGCGCAGAGACAGCAGGACTGCCAGCATCGCCCCCTCCAGCACGCGAGGGAGCGGCGCCCAGTCCTGCCACCCGGCGGCACGGAGCAAACTAAAAATGAGATGGCTAACAAGGGTGGACAAAATTGGCAAATAAACGGCGACGAGAAATAGAAGGGCGATTTATTATTATTATTATTATTATTTTTTGGAGGAGGGGGAGGGAGGAGAGAAAAAAATAACTTTTTCGCCTGGTGGGTTGGGTTTTTTATTCTTCGCGCAGCTGCAGGCGGTAGCGGTGGTAGCGAAGCTGGAAGAACATTCTCTCCAGCAAGGAGTGCGTCATCCCCGGCAGGGCGTAATGTTCAACCACTCCCACGTGCTTGAAGCCCAAGGACTCGTACAGCTTGTGGGCCGCCATCTTCACGGCCGTGGTCCCCAGTACGACGGAGGAGTAGTTGTTGAGCACGGCAAACTCCAGCACTTTGCGGCCCAGGGCCTTGGCAATCCCCTTGCCGCGGTAGTTGGAGTCGACAGACATGCGGCGCAGCTCCACCGTGTTGTCCTCCTCGTTGCCCCGTGCCGCCACGATCCCCACCACATTGCCGTCCAGGACGGCCACCCAGAAGCAGGAGCCTGCGGGAGACAAAGCACCACATGTAGCCGCCGGCAGCGCCGGGGTCGGAAATCATCTCTCGGTCCCGACTTGCAGGCAGTCACAGCTCTCCTGTCCTGCCAGCAGCCTCACTGCAGTGAGCCCCGGCCCAGAACAGGCCCTTAGCTGCTTGTCACAACCCCCCAGACCCGACCATGGCACACGAGGACCAGCAAAATGGTCGTTCACTTTGCTGCCCAACTCCTCCTCTACTATGAGCCGTATTTCCACCTGAATGCCTCATGTGCTGTGGTAGCATCACATCCAGCTGCTTGGGCTGGCCAACCAACGTGAAAGCCAATGCAACCAGAAACTATTTCAACTCCAGAGCACTGCAGCACCACCCGGCCCCACCAGCAAGGCTATTTAATAAAAACAAATGAAATTAAAGGAACAAATTACTTGGGCCTTAACTCAAGATCTTCAGATAGCACCGTGGTGAAGGAGGTGCCTTGAACTGACACGAGAAGATTCATGCTTTCAGCACAGGGCAAACATGATTTCACCTCAGATGTTGCTCAATTAACACCCAAGAAAACCATTATCCAATTACATCAGCTAATGAGGGACACGCTATGACAAAGCTCTTGCTCAGAAAGAAAACACGGACTTTTGCTGCTCGGGAGGAACGTGGCTTTACCCAGAGATAACCGACCAGAGGAGAGACCCCTGGCACGCTGTGACCTGCAGGCAGATAGTGGCTTTCTCCTTCCTACAGCAGAAGACAACTTGATTTTGGCTGTGGCTCCACCTTCAGCACAGGGATTGATGCTGCAAACCACCCTGCCCAAAGGCAGAGCCACACCATGATCCATAGAGCCACAGGGGTGGGAGCTCAGGAGTACACAGCAGGCACCAAAATGGGGGGAAATTAAATAAACATGGTAAGTCCCCAAGTCCTGCAGTACCTGGGGAGGGCAAAGCGTGGGGCATGGGGCTTTGGGGAGGTGGATATGATCCATGGCTGGGCAGCCGAGGAGCAGTTGAGCACAAAACAAAACACCCAGGCTAAATCCTCGCCACCGGGCCCAGACACGCGCAGCACCAGCACTCGCTTTTGCTCCCACCGCCAGCAGCCATCGCGCTGTTGCTATCTAGGTCAACAGCTAATTTTTAACACACTGGGACCCATCTTGACCCATTTATCAGAAGCAGTTAAAACATCTCCTCGCCGCTGCTGTGGTGACAGTGCCGCTTGTTCCCCTGCATTTGCCCAAACCTCACTACGTAATTTAGTCAGACAAGGCCCAGACGAGGCCCAGCAGCTGCTTTCCCTCTGCGTACAAATCAAACAGCTCTGCCAGCTCACGGCTCTGTGATGTTTTAGAAAGTGCATTTTGTGTGGTTAGTGACCCTGTGTCACATAGCAGTACCCTGCCAGCCCTCCGTCGCCCGCCCACCACCTCTCCAGGTGCATCCCACATGGTGCAGCCCAAAGAAGTGCCACACAGCAGCCAGTCCTTGCCACCTTGCTCCTGGGGCTGGTCCTTCAGCACGCTTGGCTTGTCTTCCCCGAGACAGGGACACCTGTGCATCTACCATCACTGCTCCCCACGTTTATTAATGCTTTTCCCTTCCTAACAAACCCCTCGTGCCCAACGAGCCAGTGGTGCAGCTAAAGTTTACTCGGCAAAATGCTTCCAAGGTTTGTAAAACAGCGCATTTCCTGAATTTTTAGGATTTTTGCCTATTTTAAGACCAAACCTGGACACGTCTGCCACAGCAGAGCCCACCAGCTCTTCACACTCCTCTGACGTGCCCAGCCCCACACCAAGCATGACAGCAATGCACACGTCTTGTTAGTTTTTACTTACAACTTTAAAGCTTAATTATAATGATTTCAAGTTCAACATGAAAAGAAATAGTAGCTGGCACACCTCCCGGTGTGTGTTGCGCATGAAACGCTTATAATTAGCGCCAGACAGGACACATCTGCTCAAACAATGCAAGTTGTATTCGGCTCCCGTTTGCACCAGTGTGATTAGTCCCCAGGACTTTCAGGGCTCCGTGCCCACGGAGGGCCGCCATCCACCAGACCCTCAGTCTACAAAAACACGCTGGGACCCTGAAGGCGGCTGCGAGCCCAGCACTGGCTTCCCCTTGCGGGGTGGCCAAATCCCTTCTCCCTGGAGAGCCGTGCTCCTCGCCCACAGGGATTTGCTGCCGAAAGCTGTTTGGGCATCCCCACACAGGCTGCTGATCTCCGTCTGATCTTGCTCTGAGCAAACCCCTCAAGATTCAGGGAAATCGAAACTCTTCGGTTTGCTTTTTGCCTGAACTCACTGTTTTTTCACTGATCCTGGCCAGCTGCAGCTCCTCGCCGAATTCCCTCCTGCAGCAGCGCCCATATCCTCACCCCTAAGGTCTAAGGGAGGATCTCCTGCACATCTTTTTGGGACTGACGGGATTGAATCAGAGCCCACCTCGTTTTTGCACTTTTTCATACCGAGGATGAAACAAAATTACCTTCCTCTCACCTGTCAGCAGTAAGCAGCAGCCTGGCTGCCAGCAGAGCTATTAATAGCGGGTGCTGATGGTTTACGCTCCCAAACCGCGATCTGAAAATAATCACGGCTGCAAGATAAACACACGCCCCGACAGCTGCGACTCCCCCTGCCCTTCAGATGCTCATCTTGTGCCAGTGTTTGCCTTCGCTCTCATCTCCTCCGTCTCCTGGCATCCCCCCATCACTCATCGGGACGGACACCCAAAGCCCTTTCAGCTCCTGCTGCCCCAAACTGCTCTCCAGGTTCCTGACCCTGCAGGAGCACCACAAAGGGCTGCTCTTCAGATACCTTACATTTAACTCCAGCTGCAACCTCCCCGTGCCACCAGCACCCCGTGTATCTCCAAAAATGCCAGCTCACAGCCTTCCAGCCCAGGCCTCCCGTTTGAACGCAGCCTTGCTGCAAGCCTCCTCCTTACCACATCCATGTTTCCCGTGAGAACAACTTTCAGGGTAGCACCTTCCTTAAAAAAGACCCACACAACATGCCTCCAGGCTTTACCGTGCAACGAGGCTTCCACTGCACTTAAGACCATGAGTCACAGAAGAAAGCTTAGGTTGGGATCAGAAAACCAGCATACATTGGGCATGAGCTTTATAAGAGGAAGGTTGCTTTGCTTGCAAGCAGGAGTTTAGAGGAAAGTTGTCACACTGGGATAAATAAGACCTACAAAAGACACTGTAAAATAAAGCAAAGCCAAGGCTCCTGTGTCTCCCACCTCCTTCAAGCTATATGAAATACCTGGGATGGCAAAAGACCAGCAGTTCTGCCTTATCGGCAAGTAAGCTAAACCAAGCAGCTGGCTACCAACTTGGACCTCACCACCATGAAGCCTCCTGGTCCTACAGGACCATCACTTAAGATATATTTTATTTACTGTACCCAGAAAGAGCCATGGTAACAGTGGAATTACCGTAAGAAACGCCCAGCAATGAGCTGGTGGGGAGAATAACCTACAAAGGTTGGCCGTGGTTCTTCAGCTGAGGACACAGCTCCACTGCTCTCGCAAGCCTCTCCTGTCATGAGCTGCACGGCTCTCCCCCACACAGCCGACAGGGATGGTGGGTGAAAATCAGTTCATTTATTTTTTGCTGCAAATTCTTCTACACCCTTTAGGGAATAAAAGGCCAGTGGGTGGATGGGTGGAAAGATTGGAACCGAAAGCAATAGCAGAGAGTACTGCTAGAGGAGAGGAAAATGAGACATCAGCTTTCCCCATCACCCGGAGCCCTACGGGATTAAATACCACGGGTTCCTACCGCTCTCCAGCGTCCCACACTGCTCAAAGACAGCTACTCCTAAAGCCAGAATTTAATGGCAAAGCAAAGGTCTGTCTTGGCTTTTTTGTTGATACAACAGAAAACAGACATTCTGGGATATTTTTAAAATCCATCTCTTCCTATTAGATTTCCAGGGGAGCAAGCAAAGCCTTGCCGCCCCAGAACTGCCTCTCTGTGCCGGTACTCAGGTCACGGAGCCAGAGCGAACCCATCGCTTCCCTTCACGGGGCTGGGGATCAGCTATCACCTACTGCTGGTGCCAGTTTTGTGGGGGATTGCTCCCCAGGGACAGTTTTCAACAGGAGCTCACCCCATTGGAAACCTCACCCCTGAAGCAGACCGGTCTTATTCCTCTTTCTTCACGGAAGGCGCTGCTATGGCTGAAGCCCTGTGGCCGAGCTCTGATTTCACGTCCAGGCAGCACACAGGCGAGGCAATAAAACTCGGTGCAGGCTGGGTGCATGCACGCTGGTTTCCAGCCTTTTTCCCTTCGCAGCAGCTCCAGGAAGGAGCAGACGCCCAGAGAAGAGGCACTGCCAGCTCGCACCGCCAGCAGAATGAGGGCAGTTCACCCTCTTTCGGAGGTGGCAACTTTCACAGCTACTTCTTGAACGTCACTTCCAGACGGACATGATATCCCTTCAAGCAAGGTTTAGACAGATTGTGATTTTCGGTTCTGCTTCAGCGTGTCACCGCAGCACAGATGTGTGCGATTCCCCTCCTGGCTCGGAGCTGTCGCAGGCGACATCCTCAGAACGCGCTCCAAAAGCGGGGAGTCACCCTGGCCACCGAGACAGAAGGAAGCTGATGCCATGGGAAACTCTGGCCGGGCCTCCCCAGCATTAAAAAATGCAAACCCGCATCCCTGGCAGAGATGGGACTTGCAGGCGTGAGCTGTGGGAGGAGGTGGAGGTCTCGGTTTGAGGTCTCTTCAGGGCTGGCTGGGAGGAGCGAGAGCCTCGCCTCGCATTGCAGCACCCTGCACGGGGCAAGCCTCCATCCTTGATCTTCCCCTAGGTCACTAAGGTAGGGGGAAAAGGGAAAAACAAAAAACCAACAGCCCAGCACGTCCCACAGGGCAGGATCTGCAGTTCCTCACTCATATCACACACAACAGCCTGCCAAAACTGACAGGCTTGCAAATCCCAGCTGCAAAGCCCAGATGCCCCGAACTCCTTGCTACAACCCACTGACATCCTGCGACCCGATGCAACAGGAATATCAGGGCAGAGGGAATGCAACACGCTGACACATCACGGAGCTTTAAATATTTGTCCCCGGAGTCCATCGCCCAGCCTCCTGTGAGGTTTTGGGCAGCACACAGGGAGCCTGCAGAGGCTGTGCTGCACCAAACACTGCAGCTGTGCTACTCTTGTTTTTATTAAAAAGCCCCAGAGCTCGGTGCCTCACCTCTCCTCCTGCCAGCACTATTTATATACGCAGCTTTCAGTGCTTGCTGCAGCAAGCAGACGAGTCCCCAGCCTAAAGCTGACGGTGTCCCAGCTGTGCGTTGCCGATGCTGTTTGAACCCACAGCCTTTCTTCCCACCTCCTCCTCCTTCCCCTCCATCCTCAGTGAAACAAGGGGCAGACCGGCCAAATTAAATCAACGTCCAGACAGAAAGGAGGCTTGGGTGCTGCAAAATAAGTGCTGCTAACCAGGGCAGGGAGGGGACAGTGCCTGTGAAGCACGTTATTTCTCCTTACCTCCGCTCTTCCCAGGTCTTCATTTCTCTCCCTTCCACCTTCCTAGTTCCCCTTGGCTTCAAGCAGGGCTGAATAACAGCTCCAACAACTTCTGCTAATAACTCTACCCTTGACTTCAGTTAAAAAGGCATTCCTGGAGGGCTCCTACAAAATAATGGCATTTCAGAGTAGTTTACGGCCATGGAAAGTGGATGAGATGTGAGCTACCCTGCCTTGACACTCCTGACACCCGCGAGCATCCCCCTGCAGCAGACAAGGCACAGGCGTGGGGGGAGCAAAAAAAAATGTCAGGGACACACAAGAATTACCCATGCATGAAATTAGAAACGCTGCGGGACCCCTTCCTTCACATAAATAACTCCACGCAAGCTACCAGCGGAGGATTCATCGCCCTGCCATAAATAACTCCCTGCTGGAAGGGCGCAAGGCCGAGCATCCGCGTGCCGGGGGCGGGTGACAGGGGCTGATTCACGGGACATCCGAGGGGCAGGCGACGAGATCACCTGCGTGTGTGCACAGCGCCAGGAGATGGACGAGCTGCCACCAGCCCCGGCTGCCTCTCCATCCACCTCCTTTTTCATCTTTGCTCCCTTTCATCTCTTTTTTTTTTTTCTGGCTGCTGCCGCTCCACATTAGAGGCCAACCAAACCACCCCTGATGCTAGGAGGTTTTTAGCAGTGTCACCGGACGGCAGGAGGATCGAATGCTGGCTCCTTTCCCAGGACAGCAAGGAAGGGAGGGAGGCTGGCAGCACACCAGGCTGTGCCAAGGGCCAGGAGGGCGCCGGCCCCGCACGTGGGACGGGGATGGTGGCAAGATGTGGACATTGCCCAATGGAGCTGGCCTGTCCTCCAGAGCACCCTGCTAGTTTGTCACAGGTATTTCTTTCTGGGGTGACAAATCCCCTCCAAAAGCCCCTGAGATGTCGGCAGCTAGCTACAGTTTGCTTTCGCAGGTTTTGGACTGGAGACAAGAAGAGCACGTTGTGCAGCAGCCAGATCTCCGAAAGCAGCCAGGTTTGCTCCAGCATCTCCCACTGCCCCTGCTGGAGATGGGACCCGGCAGGCACCCCTGATCACCTCAAAACTTTGCTTAAAACCTCCCCCTGTTCCTCTGGACCACGAGGCAGCTCCTACCCACACACCTTTCCCCTCTGAAGCCTAGCGAGGACCCAGCCTGGATCGACAAGAGCCCCACATCAGCACATCGCGGTCTGATTTCCCAAACAGCCTTCAGCTCCCGGGGGCCCAGAGCACCCCTGCTCCACCCATCAGTACGCATTTAGCTGTCTGTGCCCCTCTGCTCCATGCCACGGGCAGAAAAGCATGCTGGGCAGCGAGGAGACCAAACTACAAGCCTAGCCCTTGAAACCCACCCACTACATCACCAAGAGAAAGCACAGCCTGAGAAACCAGGCAGCGGCTGGGGGTTTTTTTGCATGAGATCAACAGTTATCAATAAGCAAATGATTAAATAGCTTAAAGGAGCGGCTAGAGACTAAAATATACAATTTTGGCCCAGCGTTTTCTAGCTGCGTGATGACTCCCCCCGGACCAACATCACAGAAGGGACTGGTCTGCACAGAGTGACAAAAAATGAGTATTTAAAGTATTTGCAGAGCAGATGTTCCCTATGCATCCCAAATCCTCGCTAAGCCTATAAATTGTGGAGTCAGACCTTAAGTAAGCCAATGCTTTTAGTATTTCGGCTGTTCTTAGCTAGATTTTTAAAGGAGAAAAGGAAGCAAGACTTTCTGCCAGCTTTGCGAGCCTGCATCCTTCCCAGTAACTGCTCCACATGACTGCTGTTACAATTAGCTTCTTGTTAAATCAGTTTACAAAATAAAACGTGCTGCTGGTTGTGTTTTAAGCCAGCTTCTTAAAAGGACACCGTTAATGCTCCATCTCCATCTTCTTATCAATCTTTCACTCTATGGCTTTATTGCTTTCTGAAAGGTACTGAACTTACACTGCGGCACGTTCCACTTCCAAATACTGAAAAAACTGGAAAATCGAGAATTATTGGATGTTTTACAATTCATTATTTGCTGGCTGGCTTCTGCTTTATGTGCATTACTGTAAAAAGGCACTGAGCAGTATCATCAAACGACTCCGTTTTCGCTTAGCAGTTGGCCTAGACATAAATCACATGGGGAAAATGGGTAGAATCGATCTTATTTTAGCCATCTATCATTACTCGTCTGGTCTAAATTTAGCCAAGCCTCTCTTCAGTTGAATAGAATCGCATGTACCTACACAGGAACTGCACCAAATGCTTCACAGCAAAGAGAGAAACTAACGTTACATTTACTTAAGGTTAAATAATAAATGCGGTTCTGATCTCTACAAGGACTTCTGAGGAGTTTTATGCTGCTCTAACAGAGGTCAACAAACTTTTAGGCGAGATACCCTCCAGGAGAGCCTCTCCTTGGCAAACAACCCCAGCAAAGCCTGACCAGAGCTCTGCGAACAACCACTTTTAACCAGGAATGAGGCTGGCAAGAGGAATTGCACCCAAGGCGTTGTTGCAAGCTTGGGATCCAGCATAATGATACTTTAATACAGAATAACCTATGCAGGTAGAGCTCTTTAAATCAGCATTGAAAGCAAGGCTGGAAGGGGCCTCCCCTACTCAACAGAGAGACCACCTAGCTGTATGTAAGAAGAGGGGACTAAAAACGTTTGCCTATTTAGAAAATGGCAGCCAAAAATGCCCCACCTGCAGAAAGCATTACACTCCTGACTGCTTCCAGGGGCATCAAGGAAGCCCGTGCCACAGACGTGATGCAGACGGGCAAATGCACAACTTGGAAATGTTCAGCTGTATGCCACAAAGCGGTCACGTATCTCCAGCCAAAAGATGCTGTATGGCATCTGTCAACAGTCCTGAACGTGTTTGCTGTTGTTTTTTGTTTTAGCACATTAGAAGGAAAAGTTCCTGTTGCCCTCAAAAGCCTCTGAATGGGGACCTCATTACTACGGCAACTGATGAGCAATAATTAGGAGTAATCGTGAGCAATAGCTTATGGTGCAGACACGCCGACCAGAAAAGTCTCAGACCCCCGCGCAGCTCCTCTGCTTCCAGGGGTGCATTGGGAACTTAGGGCAGGGAATGTGTTTCACTCAATGCCGCCCGGCAAAGGGAAACTTCCACTGCACTCCCCCAAAACTAACAATAAATACGATTGCTACACTAAAAACCTTTCCTTCTGCACGTGACTCGAGTTTCACAAGAATCCTATCTTGTTGCTAACACAATGAATCAAACCTCCCCAGTATCTACCTTCCCATTGTATTAATAATCGACTGGAGTGAAACAGCAGCCATAAGCAGTCACATTTTCCCCAAAACCACACCGAAGAATTCAATGCTCAAAGTAGAGGAAGGCAGGAAAAAAAGGAGAACACGTTCAGGGCACAGATTTGGTACAAACTGCAGGTTGAAGGCAGTCGGTAAATGGCTTGATCTCTTCAAGCCTATTGCTAGCAACAAGTGTTTCTTCCCATTTCAAGCACAGCAGCTTGAAACGTGCTGAACAAATACAACAACCCTCCCTTCCCGTAGCTCAGGCATCAGACAAGGACACCAGTGACAATCAGCTGGGACCTGCCACCCCATCATGTGAACGGTCCCCAGCTGCCACCCTGAGCTGAGCCCCCACAACCCATCGCGGTGGAGTGGGAAGGGGGGAGAAAAGCAATTTCCACGTGCAGCAGGCCAAGAAAAAAGGGCCAGACCTGATCCTTTTGGCAGCTGCAGACGCCTCCCTGCGTTTGGGCCCTCCAGGAACCGAGAGCAGGCAGTAACACCAGGGGACAGGTAGAAATGTCAGACGAGACGGTCCAGAGGCAATCCGGTCCAAGAAGCCTGTGAATGCTCCCTGCTGTGTCCCCCCAGGATGAGCCCCGCAGACTTGTGCTGTCAGTTAACACCTTTCTTGCCTGCAGACCTTTTATTTTTCTAGATTTACCATAAATATTCAATCCCTGGAGGACTGTTCTATTTATACCTAACACAGCTAAATCTGGCCCTGGGGTAAGGTTGTCGTGTTCCACCGGCACACACCAACGCGAAGGGCTTTTCTTGCCTCCCCTGCACACTATTAGCAGCATTGCATGTCAAGGAGATTGAGCACTGAAGCAACTCGGGCAAGACTTCACTTCTTTCTGGTGTGTAATAATGAAAACAAAGGTCCTCGGTGTTTTCTCCTTCCGTTCCACCACGCTGCAGACCCCACCAAGACCCGAGCAGTGCAAGCCTCAGCCACCACACGTTGCTTTGATCTTTAACCCTCAGCAAACTGTGCTGCACGTGAAGCCACAGCCCTGCCACGCCGCAGAAAACAAACACCTTGATGCTTGCTTGTTGAGAACATGCTCCTATGCCTCATCGAGGCCAACGTGTCTGGGGTGCAATTACACTGAACCCCGCTACGCCCAGGCTGAAACCAGCACATCTTTTGAGTATGGCACCAGAAGAAGATTGCGCATCCATAAACACATGAACATCTGCCCGGCTGGGCAGACAATGGACCTGTCGTGGATGATGCATTAACACAAAATGAAAATTGCATGCATAAATGTCTACATCTCAAAAATGAAGAAAGGGAAAAACACAAACAAAAAGCCCTTTGCCATGTGCTCAGGCTACCACACCAGACCACTGTGACCAAAATCTCCCTACAGAAACCTAACCCAGTTCTTCCCACACCTCCTGCAGCAACCACCTGCCAGCATCGCATACCCAACATCCCCATGCGCGGGGCTCCTTCCCCCTTGGCCCCAAACTGAACGCCGGTCATGAGAGCCAGGGCTTTGAAGGAGATCTGTGAAATAACCCACCGAGCAAGCAGTCAACTGAGCACAGAGGGCGACACGTGGCATTGAAGGGCAGCGTGCTCACAGGCAGCGAAAGCAGAGACTGGCAGGCAGCACATCACCGGGCTCGTGCCCTGAGCCTTGCTGAAAGAGGATCCACTCATCCATGCGAGCAGCACCTACAGCAACCACAGCCGGGAGAGATGCAAATCCACAGAAATGGGATAGAAATGCAGTATTTTGAGGATCGGGTGGATTTTCCCTACTATAAAGGCAACACTAAATATATATGAAACCCCCAATACTAAGAGCAGAATGAAATTAAGAGGAAGTTCCTGACTGAACCAGCTCCTCCTGATGTACCAGTTTTCCCTAAAACATCACATACTCATCTCACAGCCAACTCAAGAAACTGGAGGCAGGTTTACCCCATGCCACTGCATTTCCCATTCATGCCACAGGTTTCCTGTAAAGATCAAAACAGCATGTGGACCTGTGCTGAAGGATGTCCCTAAGCATGCTTTTAATTCCTAACACAAGACGAGGGCTTTAAGCACACGGTTAAGTTTAAGCAAATGCTCCCCACTGAATCTTTAAGCTAAGCTCTCTCAGAGTTCAGTCTCAGTAAACGTGGGGAGTTTTTTTTTTGTTTATACATACATATATATATATGTATGAAGAATTTCACTGAAATCTTCTTTAGCTATTTGCATTACCCATGAAAAATGTTCCCACTTCTTAAAAAAAACTTGCAGATGCTTTGATGCTTTTCAGAGTACTGAAGGCTCAAAAAAAGCACTGTAAAACTTGATGATGGCTTATTTCTGCACAAAGATCTCCGCACAGCTTGATGTTATCCTCTGAACATTTGCAGGTTCTAGCATCAAACCTGACGTGTATTTTCGTTGCCATTAAGTGAACCTAATTGACTGTACAAGCGGCACAAGTTTGAAAAGGTGTTTCAAGAACACTCCTTTCAAGCAGTTTGGACTTTTTTTTTTTTGAAATAAAAATCCACCTGATCTCTCATTACCACCCCATTCTTACAATACCTTCCCCCCGCCTCGCTTTCTCTCTCCCCCAACCAATCCCACCCCCAATGACGTTGTTCCAATGGCGATGACTTTACCAAGACTCTCACGTGGCTGAGACACTAAACTGTGGTTATGGAAGACAGCAGTTGAGTAGCTGACATGCTTTTACTGCTCTAACCAGCCATCATCCAAAATTGGTTAGCGCTTGAAAATGGCAGGTGCTCCCAAACCAGCCTGTTTTGAAAAGCTTCTCTTTGCAGTCTTACTACTTACATTATTTTAAATTGAAAGACGGCATATTTAGGTCTTCCCTGGATTCCCACTTGAAGTGTTACACGGGGTTTCTGATGCTGTTAGCTAGTTCCAGGGAGGAGGAACAAATTTGGCACCTCCAAAAAAAGAACAAAAAAGCCCTGATCACAGCAAAGGACTTTTTACATTTTTTCCTCCTGTATTCTAACTGCAATAATGATTTTCTACATCCCATTAAAATGCTAAGAATGGGTTTTCGGGAAAGAGACGTGGTGGAAAAAGATCCATAGGCCATGTCCAGATACATCTGAGCGAGGCAGGACAGAGGCTTTAAAGAAGGTGCAAGAAATCCTGTTGTTGGCAGTTCGTTTGCCTTCAGGCAAAATGTTCTCTCCCCACCACATGGGTTTATGCGCTGACACACTGTGTTTTCAGCTTAGCAGACACAATATCCTCGTGCTGCTGACTTGTATTTATTTTCTCATTTTTGTTATTCTGAGCATTCTACCAACAAAAATAAATACTTGTGCTCACCATGCAGAAAATCTGAATGACACGCTAAGAAAGAGGAGAACTGCCTGTGGAATGAAATTAAGCGAAGAGACGCAAGCACAAAATTTAAAAACATAATAGGAGGAGGAGGGAAAGATCAGAGACTTGAAAAGGGAGATATTAGTGGTGTGGGACCACCATTTTGGGAACTGCTACAAGTGACAAATGAAGCCAGGGCTGGCCCAGAATAACATAAGGGAGAGTTCAGCACAGGGACGGGCAAGAGAGCCAAGCAGGATCTGGATGAGAAAAACCAAAACCATTGCAGTCTGACACAAGACTGCAAAAAGTGGATAAAGAACTGCAGTGGCAGGGGAAAAGAAGGGGAAAAATGGAAAAAAAACAAGAACTGAGAAGCCACTGTTGGTTCCCCATAGTTGCTGTTATGATCTGAGAGCAGTTTGTGTGACTGCTGGACGCGAGGAGCACTAAGGAGCCATGCACGGCCGGCCAGCTGGTCCAGCACCCCCACTTCAGCCAGCATCTAGTGCAGAGACCGAGAGCTGTGACTGTAAAAAACAAATAAAGCTGCACCTCTGATGCTGGTTTCCAAGTCAGGATTCAAGCACGTTGGCAAGAGAGAGCTGGAGCAGCTTGTATAGCAATTACTGGTGATCGAGAGTAAATCCAGGCAAGTAGTTTATTTAAAAGTGCATTTTTTTTGTCAATTCAAAACAAGTTACAGGTCTGTCCTGAATTCACCAAAGACCTTCAGCCAGGAAAAAAACACGCATGAAATCCAGACTGGCACTACTCCTGCTCACGGCTCACCCCCACATCGCTGATGGGCTACTGGGATTTTGGAGTGGGTCCCCGCCACGATACCACCTCTTTGACTCCTACACCAGTATAAAACGCCTCACTTGATCACTAAAGGGGGCTGGGATCCACATGGTCCCAGCACTGGGTCTGTGTGTAATAATGCCATGCAAAAAACGGAGTCCTTACAGCACAGTATTTAGGGTGCCTGTCTGGGAGATAACATGGCTCTACTGCACTCAGCTTTTTTTTTTTTCTTTAAGCATATACCTGGAGCTGGTCTTTGCTTCGTAAGAAAGTCTGTACCAAAGCCAACGCTTGTTTCAGGCTGAGGAAAGCATTGCATTTACCACTAAATAAAGATTTTTGGTTCCTCACAGTGAGCAGAAAAAAGAGGGAGCAGTAAATCAGTTTAATTTGGACAAGAACTATTTTCCCTTTTATTTTCTGGCTCCTGAACAGAAAAATCATCTTCTCGTAAAACCCTGGGTTTTCAGTTTTGCCACTTAGATAAAACCTACAAGCAGTGCATGAATTTTAAGTGACAAAATTGGCACTTGCAAGTTATCATTGCAAGCAGTACCCACTAACATGAGACTAATGCATTGCATTTTTCTATTAGCTTGTATACGTGTAAACTGTTCCAAATATAATTTTAAATAGCAATATCTCACATAGCCGTTTAAAATATACACATACAACATGTTCCCTGCTACCTGTTTTGAAAAGCCTTTAACTCACAGAATCCCTTTTTAAAGCACAAACCCACTTGGCATTAAGCTCGGGGTGGTCCAGGTCAAAATTTCAGGATTATCCTTTAAGAAACGACACCTTCAGCTCTGGAAAGAAGCACCCGTCAAGCAGTTACAGAAGATGCTAAATGATACAGGATGTGCTTTCATAAATACTTAATTGATCGCTGGGGTCCAGCGGGTCAATAGACTACTTAAAAGAATGGCTCCAAGCCATCTGTAACAGACACCGTGGCACACACCTGTCTCTACCCCAACGAGCATGAACTGGTTTTGGTGCCTTAATAAAAAGCAAGGCCGAGGCTTCTTGGTGATTCCAGCTTGCCTTTATCAACAAAAAAATAAACAAATCTCGTTATTGGCACCGCTTACAAATGAGGGATTTGTGAATAGAAGCTATGCAAGACGCCCTGCTATCTTTGGATTCACTTAAAGACTGCTTTCATTAGCCACCTGTCAGAAAAAAATGATTCCTCAGCTTCCTACCGGGGGGGGGGGGGGGGGGGGGGGGGAATAAAAAAAAAAAAAACTAAAAATATGCTTTGAAGCTCCCTGTTTCACTGATGCAGAAAGCAACAAAGGCCACG
This sequence comes from Anser anser, assembly GCF_964211835.1. NCBI lineage: Eukaryota > Metazoa > Chordata > Aves > Anseriformes > Anatidae > Anser > Anser anser. The sequence continues at coordinate 70,012,368 of NC_139724.1, forward strand.
TATCACGGAACCAGACACTGGCAAAACACTCCACGAAGCCTCTCCTGCGGATGAAAGAAAGCAGCACAAAGCACGCTGTTATTTGTAACAGATCCTCAGCACCGCGTTACCAAACCACAGGCGTGGGCTCTGCCATGCCTGTCAGTACCAGCGAGCACCCCAGGGCAGGATTCCCCTGCTGCCATCGCCAGCAGCTTGCCCATCTCAGGCCAGACACAAACCTCCTGACAGCAGGGAAAAGCCCAGTCCCAGCCCAGGGACTTGGATGAAGATTTAAGCCTACAGCAGGAATCCACTGTGAAATTTGGAGAGTTTGGGCTGGTTGAAAATCAGTCCGTGTGCTTAGGTTTTTATGTAAATGGCTGGTTTTTGGTTTTCCTTCAAAAAACTTAGAGGCCTCAAGATACAGAGCTGATAATTTCTTAAGTATTCAGGCACCTGGCTGTGCACACAGGGATCACAAACACTCCTGAAAAACCCTAAAAAGCTAAATATAATGCCTCTGGTGCTTGGGAACGAGATTCCAGCTTGGGCTGCTACTTCCAAAATTCAGAGTCAGAGGGGCTCAAAGCTTCGTACTTTTAAATCTCTCACTGCTACTTAGGTACCCAACGTGGAGCCTAAGTTTAGACAATTCTGAAAGCCTTCAGCTCAAACATATTTTGGGGTAATTGTTTTAAATCTCAGCTACTCCAAAGAAAGTGGGAGGAGGAAGAGCCATTGAACACAGTTTATGAGACTAATTATTTTGCAGTTAAACTTGCCGAGAAAATTCAGTATTCCTCCTTAGGTTTCTTCGCTGAGACAGTCACGAGAAGTTGCATGCAGCCAAAACATCAGAAACCAACCAACAGTAGAGAAAAAGCAAAAAAAAAAAAAATGCTCAAAGCCAGACAAAACCAGAACACCTGATGCTGCTGCCTTATTCACAAGTCCCTGTGCAGCTCACGTTTGGCAGTCCTGAGGAGCTAACAGTGCCTGAAAAACTGCTGACGTTCAATTCACACAACTTATTACTTCTTGTATCACAGATTAATTAAGAGCACTTGCACGTACTGGGTTTTTAAATACCTGCAGACAGAGCTTGCTTTCAGCAGTGCCGTACCCCCAAGTCATGGCTACCAATTTAAGCACTGCTGCATGAACTGACAGCCACGTCAATTACCTTGAGAGAGAAATTTTGAATGCAAGGGAAAAAAATAGGTTATAACGCTCTGCAAGATTTACTAGAAAATGTATTTTCATCTCATTTTGACATGGGAACGTGCCAAAGCTAGTGGATCTGAAGCGAGGTCTATTTTTGTCTTAAGGATACACATGTTGAGGAATGGGGTTGTGCATATGTTCCTACTCCAGTAATAAAGAAATAAATGGAGAGGGGAGCAAGGCTGCAGTGGCTTCCCCATGAACATGTTTATCCTATTTGTGTCTGCGATACAGTCCCGAACAAGTCAGACAATTCCAATTTTCCCATGGGCAACCATCAGTTTACAGCATTGCTCTTTGGAAGATGTGCACTGCTTAAGCATGCCTAAAATAATAATAATAAAAAAAACCTCTGAAGACCCAGGCATTACCAGCCCCTGCAGCCCCACCAGGTGCTTATCAGCACGAGCATGGGGTTGTGGCAGGGCTGGCCGAGATACCAGAACAGCTGGGGGCCAGCAGAGCCAGCACATCCGTGCTTGGTCCTGTGCTGGAGAAAGCCCTGGGGATGTTGAGCCCCAAGAACGTGGCATGGGGTGGCATGGCAAAGGTGTCAGGTTTGTCCCATGTGGGCAGGTCCCTGCTCCTGATGGCCACAGCAGTGGAGGACCTCGCATGTGGAGGACTAATTGTGTCAGAAGAGGTAGCTTTTGGGAGCAGCAACCTGACTTTAATGACATTTTACGTGATTCAAATAATAAAATATTTTGGTCAATTACCAATGCTAGATAACATGCACCCCTAAAACTTGGAAACATGAGCTGCTGTTTATTGCTTCCCGAGTTCAGCTCAAGACAGGCACTGTGTGAGAAATACCAGTTCAGCTAAGGTGTAAGTAACCCAAAAACAATGCTGGGAATTGTTAAGCACTCGTCTCGCAGGAGGCCAGCCTCTGAAATATCTTCAGTGCATTTTATAGTGGAAAGCATTGTGTCTGAAGCTCTGTCATCCTAATCTTGCAAGATCTCTCTGATGCGCAGATCTCATCCCTTGAAGCATCTCCATTGAATGGCCAAGATGCCACAATGCAAGACACTTAGAAGAAAGGCCCTTCACCTCCAAACGATGAGACCTGACCTCCACTCCCAGCACTGGTGGGAGCAGAGCTGGGAAATGCTGCAGCTAGGATCAGGACACAGCCTCTCCTCTGGGTTTTCTGCTCCCACTCCAAGCCCCAGTCTGGACTCCCCAGCTCTCCGTGAGCAGCGGCACGCACGAGAAAATCCCGACCCACGACAGCCAGCGCAGGGGTTTGGCAGATGCCCGAGGTCAGGGCGCTGCAAAGCCAGCAAGAAATGCTGGAGATAGGGATGCCTTAGATTCCTGCTGCCTCTCGGGCATGGGCAAGCAGGGCAGGGCTCTCCAAAAACACATTCCTGCACTGGGAAGCAGCAGCCCCGAGCCCCCTCCCGGGGTCAGGTAACTAAGCCCTGGCTTTGCAAAGCAAGAGCTGCTCTATTCTTTCAAAACAATGTTATCAGTGGGCAGGGTCCCTCCTGCTTATCTGGCAGCTCAGCTGCTTGCTGAGTTACCCAGAATGTGGAAGAACTGGAGCCTGGGGGGCTCCATCCACCTCCCTGCCGCAGGCCATCACCCCCACCATGGCGAGGAACCCCCCCGGCTTGCACAGGGTGAGGCAGAGCAGCCACAGCTCCCAGTGGCCCCTGTATTTTCCTCATGGTCCCCACACTGGCCTGGTACACCATAACACCAGTGTGCCTGGGGAAGAAGTGCCAGCCGCGATGGGGCCACTCACCCCACCAGTGCCCCCCAGGTTTGGCAGCACAGAAATCGCACAATTTCTCTTCCAGGTGCTCATCTCCTCGCATGCTCCTGGGGTCAGCCCTTCTGGTGTCAGCTCTGTTCTCTGGCATGAAAACCCCTGTGCCCAGCCCAAGAGCACAACTGAAATACCCGTTCTTCACCCAGCTGCCGCACTGAATGTGAGCAGTGCCTGGAAAGGAGCGAGCAGTGCTGCCACGAGCAGGGTGTCAACTCCTCAAAAACCTTCTGAGCCCACCTCAGCTGGTGGCCCAGGAGAAGGACGTGAACCCAAGACCTCTGCTGAGAAGGAAGCGCAGGACATCCCTCTTTTGGGCTCACCTGAGTGATGTGCCGCCCACGAGCTGCAGGGACTAAACCCTCATGAGCCATCCCTGTTTTAGGGCCCAGTCCAACCCCAGGATACCAGTGTAACCTATTCATGTACCAGGTGTGATGGAAACCTGCTCTGCCCTGCCCACCAGGACAGCTGCCACCCTGTACACAACTGGCAAGGAGAAAGTCCAAGATGGGGACTCACAGGAGGTGGTAGAACCGCTCCCTCCAGCCCTGCCCACGCCACCACAGAGCGATGGCTGCAGACATGCAGCCACCACCGAAAACCACAGCTGCCAGCCTGGCACGTTGAACCTAACCCGACATATCCCGCAGCAATTCCTCAGTTTAATCGGCTGCATTACACAAGGCAGACGCCCTCAGGCCTCCACCAGCCCTAGGAGCCACAGCTCTTCAAGTCACCTGCACGTCCTGCTGGGGCAGAGGCCTACAAGGAGATCTTCGCACCACCACCACCACACGCACGTCCTGCTACAGGGGCACCCACACAGCAGGTCAAGACGGACCGTAGCTGGAGATGAGGCCTGAAACTACCACAAGAAGACATGCCGGTTCGTCCACAGAAGCTCTGCTCATTCGGGAGGGCAGCGGTTTCACGCCAGAAGCGAGGAGCTCTGGTTTCCGTCAGCGCTCCTGCGGAGACCTCAACCTCGCAAGAATCTTTCCAACACACAAACCACCACAAAAATACACTAAACAACCAACTGTGACAGAAGCTTGAAGAGACGCTGTAAAATTGATTAGTCGACAAAACCATCAGACCATAAAAGAAGCTCCAGCTGTGCTCCTCTTATTTGTGTAGAGCCCTGCCTCCTGCATTTCTCTATTTAAAATTAATTTCTTTTTTTTTGTTGTTGTTTACTACAGCCCAAGTTACTCTGGTTGACAATTAAGCCCATTATCCAATTCCTTCCTTTTCTACCCCCCCAGTGCCTTTTTTTTTTCTATAAAGAAAATAAAAGCCACCAGTAAGTGCTACTTTAAATGAGAAATGCAAGCTAACGAAGAGCTTGTGAAGGCTGGGCCATTCAATCCTCTGTTTTAAGATCCCGATCCAGCACACAACTCAACACCAACAACTCCTTTGAAGTCAACAGCAATTCAAGTCAATCTACTGCCTAAGAGCTTAGAGTTAAACTCCAGCCCAAATTTTCTGCCAGAATCCTGGTGTAAGTGTAGGAGGACAAGAGAAAACAAAGATTTAAATTTTGGCTAGTGTATTTCAGCAAAATCGCTGTCAGCACATATTTTTCAGTTCATACAAAACCCAGTGGAGAAAATTTAAGACAATAACTAACTTGGGGACTAGTGGGTCAGAAAAACTACAGCAGAAAAAAAATATTTGAAGCAAGTACCACTAATCGTTAATCTCGGTGCTTATGACAACCCACTACAAACTGTGACCTTCCAGTTCTTGCTCTTAAACTGACCCATGGTTTGCACAGCCTGCAAGAATGCTTCAGCAAAACCACCAGGAATGACCCATTTCAGTAATTAAAATGTTTCAGTAGTTAAAATATTTCCTCCCCAGAGACACCTGCCTGACCAGAGGCTGTTTGCTGTTGATGCTCTGCACAACAGAACCCCGACCCGGGTACCACAAGGAGCGCATAGCAAACACCGGTTGTTCGTGCCACTGATGCCAAGAGCAAAACCTCGGTACAGCCCTGACCAGCATCCTTATCAGAGACCTTGAGACCATGCCCCAACTCTACCTTTGTGTCTGTCACCATGAGAAGCGAGAATTTGTAAACCCACCACAGCAACGTTCCCTTCGTCTTCCGTGTTGAAAAAAAAAAAAATCAGCACATAAATAAAGATGCTTCAAAGGAGTGAGAAGTTGCCTGGTCATGCTCCCAGCTGAAGCCAAGCCAACCTGAAGTCACATCAGGTTCATTTTACCTCAACTAGTCGAGCTCTCAGTATCTACACCCTCCCTGGGCCCCTGTCCCAGCATCTGATTAACCTCCCTGTGACAACTTCTTCCCAAATACGCAACTGAGAAAGTTTTCAGTAATATCTAAGTTGGAACAATGGGCATCGCTTACGAGAATGAGCCCTTCTTGTTCCCACTGCAATAATTTATGTCTGCGTGCTAATTTGCAAACTATCACAATAAAAGACAAACTTGGAAGTTGTTCTATTGTCATTTCTGTCCTTTGTGAAGGGACTGGGGGAGCTGATGTGGCGCATTACTGCCTGTTCTCAGGATGTTTCAATAGACAGTGCAAGTGCTAAGCCTCAGAAGTGCATGGAATTGGAGGCTTTTCCGAGACAACTGTTCGTATGTCTTACAGGGAAGAAATCTGACAACTGTATTTGGGGGGAAATGGGAGCAGAGGGTTGAGTTTGTGCCTCGTGCCAGGCTACAGCAGACAGCACCATGCAGCATCATGGCATGGGGATGGGCACCATGTAAAGTGGCACCACGGATGGAGTCGGTCCTGCCAGACTCCTCTGGGTTTTACCTCGTTATGACCCCAGCCAACTTGCTTAATACTACTATCATCGAGCACCTTTCACAAGCACCAATGATCCCATAAATCTGCTTTTTACAGCATGGCAGAAGCCTAATTACACATGATTAAATTCTGTCAAAAATTAAAGCCCACACACTCGCTCTAAAATTGAAGCCAGCCCTTTTAGGTCTCAAATAAAAGCAACGCTAACGGTTCAAAGGCACGTTGTCAGTGTGGCCGATCTGCGTTACGTTCCTGACCCAAAACAAGCGGGGGGCATTCCTGACTCTTCATGTGAGCCCATTTGGTTTATTTTCTACAAACGCTGGCACTACAAATGCAGGAGCTTGGTTCCACGCCCAACCTGGAACCGCACAAATCCCAAGCCCCAAGGACAGACGCAGCTCAAACACCTCGGAAGCCTGCACCGCCTGCTCTTGTTCTGCAGTTCCCCACTGCCTCCTCCAGCACTGGGCTTTGTCGAACCTCAGCACAGAGCTTCAGGAGTGTTTTGCCACACGCCCCTTTAGTCTTTTGACAACAGCTTGAAGGAAGATTGCGCTTTTTAAGGACACACGAGCTACATGCAAGTTACACGTTGCTTCACTGTGAATTAAATACAACCCCTGTGAAAGATGGAACAAGATCTGCCTGAGATGTGTGCTATGATGGGGAACAAAATCTGAAGGAAGCACTGTTAAGACATTTTGAGGCTTTTATTACAGGACGAGCATCATTCTAGGTAAATATAATATCAGAAATGAGAGGAAGGAAAGTTTGCGGCTGTGGCACGTCCTATTAGTCCTCTAGAAGTGACCAGGAGGAGAGCCTTAGGGAGAGGTCAGTCACACGTGGGGAACAGCAATGATGCAGCGAAAACAGTCCCATGGAAAAACAACTGAGTAGGTACCCTGAGAAAACAGAGATTAACGCGTGTGCCAGGCATCACCTCGCTCTCCAGGCTCTCTGCTAGCACTATGCGGCCACAAAAGGCAAACCTCAAAGCCCCCTGATTTCAGGAGACAGCCCAGGTAGCCCCTTGCTCTGGTTCTCGACACGGGTGTATGCCTCCAGAAAGGAAACAGCACCTTCCCTGCCTGACAAACTGTGAAGCGCCTTAGTTTATTATAGTTAATCATGTAAGAGATTCTCTGCAGCTTAATGAGCGAACATTAGCATTAGGTATTATGCTTTTAATTACATGCATGTACATAACAAATGGATGGAGGCAGTATCTCTTTACATACCTGATCTGTGCCTCTTCCAAAACACTTGCGTTAAGGAAGGTTCTTCTTAAATAATACAAGAAAACATGCACAATCCCTAAAATGGGCTATGCATTTGTGCTAAGAGACCTTTACCTCCCCCTCTTCCCACTCTGAGACCTGCTCCCATGCACGAGGAGCACAGAAACACCCAGGACAAGAAGGGGGCAGACAGCCCGCAGTAATTATCCGTGTCCCCCCCCAGCGCAGCGCAGCGAGCCCCCAGCACCCACACCCCATCCCTCGGGTGCGGATGGATGCTGCAGAGGATGACTGGACATCTTGGGGAGGAGAAAAAAAAAAAAAGGGGGCTGGATTTGGGATTTGTGCCTGGTGTGGCCAAAGAGCTGCATTCTGGTGATTCTGGAGACTTTTGAGCTTGCTCAGTGCTGCTGACAGGAGGCAAAGGCGCCAGCAGCACGGAGCAGCCATGTTCCCCAGCAGGGCGGGGGAAGGCTCCCCCCGGGGGGGGGGGCTCGGACTCACCTGGCGGTTTCATGTAATATTGCTCAATATCGGACATGTCCGTATGCAGCGCACAATCGAGATAGTGGAGGATAACTTTTCTACTGAAGTAGTACCTCATGCCCATCAGAAAGATGGGCAAGCAGCAGGTCAGCAGGAAGGACTTGGTCACAACAAAGCATATTACTATGGAGATAAGGAAGAGAAATAAACGATACCTGTCAGAAAAGAGAATTTAGTGTTGATTTCGGAATACAAACTCATTTACAAAAAAATAAATAAATTAAAAGAGCACAGACAAAATAGACATTTGCACACGCAACCACGGCGCGATTCACGCTCTCGGGGACTATGAAACCCAGTGTGCGGCGTCCCTGGGGCCGGGATGCCGGGGGGGCCCCAGACCCCATTTCTCCCCACACCCAGCAAGGCCAAGAGGCGGCCGAGGGGGGAAGACGACAGGCTGCAGGCACGCCGCTCCGCAGCCATGTGTTTTCCACTGCGGCATTACTATTTCCAGCCCGGGAAGCAGCGACTGCTGGGGGAGACACGGCACCCTGCCCGCCTTGATGCTTTGGGGTGGAGGCGTGCAAGACCCGGGGGGGGGGGGCTTCTGTGGGTGCCCCTTTGTTGGTGGGTTCCCCCAGCACAGCCCCTGCTGAGACCCCTGCGCCCCGCTAGCTGCCGGGGGTCCCCCTCCAACACAGGGCCTCTTCCCACAAAGCATTGGGGGGAGGGGGGCACCTGCAGCCACCAAGGGCACGAGAAACCACCCTGGGGGTTATATTTTGGGATGGGGGGGTCACACGTTATTATTTGCACATGCGGGGCTCTCGTCAATATTCACACGAGGGGCGCACGTTATCACGGGCGATTATTTGGTTGGGGGGGGGGGGGGGGCGCACCTTGCGGGGGTTATTTTGGGCATGCAACCCCAGGAGGCGACCCCCTCCAAAAAAAAGCACACACACGGGGGGGGGCGGGGAGCGCTCCCGGCTGTCTCCAAGCAACAGCGGCACGCGGCGGCCCCCCCAAAAATCCCCCCCGCGCGGGGCTGCGCGGGGGCGGTGCGCTGAGCGCCGGGAAGCGCGCACCGCTCCCCTCCACCGCGCAACCCCCTCTGCGTCCCCCCCCGGACCCCAACCATGAAATAACCTCACGGACAGCTCTACCCTCACCCCCACGACCCCCCCCAAACCCCCCTTTTCCCTAAAAACCCGCGCAAGGCTGCGGCTCACCCCTCCAAAAACCATCCCCCCCCCCCCTTGGCTGCGCTGCGCCCTCCGCAGCGCTGCGGCTCCGCGGCGCTCCCTCCCCAATCTCCCTCCCCCCCACCATTTTGTGGGGCCCCCCCAAGCAGGCACTCACCCGCCAGCAGCCCGTAGAGCAGCTGAGTGAGGGGCTGCTGCTTTAACCCCCTGAAGGCCGTGTTGGGGATCCGCTCCATGATGCCCTCGTAGAAGATGCGGCGCACCACCTCCTGCTCGGAGGGGTGGAATTCGCGGATGTGCACGTTGTCGCGCCTGGGCTCCTCTTTGGGGGGGCTCAGGGGAGAAGAGGGGGTGCCCGACAAAGTGGGCCACATCTGGGAGGACGAAACAATGATCGTGTCTTTTTTGGAGCCCGGGATCGAGTCATGGTCTTCCGCCACGATCTTGGTCTCACAAACCATCTTGGGAGACAGACAATGCATGCAAACTGCCCGCGGGGAGGGGGAAGGAGGAGAAAAACGGGGGAGGAGGGGGGGGAAATTTAAAAAAAAAAAAAAAAAGGGGAGAAAAAAAAAGGGGGGGGGGGAAAGGGGGGGTGGGGGGGGAAGGAGCGGGGCGCGGAGCAGGGCCGGAGACCCGCCAGGCAGCGGCGGGGGCTGCGCGGGGCGCGGAGCGGCGGGGCCGGGCGGGACGGGAGAAAGGAGCTGCGCTGCATTTTGGAGAGGCATTTATAGGGCGGGGGGGCCGCGGGTCCCCGGGGTCCTAGAGCCCCCCGCATTGGCTGCAAGGGGTCGCCATGTGATCGGGGGGGGCGGGCCGCCTCCCCCCGCCTCCCACCCTACACGCCCCCCCCCCCCCCCCCACCACCTCCTCTCCTTTCCTCTCGCGGGCAGCGCGGCCGCTTGCAAATTACTACGGCGGGGAATTTGGGGAGGGGGGCGTGGGGGGGGGGGGAGGATGGTTTTCGCGTGGGGCCGAAAATGCACGCGTGGGGGTGCGGGGGGTGGGGGGGAGCGGGTCGCGGGAGGGGCCGCTGGTTTTATTCGAGCGTTTTCTGGAACGGGCGCCGCGGGTGCGCGGAGCCCCACGGGGGGACGCGGACGCGGGTGGGTGCAAGGAGGGGGGGGGGGGGAGGAAGGTGGCGATGTCCCCGCGTCCCCGCGGGTTGCGGCAGCGTGGGCGCTCCGTGGTGAGTCATTGCACCGCGGGGGCGTGTGTGTGTGTGCCCCCCCCCGGGCCGGAATAACACAGCCCCGCATCAACCCCCCCTCCCCACGCCGCCCTGCCCACGCCGCATCTTTGCCCCGGCCCCCCCCCCCACCTCTTCTCCCCCCCCCCCGGGCCCGCAACTTTTATATATTTTTTTTTTTTCCTGCCGTGCCCACGCTGCGCGGGGAGAGGGGGCGGGGGGATGCGCAGGGAGGAGGAGGAGGAGGAGGAGGAGGAAGATGGGCTCCTCCTCTTCGCAGGACCCGAAAAGCTTCGGCCTCTCCCGGTTGGAACCGGCCGGCATCTGCCCCAGGCATGCGCCGTGCGCGGCCGGTGCGGGATGCGGGGATGCTGCGGGGATGCTGAGCCCCCCCCCCCCCCCCACTCCGCACCTCGGGGGCCTCCCCCCCCCCATCGGCCCGCTGCAGAGGCCTCTCCTCCCGCTGGCTGCCCCCCCCCGGGGGCTCCACTTGAGCCTCCCCTCTGTGGGGTGCAGCCCCGCGCACCCCAAAAGTTTCGGCCTTGGAGGTGCACCTGCGCGTCCGTCCCCTTGGCAGGTGGCCCCCCTCGCACCCAGCCCCCCCCCCCCCCCAAGAGGCAGCCCCCCCGAGAGCTTCGTCTGTGTCCCCCCACCCGGTGCGCACACCCTGCCACGCCGCCAGCACCCCATGGGATCTGTGGGGCTCCCTTGGGGCGCGCTGTGGTCCTCGGGAAGATGCGCGGCGATCGATCGGGACTGTGCTTCCAGCTGAGGCTTGAGCCGCCCGTGGGGACCTCACGGGGTTTTCGTTGCTTCACTTTTCGGTTAAAAAAGGCTCAGAAGTGAGATCACAGAGGGGAGAGGGGGGAATGGTTAGGTAAGGGCTTGGAAACCTTCCCACCCTGAGGAGCCCCCGGCAACCTCGCGCCGCCTCGGGTGCCCCTCGCGAGAAGCCCCTCCGTGGGTGGCTGTGGGCACCCAGTTGCGGCCAGACGCCGCAGCGCTGCCAGCCTGCTCGCAGGGGCACGCACGGCCTCGCAGCAGGCTCGGGTGCTCGCAGAGTTCCCGTTTCTATCGAGCGTCTCCTGCAACTGCAGCCAGAGCATCTTCGGTAACCGCAGCCAGAGCACCCCGCCGCTCCCGAAGCCCGTGATACCTGGAGATCGGAGTGTGATTATAAAAAGTGGCACCAGGCAGGGCTCTCCACACAGTGGCCGGGCTGTAACACCAAGAGAGCAGCGTCTCCCGAGGGAGAGGAGCCTCCTACAGAAAGATCTCCCTGATGGGGAGAGGCAAGACGTGTGGCATCCCTGCGTCCCCTACCGTGTCTCGCCCTCGGCACAGATCCGCTCCTGCACTCAGGAGACACCTGGCAGCCCCAGATTTGCCAACCTGCTGCCAGAGAGGCTGTGGATAAGGAAAAAAAAAAAGCCACAACAGGGCAGTGTTCACTTTCACATTCTGAAAGCTTAAGGCCAAAGATAGGAGATTGCTGTTTTAAAAATATAATTCAAATAACGCTCGGTTCCATATGCCTGGGTTAAGCAGGCATTTATTTTTGTTTGATCCTTTCTAGTCAGATACGCTGCTAATTTATGAAATAACTACAGTAATAAAGCCAACCCGATCCTTCAAAAAATACCGCTGCAGTTATATAACAGCCAGGAAAGCTCCCAGTTCCAGTCCCAGTCTATGGGCCCGAGTGTTTGCGGACGAGTTATTTTTAGAAAGGCTCCGAATCCTTGTTTACTATTTATGCTGCCACATTCGAGCATCTCGTGAGCAATAATTAGCATCCCCTCTCTGCCGGAGGTGCGGGTACCCTGCCGCGGCGGGGGAGCCGAGGCACAGGCAAACCCGAGGATTTATGCACGGTCATGCAGCGGCTCGGAGAAGCCACAGGCACCGAACCAGCTTTCCTGAGCCTGTCCTCGCTGTCTGAGTGCCAAACTTTGCCTTTTCTTTATCGCCAAGCCAGGTTTATGGGTTATTCTGTAGAAGGGGGGGGGGAACGGGAGGCTCTGGCGGAGCGGCCGGGAGGGATGGGGATGGAGCAGGCGGCCCTGACGGACGGAAGCACATGTCAGTGAAAATCAAGGGCCTCGCTGAAATCAAGTGCAAAAGCCAGTCAGGTTCACAGACAGCAGATTTGGGCCCCTGGAATAAAAAGAATATTGTTAGCAGAGCTTCCTGGCAAGGCAACTGCTCTGCCAGGAGCTTTAAGTCTCTAAGAACGCAGTTGTCAGCTCAAGTCACCGAGGATTTTGCTCTTGGGTTTACTTGTGCTCCTCCAGGACCTAGGGGTAAATCTCCCACATGCCATGACCTACCGCTGAACCCCATGGATAGAAGCAATTTAATTAAGATGGACATTTTAGAGTTTGAATTTCATGCCAGCAGCTCTCACTGTAATGTAAAGGATACTCGATGCATGGATGCCTGATCCATTTGTACAGCCAGGGAAAAAATGGAATTAATGTGGGCAGGTTATATGGCTCTGAAGGCTGAGCAAGTTTCAATATTTTTCAGCAAGAAACTGAAATATTACTTGCTTTGCAACTTGAAATTGCTTTGAAATTTGAAAAGGCTTGCTTTGCCTTCAGCAGGTCTGCCTTAGACTGGCTTTGTTTCTGAGTGGCACGCCAACCTGGTAGCCTTTGAATGCCTTTATTTGTCCTCCCTGACCTGCAGGTCTGATCCTGGGAAGGGGTCACCCCCATTTTCTGGTTGCAGGAAGCCCCCAGCAGACATGCACAGAATTACTGCCTCCTGGGAAGTTCACACCCTGCTCTCACCCCGAAATTTTAGGGTTGTATCCAACACTGGAGTTTGAATGACTCAAAGCAAATATTTTCCAACTAGATTTTGCTCAAACTTGAAGAAATGAGACCTAAGGGTGAAGTCAAACAGATCGATTTGGAAAGAATGATTACTCCTAAAGAGCTCCTACACCCGAGGGGTGGTGGGCATCGAGGCAGGTCCCCCACAGGCCTCCTTGGACCTTCTCCAGCTCCGTATCTACTGGGCAAGGAGAGGGGCTGCTGGCGTGGCCATGCACACGATGTTGGCCCTATCCTTCTCCTGCAAAAGCCACAAATAGCCATGATCCTTTGCTCATCAGGAGCCGTAACAACGAACCTCAGCAATTAACTGGCTGATGGCAAAAGCTGCCCCAGGTTGTGTTCGTGCAGGGGCTCCAGAAGGGCTGCTCCCTGCACAGTGAGGCCGTCTGCCAGGGACAGCTCCGACCCCATCCTTTGCAATATCTCCTTCAGCAAGCGATCAGGGGTGGTACTGAGATTTCAGGCTCTTGTTCTTAACTACCTCTGGGTTCTCCTCCAGGCTGCAGCTCTGTCATTTCAAGTGCTTTTTCCATGCTGTGGGCGCAGATGCCCACTTGACCTGAGAAGCAGCCCAGCACCGCTGGCTTTAGACACAGCAGCCTCCCTTCAGCTTTGCTGGGCTGGAAAAAGGAAGTCGAAGCCTCTCTCTTGACTGCAGATGTGTGTATGAATGTGAGGCATTTGCCTAATAAATATCTTCCTAAAGGGGGATTAATTAGCATCCCAAGATCTGCTCTCGCCGCACGCCTCTGGCTGCAGCAGCTCTGCAGCAGCCTCTCTTCGCAGCGGTGATTTCAGGCTGCAAATGTGCTGCTGGCCCCTTTTGGATGCACAGACCCACGGCTGAGGGTTCATATGTTTGTTCAGGAGCTGGCTCTGGTCCGAGCACCCTCACCGTGACAGAGGCTGGCGGTCACCGTGCACGTCCCGGTGTCCCCAGCCCTACCATGCACCACGACCCATCGCAGCGGGGATGCAGACCACCTCCTCTCATGGCTGTCCAGGTGCCACGAGCCAACAAATAAGAAGTGACTGTCAAACCAGACAAGCTGAATTGCTTCCGACTTGTAAAACTCCATGGAAGGAGAACCAGGAGCTGGAGATGGGCTGTGCTGGGTGCTGCAGACCTTTGCTGGGTGGGCACCTGCATGGGAGCTCGCCACCCTCAGCGACCAAAGGGGGAAACAGCCCCTTGGGGAGCACAGCCCCTCTACTCCCAGCATGGACCTCCGCAGCAGATCCGATGAATCATGTGCTGAACAGTTTTTGGTTGTGACTATTTGTCTGTTTTTTTTTTTTTGGTTTTTTTTTTTTTTGGTTTTGTCTATAAGGGGTGTGCGGGGTGACTGGCGCAGACGTTCTTCTTTTCTTCCTTTAAGGATACACAGGTGTCCATGGGAGGTATCTGAAGATGAATCACTTCTTACAACTTTTTTGTTTGTCTGAAGTTTTTTTGCTTTGTGAATATGAAAGTTTCCAAAGCAGCATACATACGCACAGCTGGTTTTGTCCACCTCCGAACGGTGGCTTGGAACCTACATGTCCACCTAACGTCTAGTAATGTTTGCAGTGAAGAAACCCCTCTCTAGATCACAGCAGCATTAAAACCCAAGCCCTACCCAGCTGTTACTCAGAGATTTATCTCACACGTCTCAATGCAACCAGGAGGAACGCTTTCAAATAAAGAGGTTCTACAGATTTTAAAGATCTTCACTTATAGAGTAGCATTTCCTGGCACCAAGCACAACAGCTTGGAGACAATGCATCTTTCCTCCTGCTAATATTATTATTACAAGCTTAGATATATATATATATATATTGTTTTTTTCTCCAGGTTTTGACGGCTTTTACAGAGCTCCATTTAAATTAGCTGAGGAGCCCAAAGTAAGGGTAGAGGCTGGATGGGACATGAAGGAGACACTGCAGGGAGCACCAGAGCTTTTAAGCTAGATGCATATGGGAATGCCACAGGTGGTGTGAGCCAGGAAATGCTCTTTTCTTGGTGTTTATTTTATTTTATTTTATTTTATTTTATTTTATTTATTTTATTTTATTTTATTTATTCTGTTTTGTTTTATTTTATTATTATTATTATTTTTTTTTTCTTTCCAGAAAAATACCTGCCTCTGTGATCAGTTCCCCCTCTTGCTATGAATAACCTACAGCCACCCAGATTTTGGCTACCTGCTTGGGTCAGCAGGGAAAGATTACTAAAAAAATTTGCCATATCATGAGCAGCCCTGTCAATGTGTACCTGGTTTTGCTAAGGAAGGAAAGAACCTGAGGTTAATGACTGTACTTTCAACCAACAGCTATTTTGCTGGCATTTTTAACAGCAGTTGCTGGTGGTCGCTGGGCGAAGCGCAGCTGTAGCCTCGTGATCCTGCAGGGAGCTGCCAGGGACTCAGACCAGCAGCATCACATCTGTGCGAAGGCACAGGTGGGGAGGGGGTCTGGAAGGGGGAGAAAAGAGAAAAACAGGCAGAAAATCACAGCAGAGAAGAGATGAGTATATTCTGTGGCCAGGAGGGGGAAATCAGATGGCAAAGAAGTCACAGATGAAAAAGACTCAAAATATGGCTAAAGGATGCCTCAGCCCAGGGTGAGCTCTGCGGTGATAAGGCAGAAAAAGACATGAAAAGGCTTGGTTTGGTTGGTGACTTGTTGTTGGTGGGTGTGGGGAGGTACATTTGGGAATCTGTTCGGCCGCTGAGCAAAGGAAAAGGGCATTTTCAGCTCCCCCATCCTCCTGCAAAAGGCACGGGATAAGTCCCACTAACCCCTTCACCATCAGGAGGTGGGGGTCAGCAAGTGCCCCAGCCCCTCCAGCAGCAGTATATATTGCCTCAGGCTATAGATACTGTCCCCTATAGGGGCTGGGCTCACATCAGAGCTGATTTCACACTTTTTTTCCAGCACTCGATCCAGGCTGGGATTTTCCTGTCCCTGCATATTGCCTTTCAGCGAGGAGCTGAGGCAAATTTTCAGGTATTTCCAGTTTTGCCGTTCACTGATGCCTCCAGGCTCCCGTGTGCAGGGTTCTGGGTCCCCTCCCTTTACAAGTGGGGACACCGATAGCTCCAGGTGCTGCAGGGAGCGCGGGGCTCCTCTCGGAGAAGCAAAACCAGCAGCAAGGAGAGACATCTGCCCGACTCCATTGCTGTCCCAGGGGGCATCAAGCTCTGAAAATCACACTTCCCACAGCTGCCTGATGCTCGATCCTCTTCTGCTCAGAGAGGTCCAGACATCCTGGTGTTGGGCACCTTCACCTGGGGTGTGCAAAGGGGTCCTTGGGGAGCTGGGGTGGTGGGCTCTCAGCTGGCTCCCTGCGTGCTGGACATCTTCTTGTGGGGTTTCACCTCCAGAGCACACAGCTGGGGCAGGAGGACAGGTCTGCTGGGTCAGGATGTGAACTTTGTTTCTCTGCATCAGCTGAAGACCTGCCTGGAGAATGAGGAGTCCCCATTTTCCCAGGGTAGACAAAGCTGGAGCACCTTAGGTCCAGACCTGCTGTGAAACCAGCTTCGGCTTTCTCTGCGTGTGCTGCTCGGATTTGGCTGAAAGCACAGCAAGTGCAGGGCATTTCTTCTTCATAAGCCAGGAACAGGACAGCTCACAGTCTCAGGAAAGCTTTTTCTGCCACTGCCACGTGAAGAAGCCCATCGTGTCCTACCTCTTTGCTCTTCCATGGTGCATTGCCTATGAACAAGAGAGATGCTCCTCATTTCCTGGGGCTGCCAGCCTTTTCCCTACACCATCCTTGTGCCTCCTTCCCCCAGCCCAGCTCTGCATCCTCCTGCACCAAGAACACAACCCACAAACCCATCCCTGCTCAGCTCTCACCTCTGACCAACCTGAACTGAAAGCCACTTGGAGGATGTTTTGTGGATTTGCAGCGTGGCTGCGGGTTTCTGAAGCTCAGTAAAAAGCAATGTTGTGGTTTTCCTTGCCCCTTGCAAAGGAGACAGCCAGGCTCTGGTGGCCGGTGCTTGCTTTAACTCTGCTTTTTGCTTGTCCTTCATGGCGAAGCCCACAACTGTCACCCGGCTGAAGCACATCAGTTTCTAAAGCTTTTTTCTACACTCTGAATTCTGGGGGAAATCCCCTTTTGTTTTGCTGGGGTTTTGTTTGCTTGGCTTTGGTTTGGTTCGGTTTGATTTTGGTTTTGTTTATGTATTTTAGCGGGATTTTGTGGCAGGCACTTGGTTCCAGACACTGGAGCTTTAAGGGAAGCACCAAACATTGTGAGAGCTGTGAAGTGGGTGGTGGAGGAACTGGCTGGAGGGAGACACAAGCAAGTCTCCGATTTTAAGGAAGTTTTCCAGACTGGAAGGAGAGTTTTGTTCAACTTTCCCCTCTGACGAGTGCCACAACGCAGCAGGGGGTGTCACTGCCATGCCGGGCTGCCACATTTCGTTTAAAATCGCAGCCTTAGCAGCTTGCACATCCCGAAGGTTGGCAGCTTCGTGCTTTTTGGGAAGCTGAGAGCGGGGACAGCCGCCCGGCTCGGTTTGGGCTGCAGGAGGTGCAGGGGAGCCAGCAGAGCCCTCCTCCTCCTCCCCCTGCTCTGCAGCTGGATTTTCTCCCCGTCACTGCCCCGGGATGCTCGGCAAGGATGCTCGGCGCTGCGGGCCTTATCCTGCACCCTGGGCTCCGGTCGGGAATCAGGGGAAAACGACGGGACTCGGCCCTCCAGCGGCTCTCCCGAGTACTACATGGCGTTGTGCCCCCAGACCCAGCATGGGGACCCTTCTCGGGGTCCCTGTGACCCCATACTTGCCTACGAGGGTCCGTGGAAACACGGCTGGACCTGCACGGTCCTACCGAGGGTCCTGGCTGCAGAGCGTACTGAAGGGCAGGCAAGGGAGCAGTAAGGAAAACCTGCAGCCTCCCTCCCTCCGGCCCTCTCCGAGACACACAGGGGTTTTCCTGCACCATCCTCCCTGCTGGTGCTCTCAGCCAGCCAGACACAAGGCTGGAACTCATCACCTCTATGTGATCTAACTGAAAACCTAAAAGCCAGCACTTCTTCAGGCGCCTCCGTTATAAATATCGCCGTAAGGAATGGTTACTCCTTCACAAGGTCGTGCTCTAAGTGTGCTGCTCCCAGGGAAACAAACAAACAAACAAACCTAGCATAATATATATATATATATTTTCTGATAATTTCCCAGGCTTCCTGACCACCAGTGTCCGTCACCTTCCCCTTGTGCCCTCTGCAAGAGGCAGAGTCAAAACACAGGGCAGATGTTAACTGGCACTGCCTTGTGATGCTTTGGAGACAAGTTACCCACTACAGAAGTCCCATTTCTGTTTGTGCCCACTCGTGCAGCTGGGTCTGGGTGCATTTTGTACCACAAGGACAGGGCTTGCTGCTAGCTCTGACTCTGTGCTGGCTTTCTTGAGCTGTTCTCCCAAAAGTGACATCCGTGGGAGCATCAGGCACAGTGCCCATGTGCCTCGGTCTGAACCAGCAGGGTTAATCCATAGCGAAAAAACATTTCTTGTCCTAACTTCCAGCCCCGTGCTTGCTCCCCAGGATGGTCCACGCAGCCATCCATCCTCGTGATGACTGCACATCACCTTTCCTGGCTCAGCCTGAGGCTCCGTGCTGTGCTGGGGCAGGACTCAGCCCTCACTTCGCCCTCCTCCCTCTGCACTCACAGGTGATTTCCCTATCAAAAACACAGCATCCAGACCCTGGCTCCCTAAAAACGTCTGGGCTTACAGCCCACCTCCTGAGCAGGTATTGGCGTGGCTTCAATAAACATGTTTTATAAAGGAAAACCAGGAGCAAAAACCAGGAATGCAAAAGGGAAGATGAGAGGATTTGAGTTCTAGGTTTAGCATCTAATTTCAGCCTAAGTGAGGTTTGAAGCCAGGTAAGGAAAATCTCCTTGCGGCTGTCTCCTGTCCGCCTGGCAGTGATCTCTGGGGAATTGCTGCCGACTGCTTCGAAATTCAATTTCGGCACCGGCAGCGGCACTTTGGGGCTGGCAGTAATTGCTTTGCTGGATGATACTGGGCAGGTGGATGGGCACATCCCAGTGCCAAGACGGGGCCAGGACAAGTGTCCTGCCCCCAAAACCAGGGTGGTTTTGCTGAGAGCACAGCTGAGAGCCCTGAATCAGTGGTGAAGCTTCTGGGGGACCACACGCTCTCCTGAGCTGCTCCCAGGCTACCCCGTGCTATTTCCAGCACATCTCCATAAAATAGCTCACCTCCCCCCCAGCAGGGCCGGCTCTCCACAGCAGGGAGCGAACTCAGCAATTTACCAGAGGGATTCTGGTTCTTATTTTAGACTCCTATTTTAGCCTTCTTTTTCTTTTTTAAATTTCTTGCTTAAATCCCTTTTATCAGTCTAGGAACAAGGTGCTGCCGTGGCAGTGTCACACGGCCAGCCTGCTCCCTGCAAGCCTTCCCCCTGCCCCGGTGTGCTGCCTTTACCTAGGCAATACAAGATGCTCTGGCCTAAGCAGCTGCTTATTTTTTTAATTTTTATTTTCTCACCTTTAAACAATAGCAGAGAAGGTGAAATGGAAACGTGGATTTTTCGGTATGCCTGACCCAGGGTTTCAGGAGTGCTGCTGCTGGACCTGGGGCTGAGGATTACGGTGCAGAGCCCTAACACCGACTGAAGGTGCAGGGTACTTTTGTTACCCTGCAAGCTCTGCATCACCCGTTGCAAAGGGCCCTCCCAAAATGGCAAGATCTGCCTTGTATCTGCCACATGCGGAAACCTGGCCATCAGAAAATCCATACATAACGCCTGCGGGCCGTCTCAGTTTCAGAGGACAGGAAGGGAACGGTAGGCTGCGGTCATGCGAGTCTCTTCAGTTGCTTCAGTACATCAACGTACTGCTGCAACCAACCCCGGCTGCATCTGTTATTCCTATAATGCCAACTATGTATCATCTTGACTCATTTTCTATTAGATCCAGCTGTTCTGGCTGATATGCTATTGACCTTTTCAGCTAGTTCAGCACTTGGCTATCAGGGGGTCATTAGACGTGAGTTTGACACAGGCTCAAGGCTTACATCCATTGTGCCGGGGTGAGGAGGGATTTCATCCACCTGTTCCGAGCTGGAGCACCTTGGAAGATCAGCTGGCCCTTGCACGAGGTCACCACCGTGTCTGTGGGCTTCAGGCAGCATCAATAAATCAGGCTGTTCCTGAAGTTTCAGTAAAATGTGCAATCTGGAAAGTGCAGCTCAGCCACCCGCGCCCCGGCTTGTAGGAACCACAGGTTCAGATCACAGCAGGACCACGTCCTGACTTCAGCTTTCCTGGGCAAGAGGAGATGCCACAGTGATGCACGCGCTAAAAATACCTACTAAATATCAAGTAGCAGCCCTTTTTGTGGGGAAAGCACATCCAGGGCTTGGGGAAGGGGAAAGGAGAGAAAGGCAGGGTAAGTGACTGACCAATGCACATAAATGAAATACGGGAGATGGGAAGCAAGCAGAAAATAAAATGTAGGAGGATTCGTTCTTGCAGGCAATAACTTCTCAAAGGAGCTTTAATCTTTTATGCTTACCCACTATTTGTCAGCATTCAGCCCCTAAAACTGAATCTCTGGTTGAGGTGTGGTCCGAAGTTATTCAGCTTGTCTTCAACAAGTAAGGAACAAATCTTCACAGGCTATCCACAGTTAAAGTTAGTCTCATCTGTCTCTAAAAACCTTCAGATGTGGAGGGGTCTGCAGCTTCCTTCAGTAATTTAATCTCCAGTTTTATTGCTTAGTGTTTATATGTCATTATTCCTCACGTCCAAGTTGCTTTTGTTGCATATTCCTCCAATTACCTCCTGTCCTCCGGCCAGCAGATGAGGGGCAACAACTGAACACCTCCTGCTTTACAGCAACCTTTTACACGTTGGAAAGCTATTATCTTGTGGCTTTTTTTGCCTCCTTTTGTACACTAAACAAGACTAATTCCTTCAACTTTAACCACAAACTTTTCTTTTCAGCCATTTGGACTTGATTTAGAGCATAAGGCTTGGCTGATGTGCCTAGGTTAAGACGGAGCCGAAAACTCCCTCCCTTCATCACTTCAGTTTTGCTGGAAAAGTGATCAAAGCAGACACAGCTCTATACATGATATGGCTTTTTGTCAGTGCTGCTTGTGGTCGCAGAACCGCTGGGAGATGAGCCAGCACAGCCCTTCTGCAAGAGGCTTCTCGCAGAGACTGAGCGTGAGGTTCATCCCTTCCTTGCAGCCATAGTGCTTCACAGCAGGTTTCTGCCTAGCTTTCCACTAGCATTGTCACCGCCCAGCATCTCCAGGAGGTTTCCCAGGAGGGGACACAACCTGGACACAAATCTGCTCTCCTTGGGTTTTCCCCACAGGTTTCCTTTCCTCTCTGTAGCTGGGAGCTTATGTGGCTTTGGTGTGCTGCCACCTGGGCCAGATGTCCTGCAGCTTCTGGGTGAGGGAGGACTAGAGAAGGAGAGGCAAGGTGGCACCCAGAGAGCCCCTCCATACCGTGATGAGGTTTGGTTTCCCTATGGCTGGGTCTGCACTGAAGCCTCCTTGTGTCCCCAGTACGGAGGACAATTTCTACAAACCTCTCTCTTCTGCTTTCGATAATGCCCTGCTCATCCCAGAGCCCCAACGGGGGATACGCATCCTGCACAGGGACCTCTCTCGGTGACTTGTGGAAGGTGTAAGGTTGTTTTTAGGCTGGAGGAACACACCAGGAACAGCATGTTTGGCTGGTTTTGCTATCTCAATGGGACTGATTGCAGGGGAACAGCTGGTCCGGCAAGGAGAGACGTGATAGCAAAATGCCAAATGAGTAAGACTAAACAGAGCTGTCCCGACCCATCTCTCGCTTCCAGCAGATCAAACCAAAAATGACCCCAAGCAAGTCACCTATGTGAGAGGCAAAAGGGTGCCTCTGTTTTAAAAAAGGCACCTGGCCCCACAGGGCAGGACCCACTCAAAGGAAGCAGCACCGCAGCTGTTCTGTGCCCAGGCCTGATGCTCAGTGACTCCCAGGATTTTTGGTTGCACCACTCAGTTTTTCTACAAATCCCTGATGAAAATCCTTCAGGCCTCATTGGAAAAGCACGCAGCAAACAGCACAGAGACAAAAAGTTAACTTTCTGCTTCTCCAGGAACTACTGCTGCACCCTCCAAACCCTCTTGGAGGGCAGGACAAGTTCAGATGTTCAAATCTCCTGGGGCTTTTGGCATGTAGGATCCAGTAGATATAGATATAAAATCACCGAAGATGCTTCCCAGCAAGGAATTTCCTCCTGCAGTGACCCCACATCCCCACCTGGCACACAGGCAGCTGTCGCAGGGATGCTCCACTGGTGCTTCTCACCCTGAGTCCCTTTATGAGCATCCCAAGCCAGTCCTGGCTCACCGTGTGGTGAAGAGCAAGCTGTCAGCCACCAAAACCTCCTTCCAGAGCTTCAGCATTGGGGTGGGAAGTGCTGGGGCATGGGAACGAGCCCTGAGAGAACTTTGGGCTGAGCTTAGAGCTCTTATGTTAAGAGAGTGTTTTAATCATGATGTATAGGGTCAGGAGAATGAGGAGAGACACCCACCAGACACAAATGTCCAGCAGTGGGGGAAAGCCACTGATAAACACAGTTGTATTGTATAAACACAGTTATATTCCCACTACTCAGTAATACTCAGGTAGAGGAGTTTTCTCCATCAGTGACAGTGTCATTGCCTAAACAGAGGCTGCTGATGCCATTTCACAGCCTGCCTGGTGTCCACCTGCTCTGCATGGGCAGGAATCTGCCCCAGGTGCCCTGTCACTGCCACCAGCCACATTGGGGTGGTTCAGTGACCACAGAGGACATGCTACGTGCTTCTGCATGGGCGGCCAAAGGGACCTGTGCTGGCTCTGCTCTGCAAAACCAGCAGCAGATCCAGTCCTCAGTGCAGGTAGGCAATGCCTGGTGGGGATGCCTGCATCCTGATTGCCTTCCTCGTGCAAAATGCTGGTTTTGCTGGGGCTAGAGCAGCTCCGGTTGCTTTGACTTGTTTGTTGTTAATACTCCTGTTTGGGTTAAACAGGCAATTGCACAACGGGGCTTTGAGTAGCCCGTGTTTTAAGTGTACATACTACAGTCTCCCATGCAAAACAATGCCTGGCCCCAAAGTGTGTGCAGCCAGAGCTGGGCAGAGAGTGCTTTTCTTTCCCTGTGAAATCTGCTAGGGTATCAAAGAGAAGGATAGTACATCTGCCACGAATTGCAATGAAAAGCCACAATTGCAGAAACATTTTTCAAGCTGTAAACCTGAAAGAAAGATTCCAGGGAGCTCAACCAAAATGTTTCACTTCCATTTCAAACACTCAGCGATTATCCCCATCACCCGCTCCGGTTGCAAAACAATACGTGTTTAGCGATGTCAAGTGTGGCTCAAAGAAATGCTTTTCCAAATTGCGAAATTTGTTGAAGGCAGCTTTTTTTCTTTTTTTTTTTTTTTTTTCCCCCCCAGTGGAACACATTGTTTCTAGCTCATCTGATCAATTTTTAATTTTCCCAAGAATCTTGTTAGCCCAGCAGCAATCCAATAAACTCCAAACTGTAGCTGGGCTCCGCCACTTCTACGAGCACTGGAGGAACAAATGTGGCATGGGGAGTGATTTATGCATGTTCACTTGTGTTTCCCAGTCACGGCTGCAGATCCCCTGCAGCTCTGGCTCTCTCCAGGAATCCCCTTGCTGTTCTCCCCACTACTGCCTCCTGAGCTGTCTGTGCCTCCCGTCCGTGCTGCTGTCTGCCAGCCCACCCACACCGCAGCAACCTGTCCCTGTGGCAGACGAAGAGATCTGAGAGCCAGGACTGGAGATAAAAAGTGCCTGGGGTCATTCACCTGCCTGCCCGGCCAACACCTCCACCAGCCTGCCCTGGCTACAGCGGCGAGAGGAGGAGGAAACCAGAGGATGCCAAGGCTGGGGGAAATGTTGTCCAGGAGGATTTTGGAGCTAACAGTGCTTATGTGTTTATTTCTGAAAGGTGTATTTTGGAGAGGTGATTTCACCTCTGTGCATGAGGAAGTATCTGGTCAGGGAATGAGATGGAAGTGCTCACTTTGTGAGCATCTGAAAAGATCGGTTTCTGATGAGCTCTGAGGTGCACAGGGCTTCTCCTCAGCCTGAGATGAGAAGTCAAGCATGAGGTGAAATCAGGTCCTGGGACGAGAGACTTCAGCATTATTGGACAGGGGATGGTGGGGGAGAAGGCAGGGAGGGGGGCTGCCCACGGTGGCCAGACTTTGAGTCCTGCCAAGCCACAGGCAGGGAGTCCCTCAGGACGGATGGACACAAGGCATGGAGAGCCATGATCCCAACCAGGTCCCTGCCACGCAGGAAACAAAGGCATTCAAGCTGTTCCTTCAGTCTCTAGTCACCAGTTGAGAGCATACTCAATGTCTCAAGTTACTGGGCTTGTGGGGAGTCACCACTTTTAGCTTGGCCTTAAGAACAAAGCCACACAGAGCTGTGATCCCATCAGTGCCTTTACATTCCGCTGTGTGGCCTGGTGGGACCGTCATGGGCCAACACTGGTGGGCTCTCCAGCATGGCCTCCAGCCTGCTCTCCTGGTTTCCCTCATCTGCAAAGCTCCCCGTGGTTTTCTGCCTTGGCCAGGACACCGGGTGATGGCCTCAAGGGTTAACAGCCGTAGCCAGCTGTGGCTGCGAGCAGGGACAGAGAGGGCCGGGCACCCTGCCAGGAGGTAACACTGTGTGAGCGCTGCTGGCACAGGCTTCAAACCCCTCGGCTAATTTGGGATGTTCTGCTTGTGACACGGAGGGATGCATTCCCCACCGGGAGAAAGCTCTTCAACGGGTCTAGCAAGAGCAGGGAATGTTTATTAATATAAGATAAGATTTCAACAGCGGCTTTTAGGTTCGGCACATCTAGCTTTCTGAAAGCCTCGTGAGAAGCATTTCCCCCGTGTGACACCCTTCCTCTGAGGAGCTCTGAGGGCGCTGCAGAAGATGCCTTTGCGAAACTCAGGGGATGCAATGCAGGATGGATGCTCACCTTCCAGCTATGGAAGAAATTTTAAAATGCAGAACTTTAAGGGCTAAAATCACAGAGGAAATCTCGGGCAAAGTCATGTTTGCTTTCCGTGCAGTGAGCTGAACAAGATATCTATCCACATTGGTAGACATGGATACAACTTTGGATCTGCAATAAAAATATCTATATAATTATATCTATATCTACAGCAGATACAACCTTTTCTCTAAGCTAGTCAAAAGGATGTCTGGGCAAGCCCTGAACCCTTCCATGAGGAAAGAATAGGATATAGCAATAGATGTGCAGAGTATTTTCAGCTGTGCTGCTGAGGCCTGCACCCACCAGGGCCCGGTAGCTGGCTTGGACATTGGACCTGCAGAGCACAGCAGAGCATCCTGATGGGCTGTGAGGCCCAGGTGATGAAACAGGAGTGTGTGAGACACCACTGGGTTTGGCATTCTCTGATTTGAGTGGTGCCGGTGAGCTTCTCAACATGAGGAGAGCCTCTCGGGCCTACTTCGGTGCTCCCCTATGGAGACACCGCTGTAGAAGACCTAACATGGAAACCCGTCTGTGTGGGGAGGCTGGAGTTCCCCGCGTCTGGCTGGGACAGCAGGAGTGGCACTTTATCACCAACAGCAGTGGAGACCTTTTATCAGTGAGGGGTTTCCCCGGAGGATGGTGCTGACAGATGCCAGCAATGAGATCATGCAATAGGGAGCAGCATCAGATGACTGGATCACAGACTCTCTCTGTCCTGGACGTGTATCTAGCCCAGAGCCTGTACCTTGTAATGCACAGGGTCTATGGCCTGTTGACAACTTGAGACAAACACTTGGTGAGGCTCAGTTTCCCCTGGTTCCTGTCATGGTCCATCACCCCCTTCTCCAGTGACGGTCATTGCAATGATCGAGGCTGCTGGATGCTATTTAGGAAGTTTGGGGTGGTGATTGCTCCCTCTCTGTCACCAGCTATAAGGTGAAGTGTTATTCTTGTCTGCCTGGTTTGCCAGGGAAAGCAACTTCTAGTGCTAAGGATATCACCCTCGAGGCCATGCCTCTTCTGGGGAAACTACGAGGAGATGTCTTCATTCCCTTGCTTTTGCAAGTTTAAAAGGCCTCAGATCTCTATGACTAATCCTGCTTATTTTCACCCCAGGAAGTGAGGAATGCCCTGTACTTTCCAGACTGTGCTGCACGTTCCCTCACAGCCCAGTGGATGTGCAATTGGAGATCAGGTCTCTGCTGAGCTTAAGGGACACCAAGAAATCCCCAGCATCACTGTCGATGATCCAAGAAGGAAAGCAGAAAGGGAACACAATCTGCACTCTGAAGCTAGTGAATCCAAGCTCCAAAAATGCAGTGACATCCACAGTAACGCAGCAATATCAGAATCTCCTTAGTCCCCGATGTTGCCCTGACATTGTCTGCTCATTATGGTAGCAGAAGCCTGCAAGAGCACAGGGACGTGCCCTCCAGACCCTCTGAGCCAGGGTCAGGCAGCAGCTGATGCTACTGCCACAACTGAGGATCCCCTGTGGCTTCCTGGAGCCTCCGTCCGACTGCTCTGATGCTACCACGCAGATGTTCCCCCGCACAACAGATATGTCGGGATTTCTGGACATCTGCTCTCTGCAGAGAGGGGCAGTCCCAGTCGGGCTGCCTGACATCCGTAAATTACGGACAAATGTGCTACAATCTACAAATAACTCTGCGGTGGAGGCGGAGAGCACGTCCCCAGAAACCCAGGGAGCTGGTTGCCCCTCCCTTGTTGGTGACGTTTTCCGAACATGCAGCAAGTGCTTTCTGTCATGGGCTCTAATGTATATCCCTCACAAATCCACCTATCAGACCCACTGCAAAAAAAAATAGTTTTTCCCTTAGTTTATAAATGCAGCTGGGACGTGAACTGTATGAGCTCACAGATTTGGCTCAAGTATTGACATCAAGGCTTATGCATGGCTCTGAAGGACATGCAGCAGAGAGGATGGGGAAAGAACCCAACAGGGAAAAAGAGGTGTTTATTTGTTTGTTTTAAAAAAGTGTAGGAAGACAGTAGAAGAAAATGAAGAAGTGGGGAGAAATCAATGGGTGAAGAAGAAAGAGGAGGGAATGAAAGAGGGAAATTTGGTTCCTTTAGCCCTTGTAGACAGAGAGCAGACATCCCTTTAACTACAAACCATATATATGCAAATAAAACCCGCAGCAAACTGAATCACTCTGAGAAGAAACACAGGAGATTAAATTACAAGGTAATTGGGTTGAGATGCTTTCAGAGGAACGAAAATTTCAACACGAGGCAATTTCTCCAGAGATGGTGGCCCTGTCAAATCCTTCGCTTCCGCTCCTCCACCAACTGATTTCGTCCTTGCTCTGCCAAACAGGCTGTGCTGTTTCTTTTGGCTGGTCAGAGGTTTCCAGCACTGGGCAGGTGTCCGAGGGACAGTGGGACTGCTGAGCGTGCACTAAAACCAGTATTTGCCTACTGCATGCAGTAGGAGAACACCATGTTTGGGCTTATTTGGACCCCCAGTTTCATTATATATTTCTACCAAGGTGGTCTGGGACCTCCTGAACTTCTAAAAAGGGAGGGTGAGGTCATTTGGCTTGTTTTATCTGGCAAAAGGGGGAAAAGGAGAAATTGAGAAGTTGCCTACAATGCCTCAAAGGGCATTGATAACAAAAGAAGGCAATGAACACAGTCTGCAGCTTGGGAGGGACAGCAAGGAAAACCTAATTTCATGAGAAATGTAGTGTGGCACCGGAGCAAGTCATACGGAGAGGCTGCTCAGGTTCTGTCTTTGGAAGTATTCAGAATTTGGCTAGCAAAGTCACATGGGGCCTAATCTAGAGGTGGCAGTTATTCTGGCTTTGAGAAGGAGGTTGGGCAAGAGGCCTCCAGAGGTCTCTCATCATCCTGTCTATAATTCTGGGACTATTTCCACTCAATCTCAGCATTTATGGTTTGGACTTGCTGTGCAAAGTTCCCCAAATGATGCTGCTTGCTTTGGCAAACTGCAGCTTTTTTATTATTTTAGCTCTCCAAACTCTTTTGCTTTGATTATTTTTCCTTTGAAAATATATCCTTAGATCATAGCGGGTGGGACTTCTGTAAGGTTATTGAGTCTCATCCACCTTTACCATATTAAGAGAAAACATTTTTAATTGTCAAAGCTATCCAATTTGTGTATTCTGGAGAGAGCTAATAGAACAAATTGGATTGAGGTTGAACAGTATGCAGTTAGGCTACTGGCTGGAGTATTTAATTTTAATTTAAGGGTTGTTTTCCTTTTGTTAATAAAATATTCAGCCTTTAATGCCACATAATCAAACAACAGTTGGAAAGCCAAATGACTCGTGGTTCCAATTCTGTGGGAGCATTAGGAAACCTATAACATTTCTCAGGTGCTGAAAGCTAACACATGATGTGTTAAATCTGTGATCTAAAATGAGTTTGATATATAATCCCTGAGACACCAGAGCATCAAGGTTGGATAAAGTTTCTCTGTAACGCATTTAAGAAAGCTAAATTAAAAGAGTTGAGGTCAGTGAGTTTTTAATAAAAATTATTTCATACGAAAGCTATCTACTCCTTACTCATAACAATCTTCCCCTTTTGTTAGTCCCAAAATTAAACAGATGAAAAGCTGTGTTTTTATGGAACAGAAGTGCAACATTTTTTTTTTTTTCTTCTGTGAATGCTCTAGAGCTGAGCTGAGCAAAATCTGATTTACTCAGATTTAAGCCTAAGTCATGCGCTTCCTGCAGGAATCCCACGGCAGTATTCTATTTTTTCAGGTGCAGAAAAGGTTATTATTATTTTTTAATTTTAAGTGATTATTCACTCTGCTGACATATAAGGAAATGATGCTCAGTTTCCCCATTGTGTATAAAACCTTTCCCTTTCCAGCAAATGTTATCTACTTTTTTGCTAATCTTCCACCAGCCATGGTAGTGCTGTGTTACAGCAGGTTTCGTACCTTGGTGGTCAATACTTTTTGGCTGCAAGAAGGTGAGGAATGCAATTCAATTTCCAATCCTTGCAATTTTCTCCCTCAGATTAACACTTTTAATCCTGTTACGAAAGTTCAAACAGAACATAAGCAGAACAACTTGTTTTTACAACCACCAGAAAACTTCCAGGAAAAAGTCCCATAAAAGATAAAGATATTTTGCAAAATCAGTAAACTGAGGGTATCCCATAGTCAGCAGTGGTATTTCAGAAAAGGCATGGCAGCTGGAATGCTAATATGACTAAATGCCAGAATTTAATGAAACGCTGTCAAACTTCAGCAAAAGGTGACAAAATGACGGTCACGCTGTGGACGACCCTTTTCCTGCGCTCCAGCGATAACATATTTGCGCTTCTCCAGGGTCTCTACCTGGCACAAACAGTGACACTGATGATTTGAATGTCTCTTCTCTTTATTTAAACAGGCTGCTATAGTGTATTATCTGTTGTTGTCAGGTTTGTTGTTTTGGCAACTTTTGATGTTATTTACCCAACATCAATGTTGCTTTGACTCCCAAACAAGAGCATGGGACGAAACCATCGTGAACTGTGATCCCTTGGCTCACGCCCAAGAAACACTTCTGTGGTGTTTGCTTCCTAAGGAGGAAAAATGGTTAAATTCTCCGATTTCCTAAAATAAGAGGTCTCCCAGGACCATCTGACTTTCCGATCCCTGCCTGAAGGCTTACAGCTCTTGTAATCTGGCTGCCTGGGGAGAGGTGACTGTATATGTAAGACTGTCCTGTTTCCAGGTTGAAGGTGTTCCTTGCAAACTGTTAACTGCTTGTTTATGAGCTGGGAATTGATTTCTTGGCAGCAGTATTTCTTCAGACTCTTCACTATATACAACAGATCCCTGCAGAGTCCTTTGATGCCCCGGAGGATTACGGGTAGGGACTGAAATATGCCGTTATCTTTCTCCTTACATTTTTTACTACTTCTGGGAATTCTGACATTCCTTGTGAGAGCCAGAGATTTCAGTCCACACCCTGCAACTTCTGCTGTATTCGTCATTTGGTGACAGTGCTACAAAAAGCCAAACATTTCTCTGAGCCTGAGGTACTTTGTATATGATTAATATATGTATATATTTCAGCAAGGAATAAATAAATAATAAAATTAAAATTTTTTAAAAAGGAAAAAATAATGGTAAAATTCCTGCCCAAAGGCCCTGATAGATCCTGTCCAGGTGCACTTACCTTTGATGTATTTACTTTACTTAGTAAATAGTGCCAGAGCACAGATGACCAAGCCCCCAGGAGAATGGATGCAAGTGCAGTGAAGTGTCAGGGCTGCAGGGAGAAAAGGAAATCCTCATGGTTCACATAAGCAAAGGGAGAAATACCAGGATCCATTTACTGCCTGTACTCTCCTCTGTCTCCCAGTTTTACTGAGATAACAAAACAACGTGAAAGTGGAAGTCCAGCTATGATGATGCTAATACAGTGCAACAGGTGAAACAACAGGTAAGAAGGAGAGAAAAGGCCAGAGGCCTTGCAGAGTCAGGCATGCCCTGAAAGACACTGAAATTCTTCCAGCTTCCTTTGAAACCTTGCAGATTTGTGGGTCTTCAGTGTTTTTAAGAGAGCTCTTGCAAGGTGAAACTTCAAAAAGCCCAGGCAGAGTCAGCAGGACAAAGAAATGAGAAATGACAACAACAAATGGGATGTTATCAGTGGAGAATTGTCATGGTGGCCACAAAGGAGACATACTGAAGTGGCAGAATAGTGGTCAGAAAGGGCATTGGTATAATTATACAAATTGCAGGCAGTAGTGGCCACGAACAGAAGCTTCTGAGGAAAGGATAGGGTCTGTTTTCAGTCAGCCCTGCTCAGAGCCAGTGTTTACAACAGACACCTGCTGGGATGGCACAATGAGGACTGCCCTGAAATGCCCAGGAGCTCTCTCTCTTCTTTCCAATGGGATTTGGAGGGAAGGCAAAATGCCAGTAAGTGCCAAGTATTGCCAAGCCTGTATCAGATCATATGCAAGAAAATGGGAAAGTTTAAGAGAGAGAGGCAGGGAAAGGGACTTGCAGAAATATCTGCCAAGGCTTCCTTGCAGCCACCTCAAGTTGGTTTCTTTTTCACAGACGCTAGAGCAAGGGCTCTTAGAGCTTGGTCAGGGGACAACATTGATGCCTGATGCCATCAAAGGTATAAGGTGGTATCTTCAGATATCATGGTTGTTGGAAATGGTTGAAATGTTGGTTGGAAGGGACCTCTGGAGGCTTCTTGCCCAGCCTCCTCCTGGAAGCCACCTCCTGCCAACTCGAGATGTTGGAGACATCCCACAGGTCCACCTTCCGCTGTCTATAAAGCCTGGCATGGGTCTCCCATAACGCCTATGTTGTACTGATATAGGCATGCCATAATGCATGTAATGCACATACCCATGGCCATCTCAAATGGTGCCAGGCCCACATTCAGTCAACTGAATTGTGCCTGACAGGTGACCTGCACAATCAGCATGACAGGGTACATGTAAGTCTGTCTCCAAGTTTGGAGGCCTGGAGCAGTCCCCTCAGAGTTTCACATTTAGACCTAGAGGCTGAAATGGGTCCGTGACCTAAAAATACAGACCTGTGGCCTTTCCCTGCTCCCTCCTGAATAGGCTGAGAAGCAGCAAACAGAGCAAGATCGCTGCCAAGAAAAGCAAGTTAATATAAACCACACATCACTCCTGGAACTGGAAGCCATTTGACCAAGAAAATCCAGGAGACAAAGGTGACGACAAAACAGATGTGCCAACCAGCAAACTTCCTACAATTGATGGTTTTCCTCCTTCGCTCATGCTCTTTTCAGCTTAAATCCCTTGAAAGGGTTAACCAAAGCGTCCTCCGCAAGGACCCAGCCAGCTCTCAAAAGGCTTTTGATAAACTCCCACACAAGAGGCTATTGAGAAACTTGGCAATCCAGGGGTGAAAGGTAAAGTCCTGTCATGGATTAAAAACTGGTGAAGAGATAAGAAGCAGAGAGGAGGAACAAATGGCCAATTCTTAGCGTGGAAAGAGATTAATTGTGGGTAGCTGCAAGGAGAGGATTTCAGATTGGTGCTATGTTTACTCAGCACTGGCCAGCCAGGAGGTAAAATGCACTGCTGGCTCAAAATGTACAAGATGGCCAAAAACAGGGAGTTTAAAACAACCCCTAGGGGTATACTTAGGATTTAAGAGTCCAGTTCTGCCAGGGATTAGTATCACTCAGTGTGTCTTAAGAGGCACGAAGAGAGTAAAAAGACAACTTGGCGCGAGAGGCAACAACTTGACACAGACAGGCAAATGCAGACTAATGCTGAGAACAGAATGAGCACTTACTAGCCCTTGTCGTGGACAGGATAATTAATATAGGGCACCAGAATTAAAAAGCAAAGAAGTGAAAACTGGAAAAGGAAAGTCATGAGTGGCACATGGCACTGCACTTTGATTAACTATGTCAGCACCCACATAACCTGATGCATGCCAATGGATAGGAGCAAGGTAAGAGGGAGACCACTAAGTGGATACAAACAGCCTACACAGCTGTACATAAATTACAAGAGCTCTCCATCCTCCTCCTCCCGGCTACAGTCGCTATCTGCACTCAGTCAAGGTACTAACGCAGTTACAGTTTTCTTCTGAAAACCTATCATTGGAGAAAAGTTTTGTAGAGATCATTGCTTTGTCTGATATTGAATAAAAATGACAACAAATTCAGTTTTGCTTGCTGCACAGGGATTTAAGAACACTTGACATACATTAGCAGCTGAAATTTCATGGCTGCCCTCGCATCGTAGCTGATAAACCTTATTGCCTCCATTCGACACGGAGCATCACTGCAGTGCAAAGGCATTACTGCACTTGTTATTAACCCTGGGGGTCAGTTATTTTACTTTTTTAAACATATTTATTTAGTGTGGAATGACACATCCACAAGTGGCTCTCTCTTCCGTCTCTCAACAGAGGAGGTCTTGACGAATACTTGAGGCTAACTTTATCTTTTAAAAGGTCAGAGACTTGTTGTTGAATCCCACCCCTACTGATTAGTGTCAGAGACAGAAATAGTCCCCCATACTCCTGACTCCCACTGTTACACTCAAGTACAAGGGCCCTTAAGTGTCCTTGGAGAAGTCAGTTGAAGCTTATTCTTTGGACAAATTCATGAAATGTTGTGGCCAGGTAAGAACATCATCTCAGGTGCAGAATCACCCCAGGCAGGATGGAAAGAGGATGCGGAAATGAATATGTCCTGGTCAAATCCATCAGATGTAAAGGGAAAATAAACAGTCAGGATCTGGTTATTGAGATGGAAGGTGAAGGGAATTTCAACCTACACATTATTGACTCAGGATCTCCTCAGGATTCACTGTTACACAATGTTTTCTCAGGAGTACACGGTATTTCTTCTGCCCTTCCTTCAAGTTTGTTTCTCCTCACCTGTGATTCTCTTGAAAGGGTATACAGAAAGGGAATAGAGCAAAATGGACTCAGCAATCAAAAAGCAGATTATTTCTTTCCTAGAGAGGGCTCATCTCTGGCTGCTACTAAATTGTTTGGAAAGATCATGGATTCCCTTGATGACAGCATTACAAGTTAATTAGGTGCACAAAGTCAGGTAATTAGGTGAATGCAAAGAGGCAAAAATTGAGAGCTTCCTGTTGTAAGAAATCTCAGACAAATTAGTTTCTGATTTGATCAGATGGATTTCCTTGTGGATTAAAGTCTTCTAGCAGTTGTATTATACTAGCTGCAGAAATATGATAAATAGCAATGATACTTATTCATCCAGCATCAGAATGTTGTTCTAAAGATTAATAAGGTATTGCCAGAGGACCTGGGCTTGCTTTCTGATGCATACATCAGGAACCTTTCTGTCATTCCCATCTCACAAGGGAATGGTGAAAATGTCCTCTGCAAATGGCTGAGACTTGTCCTGAAATGCAGAGATGAATTACTTAGGTAGAGTACAACTAACCTCCAGAGGTTTCACTTCATCATCAACATCAGCAAGAGGAGTTTTTCTTAAACACTTCGTCTCTTTCTACTCTCTTCAAGGTAAATTGGAAAACTATTGAATTAACGGAGAAAGAAGTTAAGCCAGAACCTAAGGCTGCTGATCATGTACTTTTCCTCCCCCGCCTTCACCCACTCTTCAATGTGCTCGTGTAACATGGCTGAGTAATTACAGCCTGGAGTCCATGCAGGCATCCTGATGAGCAGCAGGATCAGCATGCATACAATAGGCTGGTGAAATGGATCAACCAAGGTGCAGCCACAAATGTTCAAACATGAGCTGAATATGAATGGGCACCACCAAACACCAGCTGTCTCACTCCAATCAGAAATAATTCAAGTGGCAGATTTAGTAACTGACTAACTAATGAGCTCAGGACGAGCAGTTAAAGCTCCATCCTATCTAGCTCCAAGGCTCTGAACTGTGGTCCCAAGTTTATGATGATAAATTAGGAGGAGCTGTAGACTTCATTGAGAGTATAGAGGCCTTTCAGAGAGATCTGGTCAAATTAGAGGGCTGGGCCACCACCAACCACGTGAAATTTAACAAGAGCAAGTGCCAGATTCTGCACCTGGGATGGGGCAGTCCTGGCTGCATGTATGGAGTGGGGTGTGAGAGGCTGGGGAGCAGCCCCACAGAAAGGGATTTGGGGGTTCTGGTTGATGGCAAGTTGAATATGAGCCAGCAGCATCCCCTGGGAACCGGGAGGGCCAACCCTACTCTCGGGTGCATCAGTCATGACATGGCCAGCTGTGCGAGGGAAGGAATTGTCCCTACCGTGTGTAGTTTGGGGTGCCACAATATAAGAAGGACATAAAACTATTAGAGAGTGTCCAAAGGAGGACTACGAAGATGTTGAAGGGTCTGGAGGGCAAGATGTATGAGGAGCAGCTGAGGTGCCTTGGTTTGTTCAGCCCAGAGCAGAGCAGGCCGAGGGGAGGCCTCATGGCGGCCTGCAGCTCCCTCACGAGGGGAGCGGAGGGGCAGGCGCTGAGCTCTGCTCTCTGGGGACAGCGACAGGACCCGAGGGCACGGCATGGAGCTGGGACAGGGGAGGGTCAGGCTGGGTGTGAGGGAAAGGTTCTGCACCCAGAGGGTGGTCGGGCACTGGGACAGGCTGCCCAGGGCAGTGGTCATGGCACCGAGCTGCCTGAGTTCAAGAAGCATATGGACAATGCTCTCAGACATGGGGTCTGATTTTTGGGTGGGTGGTCCTATGTGGAGCAGAGAGTTGGGCTCAATGATCTTTGTGCATCACTTCCAACTCATGAATATTCTATAATTCTTTGATTCTGTGTTAGGAGCCTCTTTGGCTTTCTTTATAATCAAAGACAAGGTAGGTACAGCCTCACAGTAGCTGGGTAGTCAGTAGGAATCATGCCAGAAGATTGCATAGTCCACCCCCTTCTCCAAAGCCAGGACCAAAACCACCTAATGCATTCCTGACAGCTGGCTGTCAAACCCAATCCCCAAATACTCCAGCGGTGGAGACTTCGTCGCTTTCTCAGATGGTCTGTTCCCATTTTCAGAAAAAGGGTATTTTCAAATATCCAGTCTAAATCTCCACAAGTCCAACCCAAAATTTCCTGCCCAAGAGTCAGGGGACAGATTCCCCAATCCAGGAGCCAAAGCAACATCTGTGGTATCACCATGCACCTGGTGCCACCACCATGCACCCAAGCTTTTGGAGCCACAGTAGATAAGCACCGTGTATCTTGTTAAAGCACTTATTCTCCTACCCCTGCTTTTCTCAAAACCAAGCACTCTTAAGTCTGTGGAGCACACATACCTCCACCACAGCAGTGCTTGGGATGGCATAATTTACCTGACCAGGTTTAACTTTACCTGTACCTGGGAACACGGCAACCTGCTTCAGCTGGTGCTTGGACCAGAGCAGGCAGCTGCTGAGGGCAACATCTTTGGATCCCAAAGATCCCAGCATTTGCCTGCCATGGTACGTGTTGGGTCTCTGGCAGTGTGACGTGGAATCACCTGGAGATGGATGCCATCAGTGGTGGTGGGGTTCAGCCAGTGCATCTGATGTGGCACAGAACAAGCATCCCTGGAAAGTCTGTCTCAACACATCATCCCACTGACAGCCCAGCAAGGCAAGGTAATGAGCCAGGTCAGAGGTCTTCCCAGGAATAATTATTCTTACTGTTATTATACTTAATTCAAGTAGGAAAACAAAATATGTGCTTAGGAAAAACACTTCTTTATTTACAATTCTACAACTTGCATTTGGTTTCCAAACATCACTCAGAATAGCTCCTAAAAGAGCAGTTTTGACATTTGCACATTTTTGTATATAGTAAACAGTTTCAGTTTTCATGGAAATGCCTCTTTTGCAAGGCTTTGGTCTTCTCAAAACTCTCCAGAACCTTCCTCAGCAAATGATCACAGAAACACAGAACGGTTGCTGCTGGAAGGGACCTCTGGAGGCCATCTGGTCCAACCCCTTCAGGGCCACCCAGGACCACACCCAGGCAGCTTTTGGAGATCTTCAAGAAGGAGACTCCACAATCTCTCTGGGCAACCTGTTTCAGTGCTCTGTCACCTGCACAGTAAAGGAGTGCTTCCTGGTGTTCCTCAGGTTTTCCAGTTTGTGCCCATTGCCTCTTGTGCTGTCAGTGTGCACTGCTGAGAAGAGCCTGTCTCCATCTTCCTTGCACGCTCCCTTCAGGTATTTATAGACCCCCCTGAGCTCCCTCCTGAGCCTTCTCTTCTGGAAGCATTTGGACAATGCTCTAAGACACGGTTTAATTTTAAGATAGTCTTGTGTGGAGCCAGGAGTTGGACTCAAAGATCCTGGTGGGTCCCTTCCAGTTCAGGATAACCTACTATTCTATGATTCTCTAGGCTAAACAGCCCAGCTTTCTCAACTTCATAGGAGAGGTGCTCCACTCCCTTAATCATCAGTCACTGGACTCTCTCAAGTTGCTCCACATCTGTCTTGTACTGGGGAGCCCAGAACTGGACTCAATACTTCAGGTGTTGCCTCACCAATGCTGAGTAAAGGGGAAGGATCACCTTGCTCAACCTGCTGGCAATACTTTGCCTAATGCAGCCCAGAATAGTGTTAGATTTGTTTGCAGTAAGGACACATTGCTGACTCGTTCAACTTGGAGTCCACTAGGACCCCCAGGTTCCCTTTTTTGCCAGGATGCTTTCCAGCCAGGTGGCCCTCAGCTTGTACTGGTGCATGTGTTTGTTCTTCCCCAGGTGCAGGACTTTGCACTTCTCCTTGCCAAACTTCATGATAGCTAGAAGACCGCAGCCCCAAGACCAAAAAGTCTGCCCAGCATGTTGCTGGGAAACTGTGGATCTGATCCACCTTGGTGTACCCATTGGAGAGCACTCGCAGAACTACTGGTTTTTGTAGCAGTCCTGCTCTAAAAGGACTGCTCTAAAAAGATATATAAGGACTGGATTATGTTCTGGAGGTACCTAAATTCTTATTGAATAAACATTAAAAGGGAAAAGACTATCTTAAGGAGAATTGACCTATCCTCATAGGTGCCAAACTGAAATGATTGCTAAGGGAAATTCAATATTAGATGAATTGGATTTGCCCTCCCAGGCCAAGTATCTAAAATCTCATTGAGGCAGTACCTACATTAGGCAGTGATTAATTATAGCCATTCTAGGAGAGAGGAAAATATGAGAGACAGTGCAGTAGACAAATGTACAGGAGATGACCCTAGCAGTATGCTGCACAGATACACTTTGGTGCATGAAACATCCAGGGAAATATTTCCAACAAGAATAATGCAAAAACCATTCTGATTCCCTCTACCGACACCACAAATAGTGTTTATAGAAATCTGTCGCTGCAGAAACAGGGCCTAAATGAGCCTCTTATTCTTTCTCAATCAGCACAATAAAGTCAGATCTCGGTAGGGCCATTTTGCATAGTGAACCAATTAATCAGCCCAGGCACCAGATCAGACAAATGATTTTGCTCCTGTTAGGAGCTGTCAGCACACTACAATGATGAAACCAGCTAAGTATGTATGGAACTAACTGGGAAAGAAAGTGGTACCTGACAAGAATACATTTTCCACTCATTAATGCCTGCCTGAATTTAGCCTCGCCAGTCATGCCAAACCTCAAGAAGCCTGGAAAATGCATTAAGAGGGAGAATAAGCCTGTCCAGTGCAAATTGAAATAGTCAACACTTTTGAAAGAGACACCAAAACACATAGTCATTCATCCAGTCATCCTTTGTGCCACCAACCCCTCAGACATCAGAAACAATTTCTGAAAACCTCTCCAGTTATTGCCCCATCTCAATTTCTCATTCTTGGGTAGAATAACAGAGAACCTTACAGTCACCAGATTTCAGCAGCACAAAACAGCAGCCAAAACCGGTGCAATTCTCAATAAAGGTCAAGACCAACAGCATGGCAGAAGGACTCCTGTGCTTGTACTGAAGGACAGCCTCAGTATGGACGTACACGAAAGCTACATGTCTCTCTGCAGCTTTTGGTTTGTGGAGTGATTGTAGTGAAAGGTTTAGATGAATTGGCAGAGGGGTTTTCAAAAGCTCTGATGCAAAGTAGTGGCCTAAGTCCAGAATGTTTCAAAAATCCTGCAAGATGATTATCTGTAATTTAATCACCCAGATGGCTTGGGAAGTCTGTGGCTTTCAGAGACTGTTTGCTGAAACCCACACTTTCTACAGGGGAATTGTTCCTCTAGAATACTTTCAGAGAAATATCTCAAGGTACTCATTTAATATCTCTAAGACTTGTCTCAACGTGACATTTGAACAATTTATAGGGAGAAAAGTTCCCATAATTGTCATTTTACAAGATGACGTTACTTCTTTGATTTCCTAATGCCATTCAGTTCTTTTTCATGGGCCCTATAGTGTGACCCCTCTGTTATATTTTTGTCCTTTGATTTAGTGATCCCAATTCTTAGGCACTTACCATAAGTTCCATGGAATTTGGTGCTTATCTTAAAGATCTAGCTCTCAGGGCAACTGATTCAAGAAGAATGTCACATTTTACTTAAAAGAATAAGTTTCTAGTCCTCCGGGTTAGAGACCAAATTTAAAACACAGATCAGAAATCACAGCAGCTTGCAAGCCAGAAGATAAATTGAAATAGTGTTTCTTTCTGTGTCTCATTATTTTCAAGTCCAACTTAAAATGGTAGAATCTTGTAAATCTTGTAAAATGGCAATTATGGGTGATTTCCTCCATAGAAATTGTTCAGTGTCACACTGAGACAAGCTTTAGAGGAGCCTGATTCATGATTTCTGAATATTTGAAATTGGCACTGCTATATCTTGAAATCTGTAACCGTGAATATTTCATTGCCTGGATCTTGCTAGTCAGATATTGTATGCTATGTGCCAGTATGAAAACTTTAGTCTGCATTTACCTTATGCTCCTCCCTTCCTGTTTCCTGAATAGTACACTCTGATATTGGATAGACATTATAGATATTGGATATAGTTCCACCAGATTTCTAAAAAAACGTTCCTTCCTTCACTCAAAGGTACTACTGCTTGGCATTTTAATTTGCCTTAGGTGTCCTGCACTGCTTCATAGGCATTTCTAGTATTTTATGTTTGCAGCTTTGTCTGTTTTCTCTCTGTGGAGTCCAAATGCATTATCATATCAGCACCCATAATGACAACTCTGTAAATTTGTGGCTTTATTTGAAGGTATCGCACCATATTTACAGTGCAATATTTCTTTATCCAACAACTCCAGAACAGATATTAAGAGAAGACAGTGATAACTTCTGTGAAGCGCATAGGCATTAAGATCTCAGTTCCTGTTTTCCTTTGCAGACTAGAACCACAGTCTCTCTTCTTTGTTGCCTGTGTGGAGCTACACTGAAAGCCCCAGACCTTTCCCTTGCAAATGCCACCAGCAGAAAATGCAGACATCTGGCAGAACAGAGCCATGGGTCAGGTTTGTGCGGGTGCTGATGGCACAGCAGCTCCCAGAGAGCACTCAGAGCCAAGTGAAGCTCTGGTGTGAAGGACAGGCAGGCTCAGGGCTGTGTGTTGGCCAATCTTCATGCTTGGCAGGAGGGACTGAAGACCAGCAGTGGCTCAGCAGCGAGGAAGGTGAAAGGCAGGGGCTGGACAAGATGTGTACCTGTACAACAGGAATACAAAAGTTCGGAGCCACGTCCTCAGCATCTCCATAGGGTGGTCGTCAGTCCTCCTCCATGGAGTGCAAAAGGAGAAAGAGCACCCACTTAATTCCACCTGGGGTGTCCCTTGAATATGATCCTAAGAACTAAACTTAACAGTAGAAGGTGCAAAAAATGCCTAGTTAACGGTCTTTGACCCTAACAGAGACCTTGGGCTGCTCCCAGAATAATAGACCAGAGGAGAAAGCAGAATTT
Organism: Anser anser; assembly: GCF_964211835.1. Lineage (NCBI taxonomy): Eukaryota > Metazoa > Chordata > Aves > Anseriformes > Anatidae > Anser > Anser anser. The sequence goes on from NC_139724.1 coordinate 70,052,493, forward strand.
CTAGCATATGGGAAATGTCCTCGCTGTTCTTGTCCGAAATTTGATTGTGGTCGGAAGTGTACTGAACCCAGAACTGTCTGAAACTTCTCACTAACTGCAAATTCTAAGAAAATGCCATTTCAGAAACAATGCAACATGATGCTTGAAAATAAAATGTACTCTTTGGACCCTGAGGCTGCCCAGCAAATGTGACAGGCTTATGGTTCCAAAGGCTGATGAAGATTCATTTCTACCATGCACGCCATGTCCTTTTTCAGCAATACATGTGTGCAATCACAATTCCCTTTTTGGTAAGGGGAGTATAGAGTAGATGCAATAGGGAAAGATATTTTTAATATGTACACTATAGTTTAAATTAAGACTTAAATAGTGCTACAACAAGCACTGTAGAGTGAAAAAGTGGCAAGTATTTCCAAATGAAATTCCCAATTCATCAGGAACACTCATCGGTGGGTTTATTTCCATGCATGGTTTGACACTCATTTAAGTACCTTTTTGGACCTTGGCCAGAGAACAATATTGATCTGGATTAGTTTTCCATTAATCACACTGAAAGATTAAGCACTTGGTTTTGGGGGGAATCATATAAGTAAACAAAATATTTTGATATTCTGTAAAATATTGCATTGGTCCCAAACACCATCTGGTCCTGATTTACACTTGGAGTAAACGCTAGTTGCCATTAGATGTCTGTGAGACAGGAGGTGGCATTCTATAAATACTGCATGACCATGACCACAGCAGGGTGATGCTCGTTCCTAAATTGGATCAAGCGAATGCTGATATGTGAAGTATGCTCTCTGCTCTCCTTGCCTGCCCCTTCTCCCACTACCCCTGCCCTGCTCCCTCTGATTACATCTTACCATGCCTTATACCCCTTAATGCCTGGATATTTTTAGAACCATCATCATGTTGAAGGCATGGTGATAATCACACATGTATAGACAGTATACGTGAAAGCATGTGGGTTGATAGCATGCCATCTTCTACGGACATTTATAACCTGCTTGGAAAGGCTCTCGAAGGAAGTGACATATGTTACTAATAAGCAACTGATCTTGTTGCTAATAATATTAATCTTCTGTTTTATAGTTTTTGTTTGTTTGTTTTTTTGTTTTTTTGTTTTTTAATCTGGAGCAGGTGAGAGCCACCCAGGGTCCATGACACACATTGAGTTCATGAAGCAGTGTGAAGTGTGTACTGAAAACGTAAGCTGAAATGTGAATCACCTAAACATTCAGACAAATGCACACTTTGTATATGGGTTACCTCTCTGTGGCTGTATGTGCTCATTCAGTCGTTTCTGCACCTTGTTCTGAAACTTAGGAGCTGTGTGTGCCTGAAGGAGTTCGGCAGCATTGTCTGGAAAGCTTCCAACACATTTTATATATTACTTATTGGGATTATTCATCCTGGCACTGGAGTAATTTGGGCTGAAGAATAGCAACTCTCTAATAACAGCTGGAACAATGTAGGACAAGAAGCAAAGAATAGTTATCCAGAAGAAATTACAGGTAATATTTTTAAGTCTATTCTTCCTTGAGTGTGACACTTGACATGAGCTGTTACACCATAACTAGGATCCTAAGTGTCGTTTCCCATGGAGATAACCAAGACTCTTTTTGATACAATCTTCCTAATGTACATGAACACAAGAAGTACCCTGGACATGGAATACCAGCTGCCAAGAACTATTAACTTAACAACAATTAACTTTCCCAATGACCCATGTCATGATTTTGAGTCTGCTCCTCAAATCTTTTTAGCTTTCCTCCTAGAGCCTCTCTGTTGTCGTAGTTGTTTAAGTGTCTTTTTGCTGCATTTTCTATCTGTTTCTGTTACTTAGCCATCTAGTTCTCTCCCTCATTCTCTTGCATCCCAAAACAACGCCAAACTCTCTGCATTCACCTTCAGTCTGGAGTCAAACTCCTGTGACCATATAACAATGCAATTCAATAACAGATGATTTTAGTTTAAGGGGGCACTACCCAAAGGCTCTAATTCTTTGCTCACTCCAAAAAGACCTTAACTACTTCTTCCACTTATTTGAATGAATAATGTGTCCAGCACTGACAACAGTACTTCACCACACCAACAAAGTAGCACTGTGACCTGCAAGGAACAGGTCATGGTTTCTATTCCGACAGCCTCCAAGCAAAGGACATCCAGTACGTATGGTACACACAGGAGTAGCAGCTCTGAGGCAGGAGGAAAGGCTGGGAACACCGCAGGTTTAAGCTCCTGGATAACCCCATTTGAGAAGCATCCCTGCCTCAGGCTCCACAAAGAATGGATTGGGCAATGTGGGGTGGTTTCCAGAGAGGAACACCTGAATATCTCAGAAAACTTCTCTCTCCTGAAAACAAGGTGAGATGGAACTGACAGCGAGTCACTGGCCAGGTCTATGGTACAAAGCCAAGGCTGTACCAGCACGTCCTTTGTCTAAGGAGCAGACTCTACCCCATGGGAGCAACCCAAGCACTGATCTGACTACACTGACTGTTAAAACTCATTTGCCAAAGTAGAGGGTGAAAAGTGGAAACGGTCAGCAGTCATTTAGTACAAAAGGGAAACATGGAGGATGGAATTAATCAAATTATCAATGATACAATGGAACAAATTTCATTTAAAAAAAGATCAAGTGAGCAAAAGAAGAAGGAGAGATGGTGACATTGTCAGAACTGCTGGGATCTGTACGACCAGTCAGAAATGTGATCTTTGACACTCATTGATTAATGCCCTAACCGCTAAAGCAGGCATCAGATGGTATCTGCTACACACCACCAATTCACACTATACTTATCTATCTGTAGATACGCAGAATCCTTAAGAAAAAAAAAAAAAAAAGGTAGGTGACAGGAAGGCAGAGGGGATCGTCATTTAAATACATGTTGGAGGAGTTACACTACCAAAACTAAACATCCTTACAATTTCTAAAAACTATGTAAGCTGATTTTCTTACTCAAAAATGTTCCATCTAATCCAGGAAATTTACTATTAGACCTCATCTTGACAGTCAAAGAGGAACTGACCACAGAATTAATTTTAGTGATGGCTTTGATACAAATCATCTTACTTAATTGGATTTCTTGTGCACAGGCAAAATGAAGTCCAGATGATTATTCTATATACAATCTCTTAGAAAGGTGTTTTACGAATGGAAACAACCATGATCCAAATTACTTGGAAGGAAGCATGTGAAAATATAATTTTCAGACCAAATTTGTTAAAGATTTCTCTTAAAAATAGACCAAAAAAAATCAAAAACATAATCAGTCAAGGAAGAGTCAAAACTCCTGAAAACCTTGCCTAGAAGCAAAATCAAATAATCTATTTGTGCTCGAATATACACACAGTTACAGTATTGACAAAAGAAACAAAAGCTTACTTTAGAAGTTATGTGCAAATGTTAAAAAAAAAGTCAACACGGTATACAGTAGAAGGGAGAAAAGCTGGTAAAAATGGCTAGCTTAGCCGACTCTGAGTTACAAGAAGCAAAATTAACCAAGTAGACTTCTACCAAGGCTGCACAGGGATTGTCCCCATGCTGTTATGCATTTCTATCAATGGTTAAAAACAAACCAAGTCTTCACAAAGTTATTATGTGACACAAAGACTGAAGGGCAGGTAAACAGAAGGAAGACAGTGATGTTGAGCAAACATGATCATACTGTTGGGTGAACCTGAATGGACGAGATATCAAATACAAATGCTATGTTTAGAGTCAAAGGCTGTAAACTGTTCTCACAGGGCAGGGCACAATTCTCTGGAAAACTGATTCAGAAAAGTACTAGCAAGTGCTAGTAGGTATTTAGCTGGCCATGGCCTACCATGGTAATGTGGTGTTTAGAAAAGGTAACTGGGACTGGATGTCCATGGTGGATGTCGATTGTCTTGGAGTCTTCATGTTTGGAGTCCAAAATTCAAGAAATTTGGGAAGGAGGAGCTGACTCTGACACATGGCTGAAGTTAAAGATGCCTTGGAGAAACATCAACCAAAAATGCTCTCTATGTGGTATATGAAAAAAATGGAAGGTGACAGAATTGTTTGATCACTGTCTAGCTGAAGCCTGACACTGAAGGGGCTCAGTGTGGTACACAAAGGCATAGGAGTCCAACCACTGGGATTTTTCATTCCTTCTTCCCTTTAAAGTCCTTAAATCACAACTACGTTATTTTTCAAGATGGTAGTCTGGTTGGAACAGGACTCTGGGAAGGCTCTCATCCTGTCCTCGGGAAGGTGTTGCACTAGAAGACTAGGATCATGAAGTTCTAGCCATATCAGCTACAAATTTGGAGTCTGGATTGTAATTTAACAGATATTTGCATGTCTCTGGCTTGGAAATGCCTTATTATTCCTTTAAATGTTCTATGTAAATAAATGTCTAATAAAGAAAATTAACTGCAAGTAAGATGTTATTAATTATTTTTGTTGTGATTAATCTGAATCTCAGTTCCATTCTCACTGGCTTCACTGGGGTTCAAGATATAAGAAGTGACCTTGCTCCATCAAGTCAGTTGCTCGGATTTAAAGCGTGAGTGCAAAATTAGTGATCAGCCTGCACTGCACCAGGAGTGTCTGGTTGCAGTTTGTGCCATATGTGCATTCCATTTCAATGGGGCCTGTGAGAACAATTTTGAGGACATCTGTTAGCAGCGCGGTCTCACAGGAATGCTCACAAGTCGCTTGTGAAATGGCCCATTTTAATTTTGAAAATCCTCTGCTTTGTCTACGAGATAGGGGATTTTCTTTACGGTTTGTCAGGGCTGACTCTGCTGAATCCATCTGCACCAGCTTTGGCACCCCATCCATAACCCAGTCTTTAGAAGGAAACAGTCCATCTTTTCTAATCGAGATGTCCAGTTTGCATCTCATTCATTCATTTCCCATTTGTGCTGCCAGGTGTTGTGAGGCCTTGTGGTATCTCTGATCTCCCACATAGAGTAATTTTTTTTCAAAACAGGAAGTATTTGAAATTTGCCATTAAATGGGTTTGTCTACCTTTCACACACTCCTTCTCAGTTCTACCAACCAAAAATATTATAGGCTTAGTTTCTGGAAGAGGGTCTTGAAAAGCTTTAGCTCCCTGATAATTTGAAGATGTTTTGAAATCAGACTATCTCAGATCTCAGTCAAAATATTTGGTGATCTAAAAAAAGATAATTACCTCTCCCTACAAACCTTACCTCAAAATAACTTTGTTATTGACAGCTCTTTAGTGCCCCCTCATGATGATTTGTGTTTGACAGCACGAGCTTTTGGCTAAATCAGAGGAGTGATGTTTCATGTGCAAACTTTTGCACTCCTGCACTGTAGGTGACCCTTTATAAAGAGATTTTACAATGTCTTGTAAAAGACATTTTAAAATTATAGTCTTACCAATCACTTTCACCCCTCTACAGGAACAGAGCATGATGCTGATGCATAATACTCTTATTGGAAAAGAGGACTAAAAAGCAGACAATGCAGGGTTCTGTCATGTTAAATTTTGTCAAATCCATATTAAAGGAGACACTCTCTTATTATTCTTTGTACTTAGCATCATTTCCTTTGCCCAAAACTGCCTAGCCTTCTGCATGAGGCCTAGAAAAACAGGAGTGACATCCTAAGCCTGTGTATGTTGATAACAGTACTTCTCTTGACTTCAGTAATTTTAGGATTTTGTCAAAACTTAAAAAAAAGAAGAAGAAATGTACCTTGTGAATTGTAGACAAAGAGTGGGGAATGAATGGGGAAGGACAACAATAGGAACTGACCTGGCTTTACTCAGTTTAGACATATGCATATGCCTGACAGTTGTAGATAGAGCAGTATGTGTGTTTGTGTGTTAGGCAAAACATGTCCAAATCTCTTCTTGAAATTGCTTCATTTATGACAGTTGTGAGAAGTCAGCTGGTGAGTGGTGGTTAGCAGAGCTCAGTGAAGATTTTCAGAAAAAAAAAAATCTTGCAATTAATATTTGCTCCTTTTCTGGTCAGTCTCAGTGCTAGTGATGATGAGCTGCTGAGAATGCTCCCCATGGGCCCACTAAGAAATACTTACCAGAAGGATTTGTACATAACAATTGCTTCTTTGCACCATCTTTTTTCTTCCACTCCTGATATTGTGTCCAACTACTGAGCAAACAAACGTGTGGTTCCCAGCACCGGGCCACCCACTGATCAAAAAACTGCTTGAACATTTTAAGGACCATTAATGCTCTACAAAGAATCAAGTAATTCTAGTGACCATTGTTACCTCTTTACCAAAGGTTATTTTAGTTTCAGTACTGCTGCTACAATGAACTGAATTAAGCAAGCAGCATCTCTACAAACATACTATTCTTCAGTAAAGTTCAATTTTAGACATGAAATTGGTCTTTAGGCCTAAAGAACTTGGGTGGTTCCAGCATTTTAATTTTTATTTTTATTTTTATTTTTATTTTTATTTTTATTTTTATTTTTATTTTTATTTTTATTTTTATTTTTATTTTTATTTTTATTTTTATTTTTATTTTTTTTGTCAGTGAGAATACAAATTGACCTGTCAAAGCCCACAAATAAAGAACTTGGAAACTGGTTACTTTTTCACAAAGATGCAACCTTCTCTTGTGGTTGTTTAATGGACCAGTAAGCTGGGATTGCCTTCTGAGGAGAAGTTTCCAGAGCAGTTTAACTGTTAAAATAACACATCTATAACCATGGTAGAAGTAGTCATCTGTTTCACTTGTGGCACTCCTCTGTCATTTCTGAATTTGCCAATATCTACGGATGAGGAGCAGATAACACAGAGGGAATAATAAAGTATGTTTGAATTCTAGGAGACTGTAAGCACTGGCAAGCTTAGCTGATAAAAGCCAGTACCTGAAAACCATTTATTCTGGCTGTATCTGTACTATAACCAAGACAGTTTCTGGAAATAGACTTTAAACGCACTATGGTGTAGAGGAAAGTCTCTGGAAATGGGAAATAAGCTGCAAAATCTTTATCAAAAAATTGAACCTGATACACAACTCAGGATGACTTGCTGGGAAAATAAGAAATGTTGAATAAGAAGACACACATCTCTGAGGTGAGAGATGAGTCCTGAGTCCTTCTCACTTGCGAATCATCTCAGAATCTCCTTTCCCTAAACAACAGCTCCATTTATTCCTGGTTATCAAGATCTTTCAGATGGAAGAAATTCAAGAGCCTTTAGATGAAGGATCACTGCACCGAGCTGCTGATGGGGAATCATGCAATGTCTAGCTGGATACAGCAAGCTTGAGAAAATGCAATACCAGCTATACTGCATACTAGCTCAGAAGAGGTAAGAGATGAATCACAGCTTGATCCTGCCATCTTACGGGGCTGCAATCCTTTCTGGAGGAATTACACATATGTCAACAGGATTGCAAGGAAAGTGAAGTCAGCTCTGAGATTTTAATAGAGCGGTGGTTCTGAGAAAGCGCTGCAAGACGTATTTTTTCCTAGAAAAGAAACAAAACTAATTTAAACCAACTTCAGTTGCAAAGCAAATAAAAAGAAGGATTCAAAATCTGCTGTGCTGGTATTTTGTCTCTGCAACACATGGGTCACATAAACCTGCAAGTAACTGCTCAGCGGCACTCTTCTGCATAGGGTATTTCAAACCTCCACTAAGTAGCAAGCAGAGCATACCCCAGCTGTCTGAGCTTCATCACAGCCTTCAGCACTTACAGCTCATCTCATGGTTCTGCTGATCCTTTAAGTCCTTTTTTAAAATATTAAGCGCTTTAAGAATACAACAAATTTTATTCTGCAAGACATGGTAGGGCGAGGTTCACGTTCATTCTTTGCCTTGTTGCAACCGATCCTTTATTCTGTTTTCTCTTAAGCCAATTTCTAGTCCGTGACAATATTCAGTCTCATATATTAGGGCTATTCTGTTCCCCAGATTACCTCCTGTGAAGGACTTTGTCCTATGCCTCTTGAAAGTCCAAGAAAGTCACATCCACTCTTCTGGCAATGTTCTAAAAAAACTCTAGTAGATTACAGAGACAATTTTTCTTCAGTGAATCCAGACCGAGCCGTCCCCATTCTGTCATATTCATCCAACTAAACTTCTGGTTTTGATTAGTTTCAACCATTGCAGCTGGCATTAGAGAAGGGCTCACTGGTCCCCCAGCCCCAGGATCAGCTCTTTCTAAAATGCAGATATGACATAATGAGAGGCAGCATATTTTTGTTAGCAACTCAGCTCCTTTTTTCTTAAATTCCTCCAGCTCCTTTGGGATATATACCTTTCATTCCTAGCAGCTTGTGGCTCTTTAGCTTGTTCAACACCTCATGTTTTAACATCTCACTGTCTACGATTCGAGCCTGAAAAAATACGTCTGGGGCCAATATTTCCCAACGTCCTCTGTGATGGGGGCTGATATTAATAAATCCTTTAGCTCCGCTGTAAAGGTCTTTATGCTGCTAAATACCACGTTGTCACCTCTGCGTTCTGGGGAGGCTCAGTCTCTCGGAGGCTTCCTATGCCTGATGCGGTTAAATGCTATGTCGTCAGCTATCTGCTCCCCCGAAAGCACCGTTCCACATAGTGCATGCCTTTGTCTACGTGCCTCTGTCAGATTACATTTCCATTTTCTGACCTTTGGCATTGAGGCAGGCGACCCTCCTGGTTCACCGACTGTGGCTGAAATAAATACTCTGAAAATGCACGGTGCATGTGCACAAAATTGTGACCCCTTAAAAACCAGTATACGGCAAGGTTCTGCTCCAGAATGAATAAAGAAATCATTCAGATCCCCAGTCACGGCTTCCTTGAGGTGTTTAGTTACCACAAAATGAAACTTCAGTCTCTCAATGGTCTCTTGCCAAGGTGCCCGATTTGTGGAAGTGTGTTCTCTGGAGAAGATATTTCCTTTGAGCTGATAACACGGAGCCAACAATTCCTTTCACAGCTGATCGTGAAATGAACGGCTCATTCTTCCACAGGCTCGTATCAGTTACAGCTGACAGCAAAACACACCCAAGGAAAACAGCGTACTGCAGGACTGAGCAGGCCTGGCGGTGCGGCCAGCCTCCGGAGAAGAGCTGGAGCCCCACCGCCCGTTCTCGCTCCCGTACAAGACAGGGTCTTTGCACACCAGGAGCTCAAGATATTTACTTGGCTAAATGCAAGTGGATGACAACCAAACACTCCTTGCCAGCTTGCAAATCATGTCCATTCTAGCTCCCTTCTTTAGGGGTGCACATTTCCCTCACAGAGTGATTAATGTGGACTCACATGAAGTCTGAGATAAAGTTACGTCTTTCGGTGAATCCAAGTGACTCACCCCCAGACCAATGCAATTCTGGGCCACAGAATCTGTCAAGAACAATTCACACCAAGTGACCCCCTCCATGCTTGGAGGACACCTGGGAGAAACATGGATTTGTGAGCTGGAAAGGCTCCTGCAAGAACAAGTGCAGGTTGATGGCTCCGAATGGCAGGCACATCCGGATAGAATCGTGAAATGGTTTGTGTTGGAAGGAACCTTAAAGATCATCCAATTCCACCCCCCTGCCACAGGCAGGGACACCTCCCACTAGAGCAGGTTGCTCATAGGCACCAGGATATGTGTTCAGTGACACCAGCAAACACTGATGTCAGTAGCTGTTATGCAAAAGAGAGAGGACAGAAAGTGTGGGCAGCTCAGAAGAGTCAGCGTTTGTCTCCTTAGGATGATGAAGGTTTTATGCAGAGCACCTGGCCTCCCTTGGTGGCTGAGACAATAGGTGTCTTATGCTCCTGGGCCTGCCTTGCAGATAGGAATGTATCTGCCCTGCAAATGCCTTCAGAGCAGCTCACAATGGCACGGCTCTCCCTGAGCTATCACAGCTTCAGACCCGTGAACCATGCACACAGGAGAGATTAGATAACATTTAGTGACACCATTTTCGAGGCCAAAATTGCACGGATTGGAAACAGGAGACCATTACAGATGCAGAGAAAATGTCTTTGAGTGCAGTCTAAGCCAAAGGTATTGTCCTGACCTGACTTTAATTTTTTAATTACTAAAATAATAATTTTGTATTTGTCTTTGTATTACTGGGCCAACATGTCATCAAGTTTAACGCTTGCTTCAGGATGTGGTTAACTGCTGACAGAGATCTTCCTCCTTGCTCAGATGGGGCAGGAACCCCCCGTGGGGGGCCACTAACCAGAGCCAGGAGGCTGTTGGTGTTCTTACACCGGCTGTGCTGTGCTGCTGGGCACTGTCTCAGCATCGTCCAGGCATTCGGATGAGGCAGTGGCTGCCATATGCTTGCTTCACTGGCCTCAATAAATGCTCCTCATTGGGGTGAGCTGGCAGATTTGAGTGTTTCTGGCCACAGCTTTTCCCACAGTCTGGTTGGTTATCCACAATACCAAAATCCCACAGCCCAGCCTATAGCACCCATGTACTTCTCCAGTGCCTCTGGATTTTTATCAGGAAAAAAAAAAATCTGCTCTTGGCTTAATATTTTCAGTCACTTTCTGTCCACATCCAATCTCCAGGAGCAGGGAGATGTGAGACGGCTGCAATTGCCATGCTGGTCACGAAGAGGACAGACCTACCGGGTCGGCCCCGTGTCAACCTTATACCGCTCCACTTCATTTTCTGAGCCTTCAAATCCCCTGTCTTCATGCTTGTCACTTGAGACAGCAGGTAGGAACAAGTGCAAATGTTTCTGTAAGCAAACACAGATCAGGTTGAAATGTAATTGTTCAGTCATTATGACTTGCCTCTCTCTTTTTTGGTGCCTGTAGTTAGATGTGATTCGTGACACACAGTTTAGATATAATCTTTTACATTGATTTAGCATGTCAGCCTCGTATTGATCCCACACTTAGGTCTTGTCATTTGTAGACAGGGCAGACTGTAAGCATCTCTGCCTGTTTGAGGGCTGACATCCAAATCCTTCGTACACGCCATCATCCTTGCTCAGCCGCACTCTTGTAATCATTTTCCTGGCTTATATCCTGTCCTCAAATGTGATTGACTGGAAATGTGGTTCAGCTGATTTTCTGTTTTTCCAGGTTTTTTCCTCACGTGTCTTAAGTGCCTATACTGATCTCATCCCTCCAGCTTGCATTGGCATTTGAGAAAACCTGGAAGAAAAAAAATTTGAGAAAAAAAAAAAAAAAAAGAGAAAATCAGCTGAACCACATCTTTGGTCAATTTAATTGGGCTCATCCAGGCAATGGATGACGCTATGGCAAGATTCTTCTTTTTGTTTCAGTGTCTGGTTGCAGATGATGACAAAAGTAATGACTACTAGGTAAGGTGTGTTGTCACCCTGAAAAATTAGCCTTGGAAATAATCCGGCACTCCTTGGTGACAGTGCAGGTGGGATTTGAGCCCATTATATCAGAGTGGAGCACTGCAGGGAGGCATGTGGAAAAGAGGGCACCTTCCTGTGTATGCTTCATGGTATCAGAATGAAATTAAATAAAATAACATGTTGCTAATGCGGCATTATACTGGATTTAGATAATCTTTCTAGCAAAGAGAACACATTTTTTACTTTATTCTAAGAGAACCAAGAAAGTTAACTAATTCTTTACATTTTGGGGAACCTTTCTAATTCATTGTTCTATTCAAATTGACCCTTAAAATCTCATTATTTCTCTAGCTGCTCTGCCTGTTAAGCTTTCCCTTTGCCTGTCATGGTTTTGTACAGCACAGTGGAGCTTACAAAACTTGATTTAATTACATTTTGGAAGAAGCCCCAAATTGCAACCGCAGAGCTGCCACCCTCACATAACCCTCAGTCAGCTCCCAGGCTGGGAATATCACCTTTTACATCTGCAGTGTTGCTCTACATAGGAAAAGAAGAAGCCGAGGCTTCTTCATAAATTCACAAATCATTGTTCTCTCTAGCTCCCCAACCTGATGCTAGCCCACGAGGTGAGAGGACACAGCGGTATTCCACTCCGCAAACAAAAGCAACTTTACAGCAGAGATAGTGAACTGACTACAAAAGTCACCAGCAGAGATAAGCTGAGATACAATCACTCTCAGACACTCTTTTCTAAAGCAATTTGGCGGTGTCGACACTTAAAAATGCCGTGGCCAGGTGCTCTGGGCCCCTGGGAAGGAGGCCACCATGAAGACACAACTCTGCATCTAGCAGCAAGTGATATCCCAGAGCGAGGTCTTCTTCTGGGAGGATGAGGGGTGTGCTGCTACCAAAGGGAGACCTCAGGGCAGCTGGAGATGAAGCCAAGCTGACAGCAGCCCTTACTGGTGGCAAAGACCCTGTCACGTCCTCCTGCAGCAGCTGGCTGCCAGGGACCCATTTGCTGCAAGCTCCCGAGGGCCATGAAACAACTGTTCCAGTGTCCCTTTGCTTCTCCTGCGCAAGGAGCAGGAACTTGGTGGCACTGCAGGACTCCGAGTGCATCGCCAGCTACCAGACTTGTAATTTTAATGGAGGCGTCTTCTTATCTCACTCCGCGTGCCTTTTGCTGACGGAAGAGCCATTGACGCGTGCGGAAAACGGAGTGCTGGCTCCTGGCACAGGCCCTTGCATGCTCCTTTTATCATTCTTGGATCTAGCTCAGTTTCACTTCACTCCGGAGCCTACAAACAAAAGTACTTGCAAACATGACTGTGACTGAGACAGTATACATTTAACCAAGTTTTCTAGGTCCTTTGCTCCTGTAACAGAAAGCTGACATCCTTTCCAAAAGAAACAGCCTCTTGTTCTCCTTCCAGTGTCTGCTGTTGAGTGCTTTTGCTACTCAATGCAAAATGGTATTTATTCTTGCACTCCCTCTGCATCCTCTTCTTGGAGTGATGCCTGCCTAACAGTGATATTTAGCAGGTGACTTATTTTTGCAGCTCCCAGTTCCAGCCTCCCACACTCCTGCCCGGGTGGAACTGGCCCGGATTTGGGGAATTTCATGATTTTTCTTGGGGGAAACAAAAGGTTTATAACACAAATGAAGTGTTACTGAGATTCCTTTTTTCTTCACAGAAAAACATTTATTCAGCCACAAGTTAGCCTCTCAACACACTAAGAATCCAGTAAATCAGACTTTGCAGTAACTTTGCAGTAGTTTTTTTGATGAAAGTTTTCACAGTAATATTTCAAGGCTGTTGTGAAGCTGTGGAATGTTTCATATCTTCCTAAAAGGAAGACAAATCTGAAATTTCAGCCTCTTCTCTGAAATTTTTATTCTTCCAGCAGGCCTGCCCTGTTGACAGTGCATCCCTTGTTCCTGCTCACTCCTCTGCGGTCAATGCAAAGATATTCCCTCCTTCCGCTAATCCTACAACAAATTACTTCAAAAATGAGGCTGCATAAGCATAGCCAATGGTATCACAAAGCATTTATGTGCCTAACTAATGAGCTAACAAGCAAAGCCCATACCCTTTCCACTCCTCCTTGTCTCCTGCACAGGGTCTACAGTCATTTCTGTGTCTGTGACGCCTCCTTGCCAGCCTGTTTGCAGAATCAAATCCTATGTCTTCTGCTTGGCCAGCCTTCTCCTAGGGCCTGTGGGTGCATTTCAAAAGGCACTGGAGCAGAAAGACCCCTGGGTGCTTGTGTGTGGGCAAAGAGAGTCTCTTCCAGAGCAAAACACGGCCACCTCTAAACAATACTCCTCTTGGTTTTGTGTTTGGCCTTCAGTGTTGGTGTCTGCAGATACATTTAGGGTTTTCTTACGTGTAAACTGCAGATATACTTAGGGCTTCTGTACGGCCCCAAGTTGTCTCAGATGAGGAGGGCAGGGGTAGCACCGTGTGCCAGGGTGCAAGGACATGGGAGAAGCTCTGCAGGATCCTGATAATACTTCCTTGCTCCTGCTACGCATTTCTGTCCTGGGGCAGTTGCTCTGCTCACAGACTATGCTACAGCCTTTTAATGCTGACAAACTCTGCCCCAAGGGGTACAGGAGTGTTTAAAACCAATGCATCTAATACAGGAAACCTCTTTTTACGTAGCACAGTTGCAGAGCCCAAAGGGCTCCCTTGCCCAAGGGAGCTGCAGCATGCACTGAACGTGCTCACCTGGGAGCCCGAGACATGGGCTGAGCTGCTCCCTAGATAAATGTAGTTGCTAAATCTACATTTTCCCCATGTTCATGACCCTTCTTAGGTTATTTCAAGCTAAGTATTTCTGTATGGGTTCTGCCCATCTTCACCTTACCTTAGACATATACAAGAAACACAGGACTTGAGTTACAGATAGTTTTGAATGCAGCTAAGAATAACAGAGAAGTGTTGTTGACATTGAAGGAGGGTTTGTGCTTTTTTTGTGTGTGTGTGTGTACATCTCACAATACAAATGCTCAGGCACTTCCTGCTTAGTAAGGGAAACATGGGACAATCCCACTTAATAAATGGCATATGCATGCACACAAGTATGGTGATTCAGAAGGGCTAATTCCTCCAGACTAAGAAAATGATAAGCAAATTATGAGCAAGCAGGAGGAAAGGCAAAGACAGAAGGCTAATGGAAATCAATGTTTTTTGAAGCCAAAATAATCACAGTCCCACAATCAATAAAGAAAATAACATTGGCTAAAATCCCTTCCATATCCCTTCTGTGGCAAAATGAGGTTCCAATTAGAAATAAAAAAGCAACATATGACAAAGAGGGAGAGGGGAAGTAGATCAGAGCTGATAAAACAAACACAATGTTCTGAAGTGTAGAAAATTGGTAATGTATGTTAAAAATATCAGGCAAAACAAGGATTTTCTGAAAAGATGCCAAGAACGAAGACCTTCTTCTACTGGACTAGAGGACAGAGATCCCACGATGCGGAAGTTTTTAATAAATAATTTCAGTCACATGCTTGGAAAAAGGTTGAGGAGAGTTCATCTCACCTAATGCTACTTGTCTGGAGGTTCACCACCTACCACTCTGCCCATGCCTCCAGCTGTTATGGGAAGGTGACGCCTCTGGTCCCTCTTCCCCCAATTTCATGGGGAAGGGAGGACGTGGGACCAGACACTGTGCTCAGAGGTGACCAAATGCCTCGTGAGGCAGGAGGAATGGCTTGCAGCCTCCAAAGGAGGTGTGCAGGTACAAAGTCATAACACAGCAGTCTTCCAGAGGGAACTGAGCTGTTGCCAGTGAAACAGTTTTGAAATGCCAGATCACCTCTACTCCATGCTGCAACCCCACTGAGGAGACTTTCCATCCTCTGGACCAGCTGCACGCATGAACCCGTGTAGCACTGGAGGCTTCCCTTTGCTTTGGTGTCTGCTGAACTTGTCCTGCTGCTTTTCACCTGGGCCAGTGGGAATTTCCCCACAGAGAAGCAGGCTCAGCTCCCTCTGAGGATGGCAGCTTGTCGCAGATTGCCATTTACATCCTCTACAAGAGAGACCCGGCCTCCCGTAAACACAGCCAAGCTGAAATCTTGATTCACTGTGTCTTTACAGCGTGGCATTTTTATGTGCTAGTCTGCTAAGCCCTTTGTCTACCAACCACATTAATACAGGCAGGGGACAATAGCTGTAAGACATAAGCAGCATCAAGACATCCATCTGCATGGCTGCCTTTACACTCAGCCTCTCATGAAACGCTTTTGAGCCTTGGCACAGAGCCTACGCCTGCCAAAACATGGGTGGCTATTAAAGTTATTTATTTGAAATACAGCTTTGCCTTCCCTTTTGCTCTCCCCATGTCACAGCGTTGCACAGAACAGGCCTGAGCCAGCTTCTCCTCTCCATTACGTGATTGTAGTTTGACAGTGGGGCAAAGGACTCTGTCATTTTCCCTGCATTAGTCCTGCAATAACTGTACGTGTGCAGAAACAAGGCGCAGGAGGGCAACGGGCAATTGTGTGCTTAAAAACTGGTACCCAGCCAGGTGTTTTCAAACCCTTCAGCTCCTGTGGGAGGCACTGCCCACTAACAAGTTCTCACGAGCTCTTCCCTGAGGTGTTGCTGACAGCGACAGGCCCCGTGCCTGCAGAAACCATCTCCACACATCAGAGAGCTGAGGGATGTGGGCAGCCATGGGGGATTTCTCAGTTATGGGCTTGTTGTGGGACTTATCGTGACAGTGGCGCTTCCTGATGGCCTTCAACCACAAACCAAAGAGACCAGACAGGCCTTCAGGACTCATCCATGGCCAAGACATATCCTCCTTCCAGGAGGCCACGTCCCACCACAGCGCTGGTCCTGGTGGCCTCACACCTCTGCCAGCCCAGTAGGCCCCGATGCAGGCGGCTTGGCAGGCCCCTGTAGACATCCTGACGGCACCCTGCACCACCAACCTTCACACTAACCCTCGGGCCCCCACCGACAAGATTTTAAAGCCAATTGATGGTTTTGCTGAGAGTTTGATTTACCTTTGTACTGAAACTGCAATGCACTGAAGGACTCCTCTATGGTCAGTCAAGCTCAGCTCTATTTTATTGTTTTCTCTCTCCTAAAAGATATGGAGTATCAAAAGCAGAGATTTCCCTGCCAGACGCATTGCTTATCTGCCCTGCATAGCAGGCTGTTGGATAGCGGATCAGGTCCTGTAACACATGAACAGATTTCCTATCCCACACCTGGAAGGTCTGTGGGATGACTCATCCGAAAACCACCAGCTCCTCGGGTGCCTTGAGTGCAGCTACAGCATAACGCTGCAGTGGCCTAGTTTGGGAAAATATCCCTCCGTGTTGTCCTGGAGTGGCTTTGGCTGGAAACACCTTTAAATAACTAAAGGAAGACATTTTATTTGTAGGCTGCAGTAAATAATTGGTCCAGAACAGGCTATTCTTTGTGGGCACATTAATGGTTGTTGGAAGAAAATCCCAGGGAAAGCACCTTTCAGTCTGACGTGGCAGAGAGAGCTGGAGCTACAGACAAAGCTCTGCGTGCTCTTTGGTTCCCTCCCTGCATTTTGGAAAGCAGGCACTCCCTCATTTGTTGACAGACCAGGTTGTATCAGAGGGTGCCCGAATCCACCACCCGTGTCTGGTACAAGCCACGTAACTGAAGCAAAGCTACCGGTCAAGGCTTATCAGAGAAGTAAAGCTACCCAGCTACCTGCATGTTAAAACAAAACAAAGGACTCAGATCACTGCTGAGGACCATACGATCCTCTTGGTCCCAGCTAGCCAGGCTGGGACCCAGCCTACGATGTGTGCCAGGTGACTGGCCATCATTCCTCTTAAACCAGCTAGAAGACTTCCAGTGTTTTTAAGACTTATTCATCAGGGTACTTGTAAAGAGTTGGATTAAAATGTTTCTCATGTGGTCTTAAAAATCTGAAGAAAGTCCTTGTAGTGAAAGGTCAATGAATATTATAAAACCTGGCAAGATGTCATGAGTGCTGCTTTTTTTCCAGCAGCAGACATCATGTAAAGAGGGATATTTGTGGTGAGTTTTTCTGTCCCCACCCTTGAAGCAGGAAACAAATATCCAGAGATAGAGAAGGGAACTTAAACTACCATTGCTACCAAGGAATAATAGCATGGACATAACTACACACTCTGAGGCTAGTTTCAGGAGATACTTCAGCAAAACCCATCCTGATGAGGACTTTGTACAGTTCCCTACAGCGTGATGAAGCAGATAGGCAATACACTGCTGTAAACTGTGAGCCCAGAGTCTCTCTTCTCCATTCATCCTCAGAGCTTGAAAAGTCAATATTTCCTGCTAATTGATGGTATCTGCATAAATGACAGAAGGCAGCATGATAAGTGAAGTATTTCTCAAAGGAGAAGAACAAGTCAACAGCGAAGGAGTGAATTTTAATATAATTCTGTTTCATTTACAGACCCTACAACCATGCTACAGCAAGAGGCTTGAATACCACATCCATAGAAAGCTGCACCACCAGTGCTCATCAGTGACCGCTAGCAAAATTCACTGCAGCGTTTTCCTAGGAAGGAGAAATGCCTGAGTCCTATTCCAGGTCTCCCTTTGAGCCATGCCTTTGTCAGAAGACCAAAACTGAGAACAGACTCTGGTTTTGCCTTCTGTGTAGGTTAGGGCTTGATTTTTTTTTGCTGTTTTTGGTAGACATTTGTAAGAGCAGCCTGTGCTTGCCTGCATCAGTCCCCAGCACATTTTACACTGAGATCGACTAACAGGTAAGTTAGGGTGGCTGTGGTTAAAGGTCTTGCTCACTGCTCTGGTTCTCAGCTTAAAAACCCAGCAGAAACACAGGAAAACAAAACCAAATGTTTCCAGGAGCTGAACTGCATCTGGTGGAAGAACCATCCACTTTGCAGCCTTCCCTCGGTCTGCTCTGTAAGGCAGTGGGGAGCTGGATTGCAAAGGGTCAGTTAGAGACAAGCGGATCTCTGTGTCAGTAATGACCATCCACTCAACTACCCTCACACAGACAGGTCTGTACCAGCTCTCCTTCGTGTCCCATGGGCAAGGCTTGTGACAGGAGCCCTGCAGTACTTAATTGCCATTTCCCAAGCCACGAGCAGCTCCTGGAGCTACATGCCAACCAGCTTTTCATCTGCTGGTCCCTGACCGCTTTACTGAAGAGATCAATACCTTTGTATGGGAGGGCAGTGGAGACCCACAAGCTAGTAAGTGGCTTGTAACAGGTATAAATCAAACTGCGGTGTGCAAACTGCACCCACTGCTCTCCACATCGCTCAGTCCCACTCACACTGATGCAAACCATCAGACCTAGCAGGGCAGAAGTAAGGCGATCAGCATCACAGTTTTTTGTCTTTTTTTTTAGTTAAGTCTGTTGGAAACAAGAATTCCTGTAGCTTTATTCCTTTCTACTAGAAGCTTGTGCTATCATAGATTGCAAAATAATTATTTTATCTAACACGAAGTGTAGAGGACAAAGATTTTTCATTTGCATTAACATTTGGGGAGCTTTTAGAGAAACATAAAATCCAGTTTCCTTCCTTTTCATATACAAAAAGCAACATGAGAGGGACCAAGCGCTGACAGCTGATGGAGGGAATTACAGCAGCCCTCAGTGCAAGCAGAGCAAGAGGCACTGCCCACCTTGCTGATACAGAAACAAGAGACCAGGCCCAGGCTTGCATCCAAACCTGCACCATACTCATGCTATAGAGATGAGGGCTTGCACTCAAGTGTTTTTTAGATGTTTTGGGAGGTTCCTGGACATCTTGCACCAGCCCAGACAACAGCTGCTGCACAAAACCCACCCTCCTGGCAGATAAGTTGCTTGCACCAAAGCAAAAGCATTTCCTATCACCAAAGGGTGCTTTGGTCCTGTCAGTTTTTCCTACCTGGTTCTCTTTCTTATGATTTTGTTCCTTTCACTATACCTTTCTCTATCCTTTATTTGTTACATATGCTTATTTTTAAAATAATCTCTTGTGTTGTGCATTATTCTGAACCGCAGTTTTCTGGATATCACATTTCCTTTTTCTAAACCTCCTGACACTGCTTACTGCTCCTGTTTATGCCTAATGCTGTCAGCTGCACAGTAATTACATAGGAATGCGCTAGTTCCTTGAACACGTGTGGAAATCATGTCCTTCTGTGTGCGCCATTCACATAGTAATGAAAATTTTGCAGTTTTCCTCCAGCTAGATGACGGTACTCATTTTTTTTTCTTGGAAAAAACATCTTTTTTTTTTGTTGTTTTTCTAAGTGCCCCTTGCATAGTAGGATCATTTTTGAATAACTGGATGAGAAAATTGCCAAGCACCACAAAGATAGGAAAAGGCGGACAGAAAACTTGCAGAGATTAGCAGAGATCTGGAAGGCTTCCAGACCAACGCTGGGAGTTTGATCACTAACAGGAGAGGTGACAAAGGTGAGCAGTGCAGAGGAAGGTTGTTTTTTCCATGGGGCTGCCTTCCTGTGTTGACCTTCACGAGCACACATGGGATGACCGAGCCCTGGCTGCTTACCGTGCCTTTCCAAAATGCTCCGACTCTGGTTCTTCACACACTAGAGAGCTTTACAGGTGGCCAGAATATGAGGAAGGGCACCTCAGAGCCACGGGTGGCAGGAGATGACAGTTCCTGGCCTTCTATTGTCCCCCATGGCATTGCTGGCATCCGCTGCACTGCCAAGTGGCCTGGCAGCCCCCAGAGGGGCAGCTCCATGTGGGATGAAGGTGCCCATGGGACCCCACTGCAGGTGGTGGAAAGCCTCTTGGCTTGCAAACAAGCCATGGGCCCTGCAGGAGGCGTAGGCCATGATGCTGAAATGCAGCCCAGCACAAGCATTTTGCAGTAGCAAAGCGGGGAAAATACAAAGAACCTTCAGAGAGAAATAACCTGGCCAGGACGACAGCCATGGATAAACCCTGTATCAAAAAAAAAATGAGCCAGTGATCCTGACTTTCCCCCTCAATTCAAATAGTCCCTTAATGCACTGTTCAGCGTAATGATGGAAGAAATCATCTGAGAGGCTCTGAGCCAGGCACCAGTGACCTAAATACAGTGTCACTGCCAGGTCACCATGAAGATGAAAGGAAAAGCACCAACCTTGCTCTGGGCCCTGCTTCTCCCCAGTGCCACAGGAGGAGAAGGGAAGCAGAGATGGTGTCTCTGGGCTGGTGGCCAGCCTGTGCTTCTCCACCTCGGGTACCAGACACCCTGAACCAAGGCAGGAGGGAGCTGAAGGAATAAGGGGGAAACTGTTGGAAGGGAGAGCAAATGGAGTGGGAACGGGATGGGGACCCAGCACAGTGGCTGCAGACTTGACAGGGCACCCTGGAAGAAGCCACCTCAAAGATCTTGTTAACCCCCACGTCATTATAGCCTGAGACATGATCTAGTGGGAGCTAATAGAAGAAAGCTATAGGAAGTGCAGAAGCAGCAAAAAATGAGTGATAGGAAGGGAAAAGTGTTTTGTAGTATTTTGGGGAGGGGGAAAAATGCAGTAAAAAAAAGGAGCAAGGGGAACGAACAACAGAGAAAAGTGAGTTGGGAGAGGTGGCAGGGGCACAGCAAAACTCTGCTGTAGACTGAGGGTTGCTGGTTATCCCACAATATCCCAAGTACCAGACCCACAAGGACCAGGGCCCAGTGCCTGGAAGTCAAGCAGCCAAGAGACCTGCTGGAAGTCGTGAGGGTTGGCACCATCTCCCCGTGACATGCCAGGCAGTGCCGATGCCAGAAACCTGGAGTAACTCTTGGTAAGGAAATAATCACTGCTCTCCTTAGGCGACGGGAGAAGCAGCAACTGTCCCTCATGTAGAGCAAATTCACCTCATCACCAGCCGTCATAGGAGAGTCCCCAGGCAGCGGAGAAGAAAATGTCGCTGCAGGGAGGCAGCCTGTGTCAAAAAGTCCAGCAAGAGCAGAAAAAAAGAGCCGGGAAGGGCATGCTTGTGATGTGGTGGGCAGAAGATTGAAGGCTTTGCTTATCTGGGGTGACTAAGTCGGCTGGTGGCTCTGCAGACCGAGTGGAAGTGCACTACAAAGGCACCGTGGTGTCTAACGGAGATGAGTGCTCGACATGTTTGTAACGCAAGGACACTGGTAACGGGCTGGCTGCTAATTTAATTTGTTCACGGGTGATGGGTACATGGGTTTCCTGTGCATTTACTTGGGTTTGCACGCAGTCTTAAGGAGATTTACAAGCTGTGAACATCCGCAGTTTTGAATTACTTTTACAGCTACAGGAGGCTTTTCAGATTAGTGTTACCTGCAACTTGGAAGATTAAGGACTTTCTGCGCCGAAACCTTAAGGGTATTAAGGGAGGTGTGTAGCAGGGTCTAAGAGGGGCAAGCACACACAGCAGGGATGCTGGGGCTTCACCCCAACACACACCTTTCCTGAACCATCCTCCCCATCCCCACTTGTACAGTTCACCACATTGAGCGATCCTGCTGGTTTTGGAGGAGCTTTTATGTCACGTCTGAAGCTGGGGGATCCCCAAAGCTCACCAAAGTCCAGATGTCTCCGAAGACCTTACACCTGGAGAGCAATTTGAGGGCAGCCCTATCCAAGCAGCCCATCCATTTAGCCCTGGTATGGGTGATGTTGATTTGCTCCAACTGGTAAAACCATAAAAGTAAATGGTCTCCACGGGGAAATATCCACAGGACTACTGCAGACCGTGGGATCTGGGAGGATGGTGTCTATGTTTGTCTCGGCACAAAGCACAGCGTGGTAAATTTGGCCCATTTCAGGGTTTCTCCTCAGGAGCAGAGAGGCAGCCCTTGAGGCTGCTATCTTTTCTTCTCTGTAATGGCTTTTGGTCTGGTAACATGAGTTGGCACTGGGACTTTCCGCTGAGAAAATTGATAACAATATCCTTTGCTCTTCTGAGCTGCAGCTGGAATTGTTCAGTGGTTGAAATAAGTCCTTTGATTATTGCCTCCCATTGTTCAGAGGCACTGGTTTGATAAGGTACATTGAAGTCAGTGGAGTAAACCAATTCATACCAACTAACGATGAGGCCTGCTATTGTTCTGGGGAGATTTGCACTCTGATAATTTCCAAGGCATTTGGATGCAATGTTTAATTAATTCTGGTGAGCGATTTAAACTCCAGTCAATTGCTGCTAACCTGAGATAGGGCTATTTGTATAATTTCAGTATAATCATCTTCTCCCTTGCATTAATTAACACATGACAGCATTATACTGACAGCTTCTTAACACTTGTCTGCCATTTCTTCCAAATCTCTCTCTCCCATTTCCCTCTGGACAACATGTCAAAAAAAAAAAAAAAAAAGTATTCTTTTCAAAAGCCCTTCATTTTCTTACCATTGCATATCACTCTGTATGCAGTGGTACAGGCTTGGACCAAGACCAGTTGGTCCCAGCCTTTCTGGATGATTGATGAAGAAGCAATTGGGTCTTACCAGCCTACAAATCCATCACGAGATCCAGAAGCCAGAAATCCTGATAATAATGACAGAATTTGGGAGCTGGGAAGAACCCAGGGCAAGGCAACCATTTAGGGTAAAATCAATATATTATTTCACCCATTTTATGGGTGGACAAGTAACTGCACAAGGTAGTTGGGCAGTTTACTCTTTTGGGTAGCACTGAAGTGGTTCATGCTCCGTGTTGCTCTAAGGACACTGTATGTTTCATAACCTATCAAGAACTAATATGGCTGTAATTGCTGGAAAACATTTTTTTTTATTTTTCTTTTTTTCTCATCATCTTTGAGCCTGCCTCTACATTTCAGCAACAAATGTTTTCATTAGCACTACCACACTTTCTAAACATCTTTGCAGTGTTTCATCTGAATTCCCATAGACATTTTCTCAATCACTTTTTAGCAATCACTTTTTTTCTGTCTTCTCTGTGACACAGAGACCTACCTCTGCTTCAGCAGTGAATGACACTGAGTCCTCTTGACTTCCCGTTCTCTGTCTCATGGCATAGGTCAGATACATCCCACCAGACCTCAGATGTCCAAGTTAGATACTTATCCTGTCTATGGTCCCACTATAGTCAGCTATTGAAGAAAGTGGCCCCTCCACACGGCTAGTTCATTCACTGATTTGCCTCCTGCCAGTTTAGCTGTTTCTGTAACTGAAAGTTAATCTAGGAAGAATCTGGTCCAAAATAACCCCTCAGGTTTTACTACTTGGTCTTTAGGCTTGCTCTCCCCTACGTAATCATCAAGTAACTGCTGCAGCTTAAATAAATGGTTCTCCAGAGATCACCTCGCTCATCCTCTGCCACGAGAACAGAACCTGTCTTTAAATCATAACTCTCCTGCCACAGAAATCTCTGCAATGTGATTTTGCAGAGGTAAATGCAGGCTTCAGGAAGAGGTTGTTCACAATCCACTCTTCAGAAGTAGTTCACAATTGGCCAATGTGGCTTTGAAATAGCCATGACTGCAAGCTCACATCATCTGAAGGGAACACCAGCCTCCCCAGCCCGGGTTGTGTGGCCGCTGTCACTCCAACATCCCTTCGCCTTGCAGCCCTTAGGCTGGCACACAATTTTCTGAGTCAGTGGCACTTGTGCTCCTTGCCCTTGCACAGTGATTGTCATTTCTCAAATTATCAGTAGTCCTTTCTCTCCCGCTGCCTCTGCGTCTTAAAATAGCCAGTAGAGCTCTGCACCCTGCAGAGAGGATGACTTTGCTCTTAAACTATTTCCATGGCATGCAGGTAAAGAAGTACAGGAACAATTGTCTAAAAAGGAGTTCTCACAATAACCTTCTCAGACTTGTGTGGAGGTAGCTGTGCTTCTCTTAGATGTGTACCAAGCTTTGACTAACTTGGTTTTAAGGACAACCGTGAAGCTCTGGCCTGACTGTCTCCGAGCCAATGGATTGGACTGATGTCTGCATCGAGCTCAGCTCCACTCTGAGTATTCAGAGCTTCTGTAAAAATCAAGTACCGGTTGCAATGAGCGGGTTAGCTTTGCTGAAACATGCACAGAAGAACACTAACAAGGAAAGCCAGAAAGTTTTCATCATTAGAAATTTTTTTAAAGACCCATCTTGTGCCCAGAAGTATTCAGTATTAATTGCACAAAGCCAAGAGGTTTGATTAGCTACTCCCCAAGCGTTACATCACAGGACAGCATTTCTGCTTACCCTAACTCGCCAGTATTTATGAATGCAACACACTGTAGCATTTTGCCTCTTCTGATGTGGTTCCTAAAAAGCTAATACTTTTTAGACAAGCAGCAGGTCACTTTGCATCACATTTCCCTGGTGAACTAAATTCTCACCACATTATGCTACTGCAGGCCAGCAAACGTATTCAGAGTTGATCATCAAAAATATTTTCATAGGGCTCTATGAACAATATTCATTAAAATACCCTCAGTATCCTGTGTAAAGAAACAGCCCAAAACCGAGATCCACCTTTGTAAAGCTGTTGCGGAAAAAAAATAGAAGTGCATAAAGAATGTTTCTGATAGAGGAAAAAATAACTAAGTAGATGCGTATCTGGGAAGTACAGCCCTGTTATTAAAACATGGGGCTGGGAGATGGATGTCCGCGATGTATTTCCAGCCTCCAATACATTTCCCAAATGACTGCAGACAAATTGCTTGCAGCAGATTTTCAAATCTGGCCTGCAACTTCTGGGCGACACTTTCCGAAGACTGACAATTTTTAATCTTGAACCCCAGAGTCCTGGGCTATGTTTGCTTTGCCTGATCAGCCTCCAGAACAGGCTTCAGCACAGCGTGTTTGCCTCCTGCCCACCACAATCCCTCGGCCAAGTCCAGGCTGCCTGCTGACAGCCTGGCCAGGAGGTTCAGCCCTACTCCTGCTCCGGCTGGCTGGTCCTGTCGAAACAGATCTGCTGGGTTTAGTCCATGCTTAATGAGCCTGATCCACCTGGCAGTGCTGAGAGCCAAGGCCCAGAGCTCCTGCACAGCATCTCTCCAACTGATAGACAAGCAATTGGAAGCCCAGCACTGTTAGTCTGTGGGGAAAGACCTGCACGGTGGTAATTCCAAAGTGAGGATATTTGGCTGTAGGCTTTGGTCATATCAAGTGCTTAAAAATGAAATAATCTGCTCACTGGCACCCCAAACTGGATACTCAAATTTAAAGAGCGTATCAAGCCTCAGCCTATGTCTCATCTCCCTTGCAGGTACGAGGGGGATGGCCATGGTACAAAACTCCCAGTCTGCTACAAAAAGCAGTAATATTTGTGAAGTGCCCAAATGCCAAAGAGTTCAAAAGTCATGCCCAGGAGAAAGCAAGTAATTCTGTATTCAGAGCAGGGTTGAAAGATGGGCATTAAATAAGACACAGGACCCTTCCACCGAACAATGAGGATAGAAGAGATTATTGACTAGCTGCTCACTAATTGAGCATCATCCTTTTTGGGCACTAAATGAGGCAGGGGACTAGAGGAAACAATGTGTGTAATTATAGTCTGTCTTCAAATGCATATGCATGGAGGGGCCTGAATTAACGTTGCACAAACAATATTAGTGCTGACATTTCCTGGATGTTGCATGCTAAGTTTCCAGCCACTTTTCTAGCATACTTTGTTAGAGAACGGGGTCTCTCTTCTGGTCTTCTACTCTGCAGCATTATTTGGACCAAAGGAAATGGAAAACAGAGTGGATAATAAATGCTTCCTCCAATTCTCAAACAGCATTCCTCCTCCACTTTGCATTGGTGGGAAATACAGCACAGAACAAATGAGAACGGGGCCCTTGGCACCAGCACTGGGAACCCAAGAACTGGGGTCTCCCAGAATCACAGTTCCTAATTCAGGTTGTGACTTAACTGTGCCTTTGTTTTCCTAGTTACACAATAACAATGTAGAATCAATTTTCTCAAGGGATTTTCAAGGCCTCATTAATGTTTGGTGACACCATTCATTAAGAACTTGGGAAGAGCAGCTTTGTGGTTTGCAGCTGAACACCTGATCTCTTAGTCCTCACTCAATCATAATTACCATTGATTGACTGGTCACATTACCACCAGTGCATGCAGCCCTGCACACACATGCCAGAATAAGTCATGGTGAGAGGATCTGGTTTTGCTACAAGTAGGAAAATCCCCCTTAGACAACACTCTCACATGCTGTCATTGGCCACAGTCAAGGAAAAAAAAAGAATTAATGCATCAGTGTCAGATATTTATATATTTCAGCTCAGAAATATCCTCAAGGAAAAGCAAGAGAGAAAAGAATCAAGAAGTCAAGAACCTAAGAAAGGAGGAGATCATTTATAAGAGATGGGCAGTTCATATATCTGTAAGAATGAATAGATCGAGTCAAATGGTCCCTGTGATACAGCACAATAGTCTACTGTCTTGGTGCCTATAAATCAGCCTCTCACAGCCTGTGCTTTGAGAGCCAGATGTTCATTATTAAACACTGTCCTGTGCTCCCTCTTGCGTCCCCTCGCCAGCCCCGTTCCGTGCCGTGAGCTGCCGTTCCCACATGGATAAACCCGTGGTGGTGACTGATCCTGGGAGGGTGCTGCAAGAGTCACCCACCCGAAAAGAGCAGTTATTTTAGCTCAGCACAGCCTTACCTTGAACTGCATTCAGGTCTTATTCCCACTGATGCCCACTGTGGTGCATGAGCATGAGCGGTGCTTAAACACATCCCGTGTTTGCCTGGATCTGCACAGGGAGGAGAGCTGGGTACCTTCCTCTTCCAGAAGGTGCTGAGGTTAAAACCACCCCTAAGAAACCTCCACTGAAATACCTGGGATATAAAATGTTAAATCCGAGCAGGCACATATGCTATTTGTTTATTTTCAGTGTTTCACTCAGCTTGGGCAATGAGCGGAGAACAATTAATTTCTCTTGGCTCCAAGTCAACCTCTTCGTCTGCTGGCAGAGGGAGGTGGTATTTGCATTGCAAGGCACAATGTAAAACCTTAGCTAGAAGGGCCAGGGCTGGTCACCCAGAGGAGGGCAATTACTTTTTGAATAAGCAACCATCCCCAAAACTGGCTACCTGCCCTTAGAGAGAGTGACATTTTTGCAAGTGGAGGGTGACAGGATAATACAGATAAGCCTATAGAAGATCCTGCAGTCACACTAGCACCATGGGCAGGCACTGACTTCAGCTGTTCCAAATGGATGGCTTTTGCTCAAAAATCTGATGCTGAGGAGGTCACAGCCTCCCTGAGCAGCCTGGTGCAGTGCTCCTCTAGCCCTAGTGTTGGAAAGCCAGGTTTGAAGGGTCAGACCCACATATTCTGTCCCCAGAGACTGGTTTATCCTCCTCCCCTTTGCAGCTCTCTCTCTGACATCAGTGCTGTTTGTTCAGCGGGTTACTGACTTAAAAGTTTTGTGTCTGTTGATCTACCCCTTGTATAGAACTAAATTACCCTTTTCCCCCGTCCTTTTGCTACTCCTGTCCTCTCTCATGGAGCAAAATGTTGGGATTGGGGTGGGATCACTCATGTGGGGGAAAAGAGTTCAGTGCTCCCAGCCCCCCCCGGGCACATGGCACTACTGCCAGGCTCTTATTTAACGGTGCTTTACAAATAGGGGCACAGAGGAGAAATTAAAGCCCCAAGACAAGTGGCAGAAGCCAGTGGCAGGCATATGCCTCTCCTTGCTGAGTCCCTATCAAAAATAAATGCCAAAGGCCTCATGCAGTCGGTATCTGACTGAAGGTGAACATTGATAGAATGAAGTCTGGCCATGCAGAGCATCTGTGGCAGCTTGTGAAAAATTGTAATTTACCAAGCAAGCGAAATAGAGAAAAAAATCACACTGCAGATAAGGACAGATTGAAACAAAAAGCTATCTGGGTGCAGAGATCAGAAGCTTTGAAGATATGATAGCATTAACAGAAGACGGTGCATTTGGGAATAACTACCTCAATTAAGAGATTAACAATGAAGAAAGCAGTGGTTATAATATATGGGAGGGAATACGTCCCGCCTCTTAATGATAACAAGACAGATGATATTCCGCACATTCATGCCACTTTTGGCTGTAACTGTGGAGGAACTGGGGATCGCTCCAGAGCATATGGACCGAGTGTGCGCTCCGATGCACATCCTCTCGTGAACATGCCACAGGCTATGATTAAGTGTCTAAAAGCATTTGTGAACAGAAAAATGATATGTGTCTGATGCGGCTGTGTCCTACTGATTCTGTTCTGAAAAGGGATTTTCAAAGAAATACTGGTGCTGTGTGGCTTACCTGCATGGTTTTTAGTGCTTCCCACTGCCTGCGTGCAGCACATCGGTTGCATTTCCATCTTTCTGGAGTCTTTATTTATTCAGATGCAAAAATGTGGGTCTGCAGGGGACTGCTTCTTTGTGTTCATGGCACAGCTTATCACCTGGGGCAGTCTGAAAGCACTGCAGAGACGTTCTGGGGTGCTGTGCAGAAAGGTTTCTGTGCCTAGATCAAGCTAGAAAGCGGCTTTCCCAAATCTGGACCCTGCTCTGGGCTCACATCCAACCTATACTCCCCTGACAGCACTCCTGCCTGGCGTATGGGCCTGGAAGGGAGAAGGAAGAAGGCTGAGGGAAAAAAAAAAAAAAAAAAAAAAAAAAAGGAAAACCAACAAATCAGCTGTATCAAACAGGGAAGGAAAAAAGTGCTTTTAGGGGCAGCACCCCAGAGCAAACACCAGCACCGAGCTAAACCCCTCGCTCCTCCTGGCGCCCAAAGCCAAGCCGTGCTGGGGAGCTCTCTCCAGGGCACTGCCAGGCTGGCTGTGGGCACCTTGGCCATCGCTCAGGCTCCTCTGCTGTCCCAGAGCTCACCTCGACATTGCACAGCCTCCGCTTACCTCTTCGGCTTCCTCTGTTGCTGCTCTGCCTATTTCCACAGCCCACACTGACTGCCGAACCTCTCCAATTCGTACGCCTGGCAGTGTATCGCTACCCCTCCCCACCGCAGTTCACGAGCTGCGCTACAACCGCTTCAGTCTTTTGGCATTTCCGAAAGAAATCGGTCCCTCCGGGCCTGTTTTTGTTGGCACCTGCCTCCGTGTTTCCCACCCGCTGCTGAGCGGACACACATGCTGCAGGCCTGAGAGCAGCAAAGCCCTGAGGAAGGAAGGCCTGCTCCTGCCCCCAGGTGAATGCCTCCAGGGGGTAATGCTAGAGGGGAGTGGGAAGTTGGCCGATCGCCTTGCTGAGATCTGCCTCGGTGTGGGGAATCCCTCGCTGCTGGCCTATCCCCACCCTGTGGCTTTCCTTAGGACTTGCCAGAGTGGCAGGGCTGGGACTGGCAGCCAGCTTTCAGCCCCGGCTGTGCCTGATTTTGCAGGAGATGGAGGAAGGAGAGCTGGTCCTGGCTGCCCAGGAAGGGGCGGGTGACTGGGAAAGGCCCATCTGCCCCAGCAGCACCAGGCGTAGCACTGGGAACGTGCCTGAGTACCCTGTTATTAACTGGGGACATTGCTCTCCCAAGGGACGTGCCAATGGCCTGCAGGCTGTCCTTGGCAGCATAGCAGGGAAAAAAGCAGAAGGTAGCGGAGAAACCTGTCAGGAGCTGGGAAACACTGGTGTGTTTGCCTTCAAAAATGATCAAAAAAATTCTCTGAGGAAAGCATTTGTTCCCTGTTGTGTTTTTTTTTTCTGTCTTTCACACCCCCACTGATAGTCTCTGCCTGTTCCCTGGTGGGCTTGACTGTATTACTTTGTCCTTCCAGCTTTCCCTTTTAATTCACTAAATTTGAGGGGTAGAGGATTGTCTCAGGTTTCCTCTGTACAATCAGCAGCGCATTAAGGCCTTATTAGAGAACCAGGCCTCTCGCTGCACATTGCCCCTGCAATAGTGCCAAAAAATTGGATTGCCAGAGACTGACACATGTGAACACGAGCTTTATGTGTGCAAAACAAGAAACAGAACCCACAGGCAACACAGCTAAATAGCTGAGCATGGGTTTTTGGAAGTTCCCTCTTGGGCAATGAAAGGGTGTTGGGAGTTCCCCATCGGGCAGCCTGGAGGTTTTCTCTCTGAAAACCTCTTTCTCACAGGGTACTGCAAGAGGAGCCCCTGTGCTGGCATGAGGCACGGCAGTGCTATTTCACTTGAAAAGGCCCGTTGTAAAATGAACGTTCCCATTTTGGAAAGTTATACACAAACAAGTGGTAAGGAACTTTTCGAGCACCCTTGCGAGTGTGCTTCTGCCTCGCAGCTCCCTCCATAATCTTGGTGTCACACCAGTGGCAGGCAAACAGCAAACGCAGAACCTCAAGGTTCGGGCAAGAAACCTCAAAGCAAACCTGGGTGTTCTGCAGCGACACCTCTTTGTTGGATGAAACACAGGAACAGGATACGCAATCTGTACCATAACCCATGTTTGCTGGTGGGCTGTTGGCCTGTTTGAGAAGATGAGTGTGCAAGAAGCACAGAGCAAGGGCAGTCCTGGAGGCCCAAGGCCTCTGGGCAGAGCTCCAGGCGCTGGAATGGAGCTGTTACCTGGGACAAACGAGGCTCTGCCATCTGCCAGGGCGAGCTGCAGAGCTGAGCTGGAGGAGGGGGGGAAGAGATCAAAAGGACTTTCTTCTGCAGGCCCCGGGGAGCTCACGTAAGCTGCAGCAATCATCTGAAGCTCATCTGTTTCCAGGACATCTGAAAAGGAGACACCATGTCTTTGGCAGGGGGTCACAAGAGAAACAAGAGAAAGCATTAGGACAAGACATTGGAATTGCCCTCCTGAGAAGCAGCTCATCAGAAAATCATTGATGTCTTCATTAGGGTCAGTGCCCCCCCAAAAAAGGACCACAACACCCACAGGTCTCAGAACAAACATTTCTGGGTAGCTGCAGATTCAGACTCACAAAGATGTGCTTTGCTCCTGCCCTACCAACCATCTTCTTTAGGGGAAACGCTGTTTCTACAGACAAAATGACAAAATGATCATTTTATTTTTTTTAGCTGAAAGGTTAGAACAGTTCCCAAACACAGCAAGTTCCCCCAGCCAGACAACTTGTCTGCCACCCTAGGTATATCTGCATGAAGGCTTCTGTTGTCAAAAAAGAAAAGCAAATCCCTACCAAGGCTGTGATACTGCCAGACATTTCTGGAGTTGATCTGTTCTGATATGGGCACGGTGGCCTTGCTCAGAGCAAGGTTACAGCTGAGTTTTGGGTTGGTGTAACTGCTATGTGAGCAGAAGCTGTATAAGCCATGGGGTGAGTGGCTGTGACAGCCGTGCATCAGGCACAGGAGCTGCATCACTTGTGCTAAACTAGGTTGTTCCTCATCACCAGCCAGGACCCAAAGGCCTCTCCTTGTGTGCAGAGTCTTCTCTTAGGATAAAAGTGTCTGAAAGCTGTGCCTATATGTTTCCCCACCATGTGGGGTTAGCTACACTAGAATGAAACAACCTTATACCAGGCTAATTTCCTCCATCCTGCCTTGTAAAGTAGCTAAAGTAATACACTTCTGTGCATAGGCAAGACTTGACATTCTTTTCATGCTTGGAAGGTTTTATTCGCAGCTATAAAGGCCAGACATTTTATCTTTTTTTCCTTTGTTTAATGAAAGCCTGAGTCCCAGAGAAGAATCTCAGCAGCTTCAGAGCTGTGCTGTGCACGGGGACCTGAGAAACAGACGTACTGCGTGTTATAGATCAGTTAGGAGTTACATCCGAGAAATCTTTTTTCATTAAAATTGGCTTGTCTTGTCTCCACAGCTCCCAGTGGCTGGCATTTGACTGTGCACGGCAGCTTTTTTATTCATGAGCTAATACCAGAAACTGTCTCTGAGCAAAATCCAATGCTAGGTGCAGTCTCGAGGCTTATCCCAGCATTCTTCCACACGCTCCAGTTTTCCTGACGTAGCCATCACTCCTGCACCCAGATTTGGGTCCAGCACTACCCCAGACACAGAGGTGGTTGGAGTAAACACCAAGCTGAGGGCTTGGCCCTCTGCTGCCAAGGGTAAGGTTGGCCAGCCATAGCTGGTGGGGTCGTCGTGCTTTTCACCACTGACTGTTTTTGTGCCCACGAGTTTGGATCCTTCCCTTTTGCTTCTTGAGAATCTGCAGCATCCACATTGGCTACTGCTGTTTTGCTATGAGACCTTGTCAGTCGGGAGGAATGAGGCAAGAAACAGTCTTTTCAACTAACTGTGTTTCAACCATATTTCTGATTTATTTTCTGATGAGAAAAGTAAGTTGTCCCCTGGTGACCTTTCAGGGAGCTGGGCTGCATGAAACCAGAGCAGACTAGCACAGCAGGTCTGAGTATGCTTGGAATAAATAGCCATGGGAGATCTTGAATGGGGAGGACTGGAAGGAGCCCTGATGGAGCTGCCAGCCCAGCAGAGAAGACATGGTCCCTCTGTGGTGGAGGGCAGATTTGCAACCACTAAATGGTGATGGGCCAGAGCAGCCAGCAGTGGAAGGGGAAGCCAGTGGGAGCAGCAAGCAGAAAATGTCTGGTAGGTTTGGCTCAGGAAGGAATGGCTCCTACTGGAAGGAACTGCAGCCTACCCTGGGATGGGTGATAAAGCCTGAAAGGTCTCAGTCCTCTTGGCCACTCGTGCTCTCTAGCAAAGGGCTGCTGCGTTGGAGCCACCCACCAAAGAGGGGGAGGCTATAGTAGCTAATGCTCCTTCTCTCCCCTACCCACCTTTGCCAACTCCACTCCAACCAAACAGTTGTGGCAGGCCCATTCGGTCAGCCTGCACGTGCAAAGAGAGAAGATGAGCCGGCTCATTCCCCATCTCACTCACCTCCCTGGCTGGGATGTGGCCAGGGCCATGCAGGGCTGAGCATGGAGCTGTTAAGAGTGGGCCAGCCCAGCTTTATCCCTGGGGAAGGTCACACTTCATCGCTGAGAACACCTCTGAAGCCACAACGGATATTTCCAAATCTATGTGAAGGCATGCTGGAAGCAGTTTTCAAAGAGACCTTCCCTGTTGATTATATCGTAACTCAGTGAGAGATTACGTGGCGGACCCAGGATGTTGTGACCTGATTAATGTATTTACAGGCTGGTGCCCTTTGAATGATGATACTTGTTTCCTGAAACAAAATCACATTTAGTGACAGATAGAGAAGAGCAGCTATTTCGGAAACCGTTAGAACTCGCTCTGTGTTTATATGTGAAGTCGATGAGTTGTTTATACTCAGGCCAGATTTGAATTGACCTACCAAGTCCAAATTGGCCAGTACAACCAGAAATCTTGACAGCTCCTTAAGGAAATAAAACCACACAATGGTACTACGAAATCACAGAAGTCAGCTCTAAAGGGGAGATTGCTGAAGAGCAGCAACTGGAACAATAAAGCATTAACTAAGAAAATGTGCTGTCACAGGCTCCCATAGAGTGAGCTAGAAAAACCTTATAAAAGCCTGCTAAAGTATTGGATGAAAGGAGACACAGAAGAAAGTTCAGACTACAGTGGACATGCTAAATATAGAGGGAAGAAAACATGAGATGTTCCTAGACCAAGCTAGGTAGCTAAGCAACTAACCTACAAAGAGCCAAGCACAATTCACCCCAAATTCTTCCAAGAACTGAAATGAACTGTTATAACTAATATAAATCCTGAGTCACTGAGCAAAATCTCTGATAAAAGAAGAGATGGGAAGAAAAAATAGTCACTAGCAATCTTTTGCATCCTTTGTACATCAAAACCATACTATATAATGAATTGGGGAAGGCAAAAAATCCATGACACATGCAACGAAAGAATAGACATGAACTCAAAAACGACTTATGTAAAAGCACAGGTGAATACATTTTCAAGTCATACAACCATGCTCCAGGAAACACAAGGAAAGGAGTATAAAAGCCCTTTTAGAAAAACAGATCAATCCTCTCCCCCAAGAGATTGCTTTAAACAGTCTGTTTGTTTTGTTGTGGGTACAGAGTAAAAGTTATGAGAAGTAATTGCATTTCTCCTTTATTTTTTTTCAGACTCTGAGGTAACTTATTTAAAAAGCAAGTTTTAGCACGTTTTTTAGCATATGCTTCCCTTGCAGTGCTCGTCTTCCCCAAAGCACTGCCTGCAGCTGACTGTTCCTCAGTGTGTCACAGCACACGGAGGTTGTGTGCCAGTCCACTACCTGCCTGCTTGCCTCCAAAAAGCAGGGAGCAAGGCACAAAATAAGTCTGAGTTACCACATTTCAAGGATAAAATCTGTCAGTTTCCGCTAGAGCACTGACAGCATCTCCTGTGCTGGCTAAATGGTGATACCGGCTGGAAATGTTTTCAGAAAAAATGCTGCTATAAGCAGGTTTAAGCTGTTACTTGCCATGCTATTGCACGGCCCTGCTGGAAGTCTTTGCAGGCAAACTGAGCTCTTTCAAGGTGTTGTGGGCATGTGTGTTTCACTGCAGAGCAAAAGGAAATTCCTTGTCCCACCTTGCAAGTAAATTCCTTGAAAGGGGCAAAAGTTGTTACATCTAAATCAGTATTTTAAATGTGTTGTTTTACTCAAAAGAACAAAGCCAGTGAAGGTGAATTTGCAAAGACTACATACAGAGCGCTGTATTTTCTCATACATGTGATGACAACTTTGCCTTTATTTAACATTTCGCGAAACAGCCAGATTCCAGATGTACAAAAACTTTGGCCAAACCGCAAAAGCACAAAGGAGGTCAAAGATGCATCGTTAACTACATCAAATATTCCAGACATCAGCCCCTGGATTTAACATGGCACAAATAGTTAGCAAAGGATTTGTATGAAGAGCTGTAAAATACCTTCATTTCTGTCCTGCTGCTGGGAGTGAATTCGTTAGCAAATTGCATCCATTATCTCTGGTTAACGTAATTCTATATGCCTGAAGCCAGGAAAATAATAGGATCAGATTTATGGCTACTGCCAACTGGTGTAGCTCTGACGGCTTTGCTTTAGCTGCACATTTGACATTCAGCTCACAGAATAAGACGCCTACGTTTAGGCACCTACAGGTGTACATCAAAGTTTCCATTTCAGTCCGTGGAGGTGTAAGCAACACTTACAGACAGCTGAATGCTGCCTTGAACTCCACTGGCCACATGGAGTAAGCTCTGCTGAGGTACCCCTGGATGCCTAAATCAAGTTCTCTCACTTCGCGGCCACATCTCCATCTCCCTGCAGCTGACCCGAGGAATCTCAAAGCAATCCTGCTGGGACAGATCTATGTCCGTTGCCCTCCTATTGGCATGGCCAGAGCTTCACCTCCAAAAGAAGTGGGTGTAACTCCTATATGCACGGGAGGATGTTGTCCCTCTCTCTCTGGACTATTAGCTTCCAATTCCCTCTTGTTCACTACTTCCAGGTCTCCATATTAATTATTTAAACAGCCTCTCCTGCCAACTGTCACAAACTTCTGGCTTTAGCATTTTTCCCCCTTCTTTGCAGAGTTCACCAAATGCCGAGTGCCTGGGAAGATGTGTGCACTAACAACAACTCCATGAGCAAGGTAAATCAGACCTCTAGCTGGAGTCAGGAAAGCATTAAATGAGAACTCCCAACTGATTTGCTCTATCATTTAAGAGATATTCAGTGATCACAGTCATCTGCTGGGCTTATCAGTTCCAAAGGGCTGGCAGAATGACTTTCTGCCTCTTTGCTAAATGGAAAAGAGAGATCTTTTCTTCTTCCAAGGAGATGCAATGCTTGCTAAAGACTTGTGCTGCTCAGAGCTTCACTTTGCTCACTTTGCTCATGTCACTTCTTGCCCTCAACTGCTCTGATGAAGGTACCTGTTGGATTTATCCCTTTCTTTATCCCTTTTATAGGTTATTCCACTTACTTAAGATATTTGGAGATTACTTTAAATCTTTTTTCTTCTGCCACTGCTATTTTTTTTTTCCTTTTGATGGCACAATGACAGCTTTGCTCCTAGACGCCTGCTCTGTTCGGACTCCCTGCATGAGCAGTGGCAGCGGCGAGCAGGATTACTGCTACTTCTTATCACCATCAAAGCTGCTCTTCTGGCTGTGATGAGCATGAACATGCATGACAGAGGGGACAGGCAAGCAATGATGGTTACTGGTGGACATCTACTTTTTCAGTCACAGCCCCCATTCCTTCAAACTTCTGGGAAAGTAAAAGCAAACAGAGGGAAGAACTTGTGTAAAGCAGCTCTAACAATCTTATAATCCCAGAGCACAGCGTAGTTATGCAGCAAAATATATGGGGGCAGACTCTGGAAAAAATAAATGACATAATCTGCCCCTTAACATTTCTACCCTTGTGACTGTAAATGGAAATAAGGTACAAGTATCCAAATACCTACTGCATCCTCAGCAACAGCTGTTGCACAAACCCGTGTCATCTAAGGAAGTGCCCACCTATTTGCTCAGACTGTGCAATTGCTGGAGGAAAAGATTCTTCACCGATCCTCGTGTGAAACATTTGTCAGACTGGTGGCACTATTAAAAGGAAATGATTTGCATTTTATCCAAGATCTGTGAAAATACAAGGGCTGAAACTGACACCAAAATATTTTGATTCAAGAAAACAATCCTAATATTAGGATGCAGGGATGGGTTTGGACTAGATTTAATTAAGGGGGGAAAAAGTGGGAGAAAGATTTTTCCTACAGATCAGCTACTGAAAGATGCTTTTAACTGACAAAAATAATACCAGTAAACAAGGAAGTCCCTGAATAAATCTTTTGAGGCATGGGTCCTTAGTCTGATAAAAGATTGACTGAAAACACAGTATCTCATTTCCACGAAAGTATTCTGCATTTAAGACTTTTGGCTCACCTAAGGTACAGGGAAGCCAGCAAAAACACTTCCATCTTTTTCCACTTGTTTCAGGTCAGGAACTTTCTGAGGAACCTAGCACATCCAAAGCAACAGGCACATTTCTGGCTCTGCAGAAAATCTAGCTAGGAATGGAAAGCAGGCAGCAGAGTCAAAAAATTTTGCAATTATTTAACAACAATAGGTGACTATGTATCCACGCTTTTCCATATTTAATGATATTGACCCCTTGTCCCTTCCCATGCCACTGCTTGTAGTACTCAGTTATTGGCTGAAGTGCTACTGCAACATAAATAACCAGTCAATAAATAATGGCAATGTCCCCTGTAAATGATAAACCCAAAAGTGCCAGGCTTTGCATAGATTTCAGCTGGGTTCAACAGTTCCCCGTAGTCCTCTTCTGTGTCCTTCTGGGCCACGCAGTGCCAAAGGACTCTGCGACTTTGTCCCAGCCCTTGCTAAAATGCTGGCAGGAATTGCTGAGCCTTGCTGACTCCTCTTAATGACGAGGCTGTAGCCAAAGGCACTCAGCAGGTTTGAAGAGATGCTCAGCCCCTTGCAGGATTTGGCCCTGACGTATTGCAGCTGTGTCATGATGAAGAAGGATAAATCTGTTACCAAGCTGTGGACGCTGAATTATCCCTGTAGTAGGATGAGAGAAAAGGGGAGATTATACGTACCATGCCATAGCATGGGGTAGTTCATTGTGAAAGGACGCGTTTTGGGAGATTCAGGACATATTTAGGTAGAGTTTGCAGTTCTGGCTGCCTGCACAGATTTTGTGGACGGTGAAAACAACTGTCCTTCTGGCATAATCAGCAGCTAATTCATCAAAAAAGCAGCAAGTTTTCCACCACCAGCTCCCTGTCCTCCTTCTGGAGGCTTGCTGCCCTTCCAGCATCTTGTCCTGGAGCATCCAGCAAACATCTTCCCAAGTGCTGTCCGTGTGCTCCCTGCCCCTTGCTCCCAGGGATGCTGTTCCCTGGACAACGTGCAATGCTCAGCACGGGCATCAGCACCCAGACCCGCAGCCAGACGCGACCCTGCCACGGAGGTCACCTTCTGAGGCTCTGGCAGCAAAAGCCCCAAAATGCTAATTAAAAAAAAAAGATCAGAACGGAGAGGAGCCAGCAGGCTTCAAGCCTCATCAGAAATGTATGAAGCAAAGGCTCCGGATGATGTCAGGAAGCGCCGAGTGACCCAGTCCCCGGGACTTTCACTGAAATGAAGACCACAGTCTAGCGACGGACTGTTAGGACTAATTAAGCTGAATTGCTGTAAAATGGCCATGAGATTAAAAATTCACTGTGAGGATGATACCTGAAGGCCCAGCAGGTCTTTGCGCGAGGGATGCCCTTGTAAAAAAGGATGAAACTGGGGTTCGGCACTGAAGGCAAAATCCCCCCGAGTGACACAAGATGCCCAGGGAGGCAGGGGCGGCGGGCGGCGCTGTGACACCGCGCAGTGCCGCCAGGTGGCAGTGCTTCAAAGCGCTGCTCGGGGCCCAGCACCAGTTGTGTATTCGTGTTTAACTACCCCGAGCAGAGCCGGTGACAGTGTCTTAGGGGGCCACCCAGCCACTGAAGGGCTGGTGGCAAACACGCGTTGCCCCCAAAGCCCAGACTCGGTGCCTCTGTGCACCACGGGCAGCACGTCCCAGCCCAGATTTTGCTACAGCCCCGTTTGAATTTCCCAACGCAGCGGTGACGGCAGGTGTTTTAGGTATGTGCTAGGCTGGGGCTGGATTTTCTCTGTCTTTCAAGAATCAAAATCAACAAGGCAGGTGCGTTTTTGGCTCCAGTTCGCCTCACAGGTCCTCACTGCCACAATGCAGCAGTAGGGCGTTTGTTCAAAAACAGGTCTTCCCTTTTTGCTGTAACCGTGGGGATCATTTGTGGCTATTCAGTGCCTTTAAATCCAAGGTGGCATTGTCCTTTTGGAGGTAAGCAGCAGTGCTGGAACACTGAAAATGGTTTCCCGTATCAAAGGTGGCAACGAGGAGAGCGAAGCCCCGCACGGTGATTGCAGGCTGACAGCGCTGAATGGGAAACATGCAAAGTGTGTCAAAGGACCGGATAGCTTAAAATGTGTATTGATGCATGAACTGCAAGGTGTCCTTGAACTTCAGAGCTAGGGGAGGCAGTAGAAAGAGCGATACCCAGCTCACAAAGAGCCTGGATTTAATTTTGTTTGCAATGGCATTGTACTTGCGCTGGGAGCTGCGAAGGCGCTGAGAAACTTTCTCTGGCATGGGCAGGGAATGGGAACCCCCGTGGCGAGGGAAGAGGGATGCTGACGGGATAAAGTGCTGCACTTCTTGCTGCTCCATGTACCACACATTTCTTTTGCAATTACAGGCAAAGCACTCAGAGCTCCTTACCAGAAAAACCCAAAACTTCAGGCATCTCAGTGATTGTGGATTTAGACTTTGAGGTCTTTGTGCTTGGGTTTTCTGACTGAAAAAAAAAAAAAAAAAAAGGAAAAAAAAAAAAAGGAGAGAGAGAAAATAAACACACCTTGCCCTCTGGAAGCAGAAAAATGTTAACAAATAACACAGGGATAGTGGCCGTACAGATATGTGCAAAGGACAGTCCACGAAGTAGGTTTATCACCAGGGGGCTGATTTGTTTGTCACCAGCCGGATAAGTAAAAGTGCGCTCACTCTGACAAAATCCACCCTGTGCAGAAGGTGTTTGCTAATGGAGAGGCAGCTCTTCAGTTTTCTTGCGATGTCTGGATGGATGCTTGTCATCCACTGTCAAGCTTGTCCACTACAGCGTTTTCAGCAATGAAAATGGCAAATTCCCTGATATGAAGATGGAAACCCACATATCCATTTACTCCTGCAATCAGAGCAGCATTTTGTCTCAGGACAGTGGCAGGTATAGCTGGACCATCTCTCACCACCAGCTCTCTAATTGCTTCTGCAAAACAGCCAGAGAATATTTGGAGGGAACTGCAGGGAAGAACCATGGAAAGAATCGCTCATATTTACATGGCAGGAGCAAACTTCCCGTGTAAAAGCCAGGCTGGGTCAGAGGGCACCAACCTCTGCCATGTGATGGGGACAGCAAGTCTTACCACGTATGGAGCACTAGAAATAATTCTTTCTCCTATGCCACGGCTACCGGGAGTCATGCCCTTGCTGAAGTTCACTCCTTCCTATGGCTCAGCAACCTGCAGAGTAAAAATGAAACCAATCTCCCATTAAATTTTGCACTGAGAATCAAGAGCAGCTTTGGAAAGAAGAAGGCAAGGTCCCCAGCACCAACTGGAAAGATTCAACATCCTTAAGTATTTCAGTTTACTCATATATGCAGCTACCTACAGAGCAGGGGACAGGAAAATCCACCCCAGCTACATCCCACTCACGGGAATGGAAAGTCTCGGTGGATCCACGGGTACAAACAGGGAGCTGAGTATGAGCAGTTGGCAGCACACTGCAGGGTTACACAAGCCGAGTTGTTTAAGGAAATAAAAAAGTGAGATGTGTTAAAAGCCAGCCATTGTCTCCTCCTGGAGAGCCGCCCGCGCTGCAGGAACTTACTGCTTGTCTCAGCTTTTGGGCTGGATTTCATATTTACACAGTCCTGGAGATGGCCCTATCCAGATTTGTGCAACACGCAGCATAAATACAAAAAAAACTCCCTCTGTAGAGGCACCTGTTTGGATTTCTGTTTTTTCTTGCCAAAACATCATATTCTGCCTGATCTAAAGGAACTTGGCCCATCACTGCAGCCCGACATTCTTTGGAGCATCATCAGAGATTTCGAGGCCTACATTAGCTGAGCAGCCGGCAAGCTTCCAGTCCCCCTAAATATTTTCTAAGCATTCGGCTCCCAGAGGAAAGAGATTTAAGAGGAAATTGGCATGCAGTAAAGCTACTCATATTTGTGCTGCCACTATTGGAGAAATGGCTGTGGGCTTTGGCTGTGGGCTTTTTTTGGGGGAAAAAATGTTCATGCAGGTCTCCATGAGCATTTTGACATTTGTGCCTTTTGGTTTGTAGCTGACATTGCCCAAAATAATGAAAAATCAATTCACTGCATCCACAGTTGGGTGCTAAAGAGAGTTAGAGTCTCCATACACTGCTATTTTATCCTTGCCTCATGGCAGTCCATGCCCTTGGCATGCCCTTCTGGTATAACAGACTGGGAATTTGCAGGTTTTTCCTAAACTGAACATGGATCACCACTAAAACTGCTTGGCTCTGCAGCAGATGTTCAGGATAAAACTTGCTCAGTGTCTTCTGAGTGGGGTCCCAAAGAGACTCTGGCAAAGATCCCACACGGGTCAAGGTGACAAGAAGGGCAAGCGAGTCCAGGGTAGTAGCCCAGGTCTGGGAGGGGGAAGAGGTTGGCTCACTCCTTTTTCTGCCTTCTCTTTTGATTTGTGCCCACCACAACCTCTGACAAGGAAGCTGAAGCCCTCATTGGAAATGCTGTGGCTCAGCTTTACCATCCGTGTATTACCCATGGAGCATCTTCAGGTGAAAGGCAGACATTGCTGGACCTGCAGTTATGCAAATTTCCTACATTTATTGGAGTAGTTGAAGGAAACTAACACCACATTGCAAACCCAGTCCAAACAGTCTGACCATGCCTACCACTGTAGCAGCTGCCCTCCGAGTTGGGCAGTCACTTTTCCCCTGGGTTTCCTTGACCAGTGTGTTGTACCACTGCCTCCCTCCATCCTCCCAGCCCTGCCTGTGATACTTATCATGGGCACGGACACCTCCCGCCGGCCCAGGCTGCCCAAAGCCCCATCCAGCCTGGCCTTGGGCACCCCCAGGGATGGGGCAAATCACGAAAAAGCCTTTTATGACTCATCGTTACACCCTATCAGGCCATGTTTTGCTTTGAGGTTTTCAGCACAAAGACTTTATCCCAATAATATCATTTCAGTCTAGGAATGCCCACAAAATGTATTTATAATTTAAAAAAAAAAAGGAGAAGAAAATCATGGAGAAAAACTTCAAGCATGTTATTGTGGCAGGATAATAAAACACAGAATATGTGGGAAAAAATAGGATTTTAAACACCTTTGATATTTCTACCCGAGCTTTCTAACATCTGTACAGGTATAAGACAGGGATCCTAGCTGGGGCAGATGCAAGTATCTCCTGCTGTACAGGATTAAAAGAAGGCATGGATTTTTCTCAGGCTGTGCAGAAGTGCTGCCCAAGTGTCTTGGTTAACAATCATTGCAGGCTTGTATTCTACCAGAAAATATGGGAGCCTTGTCAAGAATCTTATCTTAGCCTACGCTTTTCCTAGGGGAACTTTTCAGTAACACTTGGGATTGATTCTCTAATGCCCAGAAGAATAAAATGCTGACCTCCTATGGCATTCAGGAACCATGATGAGAACTGAGGCTTTCAAATGATGAATACTGGGGCTTGGTTCGAGGAAGGCAAATGCAGAAGGTGAGTTCTTATGGATATTCAACTATTCCCCTCCCCAAATAGGGTATGGCTGGAGAAAGCAGGACCAGTCAGCAGTCTGACTGCTCTGTGAGGGTCTACATTGTTAAATTCTATTTTATTTCTTTGGTCTGAATCCGTATTTATAAACACTCTGTGTTTACCCTTATAATAAAGCATCATTGCTGCTACATCACAAGGCCGCAGTGCCCTTCCTAGGGCACATAAGCTGCAGCAAGGGATTAGGGAATAGGCAGTCTTCTGGAGTCTGGCTGGAAATGTTGCTGGACCCATGCACACGAGGGAGAAATAGTCTGGGGCAGCAGGGAGGGCCGCCTGTGAGCCTGTGCATGGACTTCTCTCCATGATGATTGCACTTGAGAACTCCCAATCCGTCACAAAGCGTCAAAAACACCATCACCTCTGAAAGGGAACAAGGTTAAGTGAATTGCCAAGGTCACTCGGGAGCCTGAGCAGTAATACAAGCTTCTGAACCCTTACTGTCTTGCAAAATGACCAAATTGCTGTCTCTCAACATGGGTTTTAAGTTTAACGCTCACTACAAGAAGCTAGAGCTGCAAACAGCCATAGTTGTTTTTTTTGCACCGACTGATAATAAAACCAAACATAAAATATTATGAATAAACATTTTTTCATGAAGTGCTTGTAAAACTTGTTTTGCAAAATTGTTTTCTATGTTTCTGTGCATGTTCAAGATTTGCACTGCCACAGTTTGGCTGTGTTAATCTTTAACTAGCCTACACAGCACATGGGCTGATCGGGTAGACGGCTCTGGAGGGAAGAGGACGGAAAATACAGCCATAAGGAAGGAAAAATGTGTAGGAGTTCAGTTTACAAACCAGTCAAACCAACCCATGGGCTATAAATCAAGATGAAGTTAATGTGTCTTACTTCAAGAAGGCCCCGAGCATTGAAAAAACGAAGTCTGACTGAACTAATGAGACTGATTTGAACATAATGAAAGAGAAATTTGGTGTTGGTGTGACAGCAGAGCATCGCCAGGAGCAGCCTTTGTGAGATCTGTTCTATTGCAGACATGCTGGTTTGATTCTTGGCATCACCGAGTGAGGGATGTTCATGCAAGGAAGCGGATCCCAAATCATACATTTCTGGAGCTGTCAGGAGCTGGATACTTGGAGCTACCTCTGAAGTGAAGCAGCTGCTTTTTGTTGTTGCTTCGGATTATGGGAAGAAGAGTAGGGCTCTGTGCCAGCCTGCCTGGCTCCCCCAAATGCTTACAAGCTCCCCTTTTGGCACTCTGGTCAAGATTTTATGCTCTCGAGGGGGATGGCACATGAAAACAAGTAATACTCAGACTGCTCTAAGATCCATTATTATTGCAGCAACAACCAGAACCTAAGGGGAAGAACAGCGGTCACCTACACATCCTTCCTTGTGATGCTTCCCTGCCAGACTGAACTGCTCCTTGCCTGGGGTTGGGTGATTCCAGGTCTTCCCTCATCCCGCACCTCCACTGCTCCTTTGTCAGCAAACCCATACTAACAGGCCCACGAGAGAAAAGCCAGGACCAGGCAACAAATACACTGCTCAGCTGCCAGCCTGCACACCCTGGTGACACTGCTCGGTCTGGCCTCTTTTCTGACCTAAGTATATTGCTTACATGTAATTGGTTCGGTGACTACCAAATTCTGGTGTTGTATCATGCCCTCTGGACACCATTTTGCCCCAACACAGCTGTAAAGGCACAGAAGGGTGAGATCAGCCCTACACTCAAAAGAGAGTCTGTGACTCAATCAGGATCCGCATACGGCAACACCAAACAGAATTCGTAAGTTGTACAGATTTCCCAGATTGCTGCCCCACTGTTTAATTCACGTACCACAGCTGTCAATACTGATTTGCAGCTGCCTTGGTCAGTGTGCACAGTGCTGGGAAGAACCTATTGTAAATGGACTTTTTTTTTTTTCATCTTTTCCTGCCGTCACTTGGACATATATCTCCAAACATG
The DNA here is from genome assembly GCF_964211835.1 of Anser anser. Classification (NCBI taxonomy): domain Eukaryota; kingdom Metazoa; phylum Chordata; class Aves; order Anseriformes; family Anatidae; genus Anser; species Anser anser. The sequence goes on from NC_139724.1 coordinate 70,096,829, forward strand.
ACCTCCAGGGCCTTCTTATCTTTGCAGAGGAGTAGCGTGCGTTACCTCTCACGAGGACTTCTACAATCGTACCTTATCCCAGCTGGTCACATAGACTCAGGAGTTTGCTCCAGGCTTGCTTAGCCATCTCTCTGCTACTGCATACGCATTGGAAAGCATTTCATAGCCCACTCAGCTCCTGCTCTCAACCACCTCATAAATCCACCCTCCATCCCAAACGCTGAGACGCGCGCCAGACCTTACAACCTGGGGTTGCTTTCTCTTAAGCATACTCTCAGCTCTCCTTTAGGCAGCAGGGTGAACAGCCAGATTTCCAGGAACTCAGATAAAATGCTGCTACAAGAGTTGTCATATCAGGAGCTGCGGGATTTCGAGCGCTCTGGAAACCTCAGCCTCTTTTTTTGGGCCTTCTGGATCCAGAGCTGTTTTATTAATCTGGGCCTCGCTGGCTGCGGTATCACTCGAGACGATGTATTTCAAACAAATGTCTGCTTTCCCCTCCAGCATTCAGAAAGGAATGCCAGTGACCCTGAACTCAGGCTGTAAAATACTGTGAGCTGGGATGCTTTTCAGAGCTCTCATATCTTTACAAGTGAGGGCCAGTTTATGGCTCTCCTGAACGGAAAGGCTTGGCAGACATATACAGAAGTGGGCACTGCATCTGGGTCATCATATGAGAAACAGCAGGGTGAAGTTTACTGAAATAAATAAATAAATACATATATATACTCTTTGTGCACAGCTGATTTTATATTACTGGTAGTCTGCTTTGATATTACATCATTATTAAGTAACCGCTCTGCCAATTTTATCTAACTGTGATCCCTTATGTCACCAAGGCAAATTAATTTTCAGGAACATATTGAATACATGGAAGAAGGGAAAAATGTTTTATACACTGTTCTTTGTTTCTTTTCTTCTTTCTTAGTCTCAAGGAAATACTCCTCATTAAAATGCAGTGATATTTTGCCTGTCTTCTTGGCTGAAATTAATTAATTAATTTAAATTAAATTCTTTGAGAATTGTATATTCACCAAAGTTTTAACTTTCAAATTATTTTTTTAATTGTTTAGTCCTAATTTTGTCCTTATTATGCATCTGATGATATTCCAATCATGAAAGGATTTTGAAAAAATACGCTCAGCTTGTTATATAATGAAAGCTAGAAGAAAATAAACACACGTGAAGATGTTTAGCATCGGATCCTCTCAGTTTTCTAAAGTTCCGAGTCTTCTGAATTTCCATTGAAGTTGTTGAAAAAAAATCTGTGAAAAATCAGATCATGAATGGCTAGTGATGAGTTTGTAGCTAATAAATACGTTTGTTTGTGGCTAATGACAAAACTAATGTTTAGATGTATTCTAGAAGATCTGAAAAACCTACTTGAAAAGGTGAGCTTTCATTAAGGTTTCTGTTGTTTTGAAATTCCATTTTACATTTTATTCCTTATATGTCTTTGTCCCGTGAGCACTACAGACACGTAACTATGGTATAGTTACCTTTATATTCCAAATGAATCTTAAAGGCCTGCACAGAACGGACTTCATGATGAAGAAAGTCGGGACTATGATCACTTTCCAGTTCTGCTTCTCACTTAATCACCAACATGAATCTCCTCACTTAAGCACCAACACTTCCACCACCATCTGTGTTTTAGGAGGAAGCTCTGAATCCCACCATAGCCTAGGAAAATGCTCCAGACTGAATCCCAGTTTCACCAGGATGTTTAATGGCAATCATGGGAAAAGCCTCCAAATGCAGGTGAGTGCCAAGAGTTTGGGTGCATCCCTTGCACTGAAAGACCAGTTGGTTTAAGAATCACCGTAAATCCCAGCCTCGGCACTCGGCTCTTTCACAGTCTTGTACATCCGACTCATCCCACATATCCCTAGCCTGGATGTGGAAGTCACAGTGCACCTCACATCTCAGCCCTAAACTCCCTGAGCCAGACGGGATCTATCTGATGGCATAGCTGCTCTCCCCTGCTGCTCTGGGATGCTGCAAGACCGCTGCTTAATGGTGCGGATGTCAAAGGCCATGTTAGCACTTAGACAAATAGTGAAAAACATCAATTGATCAACTTAACCTGCCTCTGAGCAGTCACTTTGTGCAAACGGCATGGGAGGGTGGAGGGGGGTCACACTTAGTGCTTCTCAGTCCTTTCTAAATTCAGTCTACTCAATACAAATGGTGCTTGTAGGGTTTATTTTTAACCTCCAGGCCTGTGAACTCAGGCTGGGAAACAAGTAAAGCCAAGTCTTCACTAGAAATAGTTACACCAGGCAAATGACCTTACTTGCACATGTAGCTGTGTAACCAGTGCAGCCCATGAAGGCACCCAGAGTGCTGCCCTCACTATATATTTGTGTTAAGGGAGAGCTTCATGCCTGATCAGCAGCTGAGACAGCACGGCAGACACCGTACAAGCAGCAGAGTAGTCCCGAGCCCAAAGCACTTTCACAATAAACAGGCTGGGAGGAATGGCTATCAGATCAATTTGCACGCTGGTTGTTTAACACGGGTTCCTCACAAGTAGGGTTTCTGCCATAAGTGGCTTTGGCTCTTCAGATATCCACGAGGCGAGATTTCTGGGGGATGCAGCCGGCTGTGGGTGGGCAGCAGAGGCTCCAGGGCTCTCTCAAAGGGCTGGGATGCTGCTCTTCCTTGTCCTGGCTGCCTCTCACTGCCAGGCCAATTCTCTCCCCCATCCCACCTGGGGACGGGGAGCCAGCGGCTGGGTGGTGCTCAGCTGCCTGCTGGGGCTAAACCACGACATGAATCAGTTTGGAAGATAGCGAGCCACCGAGCATATCTGACACCGTTAGGTAGTGAGTGGTTAAAGCCCCGAGGTAGTACAATATTACTTGTCTCCCCTAACGTCAGCAGAACTGACATGAGTGGCAAGCAAAGCCACTAAATAAGAAAACGCCAGCCTGACAGCCATTTTTCAGAGTAAACCTGCCCTTTATCTCACCCAAACAAAAGTGTGCATAATGTTTTTCACAGTCCCAGGACAACCATAATAGTTGCTGGCAGCAGATCTACTTTTATCATTATCAAGAGCCTTGTGATTATGTGTTGTTATTGCTTCCTGTTGAGACTGTTACAGTGAAAACCATTTGTGGAAAATTAAAATGAATAAAAGCTTAAAAACACGGTATCACGTTTTGCTGTTATCCCTTAAGGAACAAAATTAAACTATCTAGGTAGTGGAGAAAGCTAAGGGTTCTTGTAAATAGGGACATTGATTTGCCAGGGTCTTTACATCTAACAAACGTGCTTTATCCTCGACAATTTACCCTGTTTGCATCGAGGAGAGCTCGGTCATCATTTAAGCACAGAACCAGGTACACCTCCTAGCAAAGAAACCCACGCTGGGCTGAAGCACGTCCACCTGAGAAAGGCTTGCCTATAGGGCAGCCTGATCCTTTGGCAGCCTCTGGCACAGACTAGAGAAGCACCAACTGGAGTAGAAAAAGCTCAGAGAAGTGTTATTAGATGCGTATCATCTGGGCCAACCTTCCTGACTTCCTTTTATCATCTGGGCCAACCTTCCTGACTTTTATTCCTCCATCAGAGCAAATCTCTGGGGAAGGATCTAGCAGGTACACCCCATACCACAGAGCCTGGAAAGGCATGTGCCTTCTGAAGGTCCAAGGCCACCAAAATTCATGTCAGCGATAGAAATCCACAAGCAAGCACTAAAATCTAGAAGGTCTTTCCATTTACGTCTCGTTCAGGACTGATCACCAAACTGCCTATAGGATGAAGGGAAATTTTAGGAGTGACTTTCTCCTTCCCAGTCTCAAGGGATTAAACTTGCTGAGGCTGCGAAATGACGGAGACATTTTCATTTCTTCTCATTTTTACATCACTGATCTCACAGAGGATGACATTGGCTATATGTTCCTTATCCTCAGTTCGCAGGGATCCTGCAGGGGAGTCTCAAGACAAAAGTTATCAGTAGATAAAAGAGGGCCTCTCTACAGATTTCACTGTGTTTAGCAAGCATGGGTAAATGAATATTTTATTGTAACACAAAACCCAACTAAGATCTAGGAGAGAGACCGCCAGCAGGAAATGTCAGAACAACACGAAACACTGTGCAACACCTGCTTTACACTGCCATTAACTCCACTGGCTGCACAGGGTGGTCCTCCTGATTTCCAGGGGTGGACGTGACAGGAGAACTCAGCCCAGAAAACCTTCTGTGTGTGAACCGTGGAAAAGGGAACAACTGCCAGCAGCTGGCCAAAAGGGAGAAACGCAAAAGAAGCACAGCCAAGAAGCCAGGTTAAGGAGAGGAGAGGACTCTACAGAGCCACAAATCACAAGAAGGCAGCATAAAAATGCCTCGTTAATATCCACTTTCTGGAGCAGGCAGGACAGCGCAGGGCTCTGCATGAAATACTGACGGTGACACTGAATGCTGCTGCAGGGGTCTAGGCGGGGGGGAGCTGGTCTATAGTGGGATTTGTGCCGGAGCAATTTTTGTATTATTATTGAAATACGTGAATCTTGACCATCGGGTGACACCAGGTGCCCTCCTCCTGCAAACTGCTGCCTGTGATAGGAAAGCTATGAGCCCTGATTGCTTCTGAGCGAAACTTTACAGGCTTTAGAAAAAGGGAATGTGAGTTTCATTCAACTGATTGGAAAGTGGGGCACACAGGGATTACAGGTGTTCCCGAAATTGCTCTGGATGCTCAGCTGGCTTCTGATGAGCCTTAAAGGTGATTCTGTGAGCCCTACCTTAGTGAGTGAGGAACAGCAGCTGCTATTCCCCACTGAATTGTCACGGTGATTTTAAGGCAGAGAAAAATTTTGTTTCCTATGGAGAGAATTGCTACAGAGAGTGTTTTTGGCCTCTTTCTCTGTGTTAGTCTTATGCAAGAACTTCACTTCAACTCTAATTTTTCTTTGAATAGATTTTGTGAGGCTGCAGGCTGACCCGAAAGCCCTCAGCAAGCAGAAGAAAAATGCTCGTGCCAACAGCTCTGTGATAGCCTGCGGCAGCTCAGCAGTGCACTGAGCAGCCAGAGCATCTGAGTGCCAGTTTGGGAGCCCATTGCTGCTCATCTGCACTGCCTAATTGGCAGAAAGGCTGTAATTGCTACAAGTCAACAGCACCGAGAGTTCAACATAGAAATCAAAGAGGGGGGCAAATTAGACGACTGTACATGGCAGGTACACGCTTCTAGCAAGAGACCCAAAGGCTGTGCACCTTTCAGAAGGAGAACTATAAAGCAAATTCCTAACATGTGCATAACCTCCAGCATGCAAATGCACCGGCCTCAGAAAATACTGATGAGCAGGGAAATTGTCATGAATTTAAATATCTCGCAGTGTCGTGGCATAGAAGGGGAGCTTTACATAGTTAGGTTAGGAAGCGAGAAGCATTCGCTTTCTTGTGTAAAGAATTTATGAGACATATCTAGGCCTTTAAGACCAGACATAATTCCTTACTGCTTAAAAGAGGAAAGCAGGTTTCCAGCTCTGATGTATCTCCATTTGCAAGGAGCGGTGGGACTGAAAGACAAAAGAAAAAGACCTGAGTGGTTTTTTTATGAACAACTAAAGGAAAGGCAGCATTAGTACTGCTTTCATACTGATACCTCTCTAAACTGTTTTGTCACAGTACTGTTCCACCTGGCACCCAGAGCTGCCACCCCACCTATGTGCTGTTATGGTATGGATTGACCTTGGTGTATGGCCACCAGTGCACGGTCACCTTGGAAAAGTCATTAGGCATCCTTGGAAAATAGGATATTTCAGGTTCACCCAAGAAATCGTGGTCTCTTCAAAGAGTACTGAAAGCCTTTCTTGGCTGTTCAGTATTTTGGGGTTGGCTTTTCCTTGCTCTTCACTCTGTTGCCCCGCCGAATGTAAAGAATTATGACTCTGGTGCAATCCCATTCTACTGCCATTGATGTGAGCACCCCTCAGCAGCAGCCAGGCCCACTCTGTGAATTCAGCTCCAACCTCTGCAAGTGAAACAGCAGCCTACAGGCTGATGGCCGAGAGACATGTTCAGGCCTTCTGACTTAGCCGTCAGGCAGTGACTGTGGCACGTTAACCCCTCTACTCTTCCTTTTTCTAACTAACGATACCTAAACTTTCAGAAACACCTCCCAGTGAAGCGCACAAGACACATCCAAGGTTTACTTCTTTTGATTCACGTAACCCAACTACATGGCGCTCTGCCTAGGCTCTCACACATTTCCTCTGCAGCATCATCTTGTTTCCCACTTCTCTGCAGACTCACAGAAGAGCAGCCAAAACATGAGAGCAGAGCGGCTTCAAAGCAGTAGTGCCAGCCTGCCCTATAAATAATGCATGGAGATCTTTTGTAGTGGTGAATTTCGCTTCTGAATCGTAAATAGTGTTATCTTTCCCATTCCTGCCTTCTGCTGCAGCCTTCCCCGTAACCCTCGTAGAAATAAAGTTATGTAAACAGCAGATTTGAAGCTCTTTTTTTTTTTTTTTTTCTAGGAGTTCGGCTACCCACTGAATGGCTCGTACTACTCATTGACTTCACAGGAGAGTGGTTCTCCTTTTCCAGGGAGCAGAGAGCTGGGGAGCTGCTGCTCAAAGGAGAAGAGGCCTTGAATTGCAACAGTGCTGCAGTGCTCAGTGAGACAGGACATTAAATACCGTTTTTATAAGTAAACAGGGTTGTGTCCAAGAAAAGCCTGACCTTGACCATCCATTTTTTCCACTTCAGAGAGGAAAAGAAAAAAAAAAAAAGAAAAAGGCTTCAAATACTGGCAAGCCAAGGGTAGAAATTCTAAGATCAAATCAGATATTTTCCTATAAGCCAAAATCTAATTACCTCTGACTGCTGACTTACAGATAAGGCGCTAAGCCAGTACACTGAGGTGTGAATAATTGCCTGAGATACATGTGAGTGCAGTTCTCTTCCTTAAAACAAACACAAAAGTGTAAGACTTGTAAATTTAAGAGATATTGGCACATTACTTTGTTTGCTTTGCTCACGGAGACAGAGAGCCTGCTGAAAGTATCATTCCAGCTAGGAAAAAAAGTGATTACTTCAGGAGTTCAAATGTGGGGTTGAATGTTGCACTTGCGTGGCTGAAAGGTCCCCGGAATGAAAGGAACACACAGCTCATCGTAAAGCCTGAATTGTGGCTCGGTGCGTTTATAATTGTACCAGGCGTGCTAATGGCCCTGAAGCAGACATTAAGTGCCTGAGAAAGCACCCATGCCTTCTGCAGAAAAACATAAACAGATACTAAAAGCAAGGGCGATAATAGGTTTAAAAATAATGCCCTGCAGACCTCCACCAGCTGAGTAATATTTATATAGATGCCTGCCAGACACAAAAGCACCCAGAGGAGTACTTACTGTCACCTCCTCCTAGCCACCACTTTGGTCTTTGGCTCTCTGAGACGGAGCACAGAGGAAACAATGCACTTGGCCTCTCAGAAGTCCACAGAGATCACTGTTGACCAAAGGGATCCACTTTTTGCTCTTCTCACCCTCTGTTCTGCCTTGAGAGGCTAAGCTTGACTTGGTCACCCTCGCCTCAGAGGAACTGGGACACCAAGCTCTGAACTAGGCCCTGCAGTTGTATCCGTATTTTTGGATCTCAGCAGCAGAGGGCTACTGTGATCGAGTACCCCAGTTCTCAGATGGAGCCATTCCTGACTCATGTTTGTTTTCCACAAGGGCAATAAACAGAAGGGAAGCACTGTAGCAACCCAACCTTTCTGACTAAATAAGCACTACATTTCCCAACAGTTAAGATGTACCAGCATATAAGATGCAGATCCTCTCCACCATTAACCATCTTCCTCCTCTTTCTCAGGTTGTTGCAAAGCAACATCTCAGGGTAAGAGATGCTCTGAATTGCTGACCCCTTTTTTCCTTCCTTCTGCTTCTGCAGAGACAGCGTTGGCCATGGAGGGGGCAGGACGGAGAGCCCAGAGTGGCAATTGCTGGCTGCTGTGCTCTGGTGGCGTCCCCATGGCTCTTGGAGTGGCCTTCTGCCTCCGTCACTTCCAGTGCTGGGAGCTGTGGCAACATGGGGACAGCACACTGGTGGTCTCTGTATCCTTTCTTCTCCACCTCCCTGGATTTTTATGTGTCCCAGGCTGTCACCACCCCCCTGTGCAGTGGGCATCCGACTTCAGGTGCAGCCGCTGAGATACCATGGCTACGTACACCAGCGATGTGGTTGATAAATCATGGCTGCATAATGTCTTAAAGGACTGGCCTTCACTAGCCTCATCACTGCTGTTCTGTTCCCCAGCAAAGCATGTGTTCTTAGTGACTTCTGGCATTTTCACCACCTGGTATTTTGTCCTCTGAAAACTGGGCTCTCCCCACCTATCCCAGGAACAGGTTGACGGCTGGGTCACCTCGGTACAACTGCTTGCAGCACTTCCCTCCTCTGACATTTCTATTCCCTCTCAACCACGCTGGATCATTAAGGGGCCTGTTACATAGATCATTAATTATTATTTATGCAGAAACTCAATTGAACACTTTGAACTTGAAAAATTATGTTCCTAGCTGAAAAGTTTTCTTTTTCAGGTTCCTGACACACTTGTCAGTAAGTTGAGCAGACTCACGTCACTTCCTTGCTGGACGTCCATTTGTGCCCTCCAGCTCAGTCCTCACCACCACTGTTAGCCTCTTCTTAGGAAGAAATGTCAAAGAATAATAAAAGCTAATTATTGGAATTGTGGAAAAATTATATAAGATAAGCTTCCCTTTTTAATGATATAAACCTTCATTATCACATGCAGCTGTGCTTTCCTCAGGCATTTTCTAGCAGTGACTCTTTTAGGCACCAAAGAAGAAAGCTCCAAAGCACTGTGATTGAAACTGTGCCAAACCTTATTGACAAGGAAGCATCAAGGCTTTGGAGGGATATGGAAGAGAAGCCAATAGAGAAAGAGCTACATTATATATAAAAATACACTATAGAAAATACCCAAAGGGAAAAAGTAACTAGACTTGAACAAGTGTGACAAAGACACTTCAGCCTCAGTGCTTATATTTCTGTTGAAATCTGTTGTGGAGAACTGATCAGGAGGCTGAAATCAATGAAAGACAACAATTCACAGGTTTCACACAGCGATGATCCTCTGTGAATCACTTGGATGGATGGGAAAGATGTGGCTGCTCACTTTCTGTTAGAAATTAGTAAGAACTGGGTTTTCAGACTCCCTAAGGGACTTACAGAAATGAATGCTAAATTCACTGTCATAAAAACTCAATCTGGAACTGCATAAAGTTAACAGATGCATGGAAACAAAGTAATTGTCAGCAAATGGGAAATTTTAGCCTGGAAATCTGTACCTACAAAGCAGGCAGACAGCAGGCAGGTAAAGGAAAAACTTGGAGGTCCAAATGTACTCAATACAATGACACCAAAAAAAATAAAAACAATAACAACAACAAAACCACTGCAAAACAAAAATAAACCATTCTGTGTCTGACAACTGCATTTCTACAATCAAACCTCAAGCCCTTCTCACATAGTTCAAATTCTTGAGCGATCTTACAAGTGCTTAAGTTTGGGGCAGTCGCATGTGTCTGTGCTTTGGCTAGAAGCTCCTAATGTTTCAGGTGCCTAGTTCCTACAAGGAGCTTACTCAGTTATGATTATCTGAAAAACAAGGTGAAGGTGTTCATTCGTATTCACAGTGCAGTTTAATCCTTACCAGAAGAACACTCCCAGCATCCCAAAACAGTGCATAAAATGGTAATTGCCTGGTCATGATTTTTGAGACACTAAAGAAAATAAATGGCTGAAATTCTAGCAAAGTTACAAATGCCACCATTTTAACTTGCAATAATATAGAGAGTAATTGCTACCCAGGAAGATTCATCTGCTTAATAAAACTTAAATGCCACTGTAATCTGCTTGAATCCTGTCTTCCCTATCCATGATCTTTTCAGTGCCCTAGAAGTGAACCCTTGTAAGGAGACCCTAAGGAATGTTTGAATTGAACCTCTATGACATCTGCAGGCTGAGACAGCTGAACTCCTCACCACAGCTTTTCCAGCCTCAGTTTCCAATGCCGCACTCTGAGTCTTGGGGGAGTCAGCCCTCCCTGCCCCTTCATACTTCCTCATGCAATCTTTGTGGACAAATTTGGGCTGCCGAGCAGAGTAGCATCTGCTCATCTCTTCAGTTATCAAAGTTCATATGAATGAATTTAAAATTATTTAAATTCTTCACCCCCAAATTTATCCAAGTTAGATCCAACACTGCTTTTCTAAATCTTCTTTGCAAAAATTGTCCCCATGGAATGGGCTGGAGTCTTTCTGTTTCCCACATACTTTTCCCAGCCACAGCATTACCTTTATCAGCTGGGCCTTCAGGATAGCTACAGGGGCCTATCAGTGAAAATCCCTCAGACTCACAGCAGAGTCCTGATGGGGTTCCCAGCTTATCACACGGGCAGACTGAGCCACCCTTTAAGTTCCTCTGGCTCTTCTTCCGTGGGACACCCCACAGCAAAGAGGAGCTGTTCTGCAACTTCAGCTGGCCCACTGTAGTTCAGTGACAGTGTAAAATGAAGTGTCCCAAGACGCTGTTTTTAAGTGGGAAAAAGCTGCTGGAAGCCACATTCAAATCTCCTTTCCTGTTCTTGTTAGTGCCCATATTGTAAAGTCCCAAACAATTGTTCTTGAAATGCTGTTTGCAAAAATAGCATTTGGATAGTTTGCACGCTACATTTCCATCTGGAACAGATCTTTTTTTCAACAGTTTGAAACACATGGATATTTAATGGAACCAACTGTCATGGCTTGAATAATGGCATCATTGAATAGAGAGCAAAGCTCACTAAGTGATTAATCCCAAAGAGCACTGAGCCCTCCAGGTCCAATTCTGCAAAGCTGTTAAGCATGGATGTACGTTGTTTTAAGCAAGCTGCTATTGCAGCACCTTGCAAGATTTATTGTTAGTACTCCAAAGGCACATATCGATTACTGGAATGTGCAGAACTGAAACAGTCAGAAAGCGTATCTAGAGTATTACATCTGGAGCAGTGTATTTCAGTTCACTGTTCCATCCACTTTACCAATACAATCTCGCTCCTGTTGTACCTGTTCATCAGTATTCCATGCACAGCTATCCTGTCTTGTTTTTCAGTCAAAACCTGTTAAAACATCTCAGAATTTAATTGATTCTAAGATCACACTGAAGTCCATTGAGCTCCACAACCACATCCTTGGGAAACATTTGATAAGCCATCTGCGCGTACAAACACAGTATCTGCTTTTCTTTATCAGGCACAACAAAACACAGTTCAACAGTCTCCAAGTCTACATCCAAATATAATGAATGACTGGACGTAGATGCAACTTTTGCCTGATTGACCAGACCGAATTCATCAGTAGCTGAACTCTGAGAAAGTCGATAGAGTTCTGTGACTACAGACTGCAGGGGTCTCTGTAGTAGCAAAAGACTTTTCATGCTTTATCTACTCTAACAACTAAAAGCAATGCATCACATAGCTCTCTGGACTTATAAGCTTTTCAGATTTAAAACAATTTCTGTGGTATTTGGTACTGTAGTTTCTAGCTAGCATTATTTAAAGTTTAAAAAATGACACTAAAAGAACAAAATGCATGTATTTATTTCAACTTGTTCCTTTTATAAAAGTCCCATGATTTCTTCCACAGTGCACAGTGCACTCCTGGATTTGGCAGTACATATAACCTGACAAATTCTGTTACTGACAGCGAGGCCGTAACATGGCTGTTCCCATATGATTTAATCACAGTCATGCTAATGAGATAATATAGTACCAAACTGCATTTTACATCTGTTCCTTCCTTGCAAACAAACAATACAGCAGCGTCACGCTGGAATCATCCCAAACTGTGCAATGTGGCTATCTCGAGATGAGAGGTGGCTTTGAGCAATCACTGTCAAATACTACAAGGCTGGGGTTTTATGAAAGGCTGCTGGAAGCCAGCTCTGGCCAGGGCTATACCCTTCTTAAGGGGCCAAACCCAGGTACCTCAGGCATAAAATCAACTTGGGGGCCCCTTTTCCACGGAATATGAAGCCTGCATATCCTTTCCTCCCATTATCACACTGGTGCTGCCTCACAGAAACAACAGAAGTAGGCACAGTTGTTGGTTTCTTTCTAGTTCTTAAGGTACGTACAACCCTTTGTCACTGTGCTCGAGCACAAATAGAAGGCCAGGTCCTCGGCATGCTGACAGCATACGGGTCTTCCACCCTGAAATTCCGCCCGCTGGCAGCCATTTTGTCCCCACGTGCAGCTCTCAGGGCCTACAAAATGGCGCCTTGTCTGGGGCACACAAAGTGGTGCCCTGGGTACACAGGTCACAGGCTGTGAATTTCCCTCCTCTTTTCTGTCTGTTTTCGGTGCTGAGCTCGCAGATCAGACTGGTCTGCAGATTAGCAGCCTGTACAGACAGCCTGTCTCTAATAATTTCCTTCTCTCTGAACTACTGAACTCTTCACTGCTTTGTCAACTGCTGCCTCCTGTCTACCCTCACCCTCTTCAGTTCAGACACTGAATCTCAATTTACACTTAAAATATCATTATCATTGGCATGATTCTATTAATATACAGTAACAATACACAGATAACTGCAAATTGTGTTTCCAGGTTATGCTTTAAATATTTGTTCTGTTTTAATCACTACATTTCTTATTCTGTTCCAAGCAGGTGAGCACTACCATCATGAGTGCTGCATTGATTCTTTCACCACCCCAAATTCGTATCTACCATATCTATCCATTCTCTGAGACATGGTATGGAGTAGTGATGACAAACAAGCATGTTCCTGGCACCTGCAGCTTCATTGGGAAAGAAACAAATAATTGGCAAAATACTGATGAGACCGTGCCACCACCTCAGCAACTTCAGCAAGGAATATGCAGACTGACAACAAGATGGCAACCGAAGAAGAAGCCCACACTTTGTGTGAGATAGGCTGGAGGGGACTGAAGCTTCATTTACAGAATTAAGGGCCTTCTGGCTTCCCATTCCCTGCTTCATGAAATGTAGTTAAGTTTGGATCATAAGAACTACAAAAACTCTGTCTTTCAAAAGAGTTGTTTCCAGGGTGAACAACCAAACTGGCCCTTAAAGGGAAGGATGAGCACATCTGCAGCCTGCAGGCTGTTCAGACTTGAGGCCAAAGCAACCTGTTTTCGTAGACTGGCATTCTGACCTGCACAAATCCTCATCTTGTCTGCTAGTACAAGAAGCTATAAAATGGGATTAAAAACCACTCTGCTTTTCCTAAAAATGTTTGCCTCATCATTGTTCTGCTCGTCAATTCTAGACATCCAGCGTTGGAAGGCTGGCAGTCTTCAGCTGGGTATTACTCTTTGTCTTGTGCTTTGGCAAACTTAATCTGTGTCATATTTGAGGCATGCATATGTGTATTCAAAGAAGTGCGGAATACAGTCAGTATCAACTGAGATTTTGGGTTCTGAGTTTTTCTTAGCGGATTCATGTATACCTTGACATGCCTCTGAAGTGGTCAGGCAGTTGGATTCAGTCTTTGTAGGTCTTCCAACTGAACTATTCATGCCTCTGTGTGCTACAGGGGCAGCAGCACCTACACCAGTTACAGCCTTCTGCTCTCCATGGTCAACACACAACCAAGCCACACTATGCCAGACAGCCTAACAAGCATCTCCCCTGCCAGGATTACAGGCATCCATGCCATTAGGTTTTCCTCGAGAGAGGTGCTGGCTACTCATCTTCCCAGGCATTATGTGCAGCCCACAAATCACTTTGTCAGTGAAGCTCTTCTCAACAGAGCTGGTCAGTCACCCAGGCAGAAGCTGGTTGCTTTTTTCAGGTTGGCAAGAACTGGGAGGAGTATGTTAGTGTCCAGAGGACCAGCTGTTTGCCAGCAGTGTCCAGAAAAGCTCATGCCCGCTTATTCCAAACTCTGAATTTGATGATAAAATTCCTGGCCTGATGTATGTGAGGTATCTGGTGGCCCTCCATGTATAAACTGCAAATCTAAATGGCAACTAACCTTGAGGAGGCAATACAAAAACTTGCTCACATGTCATGTACAATTAAAGTTTTAAATGGACAAGGTATAAATCTGACCTCACTTGAAAGGGAAAGTAGCAAAATGCATTTTTCCTAAGTTCACCATGTTTGTCTTTCCAGCTTTTAGCTACTAGTCTGATTTTTTTCCCAAGTGTTGCATGTTTGCACTTGTACTTGGAGAGCTGGCCAAGGTCCAATACCCATTAAATCCATTGCGGGCCTTCATTTACTTCCAAGTCCAGATCTCTCAACAACTGTTTAAATGTGACTAATTCAAACTCCATCACAATAAATTGTTTGAGCTATATAACTGTATGTATGGGAAACAGCTAATTATCTGCAATAAAGAATGTTTTAAATTTTGCAAGTGTTCTTTTTTTTTTTCTTTTTTTTTTTTTTCCATAGCAATGAAACATACTGGAGTCCCTATAACCCATTCTTCAGAATTATTTCACGAAGACAAAATCAATTATTCAATGCATTATTTGGCAAGTACTTGTTCTATTGCAGACAATATACAGCAGTCTAGTTACTATAGCTCATGTTAAGACATACTAAATCTAGTCTCTAAACAGAGATTTATAACCTTCTTCCTTTGCAAATATTCATAGAATAATCTGTATATTTCTTCACTGTTGCCCATCTTGGTATTGAAACTTACTCATGGTTGCTCAGGAAAAGGAAATATGAGCAGCACATTAAAACAGTTCTGGAAGATGTATTAGGAATCTGGACCATAATTTGAGGGAAAGGTTTTTAGTTACCAAATAGGAAAATCATTGATTTTATAAAATGACTTAAACGAGTAACACTCACCTCTTTTTTTTTTTTAATCCAGTTTAAATCGTTCAAATATCAGCCAAACAACAGTTAGACACTAATTATTTGTATCTTTGACACAAGAAGTCATACAGGGCTATAATGTCTAAAGATTTACATTTTCATCTAAAGATGTACATTGTTTTAAGTACATTGACAATGATTTTAGTATTTTCATCTACAAAATATGCTTACTTTTAATACATCTGCAGGTGAGACACAGTGCTCAGCAATCCTATTATAAAAATAGTTATTCCTCCACTGATGAATCTGGAGGGCAGAGATAGCAAAGGAAACGTAGCCCGTATCCCAAAGAACCTAACTGGCAAAGATGAATCAGAGCTCAAGAATTCCTGTTTTCTAAATTCTTCAGGTCTATACTATACTTAACTGCTACCAGTGAGCTTTTTTTTGTTTTGTTTTACAGTCTGCTATACATTCAACTCCCACATACACCTGAGTAGTGAAATACAGGCTCAGTTTCTAGAGCAACCAAAAAGAAGAGGAATTAATCATCAGAAAAGATAGGCTCGTTATAATCTGACTAATGTGGATTTGCAAACAATGTATAGATCCATAGTTTCACCTCACCTTCTTAATTTATTTCTATGGAACGAAATCTGGTATAACAAGAATTTGTCCTCTCGAGAGGTGTCAGTTTCCATCTATAATGTATGAAGTAGTACAAGCAGGTTGCTGTATCAAGAGCTAGAAGAAACATCCAGGCTCAGTAACTAGTGCTGCAGACAGCATCTATCTTTAGTATTTTCATGCTTTTAAGATGATTAAATACCTTCTGCACCACTACAAAATGGCTAGACTTCTATTTGTTATTTCACCTAGTCAATACTTAAACAAAAGATAACATTTCATCTTGAAGCCAGCTCTTGATCAGCTTGAGAAACGTGATGTTATAGCATCAAAATTCTTTAGAATTCAGCTTAGTGATGTAGGGACAGGGCACAGGGGCTTTGCTCTCCCCAGGAAAATCTTTTACGTTGCAGTAAGAGGACTGTACATAATCCAAACAGCAGAATAAACACACTGAGTAAATGAAGTACTGTGTTGGTGTGAAACAGGCCTGAGTCACCTTTGTGCTTTCCAGTGAGTTCATGAAGAATCCCATGTGGGCATATATGAGTCGAATTTGTGCCACAATGTTGAGGGAACAGCTCTGATAATGATTTCAGCATAAACAGAAACATATGGAGTTCAAAGAAAGCATTCACACAAGCCAGACTGAACAAAAAGTCCATCGTTTACTGGGGACTTAATCTGCCAAGAGATATTGCATGGAAAGCATAAGGATGGATGTAGCGAACTGAAGCTTTAACAATGGGTATTAATGAACATCATCATTGATGGTAATTCTTTTTATCTACTAGGGACGGGGCTGTGTTTACACACAGACCAAGCAACTACTTGTGGTTCCTCATTGTATAAAGCTCCATCATGGATGGTTGCTCTGTGTTGCAAATGCTCCTTTTGTTTTTGCCTTTCTTCTCCATCATCTTTGAGCTCAGCAGTCAACTGGGCCTGATATTTCAGGGATCCAGTTATCTTTCATTTGCCATCCACCTTAGGGATGGAGCATGCAATACAGGCTTGAGAAGATTGGGCTCTGGATGGACTGGATGGACTGTGGGTGCAGGGACCTCAAAAGAAAGAACCTGGTAGTTTGTTTTCCTCCTTTGTACAGGTACCTCCTGTCCCGCACAAGATCTAAGTTTACCATGTGCTTCAGGCCCCCCCGGAATAACGAGAATGATTAAGTGGTTTTCTAACAGCCTTCTTATGTTTCTCATTCCTCCCCTCTGAAGTTAAGGGAAGAAAGTTCATAACTTCAGGTTCTTCTCTGGACATTTACATTACACAACATAAGCACCTAAGTTTGTCTGCACTGGGTTAGACCAAAGGTCTTTCCAGGGGAGCAAAAATAAAAATAAATATTTTATACATGTTATACATATATATACTTGCTGCTGATATTATTTTTCCACCTCTAGATAACTTTTGCCACCAATGACACCGTTTAAGTGACTGCTGCCTTTTTTTCTTGGCTAATTAGAGCACCTGCAAATTAGTTTCCCCTAAAGATTCAAACTGGCAAGTACAAATTAGCAAAGGATGTTTCTAGATCTTCTGTATTTTCTTTGGAATGGACACAGCACAAAGCCTGCCTGACATTTCCTATGTTTTGAATAACTCCAGCTGAGGAGCACCGGGGTTATTCGCAACCACCTCTTCCACCTGCGTTACGCTGCACAGATCTCAAAAGCAGGTTCTGGAAAGCTTGCAAAATGCACATGCCATGCTCGATGAGAGTGGGGTGAATAAGCCCTTTTGTTGCACCAATGTGCTCCCCATTCCACTGATTTGCCAGGAACTCAGCCAGGCTGCAGAAGGCAGGTATCCCTTTTCCCCTCCACATTTGCTCCCCTTTTCTCTCTCCCACTGAGTTCTTGCCTGGGGAAGGACTAAGCAGAACATTGTTGTAGGGGAGGGGTCTCCCTTCTTCTCTGCCAGGAGAAGCAAAGGCAAACGTTCTGTCTTGTGCTACTTCCAAAGTAAAAAAAATAAAATAAAGTAAAAAAATCCTTTTTTTATTTTATGTTTCTCTCTCTGCCTCAGGAAAGACACAACAGCCGCAGAGATTTTCTTCTTTTAAATTACCTTTGAACTATTCTGGAATTCCTGTTAGCCTCCGTCAGCACAGCAAGTGTTTTCTCTCAGCAGGGTGAGAACTGTCTTCTGGTAGCAAACAAACAGAATCACCGGCCCCCTGCACAAGTCTCACAGCTGCAGGAAGAGGTCTCCTCTCTGAGCTCCAGCCTGGAGCTGACATGGCTGGTCTTCAGGAAAATACCTACACAGTTCATAACTATTGCTTAGAAAGTGGGGAATGTGTATTGGATGCTCAGATTACCCAGGAGTTACCTACAGACCAGTTCTGATAGAAGTATATGATTTCTAAATATGAGATTTCCAACTGGAGGGGGGGATTCCATGGGGCTTTCAGAGTATTTCAGAGAAACATATGGGCAAGGAACATCAGCCCATATACTTGCCAGATTCAGCTAATCATACTATTTACCCTTGATGTCACCTAAAAAGGATCTTCATTACAAGCAGGCTGAATTGTGTTCCTGTTTTTCAGAACAAAATCCAGAGACATGTCTTCACAGAGTTATCCCGAGACTCAGCTCGAAATGACTACCTTAGAAAACACACGGAGTTACACCCAAAGAACGTTGTAGCTAAGGTGTGAGAAGTTGTGGAGATGCATTACGAGGATTTATCCCACATCTTGCCTACCCAGAGATAGCATCGTGTTAACATGATCATATTTCTCCTCTTCTAGGGAGAATTTAACTGTACGTCTTTACAGCCTACCATTTTCACTCCACCTTGTGTACAAATGCTCTGTGCCCAAGGCTACCTGCAGCAGCACTGCACCAAAAGAAAAGAAGACAGCTTGGTTTCAAAAGGTCATGAAAATTGCCTTGGCTTCACAGCAAAATGATACTTTAAGTGTTATGAAGCAAAGAAGACTTTCTGATTTAAGACCTACTGCAATTAAATCCTTTGGTAAAATACAGTTTCTTCCAGCAAATGGGGTTCTGAATTTAAGTTAACTTCATGAGCAATAATAACTTAAATCTATCTAGCTCAATTTTTTCTTCATGCTACCATATTAATTACAAGGAGCTTTATCATAACCATCATGTACAGAGTATGGAGTCCTTAGAAAGCTCACAAAAATCATTGCAGTACTTTTAATTTCAAATAAGAGTGAGTTCAATTTTAAACTTCATTAAATAGGAATACATTCATAAATTGAGCCCAAATACAAGATTTATTGATTTTTTTAATTCAAAACAACACTTTTGCCTGATTTTTCCACCTTATTAAAGAGCTGATATTTTTTGCTAAGTGAGTGCTATCATGTTCCAAATAAGAAACAAAGTACACCAGATAGTGCAATACATCTTGCCTTTTTATTTGTTAGACAAAGAGGAGTACATATAGTCAGTGCCGAAACTTGCAATGTCACTCTGATCCTTTTGGGAGCCAGAGAACATCCACTCATCACTCATTCCACCTTTTTTTATCATAATAAGCTGCGTATATCAAAAGTTATCTGTGAGCAAACTTTTTTTCTAAATGAAAACACAGCCAAAGAAAAGTGTTTGCTAATAGGACTTTGCAAGATTCTTTAAGTGACCAGCAGAATAAGCATGTTCAGTAACAACACAAAACCATAGACATGCTGCTGTTCCCCAAAGGTGAGCTGTGCTGGAATTCTGCCTCCTACAAAAAGTCAACTCATGATCAGTGCATTGCTTAGGTTCAAATCTAGATGGGAGTAAAGCAACCTAAGGTTGGTGTTTCGCAAAGCAGTTGTGTTATGCCTATCAATTTATCTGTAAAATAAGACGCAGTCTGTGCTGAAAGCCTCTGTTGGTTCCCATCAGTCAGTTACCAGTGCTGCAGTGGAGTGTGATGCTATGAGAAGCAATGTGTTGCTGTGTCGTGATGTTTCTTTTTTACACAGTCTAGGTCCTGATGACCTATAAAGGGTTTTTCTAGAATACTACAAAGGACAAAGTAAATTTCCTACTTGAAATGCAGGTGCAAGGAAGCTTTTCCCTGATGAAAAACACAAGCCTTTCAAACAACTTTGGCAGAGTGTACGGTAATACATTCCTTTGTGTTGCTGAGGGTGACTGCACACAAAATAATAAGTTGGCAGTGGCTCGCAGTTCCCTATGCCTGCAGTGGTGGGATAAAATGGAAGAGAAGAGGTTTGGAAACATTCAGAGGTTACTAGCTACTGTCATAACTTACTGAGCTGCCTGACAGCAAAATATCAGCCACGTATGGGAAGATGGACATTTTAATAAAGGCTGGTAAAATAACTTTGAATTCCACTGTTGTTGATACTGCTTCCATACTCTTGCTTGTATAAAATTTCTAGTCTGTACATAGATGCTCTAGCTGATCTACTGATCTCTACTAATTACACTTTGGGGAGGGTATTTGAAGTCCTATGAAAAATCTATAATCTACAAAAACTTTCCACTGGGGACATCTTCTGTTCTCTCCACCCTATCCCCCCAAAAAAGGAAAAATGAAAAACAAGGAGAAAGGGACTGCTATTCTTTTTCAAAGACTAACAAGGCGCAATCTTGTCTGCTACTACTACTACACCACCTATTTTTTTCTGTCCTCTCTCGTCTCCCACTGATTGCAGCAGGCATATTAATAGTATCAGCACTGTAACCCATCGCTAGGCAGTGAAATTCATCCCTGTGTAAAGTCCATGCAAGAGCTATGGACCATTTTGCTGGAGCCTAAATATTTTAAAAATACCGTTTGCAGGAGGCTCCTGGGTGTGCAGGCGTTTGGCAGGCTGTCTGCCAAAACTCTCTGCAGAGGCCAGCGAGAGTGGTTCAGCCCAGTATGTGATTTGCTTAATGAAAGACACTTCTCCAGAAGATTTTGGCAGACACAATCGGTTCAACTGCCAGGCGGTATTCATGTGATTATAAATGTTAGCGATCACATTAGATACTTAATAAATCCCTCCAAAAAGATCACAGCTACTGGGTGGCTTTGAAGAAATTAACGTTGGGATGCAGATTACCGTGCTTGCTGTGCACTGGACCATTGATACAATTGGGAACAAATTCCTTCCCTGGGCTGCCAAGCTGTCAGTGACAGCTATTAATTTCTACATAAAACCATGACTGCTTGTTTGCAAATTTTTAGCTAAGCATCGTTGTGAAGTAGCTTCCTTTTCATGTTGGGGACACATTCTAACAGAAATATATGAAGGAATGTGACTCCACTGAGTTTCACAGATCTGTGATGATTTACATGGACTGAGGGGTTGGCCTGACAGTCTAAGGGCAATTTTTGGCTTGAAATAGCAAAAAAGTGAGATGGTGTCCTTGCATAAAACCCATGAGTGAGATGCTGGCACTATTTTCTTCTTTTGACATTTCAGCAGATGCAATATCACATACAGTACTGATAAAACACATTAAAGCAAAAATGATCTAACTGAGCTGTACCTGTTTGGATAAAAATTATTTTTCTTGTGGTGTGGCACAACTTGCACTCTGTATCTTCCTGTAATTTATTGAACAGCATTTTAAAAATTAATAAATGTCCATTGGCCGAATCCCAGTGCCCATTTCAGAGTATTGCAGGAAAGCAATCACACAGGCCTCTCTTCTCTGCTCTCAGGAGGAGGGATTCTGTCTGAAAAAAAAAATAAAAAATAAAAAATAAAATAAAATGAATATATCACTTTAAAATAGCATATAATTGATTCGACCTAATCCCTCTGCACAGCTGTAGTCAAGGTGCTGTGCTGAGTGAAAAATCATAGTTATTAATGCTGGTTTCCATCCAGAAAAAAAGTGATACAAAATATGTATATTCAGAACTAAGAGGCATGGAGAGTGTTTTTGTAATCTGAATGTTTTCATTTTCATAGTTAACTTCCAGGGACTAGGCTGTCAAAATTATTAGTGTGTCCTTTATAAATGCTGAGCAAAAATTCCACTTTCAGCTGCACTGGTCTTAATTCCTTCTCAGTGATTGATGGTTTCCTGTTGACGATGTCTTCAGTACTGTATAATTTAATTGCACCAGATAGCATGTGCTAAGGAGCCAGTTGTGCTCTCAGTTACACTGCTGTTTCTCCAGAGTAACTCTGGGTTCAGTCCAGCTGCCAGTCTAACCTTGTTGTCTGCAACTCGCAATCTTTCAGAGCAGAACTAGACCTTAATTTGTGGCTCCTGTTTCATCCTGAGTTAGTTTGCTGACAGTTGTAAGTATAAGTACAGTGTAAATATAGTATAAGTACAGTATAAGTGTTAAAGACTTATTACCAACTCCATTTGGAGCCATGCCTCCAGAACCCCATCAAAAGCTTAAAAACCATTCCCTATATACATTATTTAAAATTACTTGCTCTTGGTTTTGGAGTGTCTTAGTGGAAAAACATTTCCAAGCTTTTTTTCCTTTTTTTTTTTTTTTAAATCTGTATCCAGGAAAAAAACAATTTCAGATCCTCAAAGATGAGACTTAGATCTTTTATGGGTCCTGGTCTCACTTTTAGGGGAACAATGGTCGAGTTTCCCAAGCGGCACCATCATTTCAGAAGCTGAGTCTCTTGCAAGACTCAGAATAAAATTGATGGTGCAAGCAACTCACTTTAGCAAGTGCAATCGTGACTGAAGAGAAACTTCCTCCTGAGTACGATTTGTGGTTTTCAACCTGTGGTCTGCGGTCCCTTAAGTATTTTGTAGACTAACTTTGAAGAGTTTCTTGAGAAAAAAATAAAATAAAATCCAGGCTTAAATTCAGGCAAAAAAAAAGGCAAAATGGGTTTTCCATCTGCACTGGAAAAGAAAAAAAAAAAAAAAAGAAGGAAGAAATAAAATACAAAAGCCTGAAACCTGCTTGTTAACAAAAGATGAAAGAGCTCTGTGAAACATGAGGTCTTCAGTCTGCCAGTGTTCCCCTTGCATGACACCTCCTGACAAATTAAAGATGGCAAAGGCCCAGCTAATGAAGACACCCGGTTCCCATAGGAGTCGCTGGGCACTTCTAAAGAGGCGGGCAGAGGCTGTTTGAGAGCTGCTTTTCCCTCCCCTCTGCAGCCCTCTATCCTTTCCAACCCAAACTTTTGACATCCGCCTTTGCTTTAAAGAGGAACTTGTTCACTTTCCTTGTCTGCTTTCACTTACCGGCTTAGTGCAAAGGCAGGCGTTATTAAACGCTGCTCCCCGGGCGTACGGAGTGATCCTGGATGAGTGAATGCTCTCATTGTTGGGGCCCGGTAGAAACAGAATCACCTTAACGTCACGCAGGCTTACTGGCTTTCACCATAATGCCAGCAAGCTGTCACTGTTGCCCCAGACCCTGCCTAGGCATCACTCATGCCAATTTACAGGCAGGAAGAGCAGCTCTGGGACCACTCAACTGTGAACTGAAGGACTTTGAGAGAGAAGCATCATTTACCAAAATTAATTGTGGCCCTGTTGGCATTGGCTTAGGGAGTCTCGGATAGAACTCTCCTCCGTGAGGTTTGCCTTTGGAACAAGAAATTTAAAGACTCGGGAGTTGTTAAATGAAGTTATTTTTATATAAAACTCGAGAAGGTAAAGTTGGTCAGCATCAGCCAAGCAGCAGCAGTTCAGTAAGGATACGGAGGCTGTGCCTTTCAGAGAATGGAAAGCCACAATGTGCCACTTATAGAGCCTTGGCCACTTCATTTCCCTTTAGAATCTCTGCACCATTTAGTAATTTATATTTAAATATCTCTTCTAGAAAGGTCTTTGGAGTCTCAGTCCAAAGGCAGGAAAAGATGGAAAATAACATACCCTTTCTTTACTAGCAATATTAAACTTACAGTTGTCAAAGGGAGGGTGATGCTCCGGATAACTGGTTCTGTTTTTTTTCTTGATGGACTATTCCCGTACCCCTTGTTTGGTTGTACTGACAGCTGTCTGAACCAGAGCTTTGTCATCTCAGGCCTGTCCAGGTCTTTGCAGAATGAGCAGTTTATGAGTTCATGAGCAGCTCTGGGACCACCTTCTCCCTCTACACTTTGCCTAGCCTCTTACCGCACAGCATTGCTCTCTGATGGGCTCTCCTCGCACTACAAACCCCAAATAAAATAGCCAACACAGATGTCAACAGAGGTCTGAATATAGAGATATTCAGTCAGTGGGATTAAGGGATTGCGCTGTCTCTGCTGCACTCAGGAAATCTGCCCAGTGCAGCCTCAGCAGTAATTTAGTACCTCCTGGCCAGGCATAGGTACCAAACATGTCAGCTGAACCTAATCCAAGCGGGTGAAACCCCACCGTGGACCACAGCAGCCCAGCCCAGCTGCAGGGCTAAAGCCCCTCTATTTGCGGTCCGACACCTAATAGTTATTATTAGGCTAGTGCATGGGAAACTTTTGCGATGTAACCCATGCTGCACGCAGATCTCTGACCTAATCAGTTTGCTATTGATAGCTCAAGGAAACTCCAGTCACTCTGACCTTATCATGCAGGGCCCTACCTGATTGCCCAAGGTCACAAGAAACCAAATGCAAAGCAACGTAATTGCCCTTCAGTGGTATCGTTTGAGACATAATTGATTTACATCTCTGTGGCTGACTCTGCTGTGAATGACAATTGGAGCGGAGCGTGACTTTGAAGGAACAAGGAGCACCTCCCTGCCACCAACAGACGGCACTGGATGAAGGCACTGAGCAGTCACCCAAAGGAACTGGCAGATGTGGCTCCAGTCTGACTTCTCTTACCAGAAGTTGCTTTGCTGTCATGCTGACAATGTTGATGGAGCTATTAGGGATGGAGACGTACTGCAAGACATATGAAGGGCTTTATTAGAGGTGAGAGACCTCCCGGCCCTTGCTAACTTCAGGCAGCATGGAAACCACTTGTGAGTTTTCATTAAGTCCTATTCCAGTGTTTGTGTGTAATTAAGAACCAACATAAGTAGGTATTGCTAAAATCAGGGCACTTAACACACCCTCGTATTTTGTTCATTGGGACCTCTGCAGCACAAGACAGGCAGGTGCAGCTGCAAAATGCCCTGTGTGCTGTGATAGCTACCTAAACAAATGAACCTCACCCTTTTTCATGGAGAGCATGAATTCCTTTTTCATACATGAGGAAGGAATATATGTGCTTGCCTTTCCTCTATGCCAGCCCTGCTTGCTCTTCCATTCATCTGCTGCTCCTGCCCAGTGGACAAACATCCACAGCTCAGAAGCAACACTGTGAGATAAAGAATAAACCGTCTTTCTCATTCTCCTCCCTTTCATGTATCTTTCCTTCTCTGTTTGATGCAGGAACTGTCTGGGGTAATTCTTTAGCCTGTTATGCAAGCAGTTAGACTAGATGATCTTTACTGAAGCTCTCCAGCGCATGGAAAATAATCTGTACTTGGAACAATCCTATTTGCCGAAATGGAAGTGAGTCAGCAGAGATGTCGTGTCTGCTGTATGCAGACAAGCAGACCTGGCCACTCGAAGATAAAGGCTCAGTCAAAGCATTTCTATAGAAACACATACCCGTGTGTCTAGATTATACGCCGTCTTCTTTAAATCCTGCAACGCCCTCTGCATGAACTCAAACGCATGGCAGTCAACACAGGGACGGCCTGGAGAAAGGTATAGAAAAAAAGACATCACTGTCACAGCATGAAATCTGGTGTGTGGCAGTACAAAGAGGGAAGGCTCAGAGACCTTGTAATTCCAGGAGAAAACCCATGTTACCAGGACCCACGCCTGCATTTGAGCAAAGTTAGGGCCGCCTGTGGACAGGGCTCTGTCTGTTGGTGTGCAAGTGCTCACTTGATGAGGGAGGACCAGCAAAAGCACAAGAGCATTTTGCTACGTGGGCTTTTCTGAATGTAGCCCAAGCTTGGTTCTGCAGGGTGCTGTGTGCCTTCAGCCCCCAGCTTCTCTCCTTGAAATGGAAATCCTCTCCTCCTCCCTGTACACTGGTTAATCCTCCACTGACACGCTGAAAATAGCAGTTTGCAGTGGTTCAAAAATCAGACAAGCAGCTCTGTTTTTACAGGAGCTCTTACAGAACAGCTTGGCAAGGGTCGCTGCCAGCTCTGTATTTGCTTCCTTTCACCTGCTGCTGTATTTTTTCTCTGCCAGGAATGCAAAGCGTCCCACTGGCTCTGCAGCTGATGCCAGTGTGTGTGTGCACAGAGGGGCAGGGCAGGGAGAAGGCAGAGCAGAGGAGGAGGAAGGGATGTGACAACAACCAGCCTGGCTCGCTGCTGGACCTGGGCATTTCTACGCTGCCAGAATTCACCCTGCACCGCTCTCACACCTTTCAGTTCAGCCACAGAGATAATGAAGTTTAATGAGTTTAATGGGTTAATGGGTTTTCAGAGGAAGAAAATGCAGACACTGGAGGAGATGCAGGGGGGAATGGAAAGAGAGGAAAGTTTTTTACGCTGATCCCAGAGTCCCCATAGCGGGGGCAGTGCTAAAATCCTTGTCCCCAGGCAGCCACTCGTGCTGCTCTGACAAAGCAAAGTGAGCGCAAAGCTGAGGCTGCAGTAGGTACGGAGCTCCCTGCAGCCAGAGCCCGTTATCAGTACTTTGGTAGTCAAATTGTTTTCACCTCAGAGCACGGAGCAGAGCCCTTAGGAAGAACCTACATCCTCACTGTGCCATCGGCAAATCTGCCACCCGCTCAGTGCTGCGGCCTGCTCCCTCCCATTGCAGCGAGCTGCTCAGAAAGCTCCACCTCGGGGAAGTGCTGCATACCCCGTCACAAAATGTTCTCAAAGTCAGAACTTGCAGGAGAAAAATTAATACTACAGGTCATAAATGAATGTCTCCCGCTCCTGCCAACATGGAGAAAGCATCTTCGAGGAGTGCCACGAATTCCATAGTTGAAACTACCTGCAACCACAAAAGCTGTGCGGGATCGTTCACTGGTATTTATAGCAGCCAAGTGTTCCTGTGTGGGCAGGGAGGTCCTAGTGGAGCTGCACAACCACGCCAAGTGGTTATTAACACTTCTGCCACCCCTGTGAAAGCAGCTGCCCTGGCATCAGAGCAGCTTCTGCGGGAAAATGGTGGTGCTAAGGAGGACGTATACCCTCACAGCTTTGTGTGCCCTGGATCAGCACACACGAAGCTCCTGATAAAGCACAGCTCTTCAGAGCCACGTTGCAGATGTGTATGGTTTCCTGGGCTGTCCTCCTTGGTGGAGGGTCCTTCTCCAGGTGCAGCTGTGTCTGGGCCCGGGTAGCACCCCTGCTGGCAGCTTTGGCAGCGGGACAGCTCGTGTCATTCCTCTAACCAGCTGCATCCTGTGTGGGACCAGGAGCTGGACCCGATATCTCAGGATATTCTATGAATTCTGTGATATCCTGGGATGGCAAAATCCAGCTGTTTAACCTGCCCTTTCATTTTGACTTATTTGACAGGACAGCTGTACCTGGGAGGAGGAGGAGGGCAGCTGTGGAGGTGTGAACTCTTCCCCCCATGCAGCCCTGCAGAGCACGCATCTGTGTCGAGCTCTGGAGACCAAACTTGGGCAGGGCTGAACTCAAACAAGCATCTTGCACTAGCTCAGAGCAACCTGAATGCAGTTCCCCCAGTAAAATAGGGGCAGCAAATCCCCACTACCTGGAAAGTCTACAGCTACAGTCCGATTTTTACCAGCTGAGCTTTTAAACTATCATAGTAGCCAGGCTTTTCCAGCAGACAATAGCAGGTACTTTGATAATATATAAGAATAAACCTCCGGCAATGTTATTCTAGGCTACCAAGAGATTTGGAGACATCCTGAGTCTGGCTGGTGTTTTTACACCTGATAAGCTCTCCAGGGATTTTTCTCACATTAATTTGCTACAGTGCTTCCTGCATCCATGGAAAATTTTGGCATCTACAGCACACTGTGACAATGAGTTCCACAGCTCAACAGTTCATTGTGTGACAAGTATCAGTCTTGTGCGCTCTGAAGTTGACTGGCGTCATTTCCTGCCTCCGATTTTTGCACTGAAAAAGACAGGCATTATATATTCACCATCTTTGTCCCACTTTTGACTTTGCTGATCTCCATCACTTCCTGCCTCAGTGTCACTTTTCCAGACTGAAGAGCTGGCCTGGCAAGCTGGCCTATCTAGCCAGACTCAGCCTCTCTTTTTGCTCACAATGTCTTCAGTAGGATAATGTGAACATTTCCCCAGAGTAACAGTTTTTAAGGGTCTGCTTCCGCAAGGGGGTTAAACAAACCTAAATATGCGCTGCTGCCACTTGGAGCAACCCCGCCATCCTTTCTGTCCTTGGCTGCATGTTCCCGCACCTTCCCCTGCTCACAGCAAGTAGTGACCATGCAGTTGCTTGGTCAGCTGGATTGCTGATTTTGTTTTCTCCACATCAGCTCCTGAATGCACAAGTTCTGGGGCCAGAACAAGGACAAGGGGCCAGGTTCTGGGGAGGAGAAGGGTTACATCAGCTTTAAGCACTCGTGAAACCAAACCTTCACGTCGTAGCAAAGTACAGCAGAGTGCTATTAATTCCTTGCTGACAGCTGGGAACAGGCTATCATTCATAGGGAGACTTAACAGGTTTGTGGATTAACATAATGAGAATTATCAAGAGTCAGCTATAATTCTTCAAATGGATCCTGTCAGCACGAAGACTGTATGTGTCTTTGTGTGTTTGGGGAGAAGTGGGGGAGGAGAGCTTAAAATATGCTTCTTGGCTTCTTCTTGGTGAAAAACTGGAACTGAAAGCACTGTGGAAGTCTAATTTACTTTCCCTCTCATGCACATGGCGTTTACTCTTTGTATTTCATGTACCTTGGCTAATGAAACCAGACTGACCAGCTTCTGTTCTTCAAATTCCACGTTTCAGCTTTCGCAGCGGGTGATCTGGGCTGTAAATGCAATGGGAGGTTGGGGAAATTGCTTAATTATTTTTTAGTGGATTGCTCTGAACTTTAGAGAAAAATACTCTGAAAGCATTAGTAACACCATTTCATACTTGAACAGGCTTTGCAAATGCAAAGTGGTGCCTATGAAGTATAAGGACGTGATTAATCACTCCTAATTAGCATTATTTGTAAAAAGTTGGGCCTGGTTCTCCGACTAGCAGACAGTAAGTGAAGTGAAGAGTAGGAAAAGGCATGCCAGGACAGAGATTAGTGCCGTGCAACAGCACAGGACCTCTCTGCAGCACCAAGAGCTCTGACTCGCTCCCGCACATCTCCTGTGGCTCCTGCACCTCCTACACCTGCAGAGAGCATTGCTGGCCTCTCACGGTGCCGCAGTGGGAACACACTTCTCCCACCAAGTGGGAGAGAGAGGCAGCAGAGCTGTTTGTTCCTATAAAAGGCACATTCCCAGTTCCATGTCCCACACCTGGGAAATGAGAAAAGTACCAAGCACCACGCTGGTCTGCCCTGCAGAAGGACACCTAGTATGGTCCATCATCATCTCTCTCTGTCAGGAACCTGTACTAGAGCCCCCTTTTTCTCCCTGGATCACACACAGCTACCAATTTACCTGTGCTGACAGTATGGACTTAAGCACAGCAGTAGCACTGCCCCCAGATTGGGTCAGGGCCCAAGAGAAGGAGCTCCTTGATGAGAAATAGGCAGTGGAGCTGAGATCAAGCGGGAAAAGATTCAGGAATGTCTGTACTAGATCAAATCAAAGGTCTCTCTAGCCCAGTGTCCTGTTTTCCATGAGCTGCACCTCTTGTAGTACATTAGGTGTGTCTAGGAGCATTCCCAGGCTTTGAGAGCAGCTCGCACAGATGGGCAAAGGAAGGCAGCTGGAGCACTTTGCAGCTGTGTAGCATTTTCTCCACAACTGGATGGTGAGGACCACTGCAAGTACCTTGTTTCTTTAAAACTCTGTCCTTGCAGCAGCACAAAACAATTTACAATTCATGATGAGTCAGGAGCCTTTCTCCTGGCCTGGGCTCAAACACAAATACCGTTCGTGCATTCATAGCATTGCTACCGGCCTCCAGGATTCAGGACAGAGCAGCATGTCTCTGCAGAAACACTCAGATCTGCCTTTCGTTTCTCACCCTCACATGCAAGAGCAAGACAAGACAAGGAATCCTTCTCAAGGGCTCATCAGAGGACTCAGTAGCCTGGCCATGGGATATCAAAAAGATCAGATTAGGGTTGGAGACAGTGGCCAAGAGATTTGTTCTGCAGATAAAATAGGAGTTTCCACCACACAAGAGGAACAAGGAACCACAATATACTTTTTCTCCAAAAGGTGTTGACTTACCTACACTAACATAGACACACAAAGGGTACATATAATTCATTTTTTAATCACAATAGTCTCTTTGAGAAGACAGAATAGACTACTTGCCACAAAACTTATTAAAGTTAATGAATGTATGCCTGGAAAACATACACACAAAGCAGAGATGAGGTCTGTTTTAGAACAGACCAACACTTATCACTAATCAAAAGAGAAGAGAATGGAAAAAGGGAAGAATTCAGCATTCAAGGCCTATAGAGGCAGCCATGGGTGTATTTGAAAATGAATAACACAATTACAGGAGAATAAGATGCAGTGACTAAATCAGATCTTGATATAAATATTTGAGCAGTTAGGTAAAAAGATATTTGTGATACACAGTGTGCCTAAGAACTAGAGATTGGCTTGTATACAATTACATTCCTTCTTTTTTTTCTTCCAGAGGATAGTTTAAGTTTCCACTGAGCAGCTACTTCAAACTCATTGTCACCAAACAGCCCGAGAACATTGACTCCATCCCCTAACATCTTAGAACTGTTGCCTCATTTTAGAGATGAGAAAGTTTAACTGGAGATTTGCACAAAATGATGGAAGTTAGTACAGAGCTGTGATCCAAATTTAAGAGCTCCCAGCTCCAAAGTGTGCTCAGGTCAGTCTGTCATATTTTGGGTTGTGGTTTTTTTGGTCTGCAGAATAGCAGCAGGATTTCAGAAATCTACGTATGTTTTACAAATACACTGTTTGGGACAACTTTACCTGTGTCTATCTGCAGTAATTACAAGAAAGCTGAACTTTTAAATACAAAAAAAAAATAAGTAAAATACAATGCCCTAGCAGAAATAAGAACAAATTTATTTCTAACAATACCCAGATCTGGAAGGATGTTGTGTGTATAGGGGCAAATCTGGAAAAAAAGCTCTCAAAAAAAGCAAAACTAATTAGAGTGTGCAGTTACTGGTGGTTTTTTTCCCTAAGTAACTCTATTTTTGGCTTGCTTGCTTGCTGTTTTGATAAGCACTGTCTTCACGTGCTTTGCTAACAGGTCACAAACTCATCATCACTCCCTCCCTAATCAGGCAGCGCAGGGTACCCCCGGAGCTCACTGTATCTGTGTGGCCACGGTGGGCTACGAGGAGGAAACAAAGCAGGACACGGGGCAGCAGGAGGGCATGAGTGCGGCCCGGCGGTACCTACTTTCGGCAGGGATGACACTCCCAGAGTCCTGGCTGGCCCCCACGAGCCTCCCGCTTAGTAGGCCGAGCACCGAGATGAGCGGGATCGCCACCCACATCACGCCGCGGACGGACGGCAACGCCATTGCTCTCGTCAATAATTCAAGCTTTCTTCCCAGCCTGGAACGAGGAGAAAGAGTGAGAATCAGCGGTTTGCTCCCAGCGCGCTCCGCACGGAGAAGTGGGTGAGATGGGATAAGCACGGACCCGCATGCACAAGCAAACCCACATGCATACGGATGGAAACGACACGCCACGGGCTTGCGGTGAACCCCAAGGAGCAGTTTGCCCAGTACCTGAGCTTTCCCTTCGCCTGTGTGCCAGACCCTTGGAGCAGCTGAAGCGAGCAGGCGAGACTCCAGCACCCGCTCTGAGCATGCGTCCCCCTGCATCCCCCCCCTTCCCTGATTAGGGTCATTGCCATGGAGATTTGCCATGGTAACACTGAAAAATTGGAGCTGCCAAGTGGCGGAGAAGATTTAAAGGGACCAAAAATCAGGGGATGGCCACCGCTGTGCTCCCCTGCCTCCACCCCTCAAAGGCCACCTCCTTCCCTTGGCGAACGCCGGCTGCTGCCACCCCCACAAGAGGGTCTTGGGGCAGTGTCAGTGTTGGTTGCTTTTATTCCCAAGGGGACTGTGCTGAAAGATGCAGCTCCCGTCCCTTGCTTTAGCTGTAGCTCACTGAAATTGAGACTTCATTCTCGGAGGTTTCAGATGAGATGAAAACTCAGAAGTTTGCTTGGAAGGAAAAAAGATCCAGTGCCCGCCGCTGGTGTCCTGTGCCCTGGGGCAGGCTCCGTTATGGACATTGTTTAATTACAGTGAAAATAAAGCCTTCAGGACAACAACAAGGTTGGCAGAGGAATCAGACAGTACTACGTGTCCTGCACACCATCGCACCAGGTAGCTGTGGTTACAGCTTGGCCAAAACCTATACACTACAAAATTTTAAGGATGCTCGCTTCACCCTCAGCTCTTGATGTAGATTTTTACTGATAGGGTGTGTCCTGACAAAGCTCGAGCGTGAACCTGCCTGGACAGTACCTGGATGAAACCAAGCCCTAAGGAGGTGGTGATACCCTTTGGTAAAGAGAGAGGCTCTCAGTAATTATTTGCCAGGACTTTGCAGAGGGTCAGCCCAGAGCAGTGGAATGAACTCCTACAAGAATGACACATTAAGATAATTTTTAGCCCCAAATTGAAACCGAAATCCAACTTGCCTTGTGTGGAGGGCCCAAGTGAACGTCTCAGTCAGTGGGGTCTTCACAAGGTGAGTCAGGGCGCGTATGTCTGCCAAAATGGCCCCACTGACTCTGTGAGAAGACAAGACTCCTCGTCCAGGCTCTGAAGTTGGATGCCTGAAGTGAGGCTGTGTGAGATGGCCCAGTTTATCACTGTCTGTCTCTTCACAGGCCTCAGATGCCTGCAAAAAGAGCAGCTCTGGAAGAGCCAGGGTATAACAGCAACATTGTACAGTTTGACTATATACTCATCTAGGGCTGGTCACACAGTCTAGCCCTGATCTACAGTTTTAAATAACACCAAATGGAAATGCTGGCACAAAATCTATGCCTTACACTTCCATTTACCCTGGCATATGTGTTTCTTGAGCGTACCCTCATTATGGTCCCATGGGCCATATAACACTTTTCATATATGATCTTAAAGAAGAGGACAGACAACAATTGCCTACAGATACAAGGACCTTTGTTAAGGTGGAAAGCATTGTTTTAATATTTTTTCAAGGTACCAGTATAGTCTTTTCTAAAGTTATAAAGATTTTATAAAATAATTTTTCATGTTTGCTTGATCTTTTAATTCTTTTAAGGTAGGACAAGCAACACAACCTGCAATGAGGTAAGGAAAGGAATATGACATCTTGGGGAGGAAAGGCAACTGCAGAATTAAGCAGAGGTGTTACCCATCTGAATTGCAAAGAGTATAAAAGGGGATGAGAGCAGAGAACTTGGGAAAATTTGGAATAAAGAGAAGCTGAATGTCCTGAAATATGCCATTCCCAGGATGCCAAGACTCCAAGGATACCTACACATAGTTAGGTACCTACATAGTTTGACACACCCACGCACAGCCAATATCCTGTTATTAAGGTCTAGATATCACAGCTTAGTTTTTTTATGGTTGTATATGAATCCAATAAAGCCTATTTGTTAGAGGATGGACTGACTTGTCGTTTTCTGACTGCTCAACCACCCACTATCCAGACCTAACACTGTGATAGCACCACAGAAGGAGTACTTGCTGAATTGGACTACTGCCATCCAAACAGTACAACACCACTGAACCTGCTCCCACTTCAAGTAGTGGGGGAATCTGCAGTAGGGCCCCTTCAATCCACCTTCTAATGGGGTGGAAGATGTTATTTCTGTGTTAAAACACACTACTAAGCTTAAAATAATGTCCTTCTTTAATTGCCTGGTGCCAACATAAAACAATCAGACATTGCACTTGCAGAGTCTGTCCAGTTTTTGCCTCAAATGTGATGGTCTTTAAAAATCATGAAAAATGTTCCCAACACCTTTTGCTAACACAAGTGTGTGGTCCAAGAGGCAGTTCTCAATTCACAGGGAAAAGAGCCAGTGTGCATGGATAACTTCCAGCAATCTGTGTTGTTCTATCACCTCCGGCAAAGCTGAAGAAGAGAGAAGCATGAAAGTACTTGCATGACTCTCTGCTATTGCATTCACTACTGCATACCGCTATGACTAATGGGTATCAGTACTAAATTTACTTTGATGGATGAGAAGACTCCAAGACAAACACAGGAGTCCATTTGCTGTCTGAAGAAGGTCATGGTGAATCCTAGAGGACTATTGGAAGTATTTATACTTCATTTTCTCTTTCTACTGAATCCATACTTGATTATAATTTGCTAAGAAAAGATGAGTTTCCTGCAAAATAATCAGAAACATCCAGACATTTATTGGAAAGATGATTAGTGAGGTTAAACATCTGGTAGCTCCCTAAAAAATCACTTATTGATGCCAAAATGTTACAGGTATTGGAAGTTATGTCTTTACAGTTGAAGAAGAAAATGTATACACCTAGTTAAAATCACTAACGTTAAAGGCCTGAGTTAAATATATGTGCATAAAAAGAAAATTCAGGTAAGTGCTCTAATTTCAGAACTTATTATTATGGTCACGGGAACACATGGCAAAGATAGGAGAGGTTAATTCCAGTCTAGTATGAAGTGCTAAATCATTGCCTGCTAACGTGGCCACAAGCCCTTTGTTGAACTAAGAAAGCACAGAGACAGAGGAATCTGGGTCCGGTTACTATTACTTGAATAACAGAGTGGCAAGACAACAGAGGCACAACCCGAGAATGGCCAAGAAACAAAATCAAATGCAAATAGTGAGAAGCATGGAGCAAAAAAGCATTCTCTAAGCACATGGGGAGTAAGGAAGACAAAAGCCAAGTGAGTTTGTTCTCTGTTCAGTGGGAGGGGAAAGTTAATGAAGCTGATGCCTAGAAAGTGATACAGCACTTAGCATCTCCTTTATCTACCAAAACAACAACAAAAAACAAAACAACAACAAAAAGCAGTTGTAGTTGTAGTGAGCAGGTGGCTAAGACAACCAATACCAATGAAAATGTTTCACGCAAGAACAGCTTAGCAGAAAATTTCATTAGTTATATACATTTGTAGGTTTTTGCCAGGTCATTTTTCTGGGTTTCAATCTGCCTAGTGCTCTTTTTTTGCTCAGTTCTGTCAGTACACCTATCTCAGGCTATTTAAAGAAGCAACTAAAGCAATTGCTATCATCAATTATTGCTGAGAGCTCAGGGAAGATGTGAGTTCTACCAGCCACAGAAAAGGGTAAATGTGGTGAATATCTTTAAAAGGGGAAAGAGAAACTGAAAAATGACACATGAGCCAGTTTACTTTCAGTCCCTGGAAATATTTTATAAGCAATAATCCTAACAATATTTTGTAAGCGTTTGTAAAACAAGTAGAATTTCCATTAACAGGGTATTTATCAAGAACCAAGTCAAAACATTTTAGAGTCCTTCTGTTATATGGCAACAGGCATTATGGGTAGGGAAAAGCCAAATTTAACCAATTTCTGGCAGGTTTCTGATGCTGTGTCACACAGCATTGTCAGAAACAAAGCAAGGAAACTTCTCTGGGTCTGGGTAACTGCTAAGAGTTAGCAATGGATCACCGTCAGCATGAAAAGATGTATCACATGGGGTCTGGAGAGGCTCGCTTAGGTCAAGGGTTATTCAGCATTTCATTAGTCACCTGGGTAATGAATAAGCAAAGTGATTATTTAGAATATAACACCAGGCCAGGAGGTTGTAAGTAATGCTGGGGGAAAGGACTAGAAACCTAAATCATACAAACAAATTAAAAAGAAAAAAAAAAAAAGGTCTAAAAACAGATTAAAAATTGATAAGGATGAGGACAAGGTGATACACTTCATCAGCAATAATCAACAACTCACATTTAGAATGGGAAACAGCAGGTTAAGTGGTACTTCTATGGAGGAGCTAGGAAATCATGAGCTGAAATCAGTCTGCAATACTCTGTCACTGCCAAGAAAGGCAATTATACTGGGATGTACAAAAAAGTGTGCAAAAACTTAGACTCTTCAGCACAAGGTCCCAGCTGTAGTACTGCATCTCTTTTGGTCGCTGCAATACAGCAATGCCAGGAACTAGCAGGGACACCAGCAGCAGCAGAAATGAGCAGAGGTTTAGGAATTGCACTCTCCCAAAAACAGTTGGAAGAATTGAGGTTGTGTGGTCTAAAGAACAGAAGCGGACATGAAATTTTCTTCAAGTAGATAAAAGGCTGATACAGAGAAAGCATCATTCTGGGCATCTCTGATGGATCAGACAAGAAGTAACAGGTTAAACAGCACCAAGGAGGCAACACCAACATCCCTGGAAAACTTCTTTATGATAGGAATGGCACTGGGATGGCTTGCCTGTGAAGACAGGGGGATATTTAAACTTGTTGATAGACACCGTTTAGGAATGGCATATTGGGATAGCTGGCCCTGCATTCAGACAAGGTGATTTCTTCTGGATATCCTTTCTTCCCTGTTTGTCGTGATTCTTTGATGACAAGAATCATTTTGCTTCCCCAGTAGTTACTTCCCAGCTCTCTGTGTAGTAACTCCAGCATAAACACAGACACCCCTGGGAGAAATGTATTGCCTTCATGCAGCGGCTGAAATTCAGACTATTTCTCCTTCACCAGTTAGCAGGGCAAAGGCAATGCTTTTCTGGTCTAAACAAGTTAGGTGGCGAGAGTGCATTCCCGTTTTGGGATGAGTCACTGGTAAAGGAATTCAGAGATACTCGACTGAAGGGCAGCTGCCAGGGCCTACAGCTTCTTAACACTCCTTTAAATGATTATTTTACAGTCTTGCAGATGAGTTGAGGGCTGACAGGCTGGTGCACTGTAGATGTTTCAGGACATAAAGAGAATAAACTGTATTATTACTTTTCTGACAGGCATCTCAGGCCCTGAGAAGGACTGAAAATCAAAGCACCCTCTACTTATCTTGTCCCTTGTGCCATGAGATAACGATTCACCTTTGCTTGATGACTCAGTATCTTCTTTAAGCACTAAGTCAGAGTTTTGGTGGAGAAAAAATGCCTTCCTCCTGAAATAATGATTTTGCTCTTAGCAACATTGCTTGACAAGTTCCCCTTCTTAGGGCTTCCTGGAAAACCCTTCAAGAAGCCAGCTGAACCCTGGTCAGACTGCGAGGCTTTGAGGCCCTGCAGCTGTCCCAGCAAAGTCCACATGACATTGCAAAACAGGGATGTGGCTGCAAACCAGGAGCATGATTGAAACTTGGCACAAAGATATCCTTCAGTGCAGGAAATAATCAACTCCAAGAGGTCTCACTCACCACAGTGAAAGATGTGGGGAAAGATCCAGGCTTGATCAATTTGCCCAAAATAAATTGAAGCCAAGTGTGACAAGAATCTTTAGATGATCCCTAGCGCCTAGAATGCTCTCAGCTATACAGGAGGGGCAGCTGTCAAGGTATTGTGAAATGAAGGTCAGCTCATGCTTTTAGTTCCAAGAAAAAGTAAGAACCGCTGGCAAAATACCAGAGTTTTCAGAGTTTATATTTGAAGGTTTGCACTGGACTGCTGCAAATCCAGCAATGGTTCACTGTGCTGGACATGGTGTAAGTTTACAGCATAGGCAAGGGTTGTGTATTATTTGTGTACACACAACCCGAATGCCATGAACAGTAAAGCTGACCTATTTGCACTGCTACTGCCAGTCTTAGCCATGTCTAAAATATGAGTATGTCATTTTTTACTTGAGAACTGTATGTGAAAACCTCTCCTGAATTAATTTGTTCTGAAAGCAGTTATGTTCAGGAAGTACCTGGTGGGGTTTTTCTAAGTGCTGGCTTTGGTACATCATTCTGTTGCTATCAAAAGCGGTGGCAGAAGGCACAGACAGTTCTCTGAGCAGCCTGTATGTGCATACAGAAAGAGAAGGTGAGGTCTCATTTTGTTTTAGAAAAGCTTCTAGGACTTCTAGGGCATGCTTCAACCCTCCATGGGTAAAATACAATTTGATTTTACATTGTATATAAAACAAAGCATTCTTCAAATGCGCAATATACCAGCTGTCAAAAGGCATTTAAATATTCTTCAGTTCCTCCTTCAATGCAAGAATAAATTGTGCATTAGTTATATTCAGTGTTGTGTGCTGAAAACAAATATGTTTCACAAGCTGGATGCTTTATTACAGTGTACATATAGTCCAGGAAGAATTCAAGAGCTGCTTAGGCAAGGAACTTTGTGTATCAAATTTACTGCATGGATGATTTGAAGGTCTGTCCTTTAATAGGGAAGAGAAACAACGCAAACTGCTCAAAGCTTTGAAATTCAATTTATTGCACTAAAGATGTTTTCCAATGAAAACCTTGACTATAAGCATTCACAAATGCTGGTAATGTTGATTTTCGTCCCAAAGTTTGTACCCTATATTAACCTGAAGAGTTCCAGAGTAAAACTGTTACTTACATCTTTCTCAGTTGGTCATCTTTCTAGGTTGTGCTTGAGAGCTCAATAGATACAACCTCATCAGACCTGGTGTCACTGGGAACTTTAAAGTCAGTTGAGATTTATGCAAAGGAAAACGCCAAGTTTCACCAGGTTCTGTGCAGAAGCCACAAAAATAACAAATGTTGCCAATGTTGTTAGCATAAATGAAGGTTGTTTTGCTCAAAAGTTAGTCCAGATTTGACATAGAAATGTACTTTATATTACCAGATCTTTCCACTAATTTGGACTCGGCACAACTCTGTTATACAAACAAGCTCCTACACTTTCTGCTCATTTCTTAGAAGAGCCACTTAGATTATCTAATAATCACATCAAATTGGCATGCATTAGCATTGCTTTGCACTTAAAGCTAAATAGAAGCTGTGTTTTGTGTCTGCCTTCTCTAACAACGCAAGACCCAAACTGCTTTAATGCAATAACACTTCACAGAACAAAAAAATTCTGCTGTATTTTCACTGTCCCCGTCATGTGATTTCTTCATTTCTCTGTCTGTGCTACCTACTGGATTTTCCAAAGTTAAATATTTTACAGAGTATAGAAATAAAACAAATGATTAAGATAAAAATAAAGTTATATTCTTTTATATATATATGTATATATATATATATATATATGATAAGAGCAGCAATGCTTAGAAAATACCTAACAATTATATGCAGCTTGAGGCTTAGGCTTCCCTTATGTTTGCCTGAGCATGAAGATTAAGTGTAAAGTGCAGCTTTTAATGCTATTAAAATATTCAAACCCCACCCCAAAACAATAACCTGCATACTGGCCTCCCTTGAAACCTGTGTCCTGCTTACCCCATGGAGCAGTCAGCATTCTTTCCAGTTGTTTCGGACTCTCAAAGAAGAGTGAAGCTATATAAAATAAAATGAGAACATTTCCAGTGCTGTTCCACTTCCAGACTCTATTGACAAAGAGAACAAGATATTGTTTTGCCACTTAGATGACCTGAAAAGTGCAGTATTGCATAATTTGATTTAAACAGCAAAGGTGCTCAAGGCTAATTAACGCAAGCTGATGTGTTAGTGGGTTTTCAGCAAGTGCATGTTCAGAGCAGAAATCATAGGATGACAACTGGAAAACAGAGGATCAAGTTGTTACATCTATTATGGACACTGCCTCACAGCAAAGAATAATTTAAAAATAAAATTAGTATTGTCAAATTGTTCCCACTGTAGCTCTACAGCCTTGACTACCGGGAAAGGAAGTATGGGCAGACCAACACAAAAAATGAAGTATCTGCAGAAATATGAGTTTCTCTTCTCATGGTATCCATACCTGCAATTCTTTTTCTTATGTTTTAAGCCATTTCTCAAAATTCAGGACCTTGGGGGCCATGAAAATACTGTCTCTGCCACTCCCCATAACTTTACGAAGTTATAGCTGGAATGGCAAGCTGGAATAAGAAGGTTAAGGAACATCTGAGAAGGTTAAGGAAGATCGATATGGAGATTAAACTGCAAACCTATGCTTAAAAACAAATACTATGTTTGAAACTAGAGCAACAGGCCAGAATATTTTACATTTTGATTTTTATTTAATAAGTTCACAACACTTGAAGGTGTGGTGGCCACCATCCAGTGTTTTTAACAACTTATTTGTCCCAAACAGCTTTCAGTGCAGTCACAAAGCAAGAGACAAACCACATAATGCAGTACAGGGAATGAAACGGGACAAGGAGTAAGAAGGATGCATACATGTTCTGATGGCCCTACCAAATACATATAAAACAGTTTGGATTTAATGGAGATCTTTGGATTTTGAGTAAAAAAAATTAACTACTTGTAGGATGTACAGTGGCAATAGTGAGTTTTAAGTATGATGGGAAGAGGTCAGCCTGTTTGTACCAATTGTTTCCAGCCCCAAACTTCCATTTTTCACTGTAAGGCCACAGGGCAGCGAATGAATGCTAGACAGGAATGGGTTTGTACTGTTCAAAAAGAGACCTTAATATCTGAGTAATTATATAGCTCCTTCCTGGCAGCAGGCAAATGTGCAGTACCATTTCTTTTGCTTCCTAAAGGAGCCCTTACTCCTGTACTTTGGAGCAGTCTCTGCAGTGTACCAGGCTACAGAAGCAGGGCCACTGGCCTACTTTATGGGGCCTGTCCTTGGACAATAGGGAAACCCAGAATTTGAGGCTTTTTGAAGGTGTTTGTGTCAAAGGGATAAAAAGGAGTGGCTCTCTGGAGCACTGAGAGAGGGTTTGCTTTATGAATTGAGGAAGCAGTTCATTTCTACACATAAGAACATCCACACCACACCATGCCAAAGATCCTTGTAAGGCCAGTATCTTATCATTGGCACAGACCATTATTAAATGTCAGGAAAAGTATAAAACCAGGGCAACTACTGTGTCTTCCTAAAGTGCTGTTAACCTGTAAGAACTTGTGGTTCAGGGACCTCCTGAATCAAAGTTGTCATTTTTATATTTACCAGTGTGCCATAGGATTTTCAGGCATGAGTCTGAACAGCTGCTTTTTAAACCCATATAAATTTTTAGGATCAGCAACATTCTGCAGAGAGGACTTCTACAACTTAAACACGCAGTAGGTAAGAGCATCATCCTATTTGCTCTGACCTTGTCACCAGCTGGTTTCAGTTCACTGTGCCCCACTTCTTGTTTGGGAAGTGACAGCAAACAGTTGTTCTCTGGTCACTCATGATTTTGTAAATTTATACCATCTCCTTCTTCAATCATCTCTTGTCCAGACTGAAGACTCAAGTGTGTTCTTTGTGAGTATGGTTTATTCAAGTTGTCTTCATCAGCAGTTTGCCTGCTTATGCTGTTTGCTTTTGCTCTATAAAAATGGCCTTCACCCTCGTCACTGTGTCATATTAAACCTGAGCATACGTGTTCAAATCCATTAAAAGTTTCTGTTCACTTGCCCAGAACAGACATTCTGGTTGCAGGGTGCAATTCCCAGGCCTCCCTGCCAACCCTTTTTGAGAACTGTGTGCCATATTAGCTGTGTGGGTTCCTGCCCACACCTAAACCAAGCTGGTGAGCTTACAGCAGTGTGGTGGGCCACCAACGAACTCCACTTTGGGAGCTGGGTTTTCACCATGTGCACTCTTCTGGGACTCCCTCCGAGTTCCACAATGGGAATGCTGGCTTCTCAAGTAAAAGCAAGCCCTTCCTCTCAGCACCTTCACCAGGCAGGGAATGAGATATCAGCGTTGCTCAGCACCATGGGCCCTCACACCACAGCAGGTGGGAACACCACACATTACTTCCACAGTGCTGCAGTTGGATCTGAAGGGACTGCAGACCTGAGGAGTATCAGGCCCACCACCCACGCTCGCAGTGACCACACGCACAGTCATCAGGATGGGGGACCAGGGAGGGGTTCACCAGGAGATTCCTGGGCCTAGAGAGAGGCCACGGCAGGTCCAGAGCAAAGCAGAGGAACAAAGCCAAGCTAGAACAAGATGGGGAAGACCCAACTGCTGCAAAAGCCAAGAAACTTTGAGAAACCATTCTGCTATAACCAGGATCAGCTAAAGCCCTCTAAAGGCAGCCCAGCTCCTGGCACAGCAGTATTCGTGTCTCCTCTCTCATCCACTCCCAGTAAAGTCCCACTGGTTTAGTTAAAGAGATAAGGCCACAGGCAGGAACCTTCTTCCAAACTCAGCTGGAGAGGTTTTGGCCTTCTGGAAAGGCTGCCAGCAAGGCTGCAAAGTCGTGGTCTTACTCTCCTTTTTTTTGTTCTTCCCATTTGACCTGCTAGGATGGAGTTATTTAGAGATATGGTGGGTTAAGTGTGGAATGTCCAGGGAAGAAAGGTAAGAAATTAAAGGTTTTAATTTAAGAAGACAACACTCTTACACAGGATGCCAGAAATTCAGCACAAAGATATAAGCCGTTTTGGTCCAAGTACAGCACACATATACCTCCTCGTAACACATGCCTCTTTACAGCTGATATAACTACAATACGCCTGAAAGTGGCCACAGCACAAACAAACGGAAAGGACTTCCATCATCTTTAATAAACAGGCAAAACCTACAGAGAACACAATTACCTGTCTCAATATAATTGGGGAAGTTGCCACAGAGGTATGCTCATATTAGAGACCAAAACCAGCTGCTGGTGTCTCTAGAGCACTGCTGGCCATATTTATCCTGCGGGTTACACTTGGCCAATTCTGATTTAAAAATCAAAGCATGTAAATTTTCCCCTCGCTCTAATGCCAAGTAGCAGATTAACTGAACTGAGCCCTTACTGGCAACCCAGTGAATCTGAAAAGAGGACTATTAAAAAAAAAAAAAACAAACAAAAAAAACGGAACAGACAAATACGTAAGACACAACCCCCCAGTATCCTCAGCACAGTGGGGTGTACATGCTTGCAACATGAACTCCATAAAGCTGTATTTTTTACAGCTGCATTTTAAAAACCGCTGAACAGGTGATACAGTTGGCCTCCTGGATTCAGTTCAGCAGATTTGCAGTTACACAGTCACACAGATTTCTCTTTTCCACCTGAAGAAGCAGAGTTTCTGTCTGTAAGAGGGGGGGACAAAAGCAACATCAAAAAGAAAGTGTCAGCACTGTAAAACTAATTAGCTCCCAAAGAAAAGTCCGTTTTACATTTGTTCTAAGATTTGGGATTGGTTTTATGAGATGATGCTTACGGTAACAAAACAGAGCTATTGCTTTCTGGTCTGCAAAGCAATTTAACTTTTGCGTGATTAATTCTCCTACCAACAAGGCAGTACGTCCTGTGACATGGAGGAATTCAGCGTGGTGCATATTTATGTTTTTCTCATTAGTATATTCAATATGAGTCTGGCTGCTGTTGTGTTTTTTTTTTTTTTTTTTTACTTGTCTTTCTTACAACCTTACTTCAGCCGCACAAACTGGAACGTAATCTCACAAGGTCATGGGAGGCTTAAAACAAACAAACAAACAAAAAAAACAGCCTACCAGGAATTCTCTTTTTATTTAAAAACAGGCTAAAAAAATAAAATTAGAGTATTATGGCCTTGTCTAACTGTTGAAAGTTACATAGAGAAAGTGAGGCATGTTTTAACTCTGTTTTAACATCTCTTTCTTCACTACTGTTATGGTTAATATGCTGTTAGGGTCTAAAATAGACAATTGGTGCTGAGCAGGCATATGGAAATCATAGTTCAAACATGTGATGGGATCACTGGCTTTAAAGAAAGGGGTCCCAAGCCTGTAAGAACAGAAGCTTACCCAGCTGAAATGGGGTTCATCAATGCCAAGACTGGTGCCTGACAGCAACAAGAGCGAATTGGGATCTTTCCCACTGGGAACCTTCCCGAGCCAGAGCTGGGTGTGATCTGAAAGGCCTGCAACCTCTCAGCCTACCTGTGCAAGAGAGGGCTGAGAACAGGGCAGGGTCAGCACGACTGCGTAAGGGAAATGTGGGAATCCTTCCTTTCTAGCACGCACGCGCTTTGCTTTGCCTGTCTGTTTGGAGCACTTGTGGTTTCAGTAAGAGCACAGAGCTTCCTGACACCAACATCATATCTTCATCCATTATATGCAGTCGTCTCTGTCTGTCATGAGCTGGGGCTGTATCTGGGAATCAGTCTGATCAGAGGGAGAACCTCCTTATTGCTCTGGGACACACCAGCTGTGGGAAATCTACTCGCCAAATTAATCTCCACTGGTGTAACCAGTTACATGAAAAAGGACATTACCAAGACTACCAGCTCTAAATGCCAATGAAACCCACCTTTAATCTGCCTGCCTTGTGATTTTGGTATGAGATGGGAAGGCCATGTGATTAAAGGCTATGTTTTAAAAGCTATGGTATCTATTGACCCACATCAACTACAGGTCCTTAGAGCACAGCTGAGCATAAACATCCTGCTTAAAACCTGCCTTCTTAGTACAAGACGAGGCATTTATTAGTGAGTTTCCTTTCCCAGCTGATAACTCACTAAACACAGCCTTGTCATACTATATTAAACCAGATATCACTTTTGATTATTTCAGCTGCCCTGCAAGACTGGAAAGATCTGATCAGACTTTGCTAATCACCTAAAAGACATTCAATCACCACCTTCTAACCATCTCCTTGACATCATTTGCAGTGGTTTGAATAAGGGAGGTTGACAGCATGCCAACAGCTTTGGAGTTAAGCCTCAAGGCTGCTTACCACCTTATATATCTTTAATAACATTTCCAAGCCTTTGTTTTTACTTTCATGGGCACATCTAACTTAATGGGCTTTGAATGTTCCAAATAACCACTGACGGTTTAGGAAGAAATAAAGAACAGAATGAATGGCAGTAAATACAGCTTCACTGACTGTTTTGTGAGCATGATCACAAAACCATTTACACAGAGATTTGTTATTATCCCCCGGTGGGTCAAAGCACATCGAAGGGAAAAAAAATCAGGGCAGGGCTCAGACTCTCAACCTACAAAAAAGATTGTAAGTTCCAGCTAAAAATGCAGTTTCTGAGCTTTTTTAAGTTGTAGCGCAATGCCCACTGGTTAACTCTGAAAATGGAGTGGAATTTAAAAATGTTTATAGCGCAGACATACAATGAATCGTGTAGCCCATGGACAGGCTTTGTCTTATGGGAGTTGTTTTATCGCCTGCTCCTGCTGGCCTCTCTCTCGAGCAGCTTGCTAATGCAGTAGGGAGCTGGCTGGGGGCTGGTGGAATGGTTTTGATGGTAACAGCTCCCTCCCAACAGTAAAAGAGCCCTCTGCTAGTTCATGATCAGAGCTGCACCTGCCAGGTACTGCACTTTGGTTGTGTGAGTGGAAAACCACAGGTATTCCCATAAAAGACTGCCCAGAGTTGGTTACTGCTGTTAAAAAAACTAATCCAGCAGGCATTCTGCTCCCAGAGGCAGCAGCAACAAAAGCAGTATGTAGAGGTGGCAAATAGATCTGGTATCTGCCCAGGTAGCAGCCAGCCTCTCAGAGGTGGTCTGGGACCCTTCTCTCACCACATGAGTAAAATG
Organism: Anser anser; assembly: GCF_964211835.1. NCBI lineage: Eukaryota > Metazoa > Chordata > Aves > Anseriformes > Anatidae > Anser > Anser anser. The sequence goes on from NC_139724.1 coordinate 70,141,744, forward strand.
CAGCCAGTCTGTCAATCAGTAAAGGATCAGCACACACGTGTAGGTTACAAGCATTTCTAGTCCTGTAAAAGGAAGAGGATATAGCCTATCGCCTACATAAAATGCTGCGTGACCTATGGTAGAGTCAGTTTGCTTTGTCAGACACCATGCAGATCGACACAGGGCCAAATTAACTGTGAAAACTCTTGAGTTGTGCAATAAAATGATATAGTTTCCACCGTGCTGAATTGCATGGTGACACTAGCAGGAGGAATTAAGTGGGAATTTTCTCTCTGAGCTTTTGGGAATCCCTCCCCCTCCAACACAGTTAGGAGCTGCTTAGTCATCATCTAAAATTCCTGTCTGCAAACAAAAGAGAGTTTTTCAGGGAAATGAGTGTCTCTAGTGGGAATATTAACAAAGGGCATTGTATTTTCGGGACAGAAACATTTGCCCCACTCAGCAGCAAACCAGACCAAAATAGTCAAACGTAAAATATATATGTGGCTGAAAGTAATTGTCTTTAAACTCCCAGTTTGCATCAAATTGGGCCACAGAAGAATAATAAAACTGAGAACTGAAACAGTGTAGAAGGCAGTTCTACGAGCCAAGAAGTCCTCAACTATTAAATATTTCCATGTCTTTTGAAGATGTAGGCAGAATTCCTAGCCTAGTGACTAGAATAAGCCTGTCCTATCCAGAGGCCCTGAAGGATCTCAATATGGCTTCAATTATTTAGATTTTAAAGTGGCAAGGAAATGATAAATTTGTAGTGAGAATGTATCATAGAGCCACATTTTCAAGCTTAATGTCAAATCTACCACTGCAAAACTCAACTATAGGACATTCCTCTCAACTGAGCATTTTTTTTTTATCCTTGTTTCTTCTTCTTGGCTGTCTTTTATTTTATTTTTACTTTTAGATATTAAAATACAGTTGCTGTTTTGGGGGCTATGCAGTTCAGTCTTCATTGTTACCACCCAGCTTTGAATACCTTTATTTTATAAAGCTTTACTCATGGTATGAAATCTGTAGGTGTCATAAAGGTCACTGCCATAGCCAGACAACCACAGAAGATTTTAGTAGTTGAGATATTTTTGAATCAAGATTTAGAAATTCTAGCAAAAAATTCAAAAGCTTCTAACAGAAGGAAAAGGTGTGCTAGGACCACTTTTCAGCACAATCAGAACATCTTGTTTTGGCTGTATGCAGTACTCAGCAGATGTATGCATTAACAGGATTTCTTCATGGAGGAGCCCAAAATACATTTGACCTGTATTTATTGAACAGATTTTGTTTAACTGTAAATCTGCTACATACTAATTTGGTTCTGCTCGAATGTTTGTTTCTTGTAGTACATCACAATTCAAGGCATCTTTATTCCTACAGCTGCATTTTCATCCAAATGTCATGGACCCTGCCTGGAGTTACTTCAAACCATTCTTCAAAAATGCCAGTTTGCAAGCTTTGAACTGCGAATGACCTTGACCATAGATAAGAATAGCAAAAAAGTTTGAGTGCCTTCTGCTGAAAAAATCTGTGCAAGAGTGCAGATATAGCACTTTAGCTAAAGGGTACATGGGAGGTAGGGGAAAATATACCCTCCCAAGACACTACTATCTGACAGCAGCTGGGATACAGCTAGTCACAGATTGCAGGCTGCAGTAGCAAGACACAGATTCAACTTCAGTCACAGAAGGAAGATACCAACCTTGGCAAATTCTCCACTCTGACTGCAAGCCAAACAAGTTTCATTCTCAACACTGCTCTACTTTGTGGTATTTTTCATCATTATGGAATCAGAGCAATGTAAAAAATATCTATGAGATGATGTTTCCTCCCTTAGCCTCTCCCCAGGGGCAGAAGTATGTATTTTATTTTATGATGGTTTTTTTGTTTGTTTGTTTGAGCTGACTCTCATTTTGGGTAATAAATGTAAATGATGCTGTGACCTTACTCCCTCTGACATAAACACAATGGTGTGCACTCAGCATTTGGAATGAGAACAGCAGCGCTAATGGCTCTAACTTGGCCAAAAGAAGGATAAAGAGCTAAGGACTGTCAGTTCACTTTTATAAACTTCCTAGTTTCCCTGATGACATGATAACCCAAGTGAGAAGAATTCCAGATTACTGCCCAGAGAGGTGAAATGTAATTACCCAGCATCACCTTAGAATGTAGGACAGTACAGCTCAATGACAGTGTATTGTGCAAAAATCATCCAATTTATCTACTCCTACCCACAGCACTTTCTTTCATATTAAGAAAAAAAAAAAAAAAAGTTGAATGTTTCCTTACCCGTGTGTCTAAATTATATGCTGTCTTCTTTAAATCCTGTAGAGCCCTCTGCATGAACTCAAATGCATGGCAATCAACACAGGGACGGCCTAGGAGAGCATTTAGCAGAGAATATAGCATGAGCTATTAAGAAGAATGAGTAAACAGTGATCTTGAGCATGATGAAGAACTACAGAAAAAGGTCCACAATGAATACTGATGTATGTACTCCTAAACAATCCAGGCTTTTGCAATTGGTCCATCATGATGGTCCATTCAATGTCTCAATGGCAAAAGAATGACTTCAACAAATTTGCATTAAAAATATCATGTTTTCTTCCCTTTTCTTCTTCCTTCACTGTTGTTCCCTTCATTCTTCTATATCTCTTCCCCTCCCCCTTTCCACTATCTTTCTTCTCTTGTCACAGTTCACAGAAGAGTGGAAACACTAAACCCATAACTTCAGTATTCCATTTTGTTCCACTAACCCTGACCACATGTTCAACCTCATCTTCTCCAGAGATGATCTCTACAGCCACGGTCCTGTTCCCAGGAAAAATCTGTCTCCTAATCTCACAAATTTGAGCTCTAAGTAGAAAGCTAATGGAATACAATTGAGATCATTATCACTAAGACAGATCACTAGGACTCCAACTTTGAATATGATACAGCTTTGTCAAAAGCTAGTGAGGCAAGCAGCAGATAAACACAATGCCCTGTGATTAGAGGGTACTGCTGATAAACAAAACTGCTGCATTTTGGAATAATTGCAGTTTAAGATACCTAGATAATCCACACTTAAGGTCACAAGGCCTGCTTTGCCTTGATCATCGTGTAACACAAAGCTGTTCTATAACAAATTGCAGTACAGAGACTGAACAAATACAGACATGATAAAATGCCTCAGAATCATCAGCCTCTACATATGCTCTTCTTTGCTTCTCAGTGCCTGTGTCTCTCTGACAACTTCATAGGCAATAACTGCACAAGTGAGGAATTCTGAGCACAGGCTTAGCTTGCTCTTTGAAGTCTGGTTAGGAAGAAAGGATAAAACCTAGAGTAAGGGTAGAATACCCTGCAGCGTCTGTCAGCCTATTCTGCAAACACTTGATACGTGACTGATTACTACATGCCTCTGATAAGTTGGCCTCCAGCTCATGACCTGTGTGCTAACCAGCAGAGAGGGATCCTGGCTGCGGGAGAGAAGGAGCCTGCCAAATTCTTTAACTGACCAGGGAAAAAAAAAGAAAAGAGAGAGAGAGAGAGAGAAAAAATAAACACCAAGCAGCACTGAAGACTCCCTCTCTCATTGTTATACTACCACCCAACCTTAGTGTTATCATATATGCACCAGACAAAAGGAGAGGACAGCAATTTCCACACCAACAACTTGATGCATGGACCTGTCATTATGTTTATGACATAAATTAAACTCAACACAGATTAGCACAGGAGAATTAGGTGGTTGAAGGCAGCAAGGCTAAGTGTTGACAAGTTGTGCTTTCTTGGCATCTTCACTGTGAAATTTTAAAATAAAAAGTACTGAATTCATTAGAGCAGACATTACCAAGATTGAAAGATGTAATGAAGGGTCAACACCAGTTGAAAAAGAGTAAGTCTCAAGAATGTCTCTGAAAGGCAAAGAGGGTGATTCATGGTATAGAAAAGGCTAACACAATGAAATAGCTGCACAAAATAAAAGGTGCAGAACATTGCCAGATTTCAGGTTCAGCAAGACAGCAACAGGCAGGAGACAAGAATAAGAAACTAGAGAGCCTTGGATGCAGGACGAAAACAGTATGAAAGTTCAGGTTGTGGTTTTAAAACAACATAAGTAAGACATTTCCAAAACACTTTGAATTATTTGGACAAGCTTCAGTGATGTGGTGTCCTGCAACACTAAAGCTACAGTACAGGTTGTGTGAGAGGACTGTAGGGTGGTACATACTTTCAGCTGGTATGGCTGTTCCTGCTTCTTGATCAGATCTAACAGGCTCCATGAGAAGTAGTGCAGCCACAAAAACTAAAGGAACTGTAAGGACCACTCTTCTCAGAAGGCAGGGTGCCAGCATCTCGGGAACGGGTACTTCTCTCTTTATCAAGAGACACAAACAGATCAGGGAGGAACATTATAGATACCAGGGTTTTTGTTACAAAGAACTTTATGTTCCTGATAGCTAAAGCATTGTCAGTCCTCCTTTCAAAGAAAAAAAAAAAAAAAAAAAGCAATCAAGCAACCAGAAGATCTATACCACAGTTATAGCACAGTCAGACGTTCCCTGTACTTTTCCAATACTGCATGTAAAACACAACTGGGAGAGAATGTCCCTAGAAATGAAGGAGAAGGTGAGAAGTCCCTAGACAGTTTTCATTTTCATGTGAAATCCAGGATGCCAGCAACTTTGCCCAATCTTTGACTCCAATCTTTTTTTCTAACTGCATGAACACAGACCAGCATGTGAGTCTGGACAGCTGGTTCACTGTTAGACCTTGAGATCAAATCCCTAAGGGTTATAGAGCTACCTGAAATGCATCTGTCCCTCAAAATGAGTTTTTTACCTACTGGATTGCTTTATTGGTGTATCGTCTTTTCACTAGAATAATAACTAAAGCTAACCACTATCATTAACTACACACAACACTGATCATAAAAACTTACTCCATTATGAAAATAGCTGAAGGAAAAGACTTTTGTTAAACTTCTACAAATTCGTAGGCAGAGAGGTAAATAATCAAAAAAAAGTTTCCCTTCCTAATCTGAGTTTCAGATTATTTGCAGCCATCCATTTTTTCCTGAATATCACAGCCAGCCCACACCATGTCCGGACAACAGGTACAATCTGGTCCTGCAACACCCACCCTTTCACACAGAGGTAACATATTTGATAAGTACACAGGCTTCAAATGAAGTGTTTTCTTGATCCGACAAGTAAACTGTTCAGATCAAGAGGAAACAGAAAAGTTGGATTGGCTTAAGCTGCAAACGCCTATTAGAGATTTCAATCACAAGCCTCAAGCATCCTGGCGAACTACTAGGGTGGTCCTTAGTTCAGCCAAGTTTACCTTCCGGTCCTGTTTGTTCAAAGGAAAGAAAAAGAGAATCAAATAGGGTTGTAAAAACACAATAAAATCCACATGAAGATTTTCTTTAGCTAAGTCCAGGAAAGCAGTGCAACAGGCTGTTTCTTCCTGTTTTTTTAAGTATATATTAATTGAAAGATGTTGCACAAGAACATCAAATCCACATGTGCTGAATGCAGGAATACAGCATTCTCCAGAACAGCCTGTATTTCACATTTGGAGGTGTAATAGGAGGAGGCAGGAAGGGAGAGGTTTTTCCTTATCTAGCCACAAACACAATGAAACAAGTCTCCTCTTCAATACACGCAAAGCCACTGCTTCGGACACAGCTAATCAGAAGCTGCAAATTCTGCACAAACACTTGCAGTATGTGCAAACCAGCAATTTATCCAGGAAAGGTGAGCATTACACATCTCTTTTCTGTGCACTTCAACCTAAATGCAAGATCAGGGGATGTTTCAGAAGCAAGAAATACACATGCACAGAGTCACAAATACATTTGGGCCCATAGCAGGTAATACATCTGGTAATGTAATTCCTGTAACCCCAGAACTGTGTTTCCTATTCCTTCCACTATTTAGAAGTGATCCGATGTGATGCTTTTTCTTATTTCTTCAATCCTTAAAATAAAGGGATTAAAATCATAACAAGTGGCTTGTTTTTTTCCTGTTTTAGTTAATGGTGACCAGTGATCAAAGCAAGTACAATCAAAGGCACAAGGCTTTGCAACAGGGTGCAGCAGAGTGATTCCAAGTAACAGCATGTTAGGATAATACCAGCCTCCTTTGAAAGTACCTAATGCAGAAGCCTGCAGGTCAGTAGGACAGGAGGCTATTCTCGTTGTGGACTACCAGTCCTATAGAGGTTCAAAAAACAAAGCAGATACACTGTTAAACTTTTTCAAGGTACCTTACACGTTGCCCACCCCGGCCTCAGCTCAGCTTCACACATGAGCCCTGCTGCAAAATAATTGCTCCCTAAGCGCAGCCGTCACCTCAGGCCACATCTAACTCCTGCCTCTTAGTAATATTGTGGGAATTAGCTATCTGCAAGAAACAATCACAACAGGCTTCCAGGGTGGTCTCTCGCAGCAATGCATCTGGGAACAGAGACAGATGTGTGCAAGGTCTTCTATGAAAGAGAAAAGTCACCCCCTCCAACAAAGGAAAAAAAATCGGTACCTGATCTCTCTCTCGCCTTTGTGATGGTCTCTTTGAAATGGCCGCTGCAAACTGCTAACAGAACAAGTGCAGCTTTTCTGAGCATGTGCACTGTCTCTTTTTAACCTTCCCTGAAAGAGGTTATTACTATGGGGAGATTTCTGCCATGGCAACAATGCAGAGCACTGCAGCACACAGCACAGATTTAAAGAGGAACAGGCTGTGTCTCCCACGTCTGGGGAAGGATGTTTCTGCTTTGACACAGGAGTTTCAGCACTGACTGACCTGCTGTGGGTACGGTTTTTAAAGCTGGGCCATCTGATTCATCTTTCTTCGAGTCCACTGAGTGGTTTTCCCCCAGTCTGCTCAGCTGGATGTGGTGCCCGATTCGAGCGACTTGCTCTCTCGTGCCTGAAAATAACCATGACGAATTACACCTGCTTTATGGGAAACAAGGAAAAGCTATAGGATTGCACTCGGGAACTGCAGGGCATGTCACAGCTGAGATTTTGGTGAAGGCCAGGAACTGTTCAGCCTGTCTGCCATGTGAGTGGTTCTGGGTTACAGGGGTTGTACCACTTGTGCCTGGATGTTTCCGCGATCCCAGTCTCAGAGCTGTCAGAAACAGCTGCAAATGTGCAGGCGCTTAAACTCCGAGCGGGACCCAGATTCTGAATTGAGAGCACACTTTGCCCCCCTTTTCCAGCCTGTACCTCTGTTCCCCTCTCAAGCCCCACAGGCTCCATCCTACAACAACACACTGACGGCGTTCCTGCTGAATGCATACAGGAGCGGAGCACAGATCACAGAGTGCTTTTGTCAAAGCAAAGCTGACTTCAGGGGTCTCATCTCCTCCCCAGAACACATTTCCCACCACAAATGAGGCACTACCAGCTGTTGTTCAAGAGAGAATGAGCACAGCCGAGGGCAGGCGCAGTGCTGGGAAGCATGAACAGCCCTTCAAAGGGGCTGTGCCCTCTGTTTGCTTTGAGCCAGTTCGACAGGGACTCAATCTTTAGCGCTCTCAGGGCAAAAGCTGGGGACACTCAGCCTCAGGAAGGTCAGGCACACAGTCTTCTTTGCCATGAGCAGAAAGTCCTTCTCAGAGTTATGACTAAATTGCTGGCTAACATTTTTTCTTTTCAATGTGCTCTAAATCCTGTCTCTCCTGTACAGCCCTAGGGGAAGGTTTTGCTCCCATTAATTTAACTTTTCAAGTCAGGTGCTCAGATTTCCAGTTGTTCTGGTGCAATACGAAGTTACTGCATCTATGACCAGTGTCAAGGGAGGATTAATTATAGTACTGCCTTTCTTATACATCACAAAAACAGAGGGACAGGGAAAATATTTTTTAGAGACTGTTCTTTTGGGCAAACAAGATTTAGCATTGTTCTTGCAGAGATAACCATATAGGATTTGGTCTGATTCAGTATCTGCCTATACACAAATTACAAATGCAAAACTTTATTCATGATCACTGGCAGCCATCTAATCTCACTTCTTGGCCTGTCTTCCTGATAAATAGCATACGTACACATGTATATACATACGTATGTGCCTTTTCTTAACCTGTGCTCTTGATCATTCCCAGCAAATCTTATCTTATTCTCCCAAGTCCCATCCTTTTTCTGTCACAACAGTAACATCTAGCAGCGAGCCACTGGTAGCTTGGGTGTTATCCCTGGTCCGTTTTACCAGAGCCATGCAATGGGCTTCTGACTACTTATTAAATTTTTAAAAATCTGCTTCTGTCATTCCTAGCTGCCTCGTCCAAAATCTACTTGTCCTGCGGCCGCTAGGACCAACTTCCTTTTTGGTGCTTTCACCACACTTCCTCTTTATTCACCTTTCCCCATTCTGTACCAGGTTGAGCACCAGCTTCCTTCTTCACAGAAGCTCATGATTTCTCAAGTGAAAAAATATCAGTTCACCAAAGTGGAAGCTTTCCACGGAGGAGGAAGACACCCCAATTAAGGATATTTTCACTTGAAAAAAAAAAGTTTTAAAAAAATCATTTGACATTTCAAATTGATCATTTCTGGCTTTCTGCTTCAAAATCATTTCCTTCTTAAACCTACGCCAAACAGAGTAAAAATACATTTCATTCTCGGTTAATGAAACTGAAGAGTGGGAGCAGCTCTTACCTTAAGGATATTGGAGCCCATCCCCACCAGGACGGTACAACCACGATAAAATCTTTCGTAGTCTTACTTCCCTCTCGCAGGAGGAGTGGGTGGTGCAGATGCTAGCCCTAGGGAACCCAAAACTGCAAGTACACACCAGGGCTGGGGTGGCACAGCAGCGCTCAGTGGGGATCTCGCTGGCTGTGCCCGAAGCTGCAGTGATGGTCACGTAGCAGCTCGGGCTGAGTGTGAAAAGCGACATTTGGGTGAAAGCTGGAAGGTCCCAACTCCCCTGCTGCCCTGTGGGGATCATTCATGAGGTGAGCAGTGAGAATTTATAGTTTCTTTTTATGATGAAGTCGAACGTAATGGATTTCTTTTCGAGATCCCCAGCAGCTAAAAAACATCAAAGCAATGCTTCTGAGATTTCAATTTTTCATCTTGATAGCACATGTTTTGATACTATAAATTTTTCTGTGGGATTGGGAGAAAAGCTTGTGCCTTTTCATCTAAGCCTCTTCACTGCTTGGTCTCTCCTTGGCTCTTAAATCTAATACTCTATCATGGCAGAAAACTTTCTTCCCTCACTAAAGATAACAGATTCTGTCACTTCTCCTGCAGACACCTTTATGCTATCTCACAGCCTGCCCTCTCAATCACGGCAAAAATCTCCCCACAAAGGTACCATCTTGTCCTCCATCAGCCCCCCTTTTCAGCTTTACCTCTGCCATGAATCCTACGGAGCGCGGCCACCTGGCAGAGCCTGGGGAGAAAGCTGGCTGCGACTGCTGACGGCATGCAAATGTGCTCGTTATACCAATATCACACTGTCTCACACCTCTCCCCGGCTCCCCCCTCGTCATCCCACCCCAACGCCGGCCTGCGATCGCTCCAGGGCAGGCGCCGTGTTTGCACTTGTTGGCGCAGCACCGCACGGCTGGAGTGTTGATTGAGGCTCTCGGGCAGATGTGAGGGATAATGATGCCAAACTCCCTCGTGCTGATCGCTCTGTCCCACTCTGATATCCGAGCTATTTGCAGAGTAAGCCTCTTATTCTCCTTCCAACTTAAAGCTCTTGGGAAGTGTCGGAGTGGCCAGAATGAGAAACAAATCCTACCTTTGTTCCCTGAACAGGTCTTGCATGTGTTGGTAGCAGCAAATAATTGAAATGGTCCCTCCTTCCACTTTCCCCACCAGCAATTTTAGGAATGATCTCCTTGTCAGTGACTGCAATTCCTGCAGTCCCTATCTGTCCAAGTATGGCTCATCTGAAATCCCCAAAAGTCTTGAGTTTCAGCGCAGCCCAAGTCTGGGCTCGTGTCCAGTTCTGACTTTTCCATACAGCTCTTGGGGAGTCCTGCCCTGTCAGAACTACTTACTGCTTTTTGGATGAGATGCTACACTGAGGTCAAATCTTTCAGCTTCTCTCTGGGAGTTGGGAAACATTTAAAGATCTCAAGGTAATTTTCAAGAAGGGTTAGCATTTAGCTGAGCTATCCTTGCCTTGCACTGTCCCTATCCACTCATCTTTGGGGAAATAAACTGTGTTCCAAGCTGTACTTGAGCTATTTCTAGGTACGTAATAATTGCAACTTTAAGTAATTTGGTAAGTCCATAGAGATGTCTCAAGTACTTTGCAGCAACCATACAAATACTGATGCATATGAATGGGCTATGCGTTGAACTGGAGGGGAATAAACTGCTATTTTTCCAAGATCCCCATTCTAGAACCAGAATTCACAGTCCAGAGGCCTTCTAACACAGGTTAGACAGCCTTCTTTTTGCTGAGAAGCGGTGCAGCACTAGCCAGTTTTCTTGCAGTGGCTACTTTCAAAAATAACAAGTGAGGAAACTAAGGAAATGAGATTGGTGAAACTGGAAGGATATTAATGACCCCTTTTGCCCCCAGAATTATTTGTTATCCAAAGTTATCCAAGGATGTTCAAGCTTCAGAATCCAGAAGACCCATAGTCAGGGGGCTCCAAATTCATTCCCTACTCTAGAAACCAACTCATTTGCAGCCAGTCACCTGAGACTGATCCAAGATGACTTGTGACAGCAATACCTGGATCTCATTAATGGTTGATAATTTTGTCATTAAGATTTCTATGACTCAATGGCTTAAAGATAGATGTATATTTATATTTGAAAGCAGCACAGAATCATAGAATGGTTTGGGTTGGAAGGGACCTTAAAGATCATCCAGTTCCCAACCCCTGCCATGGGCAGGGACACCTCCCACCAGCCCAGGTTGCCCAAAGCCCCATCCAGCCTGGCCTTGAACACTTCCAGAGATGGGGCAGCATCTTTAACCTGAGTTCATATTTACAAGATATTTGCAAGCTGACATGTGGCTTCTCCTTTCTACATTTTTCTCCTCTTTTCTACAATTACAATGCTACAAATCGCAAGCTGGTTAGTACAGTATTATCCTGATGTTGCACTAACCAGGGCTGCAGTTACCAGCTAAAAGTTTACCCATGTATTCAAAATGTCCTGTAAATGAATTCCTCATTTATGGATGAGGGATGTTTTTAGACACTGGCCAGTAACAAAAGAGCAATTAATATTCCTTAAGTGTCATTATAATGGTCACCATCTTGGCTGAGATGCTGGAGAACAGCCAGAACCACCACTGTTCCTTCACTGTCCACTCCCAATGCCAGTTAGAATACAGTGGTAGCTCATGCCCCAGCAACATCAGACTTGTCTTAAGAAACACCACGGCAGTCCTGCAGCTCTGAGACTATGCAGAGTACATTCTAAGAGAGCTGAGAACAAATCAATCTTGTTGAAGGCAGCTTCAGGAGAAATATGTTGAATCCAAAGTCGGATCAGAATTAGGAAATGCTGCAAAATCTTCCTCTTCATAAATCAGCAACCTCCCAGGAGGCTGAAATGCTGAAATGCTCCACTAGAATGCTCCCTTTTCTCCTGAACTCTTTCTGATCTTCACATCTACCCACTTTAAAAGCAACAAAAATCCCTGCCACAGGCAAAAGCATGTATTGTAAGGGGATGAGGATGTTGAAAGGAAACCAAGATACCAAAATGACAGGGGCATTAAAAAAACTCTAAACCAGTTGGATATATTAATAGATAGCAGAAAATCTTAGAAAACTGACAAGCCAGGAAAAGCATGAACAAAAAAATTATAAGCTGCCCATCCATACAAAGAAAAGGCTTCTTGTACTTCCAACCTTCCCTACAGAAGGACAGAGATCCATCTATAAATCAGCCAACAACACAAGAAAGAGATAATGATAAATTGAATCTTGCCAAGAAGTTTGAAGGATATTTGGGGAGCAGACATACAGTCAGATTGGAGGTAGATCTTTTGTGGAGAAAAGAGCAGGTATGGTCACGGGAGATGCAGACAAAAGTATGCAGGTGAAATTAACATAGCTGCAATGCAACAGTGGCATAAGATGAGAAAGTGAGTTGGGTAGGGGAGAGAAAAAAATGCTATTTTGTCTGGAAAAGTGGAGTAAAGGTCCATTTTCTTAAACTTTCCAAGTCCTCAGACAAGATTGCTATAGTTGTGTTTGATAAGAATTCTGGTGTTGAACAAGAAATATTTTTTTTCTAGACTTTCTCAAAAACGTCAACAGTGATATACAGCACTCTGAGGAAGAAAGAGACATCCTGACTTCAAAGGTCTAGAACTGATCCACGGACTACAAAATGTTGCTGTTGTGGGTTAACACCACTATCCAGCTAAGCACTACACAGACGCTTGATCACTTCTTCATGCCCAGGGGGACAGGGGAAAGGAAGACTAACAGCAAGAAGAACTTGTGGGTTGAGATTAAAATTATTTAATAAGTGAAGAAGAAGTAGAAGAGAGAGAGAAAACAAAACAAGTGATGCAAAGGTGATTGCTCGCCACCCCCCACAGGTAGACCAATGTTCAGCCAGTTCCCATGCAAAAAGATTGCTAACTCCTAAACCTCACCTCCAACCTCCTCTCCCTTTTAATAGCTGAGCATGATGCCATTTGGCATGGGATATCTATGGTTGGTTTGGTTCATCTGCCTTGTTTTGTCCCCTCCCAACCTCTTGTGCACACCCTAATCTATTCACTGGGGAAGCAGAGAGAAACAGAAGGCCTTCACGCTGTGCAAACAGTGCTCAGCCACAGCTAAAATATTAGTATGATATTAGAACTGGTTTTGGTCACAAATCTAAAACACCGCACCACAGGAGCTGCTGTGAAGAAAACTAAATCCATCCCAGCCAGACCCAGTACGGTTGCTCAAGGGACACAGACATCGAGGTAACACATCATAAGGAATGGGATGCCATCATACAACTTTGTTGCATGGGGTATTCTGCAGACATGTCCCCTTACTGTGGCTAATATGGATTACTGTTTTTAGAAACGTAAGCCTCAGTGAATCAGGAGAAACAGGATTTTCACTGTTACGCTGGAACCCAGAACTGTCAGAAAGCCTTAAGCAAGTCTGTCTGATAGGCGAATCTGCCTGCCAAAACAGCTGAACGCTTCTTCCAAAACTCAGCACTGACTGAGTGGGAAGAGGACAGATGCTTATACAATTTTAATAGCTTGAAACAGTGCTTATGTTTAAAAGTAGGAGCAGCTTATTTACACTCCTGCCAAATTTTCAAGGTGAGGAGGAAGAGAATCATTGAAGATATTTTAATGGGTGCTTAGAGATGTGCTCAGGACAGTATGGCGGTTGAGAGAAATGGAAAGCAATATCTGTCAGCCAAACTCTTTCTTACTTTGCCCCTGCTCCTTTCATTTTTTTCTCATCCCTTATACAGCTTCTGCTGTAATACTCTTTCTCTTAGCTCTTTGTCCACCATTAGACACCCTTTTTGTGTCAAGCCCTTGATACTCTCCTGTGAGGCCTAGCTGCAGTGTGCGAACACTGACCCTGGGCTTGGGCCCTCGGCCGAGCGCAATGTTGAGGCCCTCCAAGGAAACAGCCATTTGTGCCCCTCTCCACCACTTTACCCCTCTGCCAAAATGTTATTGCTCTCTAGAAAGATAGGTTGTAGTTGATAGTTTGGCATACTATGCCAGAATGGATTAGAGTGCTTTGTAAAGGCCAACATGGAGTGTCATTGAATTGTCCCATCTGCCAGAAATAGCATCAGCTCAGCTGGCTTTCTGCTGCTAACATGGCTTGCTCCAAGAAGTACAGACTGTAAACAAAGATGTAAATGGGTGTAAAAGACAGAGAGAGACTCCTTTAAAGTGTCCTGCAACCACCTCGAGAACTTCAAACGTGCATGGAAGTCACTCACAGCATTGCAGAGACGGCCCGTGGCATGGGCTCCCTGAGATCAGTCAATAAATCGAAATGGGCATTGGGACTGTGCTGAATCAGTGCACATTAGATATGTGGGGACAGTAAGACACAAACACACACTTTTTGAAAAAGAAAGGTACAGGCAGGAGAGAGCTGAGAGAAAAATCTGCCCAACTCATCTTCCTCAAAATAACAGCTGGCTCTGAGCCCTAGAAGGCCCTAAATTAGCTGAAAAGGCCTTAACTAGAGGTTCTTCACCTATTCCACACTGAGGCTCATCTTGGCCTTTCTAGAACTTTCTACTTATTTTTAGGGATATAGGAAAAACAGGGCAATAACCACTTGGTTATCCCTTTTCATTGCTTCTGGATGAGGAGCCTGCAACAGGGAGGAACACCTTCTGCCTGGGAATGTGGGCACCCCTCAATACCATCCTGCATTATTTCAAGAGCTATGTTTGGATCTGTGATAATGCACAAACTAATTCCCATCTCCCGACCTCAAAACAGGAAATAAAAGAACAAGGCAGAGCTTTCAGTTGCATAAATATTTTTCCCTTGCCAAGAAATCTTCTCTGGGCAGGCATCCTGTATTTTTATCCCGAGAGCAGCATTCTCTCCTCAGAAAGCAGGTATCTGAACTTACTTTCCCACTATGTTCTGGAAAAGGCATTAGGAGGGGAAAAAATATGTGAGTGTTTAGAGATCCTATTATTCAAAATGCTTGAAATGCCTATGTTAGTGATGCATTTGTGATATGCTGATTTTGCTAACATGAGTTAAAGTCTAATCTACTATGACCCTGAAACACTGTGGGGCAATGTGCTCACACATAGAGCAATGTGGTTGTCATAGGGGGAGATATTTTAATAGGCAACTTGAAGTAAATATTTTTCAAGATTTAAAAACAAAACAAAACAAAACAAAACATATTTTAGTGGATTTATGTCAACTTTACAATACAGTTGTAAACAAAAATAGGTTTTGCAGTAACATTAGATGAATTATCCTTTTAACAAAGAAGTACCAGGGCTCCCTACAGCATTTGAAAAAGCATGCACGATACATGGCAGATAAACATGGCTGGAGCATTCTTGTTTGTTAAAGCTAAATTACAACTTTTACTGTGATCCTCACTTAACCTCCCCTATTGCTAATTTCTTCATACACTGTCCTGGCACAGAAGTAAATTTAGGGAAAGCACTTTAAACATAATTGATGCACTGATGTGAGAATAAAACAAGCCTACCATTCCTCATTGGTTCCAGTGGGTTTTCTGAGCCTGAAACACTCACACTTGGCTCATCTGTTTTTGTATTTAAACATGAATGATTTTGAGTCAAAAACAAAGAACATCTGTTCAGCAATTTTAAAGCTAGAAGTATTTAACATTTTTCCCTTGATGTGCATGATTTGATTCAGTGCCCTATTGCATTGATGTTACTGGAGGGGCTTCACGCATGATTTAGAAGAAAGATCAGCAATGCAGGACACCCAAGATGGCAAGCAGGCAGACAGCATGCTGTTGGGCTGGTGCAGGGCCAGGAGCCATAGCAGCTTCAGAGAAGGATTTGTGAGAGGCAGTAGCTGTCAGCTCCTGGTTCAAACTGAGTTCTGAGCCCAGCAAAAGGAGCTGCTGCCTTCCAGAAAGGCGAGCGACCTCCCAGTAGCCACCCAAATGTGGGACCTTTTTCCCTTGAGAGGCAGAATTTCCTGGTTCCAGCCAGGCTTCTGCAGGAATAAATGCCCTTTTTCCGAGGAGACAAAAATGAAGCCGTTAATTTTAGGGAATCAGACTAGCAGCGTAGCCCTCTTTATCCTGGACCTCGGGAGTGCCTCTCCTCATTATAATCACTTAGACCTGCAGACCTGCTTTTCTGCTGCAGGCTTGCTGAAACAAAACTAAACTAAAAAGCGTGCACATATTCTGAAATATAAAAAGACTTAAGGAGAGGAAAAAATGTGCTGATTTACCATCAACTATTTTATATTTTGGATTGTTTTTACTTAGCTATTTAATGGAGAGTGTCAGATATACCTTTTTAAATAAAGTCTGTAATTAAACACAGTCAGGAGTCATTAGCTTATTCAAAAAGCCTACTGTTTCCCATTAACTAATAGCAACTACCAAAACATTATTACTTTTTTTTAATGGGCTAGGCCTAGCTTTAATTGTGAAACTATCTTTGAGGGCAAATGCACACACTATACTTTGAGATCCCATCTCTGTACTATAGGATGTTGTATTGGATAATTAGTTTCCTCCAAGCTGGAGCTGAAAATTGCTTCTTTCCAAAACACCTAGCTTAACAGAGGATTAAACTATCACCTTTTGCATAAAAATGAGCTTTGAAGATTGACTGCATCATGAGTCACCTTTTAGCTTGAGATCAGCAATTTGAAGTTAACACAGGTTGCACTTTTTTGCTAGTACTTTTATCTAGGTGGAAAAGAGACTAGGTATTGTGGTGTGGGATGTTTCTGAATTAGTGAATTCTGGCTTTTCTATCTAACCAGTGTTAAACTGCAAACATCACTGCAGAAAAAGAAGGGGGTGCAAATGTAGCAGAAATGGTAACTCTCCAGCATAAAGAAAACATAGTCTTAAGACCCCATCTTCACCTAAGACAGCCAAATGCTAAAAAATACGTTTGTTGCACCAGCAAAACCAGCCATAAGAAAATGTTTGGGCACTGTTCATGTCACACCATATTATGTTGGCATTTCCATTTGACACGCAGACTTGTCAGTTTTGAGTGTAGCTGTGAACTACAGATGCTTTTAAAATAAGGGATAGAGGAAAATAGATTTCCATTCAAAACAGAACCTGTGTTGAATGTCTATCTCAGGTCTAAAAAGGTCTGGGATTTACCGGTCATAAAGACAATTTTCCAGCTGCACTAACACTGAGGGAGAGAGAAGAACATACTGAGGTATCCTCTGTCCATTATCTTTCAAGCTGGTTTTGAAATCTCTGAACGGAAATATTTCCTCTGTTTCTACAGACCAGCTGTTCAACAAGAGGTGGGAAATACAGGGAGCAACAGGCAAGCAGCTTTGAAATCTGCTCATGTTGGCATGGCAGAATTGTATTAACTCATCCTTTGGTTGACAGCATGTAAGAGACAATTCACAGAGGGATTTCCCACCTGTGCACGTGTGAGTATACAGAAGAAAATTAGTTATAGTCTCTTTTTGCCATCTATCCAGCAGTCAGCATTTAACAAAGTGTGTTTGGAGAGGGGCATGTTTCAGGCTGAGTAATAGACTTGTAGTGGCTGGAGCTCACCGGGTGCATGACCTTTTTTTTTGGTTATCATCTCCCTTGGGAGCCAGTGCTGGCATTGTGGAAAGGTGGCTGAACCAAGGACAGATCAAACGGAAAGACAAACTGCAGGCACTGACATCCCAGCAGCAGCCATGCACACAACAGAGAGCAACAGAGGTACTGCATAGCAAACCACCCACTGGTGCTGTGCTACTGAGGAGCTTCTTGATACAGCCACATGAAAAACCTCCAGCCTCTTTCAGAGGCATCTCTGCTTATGACAAACCCAGGCTAAAGCTTGGAAATCCTCCTCCATATGTGCTTTTACACGGCCTAGTTGCCATGTGTATTTTAGTACTTTGCATTCATGAGCTAACATGAACTATAATTTTCCTATAAGCATTATTATTCATCTACTACTTTTATGAGGAAGAATGTGGTATTTGGGGAGCTTTTTAGTTAAGCGCATGCTGCTTCTGTGTGAGCAGGCCAAAAACTCGCTTATCTATTTCAAGGGATGAGTAATAATTCAAGATGATCCTTAATATCTAGAAGAT
Organism: Anser anser; assembly: GCF_964211835.1. Classification (NCBI taxonomy): domain Eukaryota; kingdom Metazoa; phylum Chordata; class Aves; order Anseriformes; family Anatidae; genus Anser; species Anser anser. The sequence goes on from NC_139724.1 coordinate 70,159,467, forward strand.
TTTTGTCTTCAGTCTATGAGCTACTCCCAAGAAATGCATCTCCATTGGCAGGTATGATTGAGACAAAGGATTGCGCGTTCTCAGCCACCTCAGTGACCTTCCCCACACCTGTATCTTGCTTCACAACTCCAGCTCCCACGTCTTTCTCCTTAATTCTCCACCTAGCCCTGTCTATGAACTGACTTTCTCCATTAAGTCAAGCCACTAATTATGGACAGCAAAGACAGGCTGTACAGTGCCATGTGGGACTGCTGCTCACCACTACCCACACTTGCAGGCTGCAGCAGACAAATGAACCAAGCATATCATATAACTTCAGGAAAGCTTCTGCATTCAGTCTGGACGGCTGCTGAGGCTTGTACTTTAGGGCATTTCTTTATAGGCATCTGGTGAGCTGGGGGTTGAAAGTGACCCTGAAGTCTGCCATAATTATTAGGCATATTCTTAACTTCCTGTGCATCTGTTCTCCAGCTGAAAAATGGGGATAAGTGAAGTTCTCACCTCTCTCAAGCACAGATAGGCTTTATTTACCCTGGTGGTAAAAAGCTTCATGGTGCCTCTCAGAACAGTACTGTTTACTCCAGCCAACAACCCGGAGCAGTGTCTTTTACAGTCCCCAAGCCAGGCCACAGAGCAGCTGGGAAATCATGACTGAGACCCTGAGTTTGAGTATGGGGAGGCAGCACAGAGAGCAAGAATCAGTCTGATATGCTTGCAGGTGTCTTGAGTCATTAAGGACACACACTGCAGTGTTCTGTAGCAGCTGTGTTTCCTGAGGACTTGTGGCATCATGCCAACTGTAGAGTATCCCTGCAGATCTGAGAGCAGGTGACGGTTCAGACCACCTTCCTCCTCCTCCACATCTCTGTATCAGCCAAAATGGAAAATGGGTGTCTCTGGTTATCTTTCCAGAAGCATATGAACTGATGAACTCATGGAGCAAAACTCAGCTGGTACATTCATACCCTTTTCACCTTGGTATTCACACTGTACGAAGTATTCACTCTCCCTTTGCTGCTCCTTTGGATGCCCACCAGCATTTCGTTTAGTTAAGAAAAAAGGAAGTCACTAAGTAGGAACAGAACTGAGTTCAAGTCTGACAGATCAATAGTACGTCAGATACCATTGGTACAGGCTTCTCAACTAACATTATCATTGATAAAAGTGTTAGGCTCTATAGCTAGGTGTTCTCCTGAAGTTACACCACTGAGATGAAATTTAACCCTTCCTCACAATGCCAAAAGTCAATCAGACTGTCATTGAAACAACTGAATAAAATCACCAGCCCTTGTTCTATTCCTGTTTCTCTTTAAAGGTGATAAACAGTTGAATTCACATTAGATGTCGTCAGTGTTCCTTAGTCAGCATGATTGTTCTGGACTTCCTGGCATTCCTACAAACTGAGCAAGTAAGGTTATTTAGGGGCTTTGAGCTAGGATGGATGGAAAGGGAAAGCAGACAATATGCTGCCACCTTTTGGTTACAGAAATGAGAACAGGTACAATCTGGAAAGATCTATCTAGTAAAAAATTAAGAAATCTGTGCTCATTTTATGTAATGAAACAATCTGAAAGTCCATATAGTGCAAGAAGCACTCCATCATGTTCTAAACTCTTGCTATAAGCTTAGCACATGTATTTCACATTTGTTCAGCCCTGTTTCAGCTAATTAATAATTATCAATAAATAATGAATAATTTATCGCTTAAAATGTATGAGGTTCAGTTTTTTCACCTAACAATAATGCTTTGAATCACTCAACTGGTTTGAGGAACATAGCTACCAAAACAGAAGGTACAAGATCTCAGGAATTAGTAGCTTGCAAAAGTTACTGCATGCCATAACTCCTGTTTGACTACTTATATAGAAATATGTATTTAAGGTAGACAGATATTTTCATTTTTAGGCTTGCAACTTTTAACCTCAACTGTCTGAGCGAGATTTTCTATTCTAGCTGACTGCCAAGGACCTGAAATGTATTTTGCTTGCTTGTTTACTAAAATGTGGTCTGACTGTGAGAATAAGAAGTTGGAAGAACGTCCATCTTAATAAAAGAAATGCAAGACTGTTCTGTCAAAAACTTTGTGCACCTTTAACTTTGATGCAGGGCCTTGAAATTTAACAGAAGAGCTATTGGTATAAGGGATGCACTGCTCACTGCTCCTGAGAGTCACTGTACAAATGTGGGCCAAGCAACAAGCCTTTGAAAATCTCAATTCAAATATGTTCTGTAAAGACTTACGGGAACTCAGGTCCGTGACTGTTCTGTAACTCACAGCTCCTATGCACCAGAGGTTCTTTACATTTACCGTGGACACAAACTCATTGAGTGTGCCCCATTGTGGGGCTCAAATATCCATCAAACACTCAATCTTCTTTTTTCTCAGTGCTGGCAATGAGTTTTCAATCTCTTCTGCTGGCATATGGGCAGTATAAAGGAGGAGGATCACGTCTGTCTGTACTGCAGGAGGGACAGGAGTTCTCCAAGCACCACCAAAGACATTTTGGTAGGTCTGTATTGTCCTGCATTAGTGACACATTGGTCCTTGAGCCCTGGAACTCTTTACAACCTGCAAGATCTGTAGGGCTCAGGGAGCACTTACCAGTGTTCTCTGAAGGTCCCTCAGGTGGAACACCAGCACACTATGCCCTAAGGGTATCTGCCCATGAGATCGCCTTACAGGACACTGCTCATGCAACCCATGCAGACTGCACTTTGGTGCATCTCTCCCCAGAGCAGTGCCAATCAACCACATGCAAAGCTGTGCAGCAGACCTGAACGATCCTTATGCTGCATCATGCTGTCATTATACTTCACACGTGGGTGCTTATGCAAAATGTCCCTGTCTCGAGAAAGATTTGCAGACCTCTAATAGATTAGTGGTGCCACCCTACACTGTGTGCTGCACCACAGTCTAAAATCCGGGAGTTGGAAAGCATCATAGTGCCTTGAGGAGTTCTGTGCTTTCTTGCCATTTGGAAGAATACCCAGAGAACCACAGACATAAGAAAACCACTAAGAATTCTCTTATTTATGCACTGATCACTCCCTGACAGTTCCAGTAGAGGCATTCACAGCTTCACGACCATTGTCATATAAAGATCAAGAAGCTGAAGGAGCCCTACAACAAGGTTGTTGGTAGGAATTTTGAGGCAAAACAACCCCCACCTACGCTTTATGACTTCTTCAGGGGGTTTAGCTCCATCATCTGTCAGGAAGAGAGGAACTGATTTTATCTTTCTTCTTTAAAGATGAAAGTGGTGCATTGATTTATGGTGCAGTGCCTGGCTCCACCTCTTAGGGTTGAGAGCATCCTGTTATCTTAAATTTTCACAGGCCAAGGCCACACCATTAGCTGTCTGAGTCAGTTATGGGAAGTGGCAAGACACATCCTTCTAGGGGTAAGCATCAAGGTTCCTTTTCCTACTGGTAAGTTCCCCTAACCATCTTGGAACCAGAATTCCCCATCTTAGCACGCATCTTCCGCACACCTTATAAACCCTTTTTTTAACCGTATTCCACTGGTAGGCTTTTTAACCATTTTCCAGCCTCGTGCCACGTTGTCTCCACAAAGTTCTGGCAGGGCATGTTTCTGCTGGCCTAGGTAGGCCACCCCATCTTTCTAGTGGGAAAGAAAATATATATATATATATATATATTTAATGACTAAAATGGGTACTTATTGCTGCTGAAGACTTCCAGCCACTTCGGGAAATCTCTTTGAAGGAAACATACCTAGGCCAAACACTATGCCACAGATCAACACGAACTAAGGATGGCCTTGTTGGTGCAACTCTGCTGGCTGTGCGAGGAGGTGGAAGACTGGCAACACACAAGTAATGTCATATATGGTGGAGGGATAAAAATTCATGTTTGGCTGTTAGCTACAGATGGAGACCCACAATCCCTGTTGACATGGGCACCATGCCATAGCTGAGGTACTCCTTGCACTGTTCCAAGCCATCCAAAGAAACGTGCCATTTGGCTTCCTGACTCCTGTGCACCTGCAGCTGGATGATCCAGGTGAAAGCTGTAGGAAACGGAGGCCCTCTGGGAATGCCCTGGGCACTGCACCCTCAGCATTAGCACAGACAGAGTTGCGCAAAGCCATCACTGAAGCCACATCAGGTTAGAGAGGCGGGGAAACAGCTGGACCAACAGGCCTGCTAAAAAGACTTGAAGGGAAGGGCTTTTTGTTTTCCTTTATTTCTGTCTGTATTTTTTCTGTCATTTTTAGGGCAGCATATCTGGGTTGTTGGTATAGAACTATATATAGCTACAGAGTGTGATAACAGTGTACGGAATGGACTGTGGTATGGAGATGAGTCAGGACTGTGCAATGAATCAGATGTTGTCCAGAGGATCCCAGCTCTTCTGTTGCAGAAAGTGAAAAACACAGTCACTGCAGGAAGAAAAAGCTACGGCATTTTTACGCTGCTTGGAAGGACTGGATTCTATTTTTGTCTTTAACACAGACTACTAAATTAGCCACTTAAAAAAACATTTTTCTTGGGTGGCCATGAACTGGGTGCTAGGTTTTGCTGGAAGCCTGAATTCTAACCTTGTGCTTTTATGGCTAAAAATGTAGCTGCAGTGTAATGTAATTAGCTGTAATGCTATCTTCTCCTTACTTTATGAGGGTGCTATAAAAATACATTGAATTATGTTTGTGAAACTCTGCGAAGCTCCTACACTGCTGTATACCACTGAGAAGTCTGTAACAAAATTAGTAACTCTGTCTTCAGAACAGGGTTTGAATGGTAAGTATTAAGGCATGGAGTCAGTCCCAAATTAAACAACAACGTGCAAACAAAATATTGAATAGCTGCTGCTCATTAAGCAAGGATCATCCTTTTTGTGTGCTGAATGGGCTCATGTCGTTAATGCCTACCTATTAATCAAACACAAGGGGGGGCAAATCAAAGTTCTGCAAACAACATGAATTCTGGTGTTTTCTAATTTCAGAATGCTTGACTTTGCAGCCTTAAAAGGTTTAGTATGGTTTTTTTGTTTGTTTGTTTGTTGTTTTGTGTTTGTGTGTGTGTGTGTGTGTGTAATTTAAAGATACATGATGTAGAAAAGCATTAAGAACCATAAAAGGAATCCCTGTAGACTAAAAGTGCATTAATTGACATTTCTTAGATGTCCAGAAGCATCATGAACATACACAGAGGCTGTAGTGGTGTAACAATTTCATCTCTAAATCTGTTATCACACATATTGTTTTACTCCTGAATACTGTGGATTAGTTTATACCTATACATTTATCAAGGTAAGCTTTATCATAATATTAGGATTGTGAAAGGGTCTAGTTTAACTAAGCTACTGCCAAACAGTAATGAAGCAGTGCAAATCTGTGTATAAATAGACTTAAGAAAAAAAGTGAGAGACATTTAAAGAAATGGAGAAAGTGTAAATGAATGTAGAGTATTTTGCTGTTCAAGCTAATTATCCCCTCTGGAGCATCACACTGATGTAATTATGCCTGTAGCTAACATATTTGGGTATCTATGACCCAATGTACTGTATCTTCACTACATAAAGTTGACATACTCAGCCCTGGGTCTGTGGCACTGCATTGGGTTGGTGTTTAAAACTTCTCCTCTGTATTGATCCACAGAGGATATGGATTGTTTGGGCTGTCAGCAACAGATCATGCCTCTTTAAGTTCAAGCTGTAGGAGGTAAAACACAACCCCAATACTTCAGCCAAGAGGATATGATCACACTTGTAAATCAGCATATTAGAACACCAAGTATTTTCATATTTATGCCTTTACACAGAAGATCTCTCTCTATGCCTACTTTCATCTGTCCTCATACCTCACAAAGCTGCCAGGAATATATTTTCCAAAGACCTTTAACTGAATTTACTCAAAGATCTGCGTGTGTAACTGAACTGCCCTCCTCTGAGCTTCCTTCCTGCATTCCTGCACTCTCTTCTAAAAAGTTGGTTCTGGAACCAATTTTGTAAAGGTTTGTATGTGAAACATCAGGACCTAGCACTTAATCGGTGAACTTTTTAACAGTGAAAAAACAAAAGTGAATGACAGTAAAACAAAAAATCCCTTACATATACCATTGTTTTCATGTGCATCACCAACCCATGCTTGCCTGGGATCAGCTTTCTCCTTGCTTGCTAATTTCCTTTCCTTCATTTTCCTGCCATGTTGTCAAATGTGCAAAGGAATGGTTTATCCCTTCCTCTCTGCAATCAGTATTTTAACACCTTATTCCCTCAATTACTGTGGAAAGGTTCTGTGTAGGCTACAGGTTAGGACTGTGACATTTCCACTTCAGTTTCAAGGCTTGCATTTTCTGTGTTAGGATGAACAGATATCTTTACAAGGTGTCTGGCAGTTTTGCATTTGGCAATTTGCTAAGAAGCTGTTACCTAGTTCTATGGTAGGGTTATTTTCCTTGTTTTATATCACTTGATATGTAATTAAGCTACAATTGCACTACTGGGCTCTCCTCATGTCAGTGTACAAACAATCTATTACATCTAGTCACAGTGTATTACATGCTCATAATTACTCACTGAGACAGTGCAGTACCTGAGAATCAATTATAATTGATGGTCAGATTGCTCTGTGTTTAGTGTCTTCCTGCTATGCTGACCTTTTAGCCATTAAACTCAATGATGGTGCCCCACTGATTGAAACAAACAAAAACAAACAAACAAAAAAGCAAACAAACAAAAAACAAGCAAACAAAAAACTAGGATTTTAAGAAACAATGTGCAAATTGCTATCATTAATTTTTGGCAAAACATTTACGGAAATCAAAATATTTTGTAATCATTCTTTTTAAAATTTCCTCCTTGTTTTTCTCTTCCCTCTTTTGCTCTTCTCACTCCCCTCCTCCATCAGTTTGAAAACCTAAATCCATAATGGCTCCTTTAACAAAGGCTTTTAGAGCTGTAGATCAAAAACTCTTCTATATAAGTGTCAATATAATCCATTTCAAAACATTTTCCTTCAAGCTAATTTATATCACCCAGCAGTAAAAAAGCGATTAACAGATTAAGCTGGATTTAAACATTCCCCTCATTAATGCAATTGCAAATTGGGAAGTGTGCAACGTTATTTTTAACTCCAGCTTTCTCCTCATTGGTTTAGCCCAGTTAAATTTCAGAAGTAGAAAAATCATCAATCAGGTGCTGGAAAACTGAGTTAAATCAGTTTATCAGTTTTAGTCTTCCTCAACTAAACTTCCTACCTAGCCCAAAGCACATCATTTCATTTATCTTACATCTTAGATCCCTCTTTGTTAAACAGGGTTACATGTGTACAAATGTAAAAAAAAAAAAAAAAAGTGAGAATCTAATTTATCGGGTATTATGAGTAAGTAAAATCCAGTCACAATTAGAACTGTACCTACAGATACAAATAGTGCACATAAAACAATTTTTTTTTTCTTTACATGAAACACTTCAATATGGTCAATAAATATTAAAGAAACAGTCATATTAAATTAAATAATAACATATGTTCCTTTGGAACCCTTCATTCACAAATAAAGCTTAAGATAACTTATAACCAAAACACTAAAGGATTCATAATCATTTCCGCATAGCTGTAAAACGAGCAATTTTTTCCCTGTTTATTTGGATTTTTCTCATAGCAATGAAAAGAACAAAAATAGAAAAACTGAAAAAGTGATTGTAAAAACATACAGATGGGTGAAGAAAATATACTGTCATGAAAAAGAACTTGAAAATCTCTTAGTCCATTTTCTCTTTAAGTGCCTACAATTCAAATTCACAGTATAACTTGAACTGAGATGCTTTGATTTCAGCAAGACTCCTCAGTTATGCATATGCTGTCATGCTCTTTGGAGGTCTCTGTCTTTTTTTCCGCTATAATCTGTTTTTCAAAAAGACTCCAGTTCTCAAAACAGTATCTGAACTAAAGCTAGATATCTTCATCACTAGACACTGATTGACATTGACTATCTGTTTACTCAGACAAGCTGGAAAGCTTGCGTGCACTTGAAATTTATTGTGGGTGAATTTGTATAATTAATGATTCGCATCAGTTAATTCCCTTTTTAGTGAATTCTCTGGCTTTGTATGCACTATTGTTAGATTTTCTTTGGAAAAAGTATAACTCAAACAATGCCTATTAATCCAAGCATGTCTTAATGAATCACTATCCTGAAGCTACTTTTTTTTGTAATTGCTAAGTGATAAAAATAAATAAATAAATAAATAAATAAAACACGACTTTGCTTGCTACCTGGACCATCCTGGGTATCACACTTACTGATTGCTTCTGCAGCCTGATCTATTGGTGTTCCAGCTCCTGACATCTTCCCACCACAGCAGGCCTGTGTTTGTACAGCCAAGCCTCAAGCGCTGGTGTGGTCAGGTCCTCAGGTCCTGATCTCATTGTCCTCAGAAGAGAAGTACATGCCGTCCCACTGGAATTCTGCCCAACAAGCTGTACAAATACAGGAGCGAGTATCAACAAATGAATTAAACAATCTGAACAAAAGCAAATACAGCAATAAAGGATCTCTCTTTTAATTATAAAAGAAAGAAATATACCAAAAGCAAAACTGGCAGGATAAGCACATTCAACCGGTAAAGACCAAAGGCTGACTAGCTAGCAAAGAACACAGCGTTCAGCATCTTGATCAGGGGCCCAGACGATGACACAGTGTGCACCGAGCGAATTTATGGACACCAGATTAGGGAGCGGGTGACGTGAGGACTGGCAGAGCTTCATCCAGAGAGATCTCAATAAATCTGAGACTTAGGCAAACAGATACTGCACAAAACTCAACAGAGCAGAATAACCTCAGGCATCAGGACAGGAGGAAGCTGACTGGTGAGCAAAGGACAGGGGATCACGGTGAAAGTCAGGCTGGGCATGAGCCCATGTCAGCCAACAGTGCACTCTCACTGCAAATCACGCGCACCGCTGACAAACTGGACCCCATCGAGAGAGGTGTGGCAGGGAAGGTATTTTCCCACAGTCATTAAAACAGAGAAATTACGAGCAAAATTTTTCACAGCAGCTGACAAATTCTACTTTAAATGTTTACCTAGTATGCATAGAAAGAAAAAGCGGATGTTTTCATAGAAATGGTCATAATCTACCTGGAAAATTAAAAGGTAGAAATCCTTGCCAGAGCAGTGAGCTTTCTGACTTCAGCGGCAGAGAAAAACAATCAAGCCAGCTGCAAAATGGAGTTGAACAGTTTATAAAAGGACTGGTGCAATAATGTTTCCTGTGACAGCAAGTGGTGATGCAGGTCTCTTCCAGTCCTACGTTCCTGAATTTTGCATGCACAAAAAGAGTGATAAAACATGAAAGAAGAGAAAGATTAATTTATGAAACATGATAAAGGAGAGAAAAAGGGAGAGAAACTTATGGGTTTTGGCAAACAAAGTCCCTGGAGGTAATGAAGAGGGAAGCAATGGCCTGATGCTACCTTCCTTTAATACTCCTCATTTTGAAGCACTATTTAATTCTCACAGCTGGCAAGAAGAATCACTGCTTCTAAAAAAACAGCAATACGACATTTTATACAGAATATGGCATGGGATGTCAAGTAACAGATGACCCTGATTCATTCCCTTGAATCCCTTATCTATAAAGCAAGGCCTTTCTACCATTTGGTCAGATCATCGTAAGCAGAGATCTTTTGAGGCACCACGCGTGCACAAGCAAACAGCCTTGAAAGAACAAGTTTACTGCATGCAGCACTTTGTGTTTTAGGTCCTAGTGGTTTTTAAAACCCCCTAATGGTTATTAATTTTGCACATTGTTATGTTTGATTTATTATATTTGTACTGCTTACTGTGATTGCATTCTTGTTTATTAAAAAGTAATTGAGGATGTAATTGGGCTCTGCATTATATTTTTTTAAATGATTATTTTAATACTTCATTTTGTTACAGGAACACACTAAACAACTTACTAAAATCAAGAGTGAAAGAAAGGCAGCATAGGAGGTAGCAAAGGCAAGTGAGTGGCCCTGTTAACACTAGTGGAAGCAGCAGCAGTGGCTGTAGGCAGAGATGCCCACAAAATCTAACGGAATACTTTTCAGCCAGGCCCACCCCCCCAACAACAACCAGCCTTTTGATGACCTCTGAGGTCAAATGTGGGAAGCAAATATAAGGCTCTGGTGAAATTTGGAAGTGCCACTGATCGGGCCCTACCCTAAGGACTGGTGTGCTAACACCACACTGATCAGCTGCTTATGGGGATGGGAGGAAACAGGGATGGGGAAAAGCAGAAAGCAGTTTCCAGAGATGGCTGTATTTCCTCAGGGTGGGACCTACCACATAGGTATGCAGCTTTGCAGAGAATTCAAGGAAATCTTTTCATTGCTGCTGATAACCTTCAATTTTCAAGCCCCACTAGCCACTACTAGATGCCAGAGCCCAGGATTGTCAGCGTATCAAATGAAACTGCCCTGGAACAGGTTATAAAGGAAATGCCTGCTTTGAGTTCTACCTTTCACTCTTCATAAGCATTTATTATCTTAGGTTTGAAGCCACTACACCATTTTGAAGTTTATTTGGAAAAACAAACAAACAAAAAACAGAAAACACAAAGAATTGTGTGACTGAAGTGGTAAGTAAGAGTGTGCAATGACAATTTAAGCATAATCTTAGACACAGGTAGCCAGATGAAGCACCTCTGCAATAGTTGCTGCCCACAGGATATTTCCAGGACACTTTTCAGAGCTACAGCAATACTTTCATCTGTATTTCTGCTGGAACAGAATTATATCTGGTTTAAAAGACTTTGTCTGACAGGCAAGGCAGCTGGCTGTGTCACAGCTGACACAAGACGTTACCACAAGTACGTTTACCATTTGACTTGAGGAAGTCAGATAATCCTTTTTTTGTTTGAATAAACTCTCAGTGCTGCCTTTCAGATCTACAGCAAAGTTTTCAGATGGGTCAAACAAACTCCCCCACAAAATGAAACATCTGCACAGAATGAAAATGTATGACCTCGTTAATAAGCAGCATTTTATGAAGTGAAGTATTGACAGGTATTAAACTGACAGCAAATTCCATTTTATAAAGTCAACTACAGCTTAATGATAATTTAATTGAATATGTAAAGCAGTGAAATGGTATTTCCTTAAAATTGTGTGTACCTTAGACTCACCGGCAGACCTCTGCTGCCAGCTAACACAAGGACAGTAGCCCATTACTACCCATCACTGCATTAACGCCCTTGACAGCTCTAAAGATTTAACCATGCAAACAATTTATGTGCCAAACTGATACCACACGATAAAATTTGTCCCTTTATTATGCTTCTAAAACCCGGGAAAATTGCACTTTAAAAACATACTTAAGGATTGAATGTATTAAAAAGTTGCAGAGTTTAGAGCTTCAGTTACTCACATGGATGTAAAAATAGAACTGCAAATAAACCTAATTTTAGGTTTGAAAAGCTCAGTTATTCAAATGTAATGGAAATGTTTTAATGGGGAAGGGACAGTGTACTATATAGCAATACACAACTGCTTTGTCTACGCTCTTGGGCTGGCTCCTGCCATCCTGGTGTGAATCACAGTCTGAACCCTTTCTGGCTCTGAAGCTGCCATGCTTGCCATTGCAGGATGGGATGCCAGCGGGAACTTAGTGCTGCTGCTAATGCTCATGTCATGTTTATTGCACATGCCTCAGTGCCTTCTAAAACACAGCAAAAGCAGCTTCCTGTTCACTGAGAGCTCGATGCCAAGCTGAAACCTCTGCCTGCCAGCGCACCACTCTTGGTGCCCAGCTGAGATGCACTGCTGCTTCCCCCTCAACGAGGAAAACTCCAGGCACTATCCCTGTAACTTCTTTCCGAGTATACACAATTACTTTGAGCCTGACAGGTAGCACAGCACTTCTGTCCTAACCCACCAAGACAAACAGCAGGATGGGAAGCTCCTGAGGCACTCATTTTGTTATGAGATAAAGACATATATCTTTCTTAAAACAATTATAAAGTAGATTCACAGATGAATCTTTGTCTACATCTATTTTTATCTGAATATTATCACAACTGGGCAAGTGAATCTAGTGTGTCTGCCCCCAGTCTTTCTTGCAGCATGCCTCAATTTTTCTCAACAACTTGTTGTTCAACATCACCAACTTTGAGTACAGCAGTTGCAACTTGGAGGAGAAAACATCTGCAGATGATTATCTGTGTGATGCAACATCATATGGGATATTAAGGACTTCCGGAGAAATCAAGTATATCCTCTAGCATCAGGAATCCCTAAGGAATGAGCACTTTCATATTTGCCATACTACTCTGAAAACCACTATTCACACTAAAAATTTAGATTAAAAAATGTTTATAGCTTTCTTATATTCAAGCAGAAAGTTAAGGTAGCTAAACAGGACAAAAGCTTGCTCTTACAGCTAGCTGGCACTTTGTCTTAATCTCCACAGCATCTGTATGCCCATTCAGTTAACAGCTGATAGAGACAAATTTGCAGGTCGTAGGACTGCAGCCAAATTGACTATGCAAAACCTCATATTCCAGATACATCTCACATAACAGGCTCCCTTTTCAAATCACACTTCAGATAAGATCTTAAAGTGATTTCATAAGCTCATAAAAAACAGCCATGCAGACCAGCGCTTTAAGCCTTGACAGTGGCCAAAAATAGATGCCTCAAGGAAAGCATGGGAACAAAATATGGAATAATACCCCCTTAGCTTCCACCAGTGTGCAACTTCAGCATTGCTCGAGAAAGTTGGTACCTAATCCCCCACAAAATTTACCAGAACAAAATTACTCTTTCAAAAACATTCAGTCCATGTGAACTGGTAGAGCGATGCTGTACAATTCCACACCTTGCACTATGGAGTTGTATTTGTCAAGGTCCGGTGCTTAAAAAACGTTAGTGCCATCCCATGGAGCCAGTTCAACTCTCTGTGCTAACCGCTTCTTGAACACAACTGTAAAATGGCTGTACAGTCTCTCGTGGATTATACATTTTCAAAAGTTAAAAAAAAAAAAGGCAGAATTAAGGATGAGCTATTAAAATTATGCCTCACTGGCAGATTTGGGGAATTCTGTCACCATTGTGCCACTTTGCAGGTTTTATTTTCAGAATGCTTTCTCACAGCAGAATGTATAACCTTAAGTATAATCAGACCTGATTCTGTGAGACACTACATAAAATACAGGAACACACACTCACCACCCCAGGTAACCTGCACCCCAAAACTCATTCTCCTGCTATACAACAGTGTCAGTGAACTCAATGGGATTTTGCACTATGGTTAAGCAGATGCCTAAGTTTTAAGAATATTGGTGCTTCCTTTAAACAACTGGATGTAATTAATGGAAAGTAAAGGTTACTAGTGATAGTTACATGTTATTTATATGTCTAAACTAATACTATTCCATTACAGTTTTGTTTAAAAAAAAATAATAATAATGAAAAGCATGTTATGTGCACACATTTTCAATGATTGGCTCTGAAAGAAAAAAAAAAATCCCATTGTACTCATATGTAATTCATTCACATAGAAACTTTTTGCTCTAAAACACTTCCACACTGATAAAAATCAGGGTAACATAGACCCTGGGCAGCCAAGACCAAGAGCTGCAATGAGAACAAAGTAACCTACTCTGTAACAGGATTGAGGAAACATAAAGAGCTTCAGCAACAACTGCTTTGCTCTCCTAGAGAAGTCAGGTTGTAAACTGCCTCCTTTATAGGAAGAAAGTTGCAAAGAAAACATTTTCGTTCAAAAGCTTAAAAAAAATCACTCAAAAAAGTGAATTTGCTATGCACTCCTACAACTCCTTTGCTTTATCTTCAGCTAGAAAGACACTAAAATGAACCGTTTATGCCACACTCAGATAACTCTAAATCTTCTGGGATTTAGGCAATTGATTAATTTTTCATATTTAAATAACAATGAGCTGAATCACAAGGGAATATGAACGTACGCTTAATAAACCCCAATGTGAGTAGCTACCGCTAGTCTATCAGACAGAGGTAACCTCCTACATCCCAGCACAAAAATCTCCGGGGAAAACGATGGAAAAGGCACTCAACTCCACTTTTGTCAAATGACAGCCTTACAGGGAAGTTTCATCATCCAGCAACCACGCTGGCACGCTGTGCCAGCCGGCCGAGGTAAAAAGAAAGCCAAAAGGCTGACAGAAGGATGGGAGCGATGAGGAAGCCAGAAATGAGGGAGGTGGGTTCACTTTAAGATGTTATTAGCCCCTTAATTAGACGTTAATAGGCGATACAGGGTGCATTTTCAATACGGGCAAAGCAGAAACACGGCTGATATGGGCCTTATGTGAGGTGGGAGGGAGAACATGAGGGCTGTGAGGGAAGGAGACGTGGTGCCACCTCCGGCTCCCCTCGCTGCGCCAGGAGGGCCGGCCCAACCCCAGGGAGCGAAGGGCGGGCTCGCAGCGGGGCCCTCAGCCCTTCTCCCGCCCTCAGCGGCGGCAGCTCGGCACACTGGGCCGCCGAGGGGCCGGCCTCTGCCTCGGAGCAGCGGGGAACTAACACCCCATTGCTCCTGGCTGCCGGCGCCTCACAGCCCCGGGGACGCTGAGGAAGACCGTGAGGCGCGACGAGCTGTGGCCGCCCGGCGCCATCTTGCGTTACGGAAGACATGCCTGTGGCGGGCGCCATTTTGCACCTGAGCGAGAGACGCGAGCAGCCTCGCTGCGCTCCGCCGCGTGGGCGCCGCCATTTTAGGTTACGGCAGGCTCTCCGCCTTCCCTAGAGCCAACCTCGCAGCGCGCCGCCATTTTGGGTTACGAACAAGGCTGCGACCCGCAGGGGTCCTCACCCCTCCTCCCTCCCTTTAGGTGTCTTCATAAGATGCCCGTGGAGAACCCCCTCTTTTTTCGCCCCGCTCCCAAGATGGCGTCGATGCGGGAGAGCGACACCGGCCTGTGGCTGCACAACAAGCTGGGCTCCACGGACGAGCTGTGGGCGCCGCCGAGCATCGCCTCGCTCCTCACGGCGTCCGTCATCGACAACATCCGCCTCTGTTTCCACGGCCTCTCCTCGGCCGTCAAGCTCAAGCTGCTGCTGGGGATGCTGCACCTGCCCCGCCGGGCGGTGGATGAGGTGAGAGCCCCGGGGGGAGCTCAGCCGAGGCGTGAGGGGAGAAAGGGGGGCGGCAGCGCCAGCACCGCCTCCCCCCACGCGTCTTTTTCTTCATTAATTTGTTTTAAATACTCCTCAAGGGCAGGTGGCCGGGGAGGGGGGCACGGGGAGCTTCTCCCCGCCGCTTTTCTGTGGAGAAATAGGGAGAAAAGGGGGAGAAAAGGAGGCCTCAGTGAGCCGAGGCCTGGCCTGCAGGGCAGGGGGCCGTGGTGTGAGAAGAAGCGCTCGGGTTTCCCTTGAACAGGGCGAGAGAGCACCTCAGGCGTTGCTGCTGCCCCCCTGCCCTCCAACGAGCCTGCCACTGGGCTTTTGGAAGCAATTTTCCACCCGAAACCTCTCTCACACCTCCACACGGGCTGTGTAGGGCTGTGTTTTGGGGCGGGTTGCATGCTTCTGGCGCTGCTTTGGAGGAGAGGGCTTTTCTGAGCCCGTTGCAGGGTTAGGAGAGGGGCAGGAGTGGCTAGGAGCGGCGGTGTGCGTTAGGCTTCCTTAACTCCTCTTCTTTAGTACTGGCAGCTGTGTAGGTGTCCCGAGTTGAACATCTTGGATTTAGGAAGGACAGCAGCAAGTGCTGAAACTTTGGAGATGAAGGATATAGGGTCTGTGATGAGCAGTGTTGTTTTTTTTTCCCACCTTCTTGCACTCACATCTTAGTTGAGGGGAAAACTGCCATCTTTACATTTTTACCTTTCTGAGAACAGCTGGTGCTTTTCCTTTACTCTCCTACCCCGGCTAATAAGCTGGCTGGTGGAAGCCTGAGCTGCCTCTGCAAGCAGTACCTGTAGGTCCAGAAGATGTTATTCGCTTGGCACTGGACCATACTTCATCTGCAGCTGGCTTATTACTACCTACTGGTGTTTGGGGCAATATCTGAAGAGTGACTGAAGAAGCTTAACGTGAATCAGTCAGGTTTAAAGAATTCCTATCCTACTTGTGCCGTGTGTGGTATGGCTTCCCATAACAATTACGGAGATGGTGCACAGTTAATCTGCACCTCGGCTGTGCTTGCACCAGTCTCTTGTGTAGGACACAGCTGCTTACACTTTTTATACACATGTACTAGACAGGGTGTGGGGAGACTACATCATTCTGATTGTGTTTTGTGTATTTCTAAGCTGCAAATGCACAGGCATCAAGTGTAAGCACTAGTTTGTGGCAAGACAGACCCCTACGTGTACTATATGTCTGTGTGGATGTTCGTAGTTAAATGTAAATGCTGTCTCTTTAAAAAAAAAAAAAACACTTGCTCAGTATGTTTCATCTGTTTTATTTTTTTTAAACATGATATTTATGCTTAGTGCCTGTCCAGAGCACAGGCTGTCTTACTTCTATGTGATAGACGCAGTTGTGTTTTGGACAAACAAAATAACCCAGGCCAGAAAGAGAGGGGTAGGGAACTCCATAGGCTCACATGAACTGTTGGGTATGCAAGATTCTTATGAAGCTGTGTGAAAATCCAAGGAGCTTGGAAGAAATAAGTATTGCAGTGTGCAGAAAAAAAAGCCAACAAATTAGTGGTGGTTTTTAGGCCTAAGAGAAAGGTCCCTATGCTTTGTAAAATTCCTTCATAAATAACAGTCAAATGCCAGCTCTCTGAGGGAGCAACATTGAAGCAAACTAAAATAATATGTTGAAATGCCCTGTGTGTTCACTGGATACATAAAAACTATTTTTAAATTTGATTAAAATTAAGGAACAGGTAGCCAGCAACTGCACTTGATTTGTGCTTTTGTTAACCATGGAGATGAAGTGTATCTAAATAAGAGCAAGTTGGTTGCTGTTCCTTTTTATAGATAATTACAGTGATTAGTTGTATTCCAAATATAAAGCTCTTCTTACTGCTGAAACAAAAGATGCTGTGAGATTTTTCACTTCTTTGTTTGTGAAGTCAATCATAAATTTAATGTTCTCTTGGTAAACAGAGCACACTTGATCAAGATGTAATCAAGTAAATCAAGGGATTTACTGTATCTTCAGCCCTTTACAAAGTACCTGTAACATTTTAATTATTTGGAGGGAATATGATTCTTTACTGAGAGGAAGAGCTTAAAAAACCCTCCTTTTAAAAACGAAAAACCAAGGAGGCAGAAACATTTAACGTTGTTAGTAGCTCTGCTAGTATCATCATAGTCTTGCTTCTATAAATGATAAAAAATAGCTGGTGGAACCAAGCTGCTGACTGAAGGGGATGTCTTATCAGACACTCATGTGATGAGTTTGATAACAAGTCTTCGTAAATAAAACCTATTTATGTAGCTTACTGTTGATGTTTGCTCTATTTTAACTGGCATAACTGTAGCTAGCTATCTGGAAGTGAAATTCTTCACTTGGAAATCATTCTCATATCTGAAAGTGATTTAACTTGACTATGAAATTATTTTATTAGTCTCCTTAGGAAGTAGTATGTATGTTTTCCATACCATGTGCCAGTCCATAGATCGTGTGTGAGGAGCACTGAGCTGGCATTTGGAAACTTAAAATAGTATTAGAAAACATTGCATCAGCTTTGTAAAGCTTTGAGGATCTTGATAGAGGATGCAGAATATACTTCTGGTCGTGTTAAATGATATTTCCCTCTCTAGATAACAGATTGAACTTAGTTCTCTTCAAAACATTTTTTTGTTCTCTTTATAATAGCATTTTAACTGGCACAGAGTAGCATGGAAACCATTTGGAGGCAGACATCTGAGTAAAAATTGATGTGGTAATCAAGAGAAGTGTGGTATTACTTGGTTTAGAAGGGATTTAATTGGCTGCTTGTCCTTTCTAAATCTCTGTGAAGGCTGCAGTCTAGACAAGCAAATCTTCAATGAGCTCTCTTGAAAGCTCAGTCCTTTGCTGAAGTGTTATGCTTCTTCTCAAATGCAATATCCTGCAATTTTGTACTGTGTTTTCAGTCCCTGCTCCAAATATTGTGTATATATTAGTGACTTAATCCTCGTAATACTCCTGTGGGATAAGTAATAAACCTAAATTTTTATCATGCTGTGAACCTCATTACAGCTTGTTTGTTCCCGCTGACTAATAAGGATAATTGGCTCTCATATTTATTTTAATAGTTCAGTGTTTTGTAGGCGGTTATCAAAAATATCCTTTCCTGCTGTATTTCTATGGGCAGAGTTTGTGAACTCTCAAATCTCCCTGCCTCCCAGCTTTTTTTCTGCTGAACTCTTTCTAGATAATCATGCTTATTTGAAATAATGCCTAATGCTCAGCGTAGTGGTGATGTTGGCAGAGCAGTAACTTCTGTTTATTTTGCATATTATATTCCTTTTTGCCCAGTTCACATCCATGACAGCAAGGTTTTTTGTTTTGTGCAAGGGTTTCATTTATTTGTTCAGGGTTAGACTGATGTTATAGTCAGGTCTGGAATGAGGGCTGTGTGCTTCTGTGCTCCATAAAAGTAACTTAAAAGTAAGGTACACAGCCCTTGTATGACTGGAGCTGTGTCGAAGAGAGTAAAAGTCTATTTTTTTTGCTTGCTTGTATGAACCAGGAGTCACCTATCCATGCAAGTGAGAATTGTGGGGCACTAGTGCAAAGGCATAAGCAGGTGCCTGGCACTCACTTTCCCTCCGTGTTCAGAATAGCCAGGCTGCTATGCAGCTTTCTGGCCTGCATTTAATGTCCATTTTTCTGTGATGCAATATGTATTTTAATCTAATACTACTTCTGGCCACTTTACACTTTGTCATTATTAAAATAATACAATAGTGTGATTTGATCCATCCTAGTTTTGTAGCACATAAATATTAATACTGTGCTTTCCATCCAGTGCTTTTAGCTTAATGAAAATGCTCTGTAATTGCACAGGTACTTATTAAATATAACCTGTGGCCCCTAAAAGATTAGAGCTTGATAGGCTTTGTTAGCCAGCTATTGGTGCAGTTGTTTAAAGGCATAGTCCCACGTTAATTTAGGCCTAATAGCAAGCAAATTAGTGGGAATGCTTTGCAAGAAGTCTTGCTGGAGCTATGACTTGGCGTATTTCTAGTAATGTTTCCTCTCTTCACCCATTCCCACAGTGCGGTGTCTATGCTCTTCCTGCACAGCCGTTATTAATCTCCCTTTGTCTCAGTTCCTGGGCTTTTTCCAACCTGCCTGATCCTTTCTTGGTATGTTTCTTGTCATGTCCTATGCCAGCAGGCTGAGAAAAATACTTAAGATGCTTGAGTTTTAGATGAGATAAGTGCCAGAACATGTTGCATCCGATCTTGACATTCATGCCTAACAAGACACTGGTGGAGCCTATCAGGCTCTTCCTGACCCAGTGTTACAATATTACTCAATTAAGACTTTGGGATTATGGCTGTGCTGAAAAGTAACAGGGGAAAAAAAAACATACCTAGGATTCTCTAATGCTAAGCTGCATTTCATGCGTTCTCAGACAACAGAAGTTTTTTTCTGGCTACCAGTTGAACTTCAAACTGGGAATGTGTATTTAAATTGCAGCTTGGAGGCAAACCTGCAGCAAAACTCAAATCCAGGCTTGTCAAATGCAAACCTGTGTTCAGGCAAGGTCTTTGGGTTGCTCACAGGGCACGGTGGAGAGTCTTCCACGTGCCTGTGCATGGCAGGGACTGTTCCGTTACCGTCTGCTGGGAGGCTACGTGATAATGTCACTTGTCCAGTGCTAGGCGAACAAATTCTTCCTGCGCTCCTTCCTTGAAGGAACCAGAATCGTGCCAAGCGTAGTCGTTGTGGCGCAGCAAGCGGCCTGAGCTCAGACTGTCCCGAGGGCAGTGTGGATGTAACTTGCCTGGACAGCAGTGCCATAGGAACGTATGTAATATAGGATGGAACTCTGAATTTTGGGTGCGAGAGTGAGTTCAGTGGAGCAGATACAAAGGCTAAATTAGGAGGGTACTGGGGACATCTTTCTTCCAACTATTGTCTGAGTTTTTGATGGAAAAATTGCGTTCTATGCATTTATCTGCGTATCTGTGGTGTCCAGATAAAAGCTGGTACACAGGTTAGAAATAAATCACAGCTTCAGCAGCTGTCTTTGTGTGTTTTGAATTTTCAGGTGTTTTGCATAAAGCAGCCCTGAATCCCTAGGGGACAGATATGAGAATACAAGACTTTGGGTAGTATTCACACTTGTGTTCATCTGCTGTAGGAGAAACGACTTGTGACAGGCAGTGTAGGCTTAGAACAGAGACTGACAAATCTGTGTGGAGTTGGGAGGGATTTTTATGTTTACTGAGAAAGAAAAGAGCTGTGGAGGACACCCAAGACTAGAGCCTTAGAAGTTGATTCTCTCCCTTGGGTAAGCGTTGGCTGAATTTGACAGCACGCTGACCAGTGCGAGGCCATGGTTATGCAGTCACTTTAATCCAAAGCAAATCAATTGTGCTGCTGAAAATGGCAAATGACTGTTGTGGTGTCAACTTTCTGCTCTGCTGTTTTCCCGGTTCTAAAGTCTGACTAGTGAGCCACACTGAGGGCTGATCGAGCTGGAAGCTATTGGGAGCTACTAGGTTTGCAGCTGGACAAACTGATCCGCTTTGTTTGTGAGCACACGAAGCATTGCTCGTGTTGAAGGACAAACTGCCCTCTAAAAGCACTTGTTTTTACACCTGACTAAAGTGAGAGGGCACTAACATTGTGTGGGTGAAGAGAACTGGGAAATGTGAGTGTTTGTCTGCCTCTGACTGCTGAGGTTTAAAAGTGCTTGGGGGGCGAATGGAGAGCAAAAATTCAGCTTTCATTTCTTAGGGTTGCATGAGTACAGTAAGCTTATTAGATCTCTTCATATGAGAGAAAGCCAGCTTGAGATGAAGGGAAATAAATACAGCATTAAGGTGAAGACAAATCTTTTGCTTTTCTCCTTCTGTTCAGAAACAGGTAGACATTGTAATGGGCCACAATCAGCTGTGAATAGTCAAAATTCAAGTGTTTCCTTATACTTGGTCATAAGTTCTTTAGATAGACTCTATACGTATGGTATCAGCATTAAACATTTTCAGTGACTTTATTCTGATGTTTGTGGCTTGATACGTAATGCACTACATCTCGATCATCTTAGTTCTGTGAAGCTAATACTTTTAATGCTTACATAAGCAGTTTTCTTAAGAAAAACAAGTGTTTGGTCTGTATTTCAGAGGTTTAAGCTGAATTTAATGAATTAAGTAAATTTAATGAATTAAAACAGCTACTTTAAGAAATAGCAATTCACTCTGTAAAATCCCAGCTGCAATCACTAGATTTTTATTTACTAATGCTAACGTGTGTTGATCAGTAATTCAAAAAATTACCATGACTATATTTTTCATTAATTTTTACGTTTCCCCTTTTTTGAGATAAATGCTTAAGGAAAAAGATCTCACTACAGAAGCCTAATATAGATGGAAAAATCTTAACTACTTGTGGCATTAGAGGGCTGGGTGTACTTCTGTAATAGTTTTTGTCAAGTATTGCAAGTTTTATTAGCATGAAACAATTTTTGGCCTAAGCTTAACTAAAATTTTGAGGACTTGGCTTACATTTGTGTGATGTAGATACAGTCTCTGCTATTTTATTCTGCAGCACAAAAGAGGGTACATCTTAATTCAAACACCTGTTCTTAACTTGTATTCTAGTTGAATACTGACTGATAGTAATCTGTGGGTACACTGGGTGTGTAAGTGGGCCATAGAATGTACAGGGACAATGCTGTAAAAATGTGGCCTGTTTCTAGTGAAAATGTCCTGTGCTGAATGAAGCTTTGAGCTGCCAAAAGCTCAAAGCACACTTGTTAGATAAACCAAAAACAGTATTTAGTAAGAAAAATTTTGGTTAATTCTTTGCTTCATTCTGTAATTAATGTATAACTGTGTTAAAGCAGTCTCCCTCTTCCCTTCCCCAGTAGTAAAACATTGTGCATGTTTATACTAGTGTCTTTAAATATATATATATATGTATATATAATTAACCCAATTACAACCTGTTTAAAACGGTTTCCAATTGGCTGATTTTCTTTTTCTTTTTTTGTTAGATGAAAGGGGCACTGACTGAAATTATCCAGCTCGCTACCTTGGATTCAGACCCCTGGGTCTTAATGGTAGCTGATATTTTAAAATCCTTTCCAGATACTGGCTCCCTTAACCTTGATCTTGAAGAACAGAATCCCAATGTTCAAGATATTTTAGGAGAGCTTAGAGAAAAAGGTAAGTGTGTGTAGTAGAAAGCTACGGAAATACGATACCTTTTTTCAGGAACAACCTTTCTCTTCACAGGGAGTGAAGATACTGTACTGTCTTAACAGTATTGGTATCAGGACAAGCAGTATGTCTTCTCTCATAACTGCCACAGTTCATGACCTGGCATGATACTGGAACTGTGACATTTGAGGAATGGTAACCTCTTAAATTATCTCTTCACAAATCATCAGAACTCAGACCGCGTCCCTTTGTGAAGGGCAACATACAAGTTAATGTGGTTTCACTAGTGCTGTAGACGGACTGTATGTACAGTCAGGTAATACTGGGTTACTGCAGCTTCATAAGCTAAGCTGTTAAACACTGTTCTCTTGTATGTTGTGCTAAGGACAACAATAAGAGAGGTTTCTGCAGCACCTGTGTGGGGTGGGTGGGTTATCTCTGCCCTAAGTCTTCATCTAGCCAACAAATGATAGGTGCTGAGGAAAGGACTGGTCACAAGGAGCATTAACTTGCTGTCTGACTAGCTGTGGATGGTCCAGTAGCTGGTAATACCGGCCCAGGCACTTGCACAGTTTCTACTTCAAACAGTGTTGTAAATGCTGGTGCAAAGCCACTCCTGTTTCAGTGGGTTTGATTTAGCAAATTGCCCAGAAAAAGCCCCTTAGGCATCAATGATCAGAAATGGGCTTGGAGTTAGGATTGCGATATTCCGATAGTGGAATGCCTTGGAGGTAGAAGCATCTTGTTTTTTACTGTACACAAATGATCATTTGTCTATCCACATTCCTGGTTCTGATTTGTCTACCCACATTCCTGGTTTTGACTTCTGTTTAGTAGTCTTCAAAAACTACACAAAAAGGAAGAATCTGAGAATTCCTTTATTTTTTTACTCTAACAATGGTAGCTCACTTACGATTGCTATAATTTGTCTAGGCGATTAACATGGGAGCTCTTATGAACTTAATGTAAAAAAAAAACCACCTTATTAAGCGGCTATATACTGTTTTAATTAGAACTAAATTACTCTTGGTGTTTAATTGAGTAATCTAAAACTTAAAACACCTGTAGAGTCAAGTTGTAGAATGCTTTGTAATTAGCTATCAGATGTTTATACCCATGTGTATTGTGTTAACTCTTTATGCAGTAAGTGAATGCGAAACATCAGCTATGTTGCCGTTGGAATGCCAATACTTAAACAAAAATGCCTTGACAACACTAGCTGGGCCACTTACTCCCCCAGTGAAACACTTCCAGCTGAAAAGGAAACCTAAAAGTGCCACTCTCCGAGCTGAACTCTTGCAGAAGTGTAAGTAGTGTTACAGCTAGTTTATAACACTGAGTAACAAATTAAATCGTGAAAGGAAAATTCATTGTTAGCTTTATTCTCCAGTAAAGATATATATGGCAATATTTTCTGTTATAAAAGCTTTTTTTCTCCCCCTATGCATGCACCCTTGATAAACAGGCATGTGTGGAAAAAGGCAGGTGCAAGTCATTCTAGCCATGATTATATTAAAATGTTAGTCTTGATTGAAATGCTCTTCAGACTTAAAAGGGATACAAAAAGCTGTATCTTTTTAAAGCACAGATATATTCTCTTGTGGGTATATTTAAGTCAGTTGTGAAGACTTGTGAGGGACAGCTTTGGTTAAAGCTCCCGAAATGAAACTGGTATGACAGTTTTATTTTGCCATATGTTTCTGCAACAGGGACAAGAGCTGCTCTGCTAATTAATGCTTTCTTTTGCTCAGTATGTTTTTATGGAGGGGTGAAAGCCAATAGGGTTTTCACTAACAAAAGACAACGTATGTATACATGTAGATACTGGTAGCTGATCTGAGTGATCTTAGGAGTTTATTTCACCTGCTGCTGTATTGCTGCAGTTTGATTCTTGCTTGTGGCTTAAGTAGTCAGTGTTGTTTTTTTAAAAAAAAAAAAAGCTACAAATCTTATCTTGTATGAAATTTTCTTTAATTATTAAGATCTTTATTGAGTAAATTGTCTATTCTGATCTTTTTTAGCTTAGACCATTTTGTCAGTTGCGGAGTCATACTGACTCTGCATTTTGCCAAATACTGTGTACCTTACATAAATGCCCTGTTTAGTTAAAACGCATTTCTTCTCGATATTCCCACCTTTTAATTTATTAGTTAATGTTTTATGAGAAGCCAAGTATTGTATTTGTTCAGCACAGATTTTTTAATAACTGAAGTTTTGGGTTTTTTCTTTTTGTAGCAACAGAAACTGCACAACAGCTCAAGAAGACTGCAGGAGTGCCTTTTCATGCCAAAGGCAGGGGACTGGTCAAAAAGATTGATACAACAAGTATGGCTTACTTGTATCGCTTCCCTGAAAGACAATCTGATAAAATAACATTTGATGAAGACTAAAAATGCTAAGTCTGTTTTCTACAAAAGCTTAACTTATATTGAAGTAAAACATTTAACTCCTTTCTTTACAGCTGTTTAAAATTTTTAACAAGTTTTCTCAAAAAGAACAAGAGTGGTGGTTTTTTTAGATAGCAAGAATATCTGCCATGCTTATTTAAAACGTGCAGATAGATCGTGCCTATAGACATTAGTAAGAACTTGATTTGCATCATTCCAGGAATAACTCCTGACTAAGCTGTGTTCTTCCAAACGGGAGCAGAGTGAGTGGATCACAGTAATCTGCTGTGGTCTCTGAAATACTGCAAAGTAGATTGAAACTAGCGTGTATCCGTATAATTCCCCATAGAGAAAGGGAGGGGAAGATACTCTTAACTGTAGTGCGTGGAGTAACTTGTGATTACTCCCAAGGAGGCTAGCTTAAACATAACGGAGATTTACCTGCGGTTTTCTTATCTGTCAAACAGATGCAAGCAAGGGCAAGGAACATTCAGTTAAGAGCCAACCAATCATTGTGATATTCTTAGTTGTTTTCTGAGCGTTAAGTAACACAGTATTTTAGTGGAACACTGCTTACTGCAGCTAAGCATGTGCAGTGCCTTCTATTTGTCGGACATGAAAAAGATGTATAATAATTAATGCAAAGCTGAAGGAAGAATTTCAACTGTTCACTAAGTTCCTAACTGCCTGATCTTTTTCTATAAGTTTGGGAGCAAGAAGAGGGTTTGAAATTAGTAACACTCTAAATCACTGCATAGCTAGATTTTTTTTTTCTGACCGCCAGTATGTTGCTGAGGTATAAAACTTGAATAATTTCTCGGTGTGGCATCTAGAAACAAGGCACCTTCTTGATGCATTTTAATGTATTAGATTTGAGCATCAAAGTGTTTAGCCACACGATTGTGCTTCCTGCATAAATGCAAGAAGTGCAGTTGAAATTTGAACTAAAAATCGTCCTATGTAGAAACTGACTATTAGTTCTGTGATACTTCCTATTCTAACTTTTATTTCAGCTATTGAATATTAAAGCAGTCTTTTGGCCTTTAAAGCCAGGTGGTCTGTAGAAATACCAGTTATGGGACCAGCTGGGGTTTCCACTGCTGAAACTTACTCATATAGGTCAGAGAATTGTCCTGTGCAGAAAACGTTTTCAGTAAAATATATAGAAGGATTCAGGGTATACAGCATCAAACCAAAATTCTGTTTGATCTAAAATGTTGATCAAATTGTAGGGTATGAGGAGATTGTTAGATGGCTCAAAGACCTGACAAACATGTATTTGACTAGCTGATTTTTTTTAGCAGTTGATGAAAGATTGCTGGTTTTAGTGCTTATATAAAGTGTGAGATAGAGGGGTAACTCTGTAAAGTTGGGGGGGGAACAGCTGCTTAAGCGTAGCAACTCTTGCTTACTATCGAGGCAGCAATTTTTCTGCTTGTGGTATAGAGCCAAGTTGGATCCTCCTGGTGCAAACAGCAGCTCCAGAATTTTAAACCCTCATGTGAAGCAGTAATTTACCCTTCCATTGGATTACAAAAGCCTTTAGCTCTGCAGAAGCAATATAACAGCACTAGCCAAATAGCATTTTTCATCTGAGGCAGCATCCAACCTTGTGGTACTTCCAAACTATATATTAGCTTCTCTAAAATCTGAGGTGTTAGGGTTTTTTTTCCTTTGCCTTAAAAAGCAGGGATGGTGGAGAAATTGGGAGCCTTTGAGGTAAAAAAAAAATAAATAGAATCATAGAATATCGTTGTGGGTTCCTTCCAAGTCAGAATTGAGTGCAACTCCTGACTCCAACAGCATCACCCAAAAATAAAATCATATGTTTGAGAGCATTGTCCAAATGATTCTGGAACTCCAGCAGGCTTGGTGCTGTGACTGCTTCCTTGGGGAGCCTGTTCCAGTGCCAGATTCATGCATTTATATTCAGAGGTGCAGAATGTAGTTACTTCTGTGGGAGAACCAAGCATTCCCATATGAATAGGACTGATGCCACTTTTAATACGAGTGGTGATTTGGGATGCTCTGGAAGAAGCCAGGGTGGCTACCCTGCAGCTTATTAACTCTCCAGGTGTGGCTCTCATGACTGTGCTGTCTCTCACAGTAACTGTGCAGCGTTGATGGTCAGCCTCCGTGTTCTGCATCGGAGTGGTGGCACCCTTGATGGGGGAGTATTGGTGTCCCCTTCAGCTACAATGTGCTGCCAAAGTTCTCCTGTCTTAAGTGTAAGGGTAGGCAATTATGTTCTGTGGTTTATAAAAGTCGAAAGGTTGGTCATCCTGCAAAAACTTGCTTTGGATCAAAACAACTAGTATTCAACCCAGGCATTGTAAATCTTGGTTCTTTCATGATGCTCTGTACATCGTGACATCTACAAATGGATCTGATTCTCACAGAATCATTTAGGTTGGAAGAGACCTCCAAGATCACCTAGTCTAACCTCTGACCTAACACTAACAAGTCCTCCACTAAACCGTATCACTAAGCTCTACATCTAAATGTCTCTTAAAGGTCTTTTAAAGACCTCCAGGGATGGTGACTCAACCACTTCCCTGGGCAGCCCATTCCAATGCCTAACAACCCTTTCGGTAAAGTTCTTCCTAATATCCAATGTAAACCTCCCCTGGCACAACTTTAGCCCATTCCCCCTCGTCCTGTCACCAGGCACGTGGGAGAATAGACCAACCCCCACCTTGCTACAGCCTCCTTTAAGGTATCTATAGAGAGCGATAAGGTCACCCCGGAGCCTCTTCTTCTCCGGGCTGAGCAATCCCAGCTCCCTCAGCCACTCCTCATAAGACTTGTTCTCCAGACCCCTCACCAGCTTCATTGCCCTTCTCTGGACATGCTTGAGCACCTTGATGTCCCATGTTCTGACCCCTTTAGTGACAATACAGCCTGTGCTATGATGAGACTCCTTAGTAAATGTAAATGGTAAGCCCAATGAAAAGAAAGAAGCTTGCAGGAGCACTCGTTAGTCAGTTACAGGAATTTTAACAACCTCTGGCCAAAATCTTTGGTTAGATACAGTTTTACCAAGTAACTAGGTCTTAATGTTCAAAGACTAACTTTGGCAATAGTCTGAACACTGATGCCTAATAGTTTGTGTTTGAGTTTTGTTCTTTGTAAATAAGGAAAGTATAAATGTATGTTTGAAAAGTATATTTTGATAGCAGTTATTTTGACAGCTTATTTGATTTAATTCATTTAGAATGTGCAGAAAAACATTCAAGGCATGTAACTGTATAAAAATTACTTATTAAGCTTTGGAATTGCAAGCATTAGCCTAGGGAGTGACTCTTACTCCTTGTTTGAAGGGTAAAGCCCAATCTGACCTTTGAAAAACGTTTAGTAGACAGTTCCACATTAGAAACTTCTGAAGTTAAGGGGGTGGAGGGCTATTAAGAAGGGAAAAAAGCTGAAGAACTCTTTATTATTGTTCTTTGTAACTAATGAAGCAAGTATTTCAATTGCTGCCTTTTTTGATCTTCCTTAAGCACCACTCAAAGGAATACCAAAACAAGCTCCATTCAGGAGTACTTCAGCACCTAGTGTATTTAGCCCTTCTGGAAACAGGACTCCTATTCCTCCTTCACGAACACCTCTGCGCAAAGAAAGAGGAGTAAAGGTAGGTGAACTCTTTCTTAGTCGCTTGCATTCCACTCAGATCTCCTCCCAATTTGGAAGTGAGTTTGTAATGCTATTTTGAATCACATATCAGTACACTAAAGAAAAAAAATAAGGATAATATTTAGATACAAACTGACAAAAATTTAATAACTTACTGTGATTCTGCATTCTTTTTCAGCTTTTAGATATCTCTGAGCTGGATATGGTAGGTGCTGGCCGTGAAGCAAAGAGAAGAAGAAAGACATTAGGTTGGTATAGAACATTGCTAATGTACTTGGAAATCAGATCTAGGTTTATAGTACTACTTTATTCTTGATTTGTTAAAACTCATTTTCAGGTAAGCTCCCAAGAAAAAAGGGCAACAAGCAGCCTGAAGGGAGAAATTCCACTTGTTTTCCCCAGTGCCACTAATCGTAATGTAATGTGCTGTGTTAAAAACTTGTGCTTTGCACAACAAAGATGGGTGTGAGACTAGCTTCAGGTGGTCTGAAATTGCTCTCAGATTTTGCTATGCTTATTTCTACTGGTTGCACAGCCATGTAAAGAAATTCAGAGTAATCTCGTAAAAAAAAAAATCTGTATCTCCAAAATTGCAGGCGAGATTTTTAAAAAGTTTATCTCATATACATATCTCATATACTACTCTTACTCAAGGGATAGTGCACTAAGTATCAGGAAGATATGGTAGCCAGCTTTTTTTACCCCCAGAACAACCTTTTTGTATTTGTTTCCAGAAACACCTATCTCAGAATAAAATCACAATTGCAATTTAAAAAAAAAAAAAGATTTTTACTGTCAGAAAATTTAGTCCTGCCCAGTTGCTCAGCTGCTGTATCTTGATGTGTGTTTATATTGTGGTTCTTTCCACCATTGTTTTTTATAAAATTGTCTATGAAGTTTACTATATATTCATTACTGTAAACTTCCAGCGTATGCCTCTGAAGCATGGTTTAGCAGAATCTGAAAAAATGTGGTTTTATATTCTTATTTAAAAGTAAATCTAATTCACTATTTAAGAAAACTTCATTGAACTGACTTCTGTTTCTATGTAATAGATACAGAAGTTGTGGAAAAGCAAGCCAAAGAAGAAACAGTAGTAGAAAATGCTACTCCAGATTATGCTGCTGGCCTTGTGTCTACACAGGTAAAGAAAAAACATCAGAAAACCTTACCCCCAAAACAAATAACAGCATAAAGATGAGGAGACCATGATACACATTATTTGAAAACACTGATAGCTTTCTAAGCTGTTGAAGCATGCCTCAGTAATCTTAAAAAAAAAAAAAGCCGCCTCTTGTCAGACATCCCAGGTTCAGGGAACGTTCCTATACCCAGTGAGATAGTCATTTTGGGACCACCTGCAAGACTCTGCATCACTTGTGACCGTAGTGGAACAGTGTGCACAGATGCAGAGTGAGGAGTACTTTTCATTGGGCCATGCCTAGGAGGGAGAGATGAATTTTATGTAGCTAAGTAAGAAAGAAGTCTTCAAAAACTTATGTCTCCTGGATTGAGGAAAAGAATCTGTATGCTAGCACTGTTCAGTGGTTCTCTTCTCCATTTCCTTTGTGATCTTGTAAAAATGATGCTTAATTCAGAAGGCAGCTTCTTCTGAGGTCTCCAGATCAATCTGTAACTAGATTCAGTCAGTTCCATTACTACTGACAAGGGAGGAGAAATACAGCGGACTTTCTCTGTCCAAATACCTGTGGCTTATAATCTCTTCCTAAAACCCATACAGTTCAGGGATATCCACTCCTTCTCTTAACAGTACTTTTTTCTCTACTCTTTCCCCTTCCCTGCCCAAAAAAAAAGTTGATCTACTGAAAAGGCAATATTAAATGTGGTACAGTCAGTGGTGTGGGTCTTTTAATCCTTTCTGGTAGGACACATTGGAAAGACTGGTGCGGCTTTACCTTTCTTCAATTGTATCTCAGGACATTGCTTTTGCAAGACTGTGAAAATGTTTAGATAGTATCCATGCAGTTTTTTCAGATACCTGTTCTCCATGTCCATAACTAAGAAATGGGGCAGGGGAACTGAAGGCAGCTGGAGGTCACTCATTGCTGTGCAGCCTGAACTGTGGTGGCTGCAAGCACTCCCTGGTTTGCAAGTGCAGATGCCATTGACAGCACTGTTTGGGAGCTGCTGTCCGTAGAGAGTAGGGTCAGTCAGTGCTAAATATTGCTAAGAATCATGGTCGGTGTACAGTACTGAGTACCTGCGAGTCTTTTAAATCTTAGTTTTACTTAGGAAAAATATAACATACAGGATAGGTTGTTAATTTCAGCATCTCTGATTCCAGCAGCTCAACTCTGCAAATGTACATATTCCATTGCAATAATACCTTTTTCTGGCTCAGCTGTGTCTTTGAAAGCAACTTTGATCTGAATTATGAGAAATAAAAGCTGCTTTTCTTCCTCCTAAGGTAATTCTAATGTACAAAGTTTGTATAGGGAGTTAGGGCAAGTTTGACATTTGAACCTTATGAGAGGAGTCCGTAATTAAGTTCCCATAATGAATATTCTAGCAGTACTAATTCTGAAGCTGTATTTAAAATGGAAAAGCCGCACATAAGTACATGCATTATGACCATAACACTTTTCTGTTTTACAGAAACTTGGCTCATTGAACAATGAGCCAGCACTACCTTCTACAAGTTATTTACCTGCTACTCCCAGTGTGGTGCCATCTTCCTCATATATCCCAAGCTCTGAAACACAGCCAGGTAAAAGATACTTTTTTTTTTTTTGCTATTGGAACTTAATACTTCTAACTCTATACGGTTTTACTGTCTAACTTTTCACAAACATACTGTCCCTCAACTCTGACCTTAGCAGTCTAAAAATCCACTGCAAGAACCCAGCCTTTAGGTTAAATGACATGTCTGTACTTATCCAAATAAAGAAAATGCTTGTTCTTTTTATGTCTTAAAATGACTGCTTTGCTTGATTGACTTAATTTACTGGTTGTTTTTTCTTTTCCTATAGTGGGAAATACAATTTTTTCTTTCCCAAAGAAACACCAGTAATGTACATAAAGATAGAGTATATAGTCAATATAGACACAACCATATGCATGCTATTTACAAGACGGATAACTGCTTTCAAGAGTCGTGTGTTCCTAGAAGCAGGTACATGTTAGCTTTCACATAGGCTTTTCCTTTTTCCTTTTACTTTGTCTGATAGCTAATACCTTAGCTCCCTCATACTTGAGAAGTGCTACATTTCTTTCAGTGTTGGAAAACTGTCATCAGTTTTTAAAAAACAAAACTCTTGTACAATGCTTTTTCTCCATCTTGTATTTTAACACACTTTCCTTTACTTTTCCTTCCCTGCTGGATGTAAAGTCTTAAAGGAACATACCAGTTTGCAGTAACAGATGTGCATGACTGGGATTCATTACCCGAGTTTGTAGTTAACAGAGAACCGATGTTGCAGTCTAATGCGTTATTTTAACAAGTGCTTGTTGCAGTCTAATGCGTTATTTTGACAAGTGCTTGTTGATATCTGGTACTGTAACATTTGCTTTTATGTGAGCTGTGGCGTGTTGGTCACAATAGAAAGTCATATGCAAAAACTGATCGTTTAACTTGGCTCTGAAACAGTTCAGAATCTCTCTGAAGGTCCATGCAAACCTCCCTGGCAGAAAATTGGCATCTCTGGAAGGAGTGCAGCCAAAAGCGCATCAGTGTTGTCAGCAGTTAGTATTATTTTCCAGGGTGTTGGCAATGTATTCAACAGCAGAAGCAGCCTAGTTTAAAATTCTGTCTTTGTTCCTTTTTTTTCTAACTTTATTTTCTTCTGGAGCGTGGGGTATCTAGCTTTCCATATGGGCATGGAATATAAAACTCTTTTCTTAATGAGAGACACAAGATCCTTGGGGTTGGTTTCATATGATCTGAGGTTGCATAATTGACATATGTTACTTTATGCAAGTCAATTATTCTGACATGAGAGGAAGCCTATAATAAAACTTAAGAGATTTGTACAAAACTAGTAGGCAGCTAATTGTTACAAATGTTTGTGCAAGTACCCAGTGTCCTGTTCCACATCTTACTGGGTAAGAGCTATATTGCTAAGACAGATGCTATATCTGTGCCTAGATGAATAAATGATAGACCCCACAAATTCTCTAAACTCTGATCTGAATTATCAGCTGAGCTGATCTGTATTTGCATTTGAGTCTGTTGTGAATGCAGTAAAAATTGGTTAGTTTAAACCTCATGAGAGTCATGGAAAGTACTAAAAGTTGTGCCTATGTCAAGAAGCTGCAATAAAATATAACTAACCAGGGCATGTGCTGGGTATCTGCTGTCTGCTGGACAGTGCAGTAACTTGTGAAATCACAGTAACTTGATTGTATAACTTATCTTCAGCTGCAGTCAGGTTTGGAATAGTAACTCCCCTGTATGGTCAAGTACAGGTGAATAAATGAACTTTGAGATAAAAATCGAAGTTAGGGCTCCTCAATATTGAGGAGTTTGGGCCCTCTTAGCAGTTAGTGTTTAAATGAATTATTTTGGAGACTGCATTTAATTCTCTTATCTGTTGAAGTATTTATGTATTTTCAGTATTTGTTACTGGCTGATGCTTAATTACCACTTCCTTTGGAAGCTGCTGCTACATTAGGTAAAAAAAAAAAACCTATGAAATATTTTTCTTTGGCTTCTACATAACAGTAAAGCAATAACCTTGGTAGGGTCAGCATACAGTTGTTATAGCAATATAAGTTAAAAAGTAGATCAATTTAATAACTGATGTCCATTAAACATAAAATTTGGTACTATGCAGAGTAATCCATATTGGAAAGCTACTCACTGTCTGATTGCTGAAGGCAAATGAGTGGAGGGAATATTAGCTCTTCAGTTTTTCAGATGGGTATTAGCATATTGAGTCATGGTGCTAAAATGAAAGAATTGAAATTTTTAGATCTCTTTATAAAGTCCATTGGTGTTGCTGGTACCTGTTTGTGGATTATAACTTTTATTATCCTGATTGGTTTTCACAGCTGGCTCTGCACGAGAGGCCTTGCAGACTAACAGACAGACTGAAGAGCCTGCAGCTCCAAATGCTACCACAACTCTTCCTGCACAATTCAAACAAAGAACACCCATGTACAATAGTAACTCTAACACACCTGCAACTACACCTACCTCACCCCTAACACCTACCACACCTCCTGCCATTTCCCCTGCAGCACAAGCACCACAAGTGGCCCCTCAAACTCAGCAACAGCCACCACCGAAAAAAAGCCTCTCTCTTACAGTAAGTTTAAAAAAAAAAATTCTTAACTGTGACTTCTGATGTAGATTAGAATATGCAAATTTTTATTTGTTGATCTTACTTGATATGTTGGCAATTCATGGCCTTAGGTTCATGGAGTGATTGAAGCTGCTTATCTGCAACCAAAGATAATGAAAACATTTTTATGGCTTCATTAGCATCGCTGCCTTTAAATGTTAATCACAACTTTAGTTGTGCAGTGTCGATGTTACAGATGCCCTTATTTACAGCAGCTTATTACATAACCCTATTTTGTTCCTTTTCCCAAAGAATTTTGGGAGAAAGGCATATTTCCAGCAGAGCTGTTGCATTTAATGTTGAGCTGCTAAAAGGGATCATGTTGTTGCAGTGGTAGGAGAGAAGGTACCAATAGAATAAAGGCAAAAGCCTTGATTTCTTTTCCCACTCCCCATTACACATCTTCTAAAGCCTGAGAGTGAGAAGGAAACTAAACAGCAATTACTTATGTGCTACAGCTTCTTATTGCTGGTATGTTTGTATATTATGTGCGTGCTTCAGGTTAAGCAGGTAATCAATTTGAGATGCAACTGCTTTGAAGACTTTACTAAGTGTGCCTGTAAGCCTAGCTTGCAGGATCTGCACTTTAAGAAGCTGTGTGACTTTTTTTGAAAGTAAAGCAGAGCTACTGAAAAAATTCTTTGAAATTACAGCAAGGCTGTTTGGGCTGTAGAGGAAGTATTTAAAAAAAAAATATCGTAATACAGAATGGATAGGGTAAACATCAAGTCTCTTACATCTTTCTGTAACTACTTAAAGAATCTTCTCAGTGTGTTTCAGAATTCAGTTGTCACTGCAAGTGTTAGGAGTAAGCATTAAAGAGGGAAAGGTTTGAGGTTAAGGATTTTGTCTATTTTATGTCTACATAAAACATTTACCTTATTCTTTTTCTTGTCTTGTGGTATTAATACAGTACCTTTTGGCAGTGTTTTCCCCACTGGAATTCATATTTATTGTATCTGTTACAGAGGGAGCAAATGTATGCTGCACAGGAAATGTTCAAGACTGCAAACAAAGTTACAAGGCCAGAGAAGGCTCTTATACTTGGATTCATGGCAGGATCCAGAGGCATGTATTGAGACTAAATTACTTTGCTTTTCAGTACTCCAATCTGAAATAACGTAGCATTTTTGAGTATACATATGTGAGTGCAAGAGTCTTGATTTAGCTTACTCTGCTTTACTCTGAACTGTGTGTGTTTTTATGGATTGAAGTTCTGACTACCTGGAAACAGGTCTTTGGGCCTTTGGTCTGATAAGAATCGAACTGTCCCAGCAGCCACTAAACACAGAACATATATAGAACAGAACACGTGATATCGGTGCTCAAGAGTTGAGGAGAAATAAGCCAGCCAGTCAGAACAATGAACAGACTGTGTCCAAGTCTTCTGTCTAGAAGACTGGTGAATGCACCTTCTTTTAGGGCAACTTGAGGTAACAGTTGCATTTTAAGAACCTCTTCCTGAGCTCTGCAGTGTTAGAAATGTAGCAGCTGTTGTCTCAGGCACTCTGAGTAGCTACAGGTGCTATGAATCACAGATCAGCTGTCTTATACTATACTGGCCTTGATACACGAAGGCTGCTTTACCCAGCAGACTACTAACTGTAAGATGAGAATGGGTGTAAGAATCCTTAAGTGAACTCTCATCTGCACTAGCTCTGGTTTCTAATTTGGTATTTAATGCCTCTTATCACTGGAGTGCTGGAGCCTAAATGTGGCTCGTGCATTTGGATTAATGTAGTTATTAATGTGGTATTCAAGATGGCCAGGATAGAGTTACTGTGATGATCACTGGGCTTAAAGAAAGTTTTGTATATCCTGCATTCATGAGGGTGCTCTTAGTACTAGATGCTACTTCAGAATGCAGCGGCAGGATGTACTTTAATACATACAGCAATGTTTTTGTGATGCAAGGTAGAATCTTATTTTTTGAAAGTGTGCACCTGTTACTTGTTTATGTGAAATACATAAGTATATAATAATGAATTCCTACAGTAGTAATGCTAACACCTTTTGAAATTTGAATAAATAACTGTCAAGTGTGATATTCTTGAGTTCCTGAGTGTCAGTTCCAATAGCTTGACATTTACTGTTCAGTACTCATGCTGAAATGGAAAATCTTATGGGCGAGTGATTTCAGTGAAGTTATTTGGGCCTCCACAACTGCTGAAAACTGAGGTTTTTAGCTGTGAAATGTATCCCAAATAGAACTTTGGTAGTTCAGGTTTACCAAATCCTATCTAAATATAACCTTCTCTTATAGTTCTTAAGGCAGACAGAAATGATATTGGCATGCTCATGGCCCCCTTTTGTTTTGTTTAGTTACTGTAGCCTTGGATGTGTTCATCTTTTGGGGGTTTGGTTTTGTTGTACTTAAAATATAGCCTGTGATGTATGCAATGTAAAAAGTTTGTGGCTACCTGCTATAGTGTCATTACTTGCTATTGGTTCTGGTTTGTTTGGTTTTTTTTTTGGCATGAGATTTTAAATCTCTATCAGGTGCTCTTTTTCATGTTGCTGAAATGTATAACTTGTTTCTATTCTTGTTTTCACAGAGAATCCTTGCCAAGAGCAAGGTGACATCATTCAAATCAAACTCAGTGAGCATACAGAAGATTTACCAAAGGCAGATGGCACTGGCAGCACCACTATGTTGGTTGATACAGTCTTTGAAATGAACTATGCTACTGGTGAATGGACCAGATTCAAGAAGTACAAACCTATAACAAATGTTTCCTAAGAGATGCAGCAGCAGCAGACTGGACCAAATCAAGCTTAGAGTCAACCAGCTCATAAAGTATGTTAACTGTACAAAATGGCATTCATGTGTACATTTCTTATTACCCTCCAGCATAGAAGTTGTGGCTCTTTGACCTAACTGGGCTCAGTGAATGCAGAAGAAGATGATGTCAAACTTTTTTTTAATACGGTAAAAGGAAAGGTGATCTTAGGGGGGAAGTGGTTGGTGGCTTTTTGTTTTGTTTTCCTACAGTTTGAGATGCTGGAAAAGGAGATCACAACTGAAAGATTACAGTTGGGAGCAGTTTACTTCTGAGTACCACAAGAGAAGACTACTGCACAGTCATTCACAGTTTACCATTTAAACAAGGGCACAGATCTTTATTGTAAAAAAATATTTTCATTGGCTACGTGGGTTCCATTGTAAGAATGGACACTTAAAGCACCACAGGTCAATGCTTGGTTATTTTGTAATTTGGTTGCAGTATAACTGAATATTGCAGGTGGCAGATGTCTAGTGGCTAATGGTAGCCACTGTCTGTTTAGCCTCTTTATGCTTCGGTCATAGGATGGGATTGAGCAGCTTTAGCTTGCTATATTGTCAGTGTCTATGCCCAGCACGACTTAGTCTATATTTGGCATAGTTTGAGATCCAGAGAAACTGAGTATCACAATTTTTTCTGAAAAAATAGCAAAACTAGGCAAAAAAAAAGTAGCCGTGGGTTGTTGCTGTGTGGGAGTGATACTTCTTTGCCATGGATGTCTAAGGGTAGAAGTTGATCTGTGGCTCTTGCATGTCAAGCCCTCTGAACTGCCTGAGAGGAAACAAAACTAGTACATCTCAAGGCTGATTGCAGCTGCATTTTTAAATGCCCCTCCAAGTGATTGACATGTCTCTGAATAAGATGGTTAGCAAAACAAAATTTGTCTTGAGGCAGTGTTAATGTATGTTTGTTTGGTTGAGCAGTCATAAGTTGCTTGATTACCAAGCCCTGATCCAAAAAGCTTTGAGTATAGCTGTGGTTCTTACCAGTGCAGTTATCACTATAATCACTAATGTGGCTACAATTATACTGGCATATAAATGTGCCTTATACTTGTCCCCTTCTAATAGAAGCACATTTTTATCTTTATAACTGTTTTCACACCACTGGTTTAACCTGACTTTAATTGTGTAATTATAGCTTGCATTTATTGGGAACGTGTACATAGTTCAAGGTTCATTGTTCGGAGACTTGTTTTCATTCTTTGAGGGAGACTTGGATTAAATGCCTGGTTTCTGCCAGTACTTGTATGTGGAGCTGTGCTTAGTTGGGAATGGTGCTTGGAAGGAAAACGTACAACGAGTAGCCTAATGGCTTTCTAATGCTGAGGGGGTACCTTGGGCTGGCTTAGAGGTTCCTGTTAAAGTGGAACTCTTAGGACAAAATGAGGCTTTTCTCTTTTCTGAAAAGGAAACAGACCAAATCCCATAAGTACTTATATACTAACAAAGATGTTTAGGTGATTGTTTAGAATATTTTTTATTGAGGATTTTTTATTGCATTTTTATTTTTAGTTTTTCAACCTATTATCCAACTGAACGTGGAAAGCATAAGTAACAAGAATCTGTATTCTACAGCGTTTTGAGATGTGACCAAAATTATAGATTTCTTAACTATATTTGAGCAAATACACAATGTTCTAGCTCCTGTAGTGGGCAAGTTATTTGATGGTACCTGCTACTGTTACGGAGTGTTGTGCATGTTTTAGGGTGAAAGTTAGGTTCCACATATAACTGTCACATGGTGGGCTCTCCTCCACTTTATTAGCCCATTTCAGATGCAGTGTAGATTGTGATTGTTTTTTCTTTAAGCAGCTAGAAACCAGCCTGACAAGTGCGGATGAGTAGTGGGTTTTAGTTTTTAGGATGAGTTCAGTATAAATGCATTTTCATGGCTATAATTTATTTCCTTATGTTACACAGTAAGGGCTAAGAATAGAATATAAAAGGATTCATCTTTTAAAAGAAAGGTTTAAAGGAAAGTGACATTCCTTTTCTGCATTCAGATTTTTAAAGTTTTTTTTTGTGATGACCAGTTTCCTGTAAAGTAAATATGTATGATACTTCTGTCTTAACTGTTCCTGCTTGCTAGATAAGCTGCAAGTACCAAATACAATTAAAAAAAATTTTAGAAAATTGACTGGCTTGAGGGGCATGTACTGTTATTATAAATTGCTGTTTCAAGACTCTTTGCAGTTTGGTAGTGACAAAGTGCTGCTGTGTGATGACTCTTTTGGCTTACTTGAGATTAATGGAGGTACCTCACTAAACTTTTAGTCTGCATGAGTCTGCGTTTCAGACCTGTGGCGTTGGGATGGAGAGAGCTGTCCCTCCCCTCTTCAAGAAGTCCTTCTAGAATGCACTTGAGTCATCCGAGTGCGGTAGTGCGTTGGAAGCCTACCATGCTGCTGCCTATTCTTTGCTGCATAACAAAGTTGGTCTCCAGGCCTGTTTGAAGTCAGTCACGCAATAAATGGAAATTTTAAGTAGAAACACAGTATTTTTAATTCTGTTAGGTCATTAGGATCAAGATGACACTGCAAAGTAACTTATTTTTTAAAGTGACTTTATGACCTTCAACACCATAGCATTATTTCAACTTGATCTGTGAATCTAGAAAGGTTTTTTTAAATGCATAAAGAAAGGGAAGCTTTTGCAATGTTCTTAAAACGATACGGTAAGAAGTAACTACATGGAGCTCTTCGGTTCAGAGAATGAAATCATTGAACCAGTGGCCTGAAAGTAGTGTGCCAGACAGTTCAGAAAGGGCAACATCATTTAAATTCCAGTATAATGGAGTTGTTGCATACAGAACAAAATCTGGCCCTGGAACTTGATATTTTTTGTCTTAAATATTCAGTCACTTAGTTGTTAGCTGGGTTCTGTACAATGAAGCTCAATGTGTGCTGCAAGACTAAATAAAAACATCTGACTCCAGAATGACTTGCTGATGTACCAACTAATAGACTCTGAACTACTTCTCTGGTCATCTTGGAGCTGTTTGTGTCCTTTCCCTCATCCCAAGCACGAAGCTTTAGGAAATAGCAAGCCCAAACTTTAAGTGTTGCTGGACTTCAGCAAGGCAGGATGTCCCAGCTTTCTCTTGTCCTTGCTTGTAAAGAAGCACCTACCTGTCTGATGTGCAAGTCAGGGCGCAATATGAATGAAAATATGGCTTATAGCAATGGAAGTGGCTTGTGTTTATTTCCTGTCCAAATTTTTAATTCTTAAGGGGGGAAAAAGAACACATCTGCATACACAGGCTTCTTTAAGAACTTGCCCTACAGCAAAGTCCGGGTTTCTTTAGGCTCCATCTTTCTTTCATGACTGCCATGAGGACCAGAAAGAGTGAAATTGTTTTAATGAAGGTGAGCCCGAGGAGAATGCTGAGCAAGAGTCCTGATTACAGATTCCTTCTTCCTTCTAGACAGAACACTTTTCCTGCTCTAGTTCTCTGTAGTTATCTCCATACAAAGCTGTCCAGACTTAGTATGGTTAACTCTCTAGTGTTGGGCCAGTATTCTGTGGGTTAACTTGTTTTCTCACTGGTAGCTTTGCCACTTAACCTTTCAGTTAAATACCGTAGGATACTGGATGCAGTGGAGAGGAGCCTTTGGTAGTTGCTTGACACCTTTGTGTGAAATTGTAATTTGACTAAGTCATGTCAAAGTGCAGATTGCTTGTCTAGTTGCAAGGAGTGTGAGACTTTGACATTATACAATTGAAGAGTGAATCATATTTTCATAGTATGATCTGACTGGAAAAAAAAGACTAAAAAATGTTAAGCCAGAGCCCTCTGGGAATCTGGTGCCTTTAACGAGAAATGTCATTTTGTGAATTGTTACATCTATCGCATAGCCCGTATGTTTTCTATTGTTTTTTTGTACAGTTGTAAATTCAAAATATTCTGTCTTTGGGTACGTATTTTCAGTGTAATACAGTATGTATAATAAAAATTTAGATTTTCTAAGGAAATGGACTGATTACTCTTTAATTAATCTCTAACTTAACTGTCAGCATAATAAGCAATAAGTACCAGTAGCCTGAGACCAAACAAATGACATGACGATGTGTATCCATTTTAGATTTGTCACATGAAAATGTCAACTTTGAAATGCATCTACAGAGGCAAAGTTGACATCTGTTAGTTTAGCTGGTTGGGATATTTGCGAGTAGGAGGTGTGATCAAAATACCTGCTCTTGGTTTTTGGGCGGATTCAGTGAAAGCTGATTAACCTTGGGCAACAGGCCCCCGCAGTGTGTGGGCGTGCATCTACTTAAGCACCCAAGCCACAGCCCAGACTTTGTGGTCTGAGGAAGAAGGTACGCTAAGTGTGGATGTCCTGCATGGTAAGAAAGTGTGGAATAAACCCTATTTGCTGAATGTCGTCTTTGGCTGAATTATGGCAGTGGCTGCTTCTCTCAATTTTAGAGTGCTGTGGAAGATTTTTGTGGGTTTTCTTTGCTTTTTTTTTCCTACCAGAAACTCTTCATGCTCACAGATGCCATTTCTATGGTCTAGTTTATTCTGTGATATAATGTGAGGACTTACCTTTCAATATTGAGTTATAAGGGCATGCGTGGCTGGCCTCGTTCCAGCTTTATGTATGGCCTTGTGACATGGCTCTGCTACACTTGCCTGCACTTGTACAGTGCCAGGCATAGTCTGAGGTTTTCTCTCCTGTGTCAGATCGACCGTATCGAATAGCTGGGAAGGAAATTCTGTTCCAGGTCAATTGCTCTGTTAAAACACTTGCGACAATGCTTTGAGAATAGGTTGATAGGCACATTTTGCTTATTTCATAGGGCATTTGCTCTGTGAAGGATTTCTTGGCACCCAAAAGAGTGACTCACTAATCCATTTTGCATGAGTGAAGATGTGCCAGGTTGCCTTGTTGTCCTGAGAATGGCCTATTCAGAATGAGACCCATCTATTTTAAGTCATCTGTGTCACTAGACATTTTGGAAAGCATAGCTGGCTTAGGCAAGTAGTTGGCTTTTTTAAAATGTCTAGGATTCCATTCTAATACCAAGTCTCATGATTTTAAGACCTGGACTAATGACTCAGATACTGTCCTAAAGCTGTCCAGTATTCCTGACAGCTTCTGATTGAGCTCTGACATGTTTTAGGTTCTTTTCTCACACTTTAGGCTCATGCCTAGGCTTGAGCCTTTCTCACACTTTAGGCTCATGGCTCTTCTCACAGTTCCTGTGCACTCAGGTGTGCATGTACGTGTTCTGAGAGCAGGAAAGGAAAAATAAGACAAGAAGCATAACTTGTGATTGTTCCAAAGTAGAAGAGGTAACTTTGTTTTCAGAACCTGCTGTGTTTCAAGATACCTGCATCGTACCGGACCTGGGAAGATTCCTCCAGCTGGCTTTAAGAGCTTGATTTCTGAGTAGTATTCACTATGAAAATGTTTGCTTCTTCCTGGTATTTATTCATACTGTCTTTCATGAAGGAGGTAGGTGGTGGGCATGCACTAGGAGTTACTGCAGGAGGATCTGACATCTTCAACTTAAAAGTTCAGGGGTTTAATAATCCCTATGAGACATTAAAAAATAAAAATAAAAAAAAATACGGGCAATGTGCTGGAGAGTCTTTAGTTGCTGATGAGTGATTGATCCTTCTTGACTTGGTAAATGCCATTGGTGTCTTAGCCATATCTAATACTAGAGAACTACTCGAAAAACACTTCGGATAACTGCACTTTCTCTCTTTTTGCCTTGAGACTTCTGTTTATTTCATTAAATCATATTTTTTTATTCTGCTTTAAAGCAGCTGACCAATGTGTTTAATTCTTTTTTGCCCTAGAGTACTAGATGGGTTTAACCTGCATCCTTAACACTGACTATACATAGGAGACTGACACTGGTCCATTCTGGAGTCCTACACACCACATTTGAACTTCATTTTGGACTTCAGCAAACCTTTTGACACTGTTTCCCATTGGATCCTACTGGACAAAATGTCCAGCATACAGCTAAACAAAAACATCATCCGATGGGTGAGCAATTGGCTGACGGGCAGGGCTCAAAGGGTTGTGGTAAATGGGGCCACATCTGGCTGGCGGATGGTCACTAGTGGGGTCCCTCAAGGCTCCATTTTAGGGCCAGTCCTCTTCAATGTTTTTATAAATGATTTGGATGTAGGACTAGAAGGTGTTTTGAGCAAATTTGCCGATGACACTAAACTTGGAGTTGTGGACTCGGATGAGGGTGGAAAGGCCTTGCAGAGAGATCTGGACGGATTGGAGAGTTGGGTGACCACCAACCACATGAAGTTTAACAAAAGCAAGTCCTGCACCTGGGGCGGGGCAGCCCTGGCTATACGTACAGACTGGGGGACGAGACGCTGGAGAGCAGCCCCGCAGAGAGGGATCTGGGGGTTGTGGTTGACAGCAAGTTGAATATGAGCCAGCAGTGTGCCCTGGCAGCCAGGAGGGCCAACCGTATCCTGGGGTGCATCAAGCACGGCATTGCTAGTCGGTCGATGGAAATGATCGCCCTGCTCTACTCTGCGCTGGTGCAGCCTCCCCTCCAGTACTGTGTGCAGTTCTGGGCACCACAGTACAAGAAGGACATTAAACTGTTGGAGAGTGTCCAGAAGAGGGCGACGAAGATGGCGAAGGGCCTAGAGGGGAAGTCATATGAGGAGCGGCTGAGGTCACTGGGCCTGTTCAGCCTGGAGAAGAGGAGGCTGAGGGGGGACCTCATCGCAGTCTACAACTTCCTCGCGAGGGGGAGTGGAGAGGCAGGTGGCCTATTCTCTGTTATCACCAGTGACAGGACCTACAGGAATGGTGTCAAGCTGAGGCACGGGAAGTTTAGGCTGGACATCAGGAAGAGGTTCTTCACCAAGAGGGTGGTCGCACACCGGAACAGGCTCCCACACCGGAACAGGCTCCCCAGTGAAGTAGTCACTGCACCAAGCCTGGCTGAATTTAAGAAGAGATTGGACTGTGCACTTAGTCACATGGTCTAAAATTTTGGGTAGACCTGTGCGGTGCCAGGAGTTGGACTTGATGATCCTTGTGGGTCCCTTCCAACTCAGGATATTCTATGAAGACCCCACTTTTTAACTGATGGGGACTAATTGAAGAAATAAATACTTAGTGCTCTTTGGGAGCAGTACTGCTGAATTCAGTTTATGTACTGTCATGCCTTTGCTTGGATAAACTCAGATCTGCAGTAGCATACCTTTCCTTTGGCTATTTTCACTGTTTCTAATTCCCTCTAAATCCAGAAGATAAATATTTTTAAAGGAAGAGTTTTGAGGTATTTGACTGTAATAACCCATTACTTGGATTCCTTCAGCCTCTCTTCTGTGGGTTTTGTTCTTCCATCTGCACAACAGATTATGAAGGTTTCTGCTGGTGCAGTTTAAGAGATCACACTGCCGTTTTGTGGTTAAGATGCTTTTAGTCTTGACTGAAATGTGGTGATGTCTTCGCTCTTCAAAGCTGTGGTGCCATCATGTGGCCATTTGGTCAGGCACAGGTTTTAATCTGTGTTTAGAGCACAAAAAGCACTTGTGTATGTGCCTTGGGGGGTGCTGGTGGTTTTGCCTTGCTTCTCTTTCCTACTTGTGTAGATGTGTCCTGGCCCTCCTCTAGGCACAAGGTAGGTGTCAAGGTCCATGAGCAGCACGACATGGCAGAACTGCTTCCCTCCCCCTGAAATGAAGGAAATTGCTGGTGGCTGCCTTTCTGCTCGTCAAGGTC
Source organism: Anser anser (assembly GCF_964211835.1). Lineage (NCBI taxonomy): Eukaryota > Metazoa > Chordata > Aves > Anseriformes > Anatidae > Anser > Anser anser. The sequence goes on from NC_139724.1 coordinate 70,203,563, forward strand.
ACAATCTGCCTAGGACTGCTGAGGAGTCTGAGTCTGGTCATGTTCCTTTAGCAAAGGCTCTGCTCCTTAGGAAGCTAGTCCATTGCCTGTGCTCATAACAATCTTGCAGGTAAGTTACTGAAGAGCCTTCAGAGGACAAATTGTATTTACATTGCTGAATCACAGGCTTTTGATGGGTCATAGAGCTTTTCAGGTCAGAACTCCTGTGCTGTTTTATGAGGGTTGAATTGTATACCAGGGGCTGGAAGAACCCTGTATCTGAAGGGGGGTTCTGCATTCCCACTTGCTTCCCAATCCAGCAGACAGGCATAGGGTTTCCTGTGGGTGTCAGGAATTTACAAGTGCTTTTTCCCCTGTGAAAGAGGGAGCACTGGCCAGAAGGTACCATTTCTGTATGCAGCCACAGTGTAGCATGACTGTAAAATGCCTACAAGCCTGAAGAAAACCAGTTTTCCAAGAAAAGCCCTTGTCTGAAGCCAGCTTGCACTCCATAGCCTCCTATCTGATTATCTTGCTGTTTCCCAGGCAATAGATGCGGCAGGATGTCCCCCAGGTACTGGCTCAGTGGTAGGGTGCTAAGCAGGAGCGTGCTGCCACAGGACCGTAGCTGTAGTCGAACAGCTAGATGTGGTTCACCAAGGACCATAACTTCCCCCGGCCTACTGGAAATAACATGATTTTGTAGTAGCTTGGAGTGTGACGATTGTTTGGCACTGGAGCAAGTGCCTATTAGGGCTCAGACACTGGCTGTGAAGTGGAGGATAGTTACGGAAAGAGCCGAAGAATACCAGAATAAAGTGATGTTTCTGCTCTTATCCGCCAGCAGCTAACACAGAATTCCTGACCTTAGAGGTGCACCCAGTGACAGTCACCACTTGCAGACTGACAGATGTGTCCGTCTACTCTCAGATCATGCATTCCTCTCCTCTTCATGGTCCTCACTATAGGTCGGACCTCACGTGGGGCTTCATCCCGCAGCACTTACTGGTGCATCCCAGTGTGGCCTGGACGGTGCCAGCCGATGCTGCTCGCACTTGACTGATGTTTGAGAGGTGTTCTCCCTGCTCAGGGTTTCTTGTTTAATAAACAAGCAGCCTGCAAACAAATAAGTAACTTGGATACCTGACACCAAAGGGACTTGCAGTCACTGGGTGACGGGTGGCAGTGGGCACAAACTGCTGGCTTGTTTGAGCAGCAGGCCCTGTTCCTGGGAGAAACACCACCGCAGCGGCCTCTGCCCTGTGAGGAGCCAGCAAAGCCTTGAAAACCCCAGGATGAGGGTAGTACCTGGTGCATCTGGGGACACGAGGTTCACCACCTCTGGAAGAGCAACTGAACTGACAAGAAGAGGGCCCCGTGCCAGCCTGGGGCGTTGCTTTTGATCAGCCATGGCGCAGTTCTTTATTTATTCCCTGCGAACCAACCAGCAGAGGCATTTAATCTCAGTGGAGACCAGCCAGGGCAGGCCAGAAGCTTATAAATTAACCAATTTGTACTTCCTTGCCCTGAAGTTGCGTCAGCCCCTGTCTGAAGAGCGTTTTAAACTTGCCTGGTTGTTGAAGCAACTGAGGGAAGCAACCTGCCTTCCCTCCTGCCATGCTCAGGGGGCTCAGCTGAGCAGGGGCTTTCGAGGGGCATGGGAAGGGCTTGTAGGTGAGGGCAACCTGTCCCAACGCCTGACTGCTCTTTCTGAGAAGAAATGTCTCCTAACTTCCAAGCTGAACCTCCCCTGGCACAACTTAAGGCCATTACCTCTACTCCTATCACTGGTTACAGATCCTGTCAGGAGCAGAAGAACGGGTATCACAGAAATCCCTCACTGAAGAGGCTCTGGGCCTCTCTGTGCAGTGGGACTGCACCAACAGTGACCACTTCCAAAGCTTCCCTCTCACAACCTCCCAGCCTACACAACGTGGGAGAACACCCAGCACGTGCCGTGTGGGCTATGTGTGATGCAAACCCACCTGGGCCCTGGTGAAGAGCGCTTGGGGTTTGGGTCAGAGCTCACAAAGCTCAGCTTGTGCTTTGCTCTGGGAGGCTGCTGCAGCTCGATGGCCCAAGTTACGCAGGTTGTGCCTCCTTCAGCCAAGTCTCTGTGGCTGTAATCTCGTGGCAAAGAGCGTGGGTAGGATTTACCTTGGGAACGACGCACAGACAACTAAAAGGGAAGGAAGATGAGGCACAAACAGTGGGCAGAATAGCCCCTGGTACACACGTGGAAGACGGGTTGGGGCCTCACCTCAAAACCATCGTCAGGATCAGTGACTTAGATCCTGATGGCGGCAACCTGACACATCACGTTGGGGGGTGAGCGGTGCTGGTGTGCTCCGAGCTCACCAGGGCAGGGCTTTGGTTGCAGGGTGGCTCGTCTCTGTTGAAACGGGAGCTGCTTTGAACTGGGGGTTCTTCCCAGGCTGTTTTTCCTCTTGCAGGAAATCCTGGGTGTCTAAAAATGAAATCGTTTCGCTCCAGGGAGATCACGGGGGCCTGGCCAGCAGCCAGGCACAGCTCTGCCTGTTCCTCTTCCCTTAGCCCGACGCGTTTCTGTACGCCATGAGAAGAGGGGAAGGCCTGCAGGTCTGCTCGACTTTTACTTTGCATCTCACCTGGAGGAGGCCAGCAATGCCTCGGCAAGCCCTGCTGCTGTCCCCGAATATAAACCCCCCTTTGTCGGGGGGAGGCCGATCTGCCCGAGCCGCATGATCAGCATCAGCTGACAGCGCTGGGCACGCACCCGGGGCGGGATAAGCAGTTAGCCGTGGGAGATCAGCTGCTGGGCCTGCCCCTCGACCAGCTCCGTTGTTCCTCGGGGGAAAAATGAGCGCCTGGCCCTCTCCTCTGCTCTGGAGCTTGGCCACGGCGTGTCTGACAGGTGAGGCCTCCTGGGGCTGGGTGACACGGTGACACACAGTGACACCGACACCATGACACCGCGGGGCTTTGCCACCACAGGGTGGGCAGAGCGAGGGAGGGAGGTGCTGGAAACGGCTTTAAAGATGCACAGTGCTGAAAGCGTAAATATAAAAACTTGCTTTTTTTAAAAAAAAAGAGGGGGGAGGGCTAGTTACTCTGCAAATTGAGGAGTTGCAGTGGCCTTTGCATGGCCTTACTTTAAACCCAGAGGAACAGGTTGCCCCAGCATGTTCACTTTCATGAGGTGTTTTTGGTAACTGGGACTCCTTAAGAGTCTGAATATTTTTGTAGTCGTGCCTTTGTCTGCTGCTTTCCTTGCTCTCCTCCTCCTGCACTGCTTTACTGTCAAATAACCGCGTTCTTATAACTGATGCTTTGGCAGTGTGGGATCCCCCAGAACTTGCTGTGCTTGGGGCTTCAGACCAGGTTTCTTGCAGGGCATGTCTGGCCACGTGAAACTTGGAAAATTCCTTGGGGCACGGTGCTGCCCCGCGACCTTCCCGTTCCTGCAGTCCGCCAGTGCTGTGGTCGGGGCTGGTGGGAGCCCACGGTCACCTGCCTTGTTGGGGCAGGAGCCCACCAGCTCTGCCACAACGGCTTGTGTTTCACAGAGCTCCTTGGCTCCTTCCCATCTGAGCACCAGGCAGCCCTTCTCTTGAAATTAAATTGGGGAAACTCACCGTTTCAGAAGCCTGTTATTCAGCTGTTGAATTCACCAAAGATTATCTTCACGTAGATAACTACGGCTTGGTTGCGTGTGGCTTGAAGGATTAGTTCCTCCCAAATAGCAGACTGTGCTGTTGTGCAAGGCTGGGAAGGAAAACTAAGGGGCTGTCCGTCCTATTTCTGCATTTTGTGAGTTCTCAGCCAGCGTCCATGTGCCTGCAGGTCAGCGAGGTTGCACGTCCTATAAATTAGGAAGGGCTAGCTCTGTCGTCAAGGGTTCAGTAACCTTCCTTCCGTGACATCCTCAAGGTTTTTTGAATAAAACACCATGCCAAGTTGTCACAAAAAGATGTCCCTCGTGTACTTTTGTTGATTCAATATCTTAAAAAAAATTGTCTATAGAAAGCAGAATTGCTGTTCCCTGCTGTAAACATGTGGACACTGTAAGCGTGGCGAGAAAACTGTTTGGAGAGCTGAGCAGGTCGGTTGAATATTGCTTTTTTCATACCTGTGATGCTGTAACTGGTAAAACCAAACATTACCTTTTTTTTTTTTTTTGGTCTAGATGCTCAAAACTATTTTTTTCCAGCATCACCACTTTTTCTTCCGGAAGTTGTTTAAACAGCTTTATGAAGTGCTGGCCACTGAAGGCTATTGATGGCTACTGATGTTTTGTAATGATTATTAATTATTTAATATTATTTAATGATTACTCTAGTAACTGAATGAAAAGACAACTTTCACTAAAATAATCCATCTTAACAGTACCACCACTGAACAGCAAAGCCAACCAAACAGCGAAAGCTTATGAGAAAGTAACATTCAACTAAAATATCTAGCCTTTAAAAAACAAAACCAGAAGTGCTTTAGCTGTGTGCAATCCAAAATACTGAAATCCACTGCAGAGTCTCTGGCAGATGAGCGTTTGGGACAGGCTGCTGTGCAGGAGATCACGCTTTGTGGTCCTTCTGAGAACTTTTCCTGGGAGAACTTTATGGTGCCCTCGAACTACTCCTAGCGTTTACTTTGAGATTAGCTTAATAAAGATTTGGGCTGACTCGGCTCACTGCCAGACAGGAGAAAAGAGAAGCAGACTGACTTCAGCCCTTAAGGCAGGGGAGGGGAATCGCCTGTCTCTGGTCAAAGCATGGCCAAGAGCTGCGTAGACCAGTGCTGGTGTCTCTTGGATGTTGATCTTGGACAAACAAGTAAGGAAAAAAAAAATCACCACTGTTAAATTCAGTGGTTCTGTTTTGGGAGATAGAGCCAGAAAACGTGGGCAGTGGCCCAGACAGCTGCCTTTCTCAGGAGCTGTAGGAAGACTGGGTCTTCTGAAATGTTGAGTACAAAGCGGTCAGTATACGCTTAGGAGGGAGCACTTTGAAGAGGTTGTTTCCTTGTGATCACAGCTTCATAAGGACTCTTTTATTCGCTGTCCTGTTTTTGCCATAGAAACCTAAGTGGTGTTGCTAGCCAGCTACATCTGCGTGTTGCTGTTTATGCTGGGGCAGCGCTAAGCACCAGCACCCACGGTGCCCAGCATCATGTGGGCAAACACAGCCCAAACAGTGAGAAATCAAAGGCTTGAGGAGAAGAGCTCAAAGGAGTTGGCTTGGGAAGGACTTTGCAGTGACCCATGCGTCCACAACCCCCTGGTGACCACGTTGTCACCACTGTGTGGTGTGGCCCCTCCAAGCTCTCCTTCCTCACCTGCATCTTGCCGTCGGGTGTCAGCTGTGCTCTCTTGTCTCCATCAACCTCCTAAAGCAACTTCTTAAAATAGTCTTTTTGTTTTCCCCGTGGAGGCCACCTGATTTCAGCAGCGCCCTTGCTGCAGTGGCTGAAGGAGCCCAAACCTTGTGTGATGGGGAGTGACAGTTCTGGGAACGCGCTGCTGGGCCCTGAGTCACCCTTTTGGTCCTGAAATAAAAACTGATGTAACTTACAGCTCTTATGTGACGCACTCCAGAAACAGCTTAATTGCCTGCTGAGTTTGATGCCTTATTATAATCGCTATTCCTGGCAATTTAACAAAACTTTTACTTTCAGAGCTACTTGTTTTTTTCCCAGCTGCCTCTAAGAGAGTGGCTGGACACGTCTGCGAACCTCTGTCTTCCAGTAATTAACAAGTGTTTTTAAAAGAATGAAAGGAGTGTGTGTGCCCTTGAACTGCTTATACCACGTATTAGCACTTTGCCGTAAGAGGGCAGGTGAGAGGAAAAAAGCAACGGGCAGCCATGGGTGCAGATTGATGCCTTACCAAAGTTGCATGTTTTCAGAAGCTGCAGTTATTCGGCGGAGGAAATCCCTGCCCTGAACTCCCGATCCAAGCTGATGTGAGTGCTGTGGTGGCATGAATGGGCTGGTTTTGTTTTGCTTTGTTTGCTTAGCACGGCACTGCTAAATGAAAACCGACCTGCTCCTTCCCTTTTGTTTAGCTTTATGGGTTTTTCCTCCGTTCTGAGACTGGAAAGCATCCATTTCCCATGGTCATGTGCTGAGAGATCGCTGTCATCAGCAGACACCAGTTCAGTCTATTATGGATTACAGCAAATAACTTGAACCGCAGTAATACCCCGGTTCTCTGAAAATTACGGCTTTTTCGCTAAGAATCACCACTGCTCTCACAAGGGAGGGATTCTGGACTCGAAGCAAGTCTCTGCCCATGGACAGGTTCCCTTTGGGTTGCCAGATGCATCTCCAGAACAGCATAAAAGAAATCCCAAACCCATGCCTTTTCTTTCTTGATCCCTTTAACCAAGATGGGATGAAACAGGCAGCTACTTGACAAGCATCTTAAATCAGATTGCTGGGGGATCTCAGGGTGAGCTGTCTTCAGCGGCTGCCCCTAGCAAAACCAAATGTTTTGGGCAATTCTCACAACCCCTTATCTACGAGTGTCAGAGCGCCTCAACGTGGGACTTGGATGATCTTATGGGTTTTTTCCAATCTCCGTGGTTCTAGGACTCTAACACACATGCTTGGTAAGTCTCTTGTGTGTTGGTGATGCTCAGATGCTGGCAGTGATGCTTCTATGTTGCTCTGTAATGGAACATAGCAGAAGGCAGTTTCTGGACATCAAACAGGGACTTGTGGGTTAAGCAGTTATTAAAAACCTAATGGGAAGTCTACACATTAATGGGAGAACAGTAATTTCACCACTAATGATGTTCTTTTTCCTTTTCTTAGGTATTGCTTTAGGCCAGCTGACCACTACCCAAGTCCCTGTTTCATCAACCCCGGTGCCTCCCAGTGGCACCACGACCCATGCCTCCACACCCCCAGCTCCTGGTGGTGTTACAACCACCACAGACCTCGTCACGGCCACAGCTGTGCCATCGGCAGACCCTGGAACAACAACGCTCGCTCCGGCCCTGCCCACCACCCTGCCGGTGACCGCGCTCACCTCTGGGATCGTCACCACCTCTCACGCATCCACCAGTGCCTCGGCCACCCCTCCAGATGTCACCACGTCTCCTGGAGATCCACCAACAGCTCCGTCCCTCACCACCTCTGTGCCCTCCAACTGCAGCAGAGTGAACGTGACGGCATGTGCCCCTTGCTCCCCAGGGACATTTCCCAGCGATGGTAAGAGTTTGTGCTTGCCCCAGCTCTCCTGTGCTAGGTGGAAAAGTGAGTGGTCAAGAGAGGTGAGAGCAGCACGTGATGTTGGGGGCTTGGATGGGGAGCAGGCATGGGAGTGAACTTGTTGTATCTTTCTGAAGTTAAAGATGTGGACATGGCTGGCCTTGTGCTGTTGGTCTTCCCAGTGTTTCCCCAGCAGGATGGAGAAGTGGTGGGATTGCAACCACGAAGTGTAACACAAGGACAACCTCATTTACCAGCAGGAGGATGCTTTTTTTGACATGCAGGGCCAAATACAAGAAAAGTCTCAAACTTTTCTCAGACTCTCAAGTGGTTGAATGGGAATGAATCCCTACTACAGAAACAGCCTTTTCCCTTGGGCTTGAGAAACAACCCAGGCAACCTCTGTTGCAGTAGAGTGCATGACGTTACTTTATTCAGAAGTTCTTTACATGTTGCAAGGTGTTTGCTTTTCCAATGCCCCCCCACCCCCCCAAAAATATATATATATTAAAAAAAAAATGCAAAACAAACCCTAAAATGCAAGCCATGCACTTCCCCCACTGCTGGGCTCTTTCAAAGAGAGGACTGAGCAGACCTGATGCTCTAGGGTAAATCTGCAGAGGACAGGAGGCAATTCCCATCACCCTTGCGTGCAGGATGTGCCTCTGCAGGACTTTGTCTTGCCCGTGCTTTATCCCTGCAGTGCCAAGGACTGGTTGCTGCAAGAAGTGGGATGGTGGATCTGACGTGTGCCGTTACAGCAAATCCCATACGACTGTTCTGCGTAGCTCAGATTTGTTTTGTGGAGCAAAGACTGCTGGAGCTTATGTCTGGTGGGAATACTGCCTTGCCTGTGCTCAAAGAAAAGCTGTTTCTACTTACGGCAGATTCTCTGCTCTCGGGGTTTTCTGCTTCAGTTCTGCTTCCCGCAAATGTAAATTTGTTAAGGAATCAAAAGGAAGTGTGTTTTTTCCTTTTTGTGTGGTGGTGGGAAACGAGGAAAACCCTCCTCTCCCCTCAAACCGAAAGAGGAAAAAGCAGTCTTGGTCTTCTCATCAGAAGTCCACGCTGACAGAATTGAGACCATTGTCTTATGTCTGTTCTCCTGATCACTAATGGAGCACAGCAGCATCACTAGCATTAATATTACCATTTTCTACCCCTTAAGATTGTCCTGCTGGAGGAGCTGGATCCAAACACATGCATTCATTGCCGTGCCCCGTGCTGACAAGCCCAGGGGCTGTACTGGGTGTTGAAGTTGAGTCTCACAGTCCTGATCCTCACCCCTCTGTCCCTTTCAGACGCCTGGAGCTGCTCGTGCTGCACGGGGGGCTCGTGCACGGACGCCGGTGCCTGCGTTCCCTGCCCGGTGGGGCACTACCAGCCCACGTGGGGACAGCAGAGGTGCCTGCCGTGTCCGCGGGGACACTACGCCAAGTAGGTGACCCAGGGTGGTGGACGAGGCTGGTGGCATGGAGTGGGCGCCTCCTCCCTCAAAACCCTTCCCAGCCTGCCAAAACTCTTCCCGTGGGCTATGGGAAAGGGCTGCGGGGGTTGTTTCCCAGTGGACCCGCTTAGTGCTGCTAAAGCTTTCTTACCAGGAGCCTCTGGTGGTGGTGTGCTTGTGCGGAGGGCTTCTCGGTGTCCAGCTCTCTGGTGGCCCCTCATGTTTCAGAAGCGTTAGGGGGAATGGAGGTCTGCCATGAGTTAGGGACAACGTCTGGGACTTAGGTGGGGGGATCTTTAGCACGGACGTGGTGCTTTTCTCTTGGGTGCCTCAGGCAAACAGCTTCATTCCTGTGCTTTGCACAACTCCTTCCTCACACTACGTTTCCCTTCCTCCAAGGGATCATGTAACAGGCCTGGGGCCTGGCCCTCTGCTGCGGCCTGGCCCGGCCTGCCGCCACTTCTAGCCCCTCGGGGGTACAGGTGGCCTGCAGGGAGCGGATCTGTCCCAGGCCTTTGGAAAGGTGGCTGAAAGGAGGAGGGGAAGAGCAGGGAGGGAGCCGCGGCAGCCCCAGTGGCATTGCTTCCAGTTTTTGTGGTACTGGGAGTTCTCCCACTGTCCCCAGGCCGCAAGCGGCTCTGGCTGACACAGAGCCCTGTACTGGTTTGGTTTAAGCCAAGTATTTGCTTCCTTTTTTTCCTCCACAAATCTTGCTCAGCCCTGAGGTTTCCAAAGGGATTAAAGAGCATGTCCTTGTTTTCCTCCAAAGCATCCCCGGGTACGTTAACAAATTCTTAAGCCCACATGCTCGTTGTTGGGGATTTGGCTCTATCTGTGATGCATGCACCAGATTTCCTCCTTCTCTGCCTTTTCCATTTTCCTTCCCGTCCTCCCGGAGGCCTTGATGTGTTATATCCCTGTTCCCACAGTCCCTGTTGTTTAAGGTCAGGACTCCCACACACCGGTGCTTCTGGTTGAGCTCCCTTTTCGACTCTGTGACCTCTCAGCAGTGGAGCAGCTCCTCTTAAAACAGACAATGGGAGCTGAACACCATCAAGCACCTTTCCAATTCAGACCAACCTGCCTGGAGTGTGGATTTGAGCCTGACTTTAAACATTTTTTTTTTTTTTTTAAAGCCTGGCTAAAATTTAAATTTCAAGGCCCAGAACTCAGAATCGGAACCTTTCCCTACAGCTGGTATAAAGCTATTTCCGTATAGCTAGTATTAATAATAGTTGATTTTTTTATCCCTGGACCCTTACCATTCAGGCAATTTCAGGTTGTTATTTTTCTGCCTGAACTCCCTCATTGAAATTTCCCTACTTCTAGACTTGTTAGTGGGGAAAAAAAGAGCCACGCTCCACTGTCTCAAGCAGAGAGGAGCCCCAATGAGTGAAAATCATGCTAACCTCTGCTCGGTTCCCCCCAGCGCCACGAGGAGCACCGCGTGCTCCCCCTGCCCGCCCGGCCATTACGCGAACGAGTCTGGGGCTGCAGCCTGCAGAGCGTGCCAGAAAGGTAAAGTTTGGGTTTGGTTCGTATTCAGCCCAGATGAGCTCGCATCAGACTGTGCAAGGCTCTTTTGTGGGGCCAGATGCAATTACCAGGTAACTTAAAAGCACTGAAGAATAAACAGGTTATTTTGTTCAGGCCAAAAATAGAATAGCAGATCTCGTCTCGTACTGTTATCGATGTTTTTATTAAAAAGGAAAAAAAAACAGGTCTCAGACCAAGTCATGTTCCTGTTTTCAACAAGCTAATACTAATACTGCAAGGAAAGCCTATTCCTGAAAGCCAGGAAATAAATTTTATGAAATTTGGTTATAGCACAAGGGACAAGGGGGAGTCAAGAAAGGAAAGCGTTTCTCCTATTTTCAACAGAAAAAAATAGTCTAAAACATTGCGATGTGGTGTTCGTTCTTTTTTTTGTTGTTGTCTTTTTGTTCTGTTTTGTTTTGTTAGGCTGTCTTCTGCAGTTTGAATATTAAATGTGACACTCCCCTTACCTCCCAGACATCGCAAGCTGGGTTTTCAGCAAGCTCCTTTTAGTACCTGGACGTATGCAACACGAGCCTGGTACAGCATGTTCGCAGACAGCGTGACAACACGTTCAGAAGGGGCCAGCATTTACTTATGCAAAAGCCTAATTAACACATGCAGCGCAGCAGCTATTCGGTATACAAATTAAGAGCTCCTTCTACATGCACAAGTGGTTTCTTGAAAATCCGTGCACAAAACTTCTCAGCTCACACCTCAATCTTGGCTATCATTTGGGGAGCCTGGGAGGAAAAATGCGTTTTAGGCAGCAGTTGGAGACTGTCATTGGTGACAATGGTGCAGTATGTCACTGCCTTCACTTGGCAAATTGTTCAGTGTGCTAGACCACAGGAGGAGTCCATGAACGTGGCCCCCATATCATGCAGTTTTCGGTTTTAAAAGATGCATTTTCCTTGCAGGGTGAGGGAGGAGGCTTTGCTTTCTTCCTGCTCATCTGTAGCCCACAGAACTTGTTTCTGTGCCTCCTGTCCTCCTCCCTACCGTGCTGGGGGGAGTCCATTTCACAGAATCACAGAATGGTTTGGGTTGGAAGGGACTTTAAAGCCCATCCAGTCCCACCCCCCTGCCGTGGGCAGGGACACCTCCCACCAGCCCAGGCTGCCCAAAGCCCCATCCAGCCTGGCCTTGGGCACCCCCAGGGATGGGGCATCCACAGCTTCTCTGGGCAGCCTGTGCCAGGGCCTCACCGCCCTTATTTCTTTGTGTGTAATGTGGAGATGAGCAACTGTCTGACAATGTGGGGACAGGGATGGTGGAGGAAAGCTCCTGAAAACTTGCTCTTTCTTCTCTTCCAGGTTATTTTAGCTCCCAGCAAAATGCAGCTTTTTGTCTGCCTTGCCTGCCTGGATCGTTTTGCAAGTAAGAAATCCCTGCATGACTTTGGGGACCGGGAGAGGTGGCATATCTGGTAGCGGCCACTGAGCTCTGAAAGCCAAAGTGCTGGCCAGAGGGGCATCCCCGTGGCTCCCAGCTGGTGCTGAGCAGTGGTGAGAGAGGGGTTGTATGATGGGGGGAACATCCTGACAGCTGTGTTACCCAGAGTGAAGAACAAGTGGGCTTGTGTGTCCTGGGATCAGTTGGGTGCAGGTTTTGTAGCCAAAGCGGATGAGCCCATGTCACCTTGTGCTCACTTGTCCCATGTGCCGCAGCAGCTCTTGGCTGAACTTTGAGTAAATTCCCACGGGAATGGACTCTGGGGCTTATGTAGCTGCACGGTGGGTCTGTTGCTCCTAAATCCCTTCAGCACCCATCGAGCAGCTCCACCCGAGTTTGCTAGGGAGCAGCAACAGCTGGGACACCGAGTTCTGACTTGTCTCATGCAAACAAGAAACCAAGGAGAAGACAGAAATGCCATCATGTGCCTGACCCTAATTAGGCATACGGGGGAAACCACATTGGAGAGAACTACAGCTGCCTACAGAATGGCAAAAGCTGGTAGCCAGAGGAGAACTCAGCCCCTGGCTGCGTGTTCATATAAACGCAGGTGTCGGTGGGTCGGCTTGATCTCAAAGCGCTGGTCATATGGTGTTGTCTTGCTCCATTCCTCTCCCCAGCACCTCCAGCTGCACGGCATGTCTGGCCTGTCCCGGTGGGCACGAGGCTCTGCGCGAGGCAGCCGAGGCGTGCGCGCCGTGCCGGGCAGGTGGGTAGCGCGGTGGAGGGCTGCGGTCACAGGTGGTGAACAACTTTGGTGCATTGCACGGCTTTGGGCAGTGCAAGGAAGCAGGTCGTGCGTGACTTCAGCAGCAGAAGGGAGGATTTCTTCCCAAAACTTTTGTCCTTTGACCCAGAGGGCATCTCTCCCTGCCATCATGAGTGCCCCAGCTGATGTCTGTGGAGCAAAGAGCTGCTGCTGCAGCGATGGAAAGGTGCTGGGGGGGGGGGTCTTTTTTTGGCCCTTGCTGGTGTGCCAGGATGTGCTGTGCCAAATCTTCCTGCTCCTGTGGTTAATGCTGGGCTGCAGAGCGCTGCTGCCAGCCTGCACCATGGAGGGAGCACCGGGGACGCTGCAGTCACACAAGCTTTAATCATGCAAAACAGCATTAATCGCTCTGAGACCCGTGACTTTCCTGACCTGTCATTCCCTCAGAGCTTAGGAAACTGAGCTGTGTGTTAAACTCTGCTTGGCAAGTTTCAAACAGCTGGAAAAGGTGTTTGAATCCCAAATTAGAGGGGATGAAATGCTGCTGACCTCCAGCTCCAACCTTCCCTCTGCTTTAAAGCCGCAGCTCAGCACTGAACCCAGCTCCCACTGTACTCCTACTCAAACGTACTGCTTCCAGATCTGAAACCAGGTGTCATTTGGTCCCTTTCCCTGCATTTATTCTCCCTTCCCTGCCCCTTTGGCACCCAGCAAGGACCAAAGTCCAGGCTCAGCTTTTGTCATGCACATCAAGTATTTCATGCTCTTTCTCCTCGTGGCTTTGAAAGCAAACTCATCCATATGCAATTTGCAAAGGCCCCAGGGTCTAGTCCCAGATCTTAATTTTGTGCTTGTTTGCTACTTAGGTATGTTCAAAGGTCCCGGTGACACCGCGTGCAAGCTCTGCGAGCCAGGAGAATACCAATTGCTGCAGGGCCAGGAGAGCTGTGACCTGTGCCCAGAGAACCACTACTGCCCCGTGAGTCTCTTTTGGCAGCCTGGCTTAACAAATACAAATGTCCTGTGACGAGCTAATGCACTTTTAATTAACACCGTTTTTAGCTGAGCCTATTTCCTTTTCTTAAATACAGATAGAGCCCTGACAGAGGGAGCCGGTTGCAATTATGACACCAGGAGCCTGGCTTTGTTCCACCCTTGGAGCTGCCTGGCCTCGGTGGGCTGTCAGGGGACAGTCAGAGGATGGGGTATCCATTAACTAGGCTGTTTGGCCTCTAGACTGGCTGTATAATGTCACCTTCTCTCTTCACCCTACTCTAAGTAACACCGCAGGGCCTGGCAGGCTGAGATGAATGACAGCAGGTTCATTTTTTATTTTTATTTTTTATTCCCAGTGCTGAAGTGCACCACCCATTCACACTCACCATCAATACCAGTCAGGATGGTGTTGGTGTCTCCCAGCTGTTTGCAGCACTGCCTGCTGGTGGGGAGGGGGCAGCCCTTGCCCCAACCCCCTTGGTATCAGCACAGCCCACAGCCCACACACACGAAAGCCCGTAGGCACCACAGCTGACACCCCTTTGGTGGACAGAGGGGTGCAGTCACCTGCTAGGCAGGCACACAGGTGGCTCCACCTCGGCTCCCGAGGGCAAGGAGAGGAGAAGCAGCAGCAGCACCACCAGCACCTGATGCTGGTGATGCTGCAGTTTCAGGTGGCTGGCTGCTCGTTCTGCCTCTGCCCCAGTTTGTCTCCACCAAGGGCTCCATCTGGGAGCTCGAGTCACTTCTAGTCTCCCTTCTGAGCCAGCAGGGCAGTGAGTACCTTATAAAGCAGGTTTTCACAGCGTGCCCCAGGCCCAGAAGCTCTCATCCTGTTGTGCATGGGGGCAGAGGCAATGCTTACCCTACTGCTGCTTTCCCTGCTGGCCGCTGCTGCTGAGGAACTTGCTTTTTCTCTCGGTTAGAGCCCGGACGTGAAACCAACCAAGTGCCCTCCCGATGCCTTCTGCCCCGCAGGCAGCACAGAGCCACAGTACTGCATGGAGGCCTTCCTCTACAAGGTGGGCAGCTCCTGCCAGCTGGCGCCGCTGGCCATCGTCCTCCTGGCCCTTCTCTCCGCAGGTGAGCATTGTCTTCTCTAGCCTCGGGTTGTGCCAGCAATAGGCTCTGGGTGGTGTGTGTTACAGTTCCTGAAACCTGGGTTTCTAGTAAAGGTCTTTCTGGTTGTTCATCCCTTTGAAAGGAAGCAGTGAGCTGCTGTGCCTTCTGTTGCCATCAAAAGTGGCTGCGGAGCTCAAAGCCATCCCACTGCCCCATATTCCTTAATTTCCCCATAGCCTTATAGCACAGTGACCTACGGTGTCACAAATATGAAGTCAGTGCTGGAACCAGACTGCAGTAACGTGGTGAACAGGCTGAATGTAGTTTAAATGCATGAGCCACCCTTTAACACGGGTTTCTCACCCTGCACAACTTCTCATTTTCATGTACTGCTCTCTATGCAAATGGTAGTCCTTTCCCCGTTTGTAAGCAGGGATATTGCTGAATATTAAGTAGGGATGTACAGCTAGTGAGATAAGGAATGTTTGTTTGTCCTTGGGAAGCAGCAGTGTGTAGAGCCTCCAAAACAGGAATATCTTTGCTGCCCAGACGTAGGAAAATGGATGATTTCCTCCCATGTACGAGACTTCAGGTTTCCTAAAAGCATCCCCTCTGCTCCTGTGGTATTTTTCCAGTCAAAGACCATCCATTCAGTGCAGTGACTGGGGGAAGCAGGCAGTGGCATGGAAAACAGGCACCTGCTGTAATTAGCTCGTTCGAGGGGAGCCAGGCAGGAAGCCAGCAGGTGGATGAGTGCTCCATGAGGGAGCTACACCAGGAATGTTTATCCCACAATGATGAGTAGGCATTTGTAATCTTAACAGAGGGAAAAAATAAGAGTTGTGTAGTTTTAAATCAGTTGTTACCTCTGATTAAACTTTCCCCCAAACTTTGTGATGCAAATTGAACAACTGTTACTGATTGTGAAAAGATCAAGCAGAGCAAGCTGGAAGAGGGATGTTCAAGCTGAGGCTGATCTGAAAAGAAATCCCCATGTTAAATGCTGCTTCCTCTACCAGCTTTTTTGCCACGGTCTTTTCATCGCCTCCTGGTAGTCTACGGCATTAAAGCCACCTACCCCTGAGTTTCTGTGCTTGAAGCCCAACAGTTACGTGCCTTCTGAACACACATCCTCCAGAGTGGCTCACTGCTGTTAAAAGGCAGAGGAGAGATCAAGCAGATGCATTACACCCTGCTACGAACAAAAAAGAGCAGAGCTTCAACAACAAAGCAGCATTAGCTGCTCCTATCAAAGTCCTCTCTTGGCACACGAGGACTACATGGATATAAGAAGGAGAAAATCACTTTACTATGCAGGGACACTGCCCAGGGGCTGTGGGGGCTCCGTGGGGATCTCCAGGAGCCGCCTGGACGTGGGGCTGGGCCCCCTGCTCGGGGTGGCCCTGCTGGGGCAGGGCTCGGAGCAGAAGGCCCCAGAGGTCCCTGCCAGCCTCGGCCATCCTGTGAGGCTGTGAAAAGGGCAGCAGAGGCCTGAGGAGCTATGGGGCTCCTCCCCAGTAGGAGTGGACGAGGGTCCTTCTCAGCTGGGACTTGGAACCACACGACAGCTCCCCCACCTCGGGAGCCTGGATTCTGCTGTGCCAGGCTACGGTCCAAAAATCTGCCCAGACAGATGCCATCTGAAGCAAGTATTAATTAGAAAAAGTAGATTAAAATGAAACACATGAAAAGCCTACCCATGCAGGAACAATGTCCAATTAACCAGAGTTTCTGACAAACGAGGCTGAGGGTCACAGAACAACATTCCTTAGTCAAGTCCTGCATGGCAAAGTGTTTGCTAAGAATAGGGGCAAAAGAAACAGCCCACGCTGGAACCTGCGAGCATTTCACGGCTGGGCTAACAGATCAATTGTTTACAGTGAGCTTGTCTGCTCACACAACCTAAATTTGGATGTATTTGTCTGGACATATTGCATCACAGCGACAGATTTGTGCTCTTCTGTTAAGATCAGTTTTCCTTGATTATGCTTATGCCAGAAACAAACAAAAAAAATGTCACAGTACTTGAGATTTGCCAATTATTTCCATGTCTATGCCCAACCTAAAAGTAATTTTTTCTGACAGTCCTGATCTCAGTCTAGACTCAAAGTTAATCTAGGTCAGTTACTTCTTATGCTTTATTATAAGCACTGCACAGAGCAAATGCATCTCTCAACAAGGTCTTTCAGAGGGGTGGCACAAGTGCAACAAGTCTGCATTGATAGGATGCCAGGTGGGTAATGACAGTGCCACAGAGCAGAGAGTAATGAGGAATAGAAAAACAAGTAACAGTTATTTCATTAAAACCCGCTGCCATTCTCTGTGGCTTTCAGAGTAAAGCTGAAATGCTAAAGCTGAGTTGTTACAGCTAGCCAAATCTTTTTTGTGCCCAAGCATAGGAGGAGAAAAAACTTCATTTACTGTAAGATAATACAGCAGTCAGAAAGCACTAGAACAAAGCTCACCTGACACTTTTCTCATCTGAAAATTAACCATAATTATGTTCCAGGTGGAATCCTTACCATCTTTGTGATAATACTGAAAAGGAAGCATGACTCTAGCAAGAACTCTTTGAAGTCCCTGCTGCTACCAAGAAAGTCGGGGTGGCACACAACCTACGGCATGATGGAGCACACAGAGCCGGTGTATGCTGGCTGGTAGCAGAGGAATTGCTAACGGCAAGCACGTGTCTGCATATGTGAAAATGTTTAACAATCACCAACCCATTTCCATATAGCCAAAATAAGTGCAGAGAAATACAAATCAAATAATTTTCAGCTGTGACTACTTGTGCTAATCAGTTCAGCTGAGTGATGTTTGAAAACAGGCTGAACAGCACAAGTATCCCCCTTTAATTCTGGGCTTCACTTACAAACAAAGTTTTCTCCTTTTCTTTAGAAAGGAGAAAGCCAAACTCCCCCTTTCAGCAGTCAGCTCAACAACCTGAGCAAAGACTGACTGCTCCAGTTATCAAGGTTTCCACAGCACAATTGTTTCCCCATAAGCAGGAACTAAGATGAAAGTATTCCTTTAAAGAATATGCGCATGTATTTACTTATTTACCTTTCTCAAAACTTTACCATTACTTTAAGGAAGGACAAAATTAGGAAAAGGATCCCAAAGCTTTCCCCTTCCTCTCAGCTGTGGGAAAACACATGCAACAGAACTAATGGTTGATTCCTGGACAAATACACCCCTTCTGTTTCCTGCTGCAGTTTCTAATGCAGCGCTTCATCCCACAGGAGCAATGACAAACTTTGAGCAAACCTCGCAGAAGTTTTCTTTCTTAGCCAAGCCACACAGGTAAGACATGAAACTGCACAAAGTCCTTTGGGGTGCAGCTCCTGACACCAAACTGTCTCTGGTGCAGGCAGCCCAAGTGACCATCCCAGCTGGCTACACAAATGTGATTTGTATTTTACAGCAACAATTTAAAGCCTTGTAGGTGTTGTGTGGCTGGCTACCTCTTCTCTTTTTAAAACTGGTGTCTGCTGTATTTTCCCTATTATGTTCTTTCTCATTACATTTTGCGTTCTGCGCCTTGTCCTCATTGCCATTTGATCTCTGCAGCCCAGCAGGCAGTCAGAAACGCCCATCAGCTGTAATGGGGTCAGCTTCAACAGCTCCCTTCTCCCCTTGTTGCCTCCCTTCTCCTAGAGTGAAATTCATTCACAGACCAGGTGCACTGCAAAACCCTGCACCGAACAGCCAGCTGTGACATGCCGTGCTTCATCAGCTCTGAGAGCCCCAGTAAAAGCAGTACTTACTATTAAAAGAGCAAGGCTTTGAAATGAGTGTGCGTGGAGGTGGCAGCAGGTGTTACTTCTCACTTCAGTCTTTTCCCTGGGCTAAAGCAGCAGCAGTCAGCTGAAAGAACACAGCTGGCAGGGGGTTAAGTGGTTGCTGCCCTCCCCTGCTCATTCTCCTCACCCCAGGGGAGGTTCCTGTGCTTTTTAATAAAAATAAAAAAAAAAATCACTTCTCTGCTCTCTTTTGGCTATGTCAGATGAATAAATGAACTGGAAGAGAGGTGTCATTCTTTGTGGGCAGCAGGAATGCAGACAGCAACCCTGTCCCCTGGATCAGCAGGGACAGTATCTCTAAACCATACACCAAGCTCAATCCCATCCCACCTCGTTATCCTTCCCCTGAGGATTGCCCAAGCCCCTTTCTGCCCTAGAACCATCCCTCAACCTCGTTTTTGTCCACCTGCTCCCAAGACCCATTTCTCAATGAAGAGAGAGAAATGGTTACTCTTGGTTACCTCCTGTCTTCACTCTTCAGCCCCTTCTCCCGCTCTCCTCCTCACTCCCAGCTACTTGCTTGAAATCCGATCTCCCTCAGGGCTTCCCCAGCTCTAGGAAATGGCAGCAGTGACCACCTGGGGACAGGATGGGGTCTCCTCCTCCTGGCTTATGTGCTGTGGTCCACAGGGGCTGCGGGATATGATGCTTACAACCCTCTTCTGTTCTCCAGCCCCAAGAGCTCGGGGATGGGGTGCGCATGGCCATCAGGGCTTTCCCCGGGAGCAACAAAAGGGTGCAGATGTGATAGCACAGTACCAGGTTATCTCAGCAGAACAGTAATCCAAAGCACGCTTTTTGGTGTGTTCCTAAAGACAGACAGCTGCTGGCACACACGGAGATTTCACCCACAAGGCAAACCAGACCCAAACTAAAGTCTGGCTGAAAAGGAAAAGCGCAGTTGAATTCAAACCTGGCCCAACAGGGACAGCAGCAGTGACAGCCAACTGAGCCCAGGCCTGGTGGGACTGTGTGACTGCAGCTCGAGATAGTGCAAGTCTGCAAAATTAGGAGCAACAGAAAACAGCACTGTAACAGGAAAAACTGGACTGCAAAAAGTGTCAATATTTATATGATAAGCGATGCTGTGGAAACAAGCCAAAGCACAATCATCGCCAGTTCCACATAAGCTTTAAGTATTATTTCCAGCGAGTCTCTTAGGAAATCCTGAAGTGCAACTAACTTATCACTATGAAAGAAGAACATCCAGTTCTCTCACTGCCAAACCATACTTGCAGATCATATACTTGATGAAAAATAATTTAAAAATTTTTAAAAAGCTGCGAAAACTTTTTTTCCCCAACAAAGAATTAGCAATCTCTTAAATAACTAAGAATAAATTTTAATATTTAATAAGACACTGAAGTTTCTCAAGCAGTCAGACATGGAATAATGTGACTCAACAATGTGGAAAAATTGCATTAATATGTCTCTCAAGGTATTCTGCTTCTCAAAGTAATTCAAATTAAAAAAGCCCCTAAAAATTGACCATAAACACAAAGCTACAGAACAAAACAGACATTTAATTTGATTATTCTTCCTAGACTGTACGCAAATTCATCTAACATATTCAAAAGAAAATTGTTTCCATGCTTGCTCACGTGATGAAGGAACAACAAATTTTGAATTTGCCTATTATGTACCAGCTTTGACAAGTCTGCTGGAAAAGGAAAGACATCTTTCTATTTCTATGGGTGAGACAAATTACATAATTTAATGCCACATAATATACCATAGTTAAGTGTTATTTAGATGAATTTATAACAGAAAATCTTTAAGCTGTTGATGCTAAGAAGTATTGAGTTGCATCATGAGAAAGCTCAATTTTTCCAAGATTGTATTTGAACAGTGGGAGAAGGAAAACAGTGAAACAACTTTTCTTTTGCCGCCTGTTTAAAACAATACTTCAGCCTCTTTTCCCAGTGCCGCAGAGTAAGGTATAGAAGCCTTCATTAAAAAACACCCTTCCTGAATCAGACGCTAAAATTCTCCCAGATCACCTTCTGAGTGACCGAGCTGAGCTCGTAGGGTCAGTACATATCAAGGAAGAACATGGTCCACATTTCTTTTAAAGATCAATCTCCGAAGTATGTAATCAGCAGAAGGAACAAAGTCCTAGTAACTCAAAAACAAACCTCTAGTTTGGAGTCTTTTTGTCTGCGGTGCAAGCCTTCATTGGCCCAAGGAGCTTAGTAACAGAGAGTAGAGAAGAGGTAGAAGGAAGCAGAAAGTCAAACAGCCACTCGCTAAGATCTGTTTGTGTAAATTTAACATTATGAAAGGAATGCTGAGAGCGATTGCTTTGAACACTGACGTCTTTATTTACCCACAGACAGATACAAAATGGGTGGCTGTACTGCATCCTGCCGTACTAAATGTGCTTGTGACCCCACCTGCAAGGAAGGCGGGGAGTTGTAGGCTCCGCGACCGATCTGAAAACTGATGGTGTTTCTGCAACAGTGCCAATCAATAACTATTTGAGCTGATGGCTTCTGGAAGTGGGTATCTGCCTATTAGGACTTTGGGCATAACTGTTCCAGGGTGCCAGAGCTGTTATACCTATGTATGAAGAGAAAAAGCAATAAAACGACTAAAAATTTAACAAATTATAAAAGCAGTGGAATGTAAAGGTAAGATTTTATAATAACTTATTTAAAGGTATTCTTATAAAGCCTTCCTTACATGGTATAGTATTCAAACAAATAATGGTCCCAATGACATAAAATTCCTTCATTTTGTTTAAAAGTGATGAGGAAAATCTTTCTACTTTACTACCTGATTTCACTTTCCTCCCCTCAAAAAGCAATAGCAATGTACATTACACAATTTTTTGGTTTTGATTTTAAGTACAGGCCTATGCTTCAGTCTCGGTATTACAAATATCTATAGCAGAGGAAAAGTTTCCCCTCAAACTCAATTAAGAAATCTTCATTTTCTTCCTTGAGTGCAAGGCTTGGTATACCAGTTTTAGAATACAAATATGTAACATTTTCCCCCTACTTCGAACTGTGCTATTTTTCTCATAATTACTTGGGGAAAATAAAACCCAACATCTTCCAACAGTGTTTATACAATGGATTAAAAGAACAAAGCAGTTGTTTGGTTACAAAATAGAAATTAAAAGAGTTCAGGACAGGGCAAAGCTACATTTAAAACCTGTTTCAGTTAATATCTCCTAATAAAACCAAAGTTTTAAGTGTTGGGAACAAATGGGGATTTCAGTTAATTTCAACTAAATCTGCAGTCAAATCCTGAAAAAATACGTTTGGAAAGAAACATACACTTTTAAGATATAGCAAGGCTTCAATTTCAAAAGGGCTACACAGAGTTTCTGCACTAGTAAAGGCAAACTAAGCTAGAACATACACAAATCCTAAATGGACATGAAGGCGCACATTGTGTTTACATAGGCTAGGTAACAATGGCACAAGTCAAAACTTACTTGTAACGCTGCCTAATCACACACCAATGACATGCACTGGGAAGAAGACAGGTAAAGACATTTTTCTCTACCATTTTTTCCTAGTTCTAACATTATTTCCATTAAAACTAAATCTTGTGTGTTCATCTCACTGCACTGTGAGAACCTACCGGGAGCAAAGCATTCAAAACAGCTTTGCTGACAAAACACAGTGGCGATAAGACAGTCAAGAGCAGAGCTCCTAAAAAAAGTAAGGAATGATTTCAAACAGTCTGCCAAGTCAAGTAGCCAGTTTTACATAAACTGCATAAAAAGGAACAGAGTTGGGCTAAATTTCACACCAAAATTGTTCCTTACATGCTTCTTCAAAAATATACTTCACTTTTAATTAGTTGTTTTGATAACTTAGTTTTTGGACTTCAGTAGCTAGTCAAGTTTCACCTTCTGCTTCAGGGTTTCATTCCTGGTTTTCTCTTTTGTTCCTTGTTGGGCATTTTTTGCATTGCCACAACGTTGAAATGCTTGGAGTCCAAGCATTCCAAAGAAATGTTTGCCTCTGCATTTTACTTGACATTAAGGGAAAACTCATTTTTTTTCCAGATAATAGGTTTTGTATGATTTGTTTCTATTAAGACACAAAAATCACAGAGTATTGGGCCTAGAATGCAAGATGATATCCCTCTAAATCCAGACTTGTACAGCTCTGCAAGATCAAATCAAGTTTTGCTGGAATGAAATACAGGAAAAAACAGTACAGAAAAAAATCTCTTATGATGTAAAATTTCCCCTCTCTGGTACAGGGTGTGCCTTTCCCACCATGCGCTATATTTCTTGGTGGAAGAATATTTTTTAAAAAAATGGTTGTTTAAGAATCATTGGAAAGCAATTTTATAGGAGTACAAACAAATTGTTTTGTGTGTGGTGACAGCGAGATACGCACCTGGATCGTGAATGGCATTCAAGCACTTGCTCTAAAACACACAAGGCAAGCAAATCTCATTGGGACCACGGACCAAGCTATTTCTTACTTTAAAGGACTCAAGCTAATAACTTCTTTCAAGGATATACTATTTTAAACATCTGTTGGTTGACAAATACTATCTTAAAACCTATGTTTACGCCTACCTGGTTTGCTTTTAACCTACCTCCAATCTGAAAGAATATTGGAGGGAACCTTTTACATTCGTAACAATTCAAGTGTAACTGTAATGCTGAGTAATAAGTTTGGTTTGTCCTGAAATTTTCTGAACTATGCAGTTCGTTATCAGTGCAGAAGCAGCAGAAGACTGCTGTGGTTGGCTCAGTGGATTTATAAAAAAAAACAAAACAAAAAAATCCCCCCCACGTAACCTTTACAGAATATATGTAAAATTGTGTCCTTCCCTGGTCATATTCACAACTTATCTACAAGATAGTGTTGGCAGTAGAAACTGCAGTCCATGACTATTTGCATTCAGCTCTCATCCATCTGTTCCTCTGCTTTCTCTTAGGCTTCAACTTGTTCAGTTTTTTGCGGGGTTTCTCAGTCTTCTGAGTTTCAACAGAATCCACCCCAAGAACATGTTCAGAGCAGCATAACTGTCCATTCAACGTAGAATTTAGTACTGTCCCGTCTTGGTGTTCCTTGCAGAAAGAATTTGGGCAGAAGTGGCAGAAAGAAACAGAAGGTTTGCCACAAACATCACAGTGGTGCCAAGGACACTCCCACTTTCCTGTGACCAAAACCAAAGAACAAATTACTAGGGAGTGAAAAACGTCACAGTCTTTTAAAGAAGCTTTGTGTTTTAGCATCTGAACAATGCACAACTTCTTTCAGAGACAGATGAGACAGGAACTTGTATGGCTAGTCTCAAAAATAAAAAATCATAATTCTAAATCTCAACTGACAACAATAAGTAATGGACTTGACATCCTTTCATTTAAATGCAGCAATGAACTCCAGATAGAAGAAATTATTCAGGCTTTATTCCATAGCATTTTACAGAACTTGCAAGCTGGTAGAATACTCAATATCTAGTCATCTGCTGCCTACCATTACAACGCTCACCTGTTTGTTGCAGGTTTTGCTCAGGGATAGCCAATGTGCTTCATTTACAGAAATTCTTATGCCAGCACATTTTACCAGTCATCCTTCTACTTGTTTCTGGGATAACAGGCTTTGCCTGCAGAACCAGGTAGCTCCAGTAGTATCTGGAACTGCAACCTGATGTCTACTGCCCTTAAAGTTTTCCTACTCGTCTTATTCCAGATGCCGCTGGTATTCTTCTGGCTTGAACTCAACTGGCTTCATATGCATTTCTGAGATATAATCAGCTTCCCTGTGACAGAGCCACACTGAGTAAGTACATCACCCAATAGGAGCAATTACCTACATTCATAAAACCGAAGGTCGATTTTAACAGAGAAGCTGGAGAAAGGCCATCGTTGTGCCTCCATGTTGAGGAAGAACTCCTACACTACTCATGAGTGAAGTTCCCACCATACAAAAAGAATGTTTTCAAAAAAGACACTTGTGAGAAGGTTTCTGTGCAATAAACAAGGTACCTGCAAGTTACTTATTTACACAAGCTTAACAAGGGAGGTCACTCACCAAAAGGACGTTTCACTAAACCAAGACAGGAGAGATGATAAGCTTTAGTACAAGATTTCCTGTCACACAGCACCAGTTGGCCTCCATCACCACAACGGAAACAATCATCTTCAGATTCCTTCTTCCCTTCATTTTTCGTTCTGCGTCTCCGTGTTCTCTTTTTGGTCTTTTTGCCTTTTTCTTCTGAGGCATTAGTGGAAGAATTCTAAAAGATTAAGTTGCAAATCTGTAAATGCCAGTTTTGCAAAAGAAAAATATTACACAAACAAGGAAAACTGTTGGCATTCCTGGCAGACAGTGCACACAGGCAACAATTTGACTTGGTACAGACTTGTCCAGAGCCTCGTGGTGCCTATCCATGTTAATAAAAACCACACTAACTCTTATAAAAAGACAACTTGAAATCACCTCTTGTCCCTATAATTTCTTCCTCTTGGTAAGCTCTTCTACTTTCTTATGACTTAAAAAAAAAAAAGTCTTCCAATTTCCAGTCTAATCTACTTATGGCTAATTTGCCTCCATTTTGTAGTTGCACTACCAAACGCTTCAATATCCTTTTTTCTTTTTTTTCTCTTCCAGTTATGCATAATTTACACTGGAATTATTAAAACCAGCATCCACTTGCATTCTTTGAAAAACACACAGCAGAGTTTCAGGAACTGTGACTGTGTACACAATGCGGGATATGGACTGTGTACATGTCCTTCTACTGGAGGACAGGTTTTAAGTTAACCTGACATGAATCATACACACCATTTCGTGATAGTTTTACATCTCCCCTGCCTCCCCTCATTATGTTTACATTTCAAAACTCACAATATTTTATTCTTTAGTTCAACTTCAACTGGAAGATCTTTAATGACTTTAGCGAACATTTTAGATTTAAACTGCAAAGTCAGAAAAACCTCACTGGCTATAGTTGGGCTCTGCAGGATAGGGTTTACCCAATAAACAGTCGGTTTTGTGCTACCATCTCTCCCTGAATTCACTCTAGTGCAGCACTCAAGCAACTGTGGCCAGTTTGTTCTTAGTTCCTAGTTCCTACAACCTTTCCCCTCCTTCATACTTCAGAGGTGACGGGGATTAACTAGAGGTTATTCCCCTCTGCACCCACTTATTTTTATACGCTTCTGATTCCAAAAGCTAGTGCCAGTAGCTAGCAATGTTTCTTATTCAGGACCTAAAGTGATTATCCCTTGTCATAACATAAAGCTGGTCTACCTAGATATACCCTAAAAGAAAAACCAAGGCTACTAGTTTGACAAGACACTGTCAAGTTATCCTGATATATTACTTGCCTTTGGTCTGTCCCCAAGAAATCCGCTGCAGTTTGGGGCACCACATTTGCAGACTGTTTTTTCATTGCCCAGACAGTCAAGGTTGTAATTGAAAGTCAGCTCCGTCCCTGAGTGAGATGAGACACACCGTTTTATTATGAAGGACAAGGTAATGAAGCCTATCAAAATTATTACAAACAAATAAAGGCTTTATTATCTGTCTTCTGGGTCTGTACTTGCTTGTTGATTTATTATCTAAGATTTTTTCCCCTTTACTGCTCACAAGCACTGACAATGATTAACTAGGCACCAGTACTGCACGATGTCTTATGCAGTTACACTTTAAAGCAAACTAGTTTGACTTTACAAAACCGCATGTGCATAGTCTGCACATTATAGATATCCATATGTATATGTAGCTGTAGATATAGGTGATATAGCTATATAGAGACGTGTGCATATATGCATGTATGCATTTCAATATTGTAAAAACAAACCAGAACATACATATTTTCAAACGTATTTTAAACACTCACTCTATCTTCAGTTGAAGAAAAGATGCAGAAATACTGTTTGAGATCTCTAAAACAAAAACTGCTCCACTTTTTTGACAGACAACACAAAGTGACTGCACAGATACTAACTAGGGGCTCTTTGGTGTATCGTTAGAAGCAAGCAATAAAAAAGCAGACATAGAATTCACTATTAAGAAACATTACAGTAAAAGGAACACCACAAAACATCTCTTCCACGTGTCCAGTTCTATACAAAAATATTTTACTGAATCAGTTAAACCACGACCTCCCACTGATTTAACGTATCCATGTAAAATGTTTAGCTTAGCGAATTAAAATAAAACCAACACAAACTGAAATACCTGCAGGAATATCACACACAGCAAAGAGGCCGACACGAGTGTCTCCATTTACTGTCCATTTTAGAGTTTCACAATTTGGTTGGCAGCTGTGATTCATAAAACGAGAATAGTTTCCTTTGGGGCCAGCATCAATAATACGGTCCTGGAGATCAAACCAGCAACAGAGTGAATGCTTTTCTCCCTCCCCTCACAAAAAAAAAAAAAAGAATTTCCATAAATTATTTCACTACTTACATTCAAAACAGACGTGTTTTTGCTACCCAGAAACATAGAAGCAAATCAATATTACGTGTTGTATTGAAAACTGTAGTGTCCCAGGTGGCCTGGAATGAGACACTCCCAAAGCAATACTCATGATCTAGCTCATCTTGTCCCAGAACCCATCTCAGCCACATGGCAGGATAAGCGTTCTTGTGAGCACTCTGCTGGTCATGTAAAATTCCCCTCACTCCGAAAAGCTTCAAAACTCAATCTCAGTCCATTTACCCTTTACTTTGCATTCAAAAAGCTGTTATGCATTTACAAGTACTGTGCTTTATGGTATTTACCAAGTCACTGCATGGCTATTTGCAGAGATTACCAGATTTCCACCAGCTTTCTTTCCCCAGATCAGCCTATTTTGAACAAAAACAAGTTCTTGGTAAACTAAAGAAGTCCTATCCCTAGATACAATTGCCTTTTAAGTTCTACCTCCGCCAAACATACCAGATACTAGGCAAATAAAATAAAACCTTGAAATATCCAGAATTTTGAAACTGTGATTCATTGCAGACCTGCTTGAGAGAGCTTTGCTTATTTATGAAGAATATTGCACCATTCTATCATTGAGGCAGAACAACAGTATTTTAATTATTAAGGTTTGCTTCCAACTCATTTTTATAATGCACATGCAGAATTTTCATGACTACGTGCACACACATTCAGACACCCTAAGTGCATGTATGGGTCAACCTACAAACAGCACGGACATTTGTGAAAGGCAGAACCACAGTGGTTATTTACTAACTACAGCAAGAGTCAAACATTCAGTTCAGATATTTAACAAGCTGACATTGTGTGCCAGCTTAGTAGAGGGGTGAGAAACTTAAGTGTTTAGAGAAACATGGTTTCATCCTTCTTCGGCTGTGCAATAACTCCTTGGTTAGAGGGCTAACAAAAACTGTAGCTGTAGAAATACAGAGTAGTACAATCTTGGACAAAAGAAAGATGATTAGGACTGCAAAAATATGAAGCCAACTCTTCTTTGCTTGGGGATACTTTCACATATATGAAACAGCCTTAGAACTATATTTCACGGTACTCACAAGTGAGTTTTTTAGTTGAAGTTTTGGTAAACATATCGCTAACTAAGTCTTTCAACTACAGCATTATTTCCCAAAACTTCACACTTTCTCCTAAAACTAGGCAGATAAATACTTTTGCTATACTTTATTTCAAGCAGCAAAGCACGAAATGTACAGACCTTAGCATATACTTTATTACATTACCTAGTAAGAGCCAATGAGATACATTATATATGTGTATATGTATATAGAACGGAGCAAGCAGCCGCAGAAGATACAATATTGTGACTATATGAAACAATGGAACATCACAGGTGTGTGTTCAAACACACAGGAACATCGAGTGTTCAGAAGAAGGAAGAGAAGTCAAAGTAACGTTACAACTAAACAACAGAAGGAGATTTCAAATACTCTACCTTATCGATAGTAAGCATATAGAAGTGAGTAATGTCATTTTCATGTGCATATTTGATTCTTGCCATACATTCCTCTTCATCAATTAGCTCGCCAACATACTCATTCACAAACTCTCCCTGAAAGATACCAAGTACCACTGGTAAAGTATATACCAAACCCACAAAGGACGTCACAAGCTACCAAATCTTTTCTAGGCAAGAATGATTCATACCTTTTTAATGTCCCTCTTTGCAACCAGACCCCACCCTTTCCCATCCGTTTTGATGATCTTTGTCTCAGGGTATTGACGTTTCGTAAAGCACTGGTTTTGGCATCGTTCTCCTGCTGGACAAACTTGTGGATGACACTCGTACATCAGCATCCGATTGAGGCACTCGGAATCAAAGCCACAAGGGTTTTCATCTGTGGGTTTGCAGTTGCACTTGGGAATCTCAGAAATGTCAGCAGTGTATATCTGTACTTTACCACAAGGTTTATTCACCTGAATAAGACATTAAAATTGTTCAAATATCACTTCAAAACTTTAAATATATTGTACGAGTTATTACAGCTGTTACTAATTTGGTTTTGCAACATTAGGTGTTCCAACAGAAACAAAATTTCATAATTACTTGGCTCTAAAGAAAGCACAGTTACCAGCACAGCATTACAACCTCTTCTCCCCATCACACCATTCAGCTCTTACTTCCCAGAGCTAGCCTAGACCTTTGAGTACAGAGTGTATCTTCCTCAAACTCTACCTTAATATGCTTGTACGGTGGAGGTTTACGTTCACTTTCTTGGGTTTCTTTGGCTTCTCGCTGTAACTTTATTTCTCGAAATCGAGCTTCAGCTTCTTGCAAAGCTAAAAAAGATTGTTGTATCAAAAAAAAAAAAATTAGAAAGAATCACTCCTGTCAAGTTGACCTGCTTAGTACCACGTGTGTTAGAGAAGCATGATCTACTTCCTAGCTAAAACATTAAATAGCTTCCAACCAATGCTTCTGGAGTATTAATGCTCTTAACAAATTTATCAATTCTACTGCCTGAGTTATACTCATTTGCTTTACAAAAAGCCTAAATCTTCAGAAAGAATTTCAATCAAATGCTAGTTTTTTACAAATCATGATAATAATGCTTTAATTCAAAGTTAGTGATAGTGACTACTGGTCGAAATACTAAAACAAACTTTTGTACTTCAATATTGTAAAACAAATGCACAGAAACAGTCCTGAGGCTACGTGTGAAGAAAGTAAAGCATGCATATCGCAAGATTATTTTTCTTTACTTTTAGCTATGTACCATTTTTGAAGACTTTTCCAATTCCTTTAATTCCCTGGTATCTACTCCCTCTGTCTCCCTCCATATACGGGAACACCCGTGCTTGGTGCGTCCAAAAGTAATCCTTGGAACCAAAGAAAAACACAGGAAATTCTCCGATTTCGTGCTTCATTTTCTGGATATTTGGGGGAACATTTTTCGGATGGCAAACTTCTGCAGGCCACCATCTAGCACAGAAGTACAAACAGAAAAGCACAGCAATTTAGTAAAGCTTTTTCAGCAAGTTTAACAAAATCACCTTGAGCAGCAGTAACTAATAATTATTGCCAAATATAGGATGAAAAAAAAACAACAAAATGCCTCAAACTGAAAACCAAACCAAAACACCCTGAAGCAAACTTTAAATCCTTTCCTCCCCACACTCAACTCACTGGGCAGAGGAAGAAGATTAGGCTAGAAAACAAAAGCCTGCACTCAGATCTGTACGACTTTCCCTTGCCTGCAAGGTAAGCATACGCATAAAGCTCCTCATATCTGGTTAGCAAAAGCATCTTTAACAAAGTCTGCAATCTCTGTAATTGTCAAAGATTAAGAGACAGCTGATAACAGCTATTAATGCTTTCCAGGGTAAACCCCACCCACCTCTATCTCACCCAAATCTCAATGAAGTGTAAAACCTTGACAGCTTGATTGACTTATCTGCCAGTCAGGAAGGTAGCAATTTACCCAATTACAAGTTATACAAGCTTAATTATTCGAAGAGATCTCTGAAACAAGGGGGGTTGAAGGCATCCTTAGTAGAAGCACACATCAGGAGACTCAGGAGGAGTCCTATGAAGGTACTGCCACGGCAGAGAGCAACAGCAAAGCTTTTAAGTCTTAGGACTGGGGTGCTAAGCACAGGAACAGCTCCATGTGAGATGGGATCCCTCGTTCAGAGAAATGACAACTCTGTGTGCAGCAAGGTCGGCATACAGAAGAAGCCAGCTATATGACACTTTATTAAAACACTCTACTATTATTGTAAAAGAAAATAAAATGTTCATCAGACCTGTAATTTCCTAGTTTAACCCAAATAATATCCTGGAAATGGAGTTTCTTCCCTGCCCTGCAGTCGTTGCAGTACCAGCTCCCATCTGGCATTTCAATGTTTAAACAGTCTGGGTGAAATGCTGCAGGACATGACTCGCAGCACAACAAGCTTCCTCCTTCCGAGAAAAAAAAAAAAAAGGATTGAAAAACATCAAGACAAAAAAAAAGTTTCGCATTCCAACCAGATTCAAAGCAGTGCGGTACGTATGTGGTAGGTTCAGCCAGAAAAAAATGGTTAAAACCATGCCAGTCTGCAACAAACATATCATTTAGTTGTGTACCAAAACCAAAGGATCCTGACTCATCTGAATGCCTGGCAGACTCGGGTTAGTGATACATATAAATTAACAAGCAAGCTAGTTATAAAAAAGCCAGAATAATGTACCACAAAGTAAAATTACTTTATTTTAACAATTATAATATGTTTAACATAGTTTAATATATATTAAGAATTTACTGTATGTAAAATTTGGACAACAAAAATTAAGCCTAATCAGATTTCTCTGATGTTTTTTTTCCTCGGGAGAAGAGGTGGGGAACAAGATTGTTAGTTTGTTCCATGAATTAACAAGTAGAAAGTTAGCTGCTGCTTAGCAAGCTGCTACGCTGCATGTTAATTTGTTAACAAATCAGGTAAACTCTCGTTGCCACAGTTTAATCAGCGCTACGCGTTTTGTGGTTCTCAATACGAAAGAAATTTATTATACAACATAAAGGAAAACATCCTTAATTAGTGGCCCGCCTGGCAACAACTACTACGGATTCAATTTGCTGTCTGCTATTAAACTGAAAGCAACTCTTAAAATATTTATGTTTTAATATTACATATTAGTGATAAAGAAACACAAAAAGAGCTTCAGTACGTTGCACACAGGAAAGAACAGAGAAGGACTTCTCATTATGCGTCTCTGGCAAAGAATTAAATTAGGCTTCTGGTTGCTGGACAAAGTCCAAGTGAAAACATTCTTTAGTAAATTATATCTGCAAAAAAAAAAAGGATACTCAAAAACTTAAAGCAGCACAAGCCAACCTGAAGTTATTTCAATATCTAAGGGAGTCAAACACTTTTCTAATAACTTTGTGTAGACAGATTAGTAAAATAAAATGTAAATTGAAGAATAAAGCATTTTGCTGTTACATATACGTAAGAGCTTTGCATCAGTTTACCTTTTGAACACACAAAGCACCAGCTCACATTGACATGCGCATGATGACTTTTCCCTTTCATGGCAGTGAAATGATTCGTACAAACAATGCTGTTGGAAGCGATGACTGCACATCCTGCAGCAATGCAAACGTCTCCAGCATGGTATGCAACAGGACAGCGAACACAACGCATCATCTTTCCTAGCAAAGCAGAATACTGCCATATTATTTTTGAACAAAACCCATCTCTTATTTGATCTAAAAAACTGGTATTATTACTCGAGGTAGCCTATATACACAAAAAATATATCAGTTACATTGTCAACATCTGCATATTTACATTCAGCAACAATACTGATTTAACAAAAGGTTTTTAAAGAACATTATACTGAGTTTAAAGCAATACACTATTTAAACGTGAAGGCTTTAGCTGTGAACAACAAAGTAGACAAGCTTTCCTCAGTCATACAGCTTTGTCTACAAATGTTGCCCCAAGCTAAAAATACACATGGATTCACATCTTCACGTTCAGCAAGCCTTGCTGCAATTTGCATTTGCAGATCTTGCCCTTGCTCTGCGTGCCCTGTCTCTCACTGACTATCATATACGCATTTCGTTCTCTCTTGAGAAGAAAACATGCCTAGCCACAGATAATTTAAAACTAGTTTAAAATGAACATAAACAAGGTAAATACTAACATTGACAACAATTATGCAATTGTTATTTAAAAAAAAAATCTGAATCAATCAATGGTACACGTATGCCTGAAATTGCAGCTTGGAGCTACTACGTGAACAAATTCCTTACCTTAACAGACCGTAAACAGACTTAATTTATCAGGCATTAAAATGTAAAAATGAAACTACCTTTTGAAATTCGTGGATGGGAGGGGTTACTAACATGACAACTTAGGCAGCTGTGGAGAGGACATCGAAAACCCCTGTTCTCAAACACAGTTAGATGGAATTTTTTCACACAGGCTTCATGGTAGAATTTTCCACAGTGAGAGACGACACAGCGTTTCAGATCTGCCTTTCTCTCTTTACACACAAAACAGGTATGAACACCTAGTGGCAAAAGTAATAAAAATAATGTAACTAATTTTTCATCCAAACCTGTGAACCTGTGTATTTAATTTTTTTTTTTTTGACACATGTAGGGGAGGTGTTGTGTTTTCTTTTACAATCAAAGCAAATCCTATTATTGGATACAGCAATTTATTTGCTTTAACTCTTCAGTATTAAATACTGATCTGTTTAGATACAGAAAAAATAAAATCAAACAAAGCAAAAAAATAAAGTTACAATGCAAACCCACTGCAGTTAAAGTGTACACAACACCCAAAGCCTCATGGATCTGCTTTTATGTTCTTATTCATAAGCGTCAGTATGCCAGGACAACTGATTTTTTTGTTAAAGCAATGAAATTGGATGATTGGTTGCCTGTGATCCTGTAAAATTTGAAGCAGGTCCACCAACCAAGGACAAATATCCGCCAATCTTCTCTCTGGACTGCTTGGATCAACCTTATTTTGAAGCAGTCTTTTTCCAGCAAGGCTCACCACATGTTCTGAGCTGAGCTTATGAGCAAGAACACAAACGTTTTATGTAATATTTTTGATTAAAAACTTCCAAGCAGTTATTACAGGATTAAAAGCAAATGACATTAATAGCAATAAGGTAGTCTTTTAATAGGAAAAGCAAGAGATTGATACAGACAAACAAAGAACTGATAAAGGACTTAAAATGTTTCACTTGCTGCTTTTTACTAGGATTTCTTAGGTCTTTGTGACAGACATTAATTCTACTCTGTAATAGTACTCAGCAAAGAATCTGCAATTATGAAGGCAGTGGAATTCAGAGCAAATCAGCCAAGTTGCAAGAAAGTTCTCACTGAAAACAGAGTGAGCTTCCTAAAACATGGCAAAGTTACAACAGTACTAATGAATTCCCACCCTGTCAGGCACCAAAGGATAAGTATAGCTTCTCCACAGATACATACTCTGTCCAGGATGATTTCCTGTAACAATGTATGAGAAAACTACAACTTTTTTTTTCTTTTATTAATAGAAAGGGACAAACTTGCCTGATGTACATTCACTACAAATGAATTTTCCTGCAGGTCTTCCAGAGAGCCCAAGGCAGCTTACATGAAAAGCTCGATAGCAAAGTCCTTCACACAGTAGGAGATCACCTGTTTTTTCACACAGCTTTTACAACACAAAGGCATTGAATGTTAAAGAAAAGTTCATATGTGGAAAAAACTGTTTTCTTTATTCCTTTTCATATACTGCTCCTCAAAAATCTCTTTTCCCGTTGTTGAAATCAAATTTAACAAGTGAAAGACAATTCTACAAGCATCATCACATGCCCTTGCTTCCAGTTGAAACAATTAATTATCTTTAAACTGCTAGAAACATCACTCACAGAAATATGGTTGATGAGTAAATACAATTTGACAGAAAAAAGGAAAAGAAAATAGCTTTAAGAAAATTTTCCCTGCGCACACTGATACATCTGAGTAGTGTTAAAAAGCATCCTTATTTTCCTTTTCTTTGGCAAAAAAGAAATTAATCTAGGAGGCACAATGAAACTTCTATGCCCAGGCTGTTAGCAATGACACATGCATAACTAAAAATGAACTCGACAATAATGCTGGCAGAATTTAAGCGATTAGCCAACAATTAAAGATAGATATAACCTCATCATCACTATGTCCAAGAAGAAATAGAAATATAACTGCTTGCCCAGTCTCCTGGAAACAAATATACTCTGCCCAGAGGTATTGTGTTATCCTTTCGTAATCTAAGAACAGTGTTAGAATACTTTCAGGAAGGGTTCTGCTTTCAATATACAGGCATCGTGCCTCATGCAGCGCTCCCTCAGAAGTGCAGAACCAACTGTGTTATATTTCCTTCGCTTTATGAACAGACAAGCAAGCAGCTCTTCCCAATCATTTAACTAGTTACCCGACAACATTCATGCACTTACTCTGGGGTAAAAAAATTATGCTTATTTTACAGACCTGGAAACTAAAACAGAAAGGCTAAATCACCTATTTGAGATCAAGGAAAAAGAAATTAGGGATCATGAAAAAAGAAATTAGGAATGAAGAATTCCATTTACTGATGTGGGGAACCTGATCACTAACTAATATCTCCTACGTGAGACATGCACAATAAACCTGTTTCTGGCCTAATATTGTCATTTTCACCTTTAAAAAGACCTTTTCTAGGAAACCTCAGAAACCATAGCTCCCTGCCCCAGCTAACATCTCTCACCTGACACACATATTCTTTTTTTGTTCCCGCTCCTCGCTCAGATTTTTTGGATGATATAGACACTTCAGTCTGAGTTTCATCAGCACTTTCATAGGGAGACTCTGAGCGCTCATCTCCTTGGCCATCGGAGATCTGAAGATTAAACATACGTGTTAGAGAAAGCAGTCGCGTATGGTGCAGTTTGTTCAGAATATCAACTGAAGGAAGTAGCAGACGGCAATTCAGGCTAACAGACTGAGGCACATTCTTTTGGGTTTATTTCCCCACCTTTAAAGAAACAGTTTGATTAAAACCAGAGTATGTATTTGTGCAAGTCTCTGTGATAACAACCATTTTCACAAATTCAACAGCTGCTAAAGCAAAACACCAAGACTTTGTAATATGGCATTTTATTTATACTCAGCTCTATAATCTAGTTAGTCAGAAGCGCCCAGCCAGGAACACGGGGACATTCTCAGATCCCTTGATTAAAGTTTGAATATGTGCTTTAAGAGAAAGTAACACTTCATTTCAGAAACTTGGTAAAACTTTAAGCTACGTATGAAAGTCTCCTACCCAAATATTCTCCTAGAAAGTGGGCACAATATGTAGAAGAAGAAAAAGTGTTTGTAGAACGTTATAACTAACAATGAATTCAAAATACTACAAAAGGTGACTCTGTTATGGATAAATCTTATATAACAAATCTAGATGTGTTAGAGGATTTTTTTTAATATCCATAATTTACTTTAAGGAAAAGAAAGTAATACTTAGGAGAAAATACAGGGCATTTTTCAGTTCAATAGAATTTAGGGCTGGAATGCACATATGAGTCATTTGTCTTATCTCTTGTTACAGCATAAAACGCAGAATTTCAAATTGCTGCCCCCAGACTGAACTCAAAGAACTGTTTGGCTAAGTACATTCTCTAGGAGAGCATCCCAATTTGCATTGCAAAACAAACCTGCCACCTCTCTTGAAGCTTATTCTAATGGCTATTCACACATACCATCAAAAATAAGGCCTCATGCCCCTTTTGAGCTGTCTAACTGCAAATCACAGCTGATGATGCTTTCTCAAGGTGTTTCACCTACATTAAAAGTCCTTTGGAACCAGATTTTTTCCTCCTGTGGAAGCAAGCTGCAATTAAGCCCGTTTCGATCCTATTTGGATTGAAGACCACATTTATCCAGAATGAGGTCTAAATATCTCACTACGGAATTTTTTCCAGCTTCAAGAGGATTTTAGTGGGTTTTCTCTAAACCTTATCTGTACTTTACAAAGGCTGTTGAAAAATCAGGCATGAGAACATAGGCTCCCAGGTACTATATTCAAAGCAAATCAACGTCCTGCTCCTCTTCACTAATTCTGTTCCCCTTGGCTAAGGCTCTCCCCGAGCCTTCTCAACACAGCACTGAAACTCACTGTGAATTGCCAGAGTGCTCAAGAGATCATTTTGCCAATAGCTGTTTGTCAGAACACAGACATACTTTACATGAAGAATTTGCTTTCTGCTTTCAGACGTACGATCTTATATTTATCTACAGTAAAGCACATTTGATTAAAACCTGTCCTGCTCACCAAGTAATGGAGACAGCTACATGCAACCTCCCTATGAGCCAACCTCCACATCATGTGCAAATTTATTAGAAGTGATTTATTTTGAAATCAGAGATAAAAATGTAAAGATGTATCAGGCCTAATATTAGTCTTTATAAAATCCCTTTGGAAATGCAGGCTTTGAGTGATTATTTCTCACCATTGCTTCCAGCTAACTTGCATTCCTGCACTTAACATTTGCTCTCTTTGACTTTGTATAAGAATATTTCATAAATTGGATCATATTGACTTTTTTTTTTTCCAGATTACTTGCAATGATTTAAATGCATTTTCTCTGTGCAAATGCATACTACTGAAGTGATTCCTGCCTACACTTTACCTATGAATATTTCTACAACTGGATTGATCTTGAGATTCTGCCAGAGGGTTTTAGAAGTGGTATCCTTCAGTGAGTTAAAAGAAATTGCACGTAAAATCATTGCTTTGTTCAAATACTGGGAAATCTCTGTCCTCTGGAAAGAGAGTGGAAATAGCAAACTGCGAATGCAGCTGCACCCTGAGCAGCCAGTTTTTGCTGGGAAGTGGCAGATTAAGAAAGGTAGTACTGGAGTTAAGCAAAAAAAACAAAAATGTTTTCCCTTAGGGTTTCAGTGAAGTTACACAACACGCTTATTTCTGTTTAAACTATTCCCCCAGAAATGCTAATTAGCATAAGCCATGCACTGCTGTAACTCTAAGGAAAGGTAATCCTGTTGACAGATGACAGCCTTTCAGAAACCCCTCAGGTATGGGGCACAAAATCACACACATGTACAAACCTTAGGTTGAAAACCGTTTTCCTACAAACCTGAAATGTTACTGCCTTCCTTAGAATTAATGCAATAGCCCTTCATTTACATTAAACGGCTCCTGAGCCAAAGCAGCACTGGCAAGAATTAAACACTATATCCCAAACATAGCCACAAAACCCAATTTCTAGCACCCTGTTTAAGACAAAACTTGGCAGTTTACAGCAGCCTATAGATTAATGCCGGATTTCAAGCCTGAATACCGACATGCCTAGCATGAAGCAGATACCTTTAGTCATATACAGCAACCAAGCTGAGAGTGTCTTGCGAGACGAGCGTGATCTGCCCCTTGTGACTGCCCGGAGCCCCCCCCACGTTAAAAGCAAGATGCTCTACCAAGCGCCAGCTCTGCACTAAGCAGGGATACCTGCTCGTGGGCTGCTGCAGTGCCTAAGAATCAATACATGCATAAGCTCAGCACCAGACTTTTATTGCCTCGTGCAGGCTGCTGCTACAGAGCAAATCGCTGCCTGGCTGCCACCGCTACCGAAGGTTTATCGCCTCCAGCAGTCACATTACACGTAACTCATGCAAAGCTACCATCATCACCACCTGAGGGTTTATACCAGCTCATTTTAGGGAGCTCACGAAGTGGGGGGCTAACAGATTCCCCCATACAATTGTAAGAAAGGGGAGCATTTCTTGAGGATAATTCAGAGTTTGAACTCATGCGCTTCATCTCACAGAAGGACAAACACTTTCTACCGGCCACCTCCCTGTGTAAATAACCCCTATTCTACACAGCCCTCTTTTGGGTCAGCTCCCTCTGTGGCGAGAGCCAGAATTCAACAGCTCAGCTCCCTCAGGAAAAGCGGAGGGAGACAGCAGTGAAGTGAAACGCCTGCCCGTCCCCCTTCAGGCCTGCGTGGAAGGGGTTGAGGCAATCTTGGCCGAAAATGTTTGTCGGAGAGGACTTAGGCCCGGTGGCATGCAGGGCACGGGAGGCCTGGGAAGGCCACGCCTGCGCCCTCCGCAAGCCGCAGCGGCAGGGCCAGGCCTCAGACCCAGCCGGGGAACAGCCGGGTCTCGCAACACAAATACCTGCAGGTTACAAACAGCATGGAAAGGTGATTTACAAGATGACTGCCGCAAATCAGTGCCTAAAGTAAAACACAGCCACCTCTAAAATTAAACATTAACGCTCCTGTGGTTTGTTAGCACGGCTAGCGCGTCACTGAATGAAGGGTCTGACGGGACGCATGCAAGCGCCCAAGTCACAGCATTGTTCTTGCAACAACCAGAACAGCTTTTGGGGTCTTTTTTTTTCAAAAACTGTTACTTTACTAACTTCAATCTTCCTTGTGATCATGCCAGAGCTTGTCTTGTTCTTATTTTTGTAACACAATCTCCTCAGCAAAGCAAATTGTATGTAATTACCTCTTCTGATATTTAGGCCAAGGTTCAAAGGAACCAACACTTCGATTAGTGGCAAAAGCTGTTAATTAGTAATTTATAGCCATTGCTGGTTGCTATTTTGGTCTTTTACATTCTGAGGAATTTATTTCTCACAGAGGCAAAGTACAACTTTTAAGAAAGAGCGAATTTAGGGGAAAAAAGGAGTTTTTCACTTCGGCTGTATAGCGACTGACAAGTTTCGGCAATGAAATCACACCCAAACTCTATAATCACCTGCATTTTTCATTAGCAATTAAAGATGTTGCAACACGGAAGACACCGTCCTTCTGCTGCAGTTAGTATCGGCACAAGCACTGGCAAACCTTACACATCACACCGGCTCCCCTTACCATCGCCTTCAATTATTAAATCTCTCAATTATTTTTAGAGTAGCTCCCGTTAGAGGCTTTCACTGGCTGAACGCGGAGCAACCGGTTGGCATTTCAGAACTCAAATCCACGTCTTTCTACTGGAAACCGTGCATCTGTGAGCAGAGGGGAGAGGAAGGGATAAAACTGGCCTGAAAACCTGGCCTGACCGAAAGCATGAGGAGCCCTGCTTCCTTTCACCGTCAGATTCTCAAGGCTCTCTCCCCTCTCCCGTGTACATCAGTTGTTATTCACTTCTCACACGTGTAAGACTCAAAGAGAACACGTAACAACATGTGACTATTCTTATCCCCCCCCCTTTTTTTTTTTAAGGCAAGTTTTCTACAGCTTTGTTCTTGGAAAAAAAAAATGTTACTGAGTAGATGGGAAAAAATTTTTGGCATCTCTGTAAATTCTTTTGGTTTCGTATTGTATTTTTGCATAACGGTTATTACATAACGGGCAATTGTTTAACTGCTAAACAGCAGGACGAGATTTTCTATCACCTCCTGAGCTACTCTGCCCCAACGTTTGTGCAAAAGGGATATTCAATGTGCACAGAGATGCGAGGACAGCCTGTGGAATAATGTCATTTCCTTCTCAAAATTATGTTGAGTAAGAATTTGGATTTGATGGAGGCTGTTGGGCAGGCTGAGAAAGGAAGAATAAATGTGTGGGGATTCACATTTAAAATAAGACACTAAAGGAAAAAAAATGGAAATAAATTGAGTCAGCTATGTGCATTTTGTGATTTTATGTTTATATTCTTATTTTTTTTTCATTGAATCTGTCTAAAAAGATTTGTGGGGAGGGGACAGGAAGAGGATTTGACAGAAGCATCATGGAAAAATCACTTTTCAAATGTTTTTCTTACTATGAGACCTTCCTCAGTTGCAAGACTGAGAGTTTCAGTTAAGCACAGAGCTCACTGCACCATCAATTACATCAGTCAAAGGTGAAGGGATAACCATTAATGTACGGAAACATCTTTCACTCTCACGTCATTCAGTACGTCTAAATGTTGAGTTCAACCCTACAACAACAATTTCTTAAATATGTTTGCAACCAGGTACCTGATTCCAGCTTCAGCTACACACTATAACAGAAATGTGAGCCAATTCCTCATCTTTCTGGCATTTTTTTTTTTTTCTTTTTATTTAGATGCAAGTTGGTACGTACGCTCAGCTTGCATATTTCTAGGATCACAGGAATGAATCTGCAAGTGGCATCATTAGCTCCACATCTGGATAGTTGAAATTCCACTTAATTTAATTTATAGAATATCCAAATCGGTACTGACATATATCAGTATGACTGGCTGCCAACTGAGAATGTGATACAAGAAAGGATAGTCTGGAATTTAAGGAGTCAAATCACTCTGTGTTTCAAAGAAGTGGGTGAGGATGAAGTGAAATATTTATGTGGACATTTTCTTCATCCACTAAGTTTTTTTTTTCTATTTCAAATTTTCTACTTCATTCACAATTTTCCACTTCATTTCAGACAGCTCTAAAATCATGTAGCAAATACGAGTGCCAGCAAAACCATTACATTGCAATTTCAAGGAAAAAGATGTTCAGAAATTCTAGATTTGAAAATAAATGGCTGTATTCATCCAATCTGCAGCCCAAAAATTAAGAAAAAAAAACCAAATACAACGTTGCCAGATGCAACACAAAATGCAATCGTTCTGCTTTTCAAGCTTGATCCTCAATCAGCTGTTGACCTGGCCATTAAATGTGGTTAGTTTTTTTGGTTTGTTTTTTGTTTTTTTTAAAGTTTGGGATTAAGTCTTCATTTTTAAAAGCTGATATGCAAAACAGTCTTTGCTGATTCATGTTATCCTGGGGGCGGGAAGGGGGTGGTGACTTTTTTTCTTCCCTATAAGTACCTCCTGCTCTAAAGGACTAGAACATCAATATTTGTTGAGGCCAAAGCATATGCCCCACGAGGCAGAAGAGTTTCAAATACTATTCACTGTGTGTTAGCAATTGCAAAATGAAAAAGTTCAAGTACTCTTCAGTGCTTACGGGCTTCACTATGAATTCTCCTCTCCTGTAGCCAATTCAGACAAGCTTCCCCTGCCCAGTGTATGAAGGTTCAAAATGAATTTGGAAATTTAACGTGAGAAAGGTGCTAGCATTTACGCATCCATGATGCACAAACAGGAATGGGCTCCAAGAGTCACCACTCTACCAGCTGCAAACCCTTTCAGATTTTTCTACCTACCAAAGTGCAATTTCATTAAAATGTACATATTCTTCCTCAGAACACTTTATCAACTCATTCAGTCTTACAAAAACACTACTTGTATTACTCACGTGTGCTTGTTTAACAGCATGTGAGTATTAAGAATACAAATTGCGGTCTTAGGGTTTTAGTCATATTCAAGACAATGTTGCTCTTCTGTCATGTTGTGCTTAAACAGTCAGAAAATCAAGTAAAGGGCAAATTTTTCCAGAGCCAAAAAAGTTAACCCTCCCGCTTCCCTTTGTTTTACTCAAGCATCTCTCGTTTTATAAGCCTCACTGTAGAACATAAAATGGAAACAAAATCCACAATGTACACTTATTTTAAAGCTAGGGGTATATAAACTGAAACTAGAGCATGGTAGAAAATTCTGCTTTCTTGTTTGTAAGCAAGTCACCTCTGCAGCAGGATCAGCAGGATCCGTAAGAGAAAGGCCC
Organism: Anser anser; assembly: GCF_964211835.1. NCBI lineage: Eukaryota > Metazoa > Chordata > Aves > Anseriformes > Anatidae > Anser > Anser anser. Next base: position 70,245,218 of record NC_139724.1, read on the forward strand.
CAAAACAAAAACTAACCTACCACTCCTTCAGAGTTGTCTTAAGCTACTCAGCTGGCTTAAGTGGCGTCCTCTCTCAGGTCATCCATTATCTTTAGCAGATATTTTTATTAAAAAAGATATTTTATCTTTTTATAAGCACTTTAGAAGCATGTTTCCATGACTTCTGAATGCTGTTGGCTATTAAGTTCCACTATGTTTGAATCTAAGGACACTGCTACAAGCTCAGACTTCCTGAAGTGACTTCAGGGTCAGTGATTTCCATACCACAGACATCCAGGAGGAAGTGGTCTGGTCTGGCTAAGAGCTTCCTATAGAAAGATTGGAGTAGGAATGTTCTGATAAGCAAACTCTTTAGTCTTTCCACAGAGAAACACCAACTGCATTTTCTTCTTCTTAACAAAGGCTTAACGACTGGGATTTTTGTTGTTTGTTTAATCTAAGCACAACTTCTATAAAAATAAGTCAATAAGCGACATACAGGTAGATCAGACTGTATTCAAAAGACAATCTATTGTGCACCCACACGGAGACAGAAAAACTGACAGAGCCAATTGAGTTACAGTTAACATTTCCTTTATTTCAGTATAAGAATTCCTGAACTGAAGAATGGTATTTTGGCCCATACTGCTAGACTAGATAAATTCTTTAAGTATGCGGTGCCACAAGTGTACACAGTACTATAAGAGCAAAAAGACGGCCTGGGACAAGGTTCATTTTTATTATTAGCAGTAGTTAGACGTTTCAGATAAGGATATTATGCATTTCTGAATTTGCCTGGAAAGTTAATTAAAACTCTGAGAACATTTTAAAACATTATAAAATTGCCTACAGATACTCATGATACTTTGGTATGGGACGTGGAATAAAAACCTACATTAGATAAACATTCAGTAAACAGATTTTCTGCACTCTGAAGCCTAGGTAATACACAAGATGAGAATAATTACATAAGAAACTTAATCTTCTACACAAAATGTGCTCCCAAAGAACAAGATTCAAGCCTAGAACTTTTTTTCCATGTGAAAGTGGAACCATCATAACAAAACTGTATGACCTGGTGGGCAATGCAAGTCATTTCAACTGTTAGAGGCTTTAGCACGAAAGAAGTCCAATTACTTGCAGCGTTCCACAAAAATGAACCCCTGTCAGCTTATTGGTGCTTTGAAACAGGAAAAAGAAAAACTATAGGCATATAGAAACAAACAGAAAACAACTGTCTGCTAAGTCACAGAGGATTCAAAGTGACATTAAATATTAAATTATTCTTAAATCTTGTTTTGAAGAGAAAATTATTTTCGAAGGAAGCTAAAATAAAATGCCAGAAGCACACTGATTTTTATTTTTTTTTAACAACCTGCGAGGTTATCTTCAACTATTTTTTTCCTTAGGGCAGTAGTTTCTTTAAAATAATGTGAATTCCTTTCTTCCTTCCTGTTCTTAGAAACTCAAAGGCGGTTATTTTTACCTTTAGTAAGCACGCCTAGAATATTTCAGTTGTATACTGTAGGACAACTAGACTCCAGGGTTGAAAAATGGAGCTGACGTACTGTTTTGGTCGCAAGTTGTACGTGTCTCATGACTGCCTTCTTCATCAAATAGCTTACCTTTTAAGATTTGTATGTGTTCTCTCCATTGTGTATACATACTAATACCCATAAAAAACACAGAAAAATCTGCCTCAAATTGATAATAAAAAAATATATCGTTTAATATGCACAAAAATAGCACAACTTAAGGCTACTGTCTTGCATTATTAGGTGTTGGAAATGTAAGAAGTTGTAGCTATAACCAGCAATTGAGCTTGCTTCGACACTGGATATTACGGAAAGTGGAAGGAATTCCCTCTAGGGAATATAAAGAACTTATGTTAAAAACACCACCTTCAAAATCTTTCACGGGCTTCTTTAAACTGCCATCTGCTGGTCAGCTCATACTTCATGAGGCTATGATGAATGACAGACTAGCTAAGAATTTAGAGTATTACGTGTTCTTTATTTTATCCTCTCGTAAAAATATTACAATTCTTCGACAAAGTTCAGAAGTAGTATCTAGGCCCTGCAGGATGCTATGACACTTATCTGCTGTCAACAAATCCATCCAATTTAATGAAGCCAGCCAATAACCACAAAAATTGATTGAAAAGCTAAAGCAGATATGTCTCATGCAAACACACAAAGTGTGCTAATAATCCAGCCGCAATGGTAATGCAAAGCCTTTTTTATTTATTAAAAAATACTGGTTACACTCTACTAGCACCTACCACATTACTGGCGAGGGGAAGGAGAAAGTAAAAGTAAAACAAGAATACACCACCTGCATCTCTTCTCACAAGTATCGTGTTTTGGATGGTTACACCAAGTCTTATATCAGCAGTACAGAACTACTCTGAACTTTTGCAGACTTGGAAGTGTTGAGTATATACACCAGGCCCCACCAGTTGCTTATTAAGAACTGGATTTTAAGCAAAATCATATTTCACATAAAATACTGGAGGAAATCACTACTGATGCCAAGTGCCTAGAAGTAAAATTATGTATTTTGTTTCAAGGTATGCAAGTATGAAATTTATTCATTATGTATAAATACCAAATAAAAAATAAGGTATTGCTAAATTTTGCCCAGTGACTTACAAAAAAACTCTACTGATTCTTCTCCATCCATCTTAACACAATTAAAAACCCAATTTTCTGAAAGGAGTGCATGTCTACCTTTTACTCTTTGATATGTCAGGTCTATAAATGCTTGTCTGTTCTTAAGGCAGAAGTCCACCCCCTCCTTCTCTTTCCCTTTTTAATTAGACACCCAAAACAACTCATTGATTGCAAATTTGGCCTCTATTCATATTCATTTTGTAATATTTCAAGTAAACACCATTTAAAAAATACCTCCAATAACAACAAAAAACTTCCGAAATCTTTAAAAAACATGTCAGGTAACATGATCTTTCAAACAAGAAAAAACTGAGCACACCCTTTCCTAGTGAACATACCTTTCCTAGACTTCAGTTGCAATGGAGTGACATTTAAGAGGTGTGCAACTAGCAACAGTCCTTGACAAATAACAGTCATATGCAGGTTCCCTTCTGGAACCAGCTGTCCACAAGTAGTGTGGGGGAAAAACAGAAAAAAAGAAAAAAAAAGAATGAAATAAAGAGAAAAAACAGCCAGGATCCACTTAATATTGCTTGTGAAGGTGTATGTGCTTGTGGAATATGCAGTATTTTTTTTCACCTTTGTTAGAAGATCATTTAAGTCAACATTTATAGTATAATAGTGAACACAGAAATATAAAAGTTAGTCAGCAAATGTATTTAATGTTGAGAAGAATTACATCCTATTCAATTAGCTGAGCAAGGCTTTCGGCATGGCACGATTGTGTTTACGTTTTAAACTCTTTCCCTTATCACTCTGGAGAAGGTTTCTCTCTGGATGAATACTCTCAGGGCACACAAAAATTAAGCCATTTAGAAAAGTGCTAAATAACAATACAAAAGGGAAAAAGGTTTTTAAAGCCACCCACAAAATTCAAGGTTTAGAGCTTTTCTTGTTCAGTAGAATAGATCAACAGTAACTTCAGAAACACATGCCTGTCATTTCTGTTTTATTTAAAGGCAAAATATACCTAATATCATAGGAAAGAAACTGGGTCCAATCCTTAGCTGGTACAAGTTCAGGTCAGTGTAGCTTTAAACCATCTAAGGATCCAACCCACTCATGTCTATTCCCCATCCTACCCAGTATCCCGCCCTTCCACCCGCAAAATCTCTCCTGTTTGACAGGGTACATTTCTGTTATGTTGACTGTGATTGTTCTGAAACATTTTAAACCTTTGAGAACAATTAATTCCCTTTCTGATTTGTATATCTGTCTTACGAGCAGTGTAAGATGTTAATTTTTCTCACATCTTTTGCTATTTAGCAGTAGCTAAGTAAATTAAGAGCTAAGTTTTAAGATTTTCATAGAATCATAGAATCATCTTAGCCTATACAACCATATCAATTTTTACATGTGAACTGTTAAGATACAACCCAAACTCCTACAAAAATTAACCTTTTATAGGGAAAGATTTCTGGAGACTTCATTTTTTTATAACACAATATCTAGAAATAGGAGAATCTTTCTCCTGAGATTACAGTATTTAGAGATGCATATTTAGAATCAAAAAGATTGTATTTTCCTTAAATGGGTCTGGCTGAATAGATGGTCCCAAACAAAAACAGCTTAGACAGCAAGTGCTGGTACAAAAATCAAAATGGCAGAAACTGATAAGCCAGTTTGGGAGTCTCTCGGTTGAGAGAACAAAATGAGAACAAGCATTACTTTACTTGACCGCTGCCCTGGACATTTTTTCCTGTGGGACTTTTGTTGTTTGTTTTATTAGGGTATAGGAGGGAGAATTTGGGGATTATTTTTTTTTTGATAGAATTTTTCAAGTTACAGTAAGATATACAGCCATTAACATGCAATCTTCCCCCACCCCCAAAGGCAAACCATTTACTGAACATAGTCTAGATATTTTAACTGCATTCATTATAGCGTCTAAGCGCCTCATGCTTTTGTTAGGGGAGATGAAAGAGTCTCTACGATAGCGGAAGCCCTACTCCCTCATTAGCAGGCAAGTATTTTCTCTATAACTTCTGCAATACAAACTGCTTGAAGCTGTTTGTCCATGGATATTTTCCTAAATCCTACCAACTACATTTCTGAACCCACCTGCGAAACAGCATGCATACTTCACCCTCATGCTGCCATTCTTTGGCTGATTTGTTTTAATAGTGTAGATGACTTGGGGAATGGTTTTAATGGATTGTATGAATACACTTCTGGTACATACATTTCATTTATTGTATGTCAGTTGAAAAGAATTACAGTTCCAAATATGCAGAGCTAAGACTATGATTAGTAAGTATCAAAAAGATACATCCTTCACTGCCTGCTTAACTCTACTGGCGATGAAGCTATTTGCATCACAGAGAAATAGCACTTAAACAGCCTGAAAACTAATTTGAGCTTAAAGGGGCTCTGCTCAGAAAACTGTCCAGTTCTAGATCAAACAGAGGATTAGGAAACTTGCTTCAATATAAAAGCTATGGCAACATGACAATATTGAGTTACATAATGTAACTAATGTAGTACACTTACATAAAGTCTGTAGAAGAAAATACAGAACACACTGGCATTTACTTTGCCTCTAATAGGAGGTTACAATTCTAAAACTTTGTTGGTAAATACATTAAAAACCACAATAATATCTCGACGTCCCCAAATCAGACGTTCTTGTTACAATAAATGAATTTGCAATGCACACATTAACAGGTTTCACAGAGGCCAGAACTGTAACTTGTCTAGAGCACCAACGTTAGAGAATTCGCCTTTGTTTTTTTGTTTTTAAACAAAAAGATTCACACCTGAAAATTTCTGTAATTAAATGGCTGTGTGCAAACACCACTTTTTTTTTACCTCATTCTCAGTTAAGGAAGCTGAAGGAGATGAACTCTTGCTAAAAGCAAGAGTTGAAGATTCTGCTGCTGAAGCCCGATTTCGCTTCTTCAGAGGTTTACATGCATCAGACAGATTTTTCGTTGCTGTAAAATAATTTTGGTTTACAAAGTGAAGTTTGGAACTTTAAAACGTTATCTCCCTGAAGCCATTTAAAATATTCCTTCAAGTAAAGGAAGGAATGATTTAGGTAGGTCTTCTGGGAACCTACGTAAGGCTGAGAGAACAAGAAGTTTCTGAAACCACGTGTTTTGTCTTGACTTTAAAAATAAAGGTTTCTATTAAGCAAATATGTACTACAAATGGCTAGAAATGTTTTCCCCAAGTTATTTTACTCATTTCTATTAAAATCAAAAGACTTTGTGACTTATCACCTCTTTAAAGCAGAGGTAACAGTTACATCCTCAGATAAACTCTAGAAGACCTATGTGATCTCATCTCAATGAGTATCACTAATACTTTGCCAAGAGAAAGGTTACATACAGGGACCAGGTACCAGACATTATCTACGGCATGTCACCGCTTCTACATTGCGCAGAACTTTCTGAAGCTTACTCATCTTTGGCATTTCATTATAATACCTAGAGACATGCTCTTACAGCAGTTATCTTAAACTTGAACATCATTAATAAGACTGACTTTTGGATTTTGGTCCAAGGTGATTTAGAATTCCCTCTCATGTGCCACACTGCCTCCCATCAAGCATCATTTACAAGGTCTAAAACCACATAGTAACTGGTTACATTGATGGTCACTGCACTTGTTTTATTGGGCAGATGAAGAATGACAAATTGGAGCAGTAGGATTTGTATCACTGCTTTCCAAGATCACACGGCAACAGCTTTAATTTGGTGCCATCAAATGGTGAACTTGTGAACTGCTGCTCTAAATCAGCAATACACAATTTCAATCAAGTATAATGTTGCAATATGGTGGGAGTGAAGGAAGAGGGCACAATCCCCCCCCCAGCTGTGGCATAGTGGCTGTAATTTGTTACTGCGTCAGCAAATCTAAGCGGCTGCCTCAGACAACCTGTTTATTTTAAAATTATTTAATTGAAAAAGTTACATTAAAACTTATTCTGACCACATTACCTGACTGGTTCTTTTGTGAAGAGGAGGTTTCTGTGACCTTAGTAGAGTTTGTTTTTGCTGTTTTGTCATTGCTTGTCTCCCTCTGTCACAAAAAAAAATATGAAAAAATAAAAAAACTCCTAATTTATGAGTGGTTGGACAAAACTGGCAATTACTTCTGGATTTATGTTATTAAAAAGAAAGTGTCTTTACAAATATCTGAATGGTGTAGTTAAGCTAGCCCCATTTAAGTGATTTTTTTAAAGCTCATCTACAGCACAGGGTACAAACCCATAAACAATTCAGAAAAATTAAAGAACAAGATATTCCAGCATCCCACTTATCCATCCCAAACTCAGCATATCAAAAAGGGGAGCTCTATATGAAAATAAAACATGTAGATGACCCTTACTATTCTTTGTCTATACTGGTCAAATTAAAACCTTTAATTATTAAAGGTAAACTGCAGAAGTAGTATATAAATTTAAGAATAAATGCAGAATTTTAAGTCTCAGAGGCTTGCTTTCAACTCCACAACTTATAGCAGTGCCACTTTTAAAATTACTATGGTTAAGATTGTTCCAGCATTTCCAAAATATAAACACTATTTTCAAGGGATCATATAGAGTGCATAAAGTCACTCCAGACTGAGAATTTATCATTAAATGTAGTAAAAGGCCAAAAACTAGGGAAATTTTGTCAACACTGTGTCAAAATTAGACACTATTCCTTACACATGATGCCACTGTTTTTTTCTTTGTATATTACAAATTCATTCAAATAGTACGTCCCTAAAATTGTAGCCAAGTGTTTAACCCTGCCAAACGCTCAGATGATCAGTAAGAAAAAATTCTAAAGAATTAGATACTTTTTCATATTCTTTGTCTGACAATTTTATAAAAGATGTCCAGGTGAACACCTTGAAAGCCAGAGACTGGTTTCCTTTGTAAAAACAAATATGAATGGATACTGTACCACAGATGTGCTACAATGCACTTCTACTGATGTCTAAGCCACCCTACCACTGATGCTGCTGTGTAAAATGACTGAAAATGTACAGTACAGTTCACTCAATTTAAAACAGGATTAACAGAACTCCCATTGTGTTAACGTGCATTTTCTATACGTCATGAAAGCACCACTGAACTAAAGATTTTTTTTCATAACTTTCATATACCTATTATGACTTTGTGCAACAACATTCAGATTTCGTATGTAAGAGCTGAGGACGAAAAGGATAGGATAACGCACAACTCTCATGCAAGAAGTGGTTGTGAAAAATCACCAAAGTTTCACCTATCCAAAGCAATTCTAACATAAGCCTTCAAGCAAACTGCGACTAGAGGAAGGAAGGTGTATAGTTAAGTGTTTGCTTTTTTGAATCGCTGTGTGGACATTTTTGCTGTTGTTCACTACATTTTTACTAGCAGCACATACAGCTAGAAGTACCCACAGCTGGTGGGAGCAGGAAAAAGACTAAGAGGTTATCTATTAAAAACTGGGAAGGCAGCAATTCTATGATAACTGACCCATCTGTGGACAGAAGCACAAAAACCACTGCCATATGCATCTAGTTTCTGAATTGCATAGTTTTTATACATACCAGACTCCTTGTAACTAATTCTGATAAACTGACCAGACAAAAGACATCACTTTTTAAATGTATGTAACAAATTACTGAGTCAGCTTGATCAGTTATATGCATGTTATGAGAATCACTTATCTCAATCATTTATTTTTTTCCTGTTAATTGTCACACCTGCATCACGGTATCGAAAGATACCCAAAGCTCCCCTTCGTGAACTATACTGCAACCACCTTTCATTCTACTTCTGATTAATCTGTGCTAATTGTTGCAAACAAATTCAGGTCAGACAGTAGAGAAGGAACTTTGGTGACAGTCAAAACAGGGACTTCATAGCAGGAATTAACTGCAATAAATAAACTTAAATATTTCCCTGTATCTAGTGCATTATAGTCAATTCAAATCAATTAGACAAGTTTTAAAAGGGTACAAAAATTTATCCTAGAATATAAAATGGATACTCGATGACTGACCTTTTAGAGCAAAAAGTGCAAAAAACACTTTTGGTTCTTCTCTCTGCAAAGGTAATAAAACTTCTCTAAGAATTATCCTTACTCCTTACTAATAAACTAAATAAGCCTGGCTATCTGAAATTCTAAATATTTTTTATATTGAACATAAAAAAATTGTCTGGATATCCACCATATCAACAGAAGCAACTAAAAGAACAGTCTATCAAACAAACTGACATCTGTAAACGTGACCTCCAGAATTGATTTAAAAAATCTACTACCTTCCTTATACTAGCTTGCTTTATTTAACCAACGTGCTATTGAGTCCTGAAGCGAGGTTTGCAATACTCACACTATGGTATGGTGCTCTTGTAACATATCTGAAAACACCTGTGAGCTAAATTCTCTCTAACAAATGTGAAACCTACGAAGTTCACTGGTCTAAATGCACAGCTAAATAAACCTATGCTTGAGCATCTCAAAGATTTGAGCTGACATCCATATACCTAGTTTTAGTGACCTACATAAGGACAACTCTCACTGTCACAAGCAAGCTATACTGAAAAGAAGCTTGTGATTTGCATGATAGAGACACGGTAATACTTACTGCAGTTTCCTAACTTAAGCAATTGGGCAGCGTGTCACTATAATGTACTATAAGCTTCATTCCAGTTCCTGAAAAGTAGTTTTCCTGTTTTGTTTTACTTGCTTTCCTCTCTCTCCACAAGAGAGTCTACAAGCAGTATTCACTAACATATTAAAGATTCCTGTATACATTCCTGTATACACTCCTGAATTCTTATTCACGGGGAAAGAAAAAGAACTATAAAGCTGACAATACTGAAAGGTCATGCCTCTGCACATTCCTTTGGGAAACAGACTTTCTCAGCATACATTTTCACCACAGTCTACGTAACAAGAACAACTTGTTATATCTCCATCCTCAAAGACAAAGAAGAAACCCCATGGCAACAAGCTCATGTTTCTCTGAATATTTACAACAGTTTGGTTTGATATACACACATTACTTTTTTATCCTGAAAATGGAAATGCTGACAAACTTAACTACAGCAATGTGATTGGTGCTGCTATAAATCCACCCAAACAAACCAACAACATAATTACCTTCCGATTATTCTGTTTATCCATCCTGAGTCTTTTCCTAGGTGCTTCCTGAACTTCAAAATCTTCTGTAGGTTCCTTTGTCCTCTTTTTTTGGTTTCTTTTATTTCCATGTAAGTTACCTTGGGATGGGGGATGGGGGAAACTTACATGAAAAATAATCTAAAACCCACTTTCAAATTATTTTGAACTGATCTAGTTATTTAAGTTACTTTTCTTTCAGTCATTATTTTTAAAACACGGTTAAACATGAACACAGTTTGATGACCTCTTAATGCCTAAGGTCTGGTTTCTCTTTCTGAAGGCAAGCTCTAGACATATCCAAATCAACTGCTTAATACTCATTTTAGAAAGACTAAAGCACTAGTTTAAGATCTGAATATTACTGCCCAACATTTGTTTCATATTGTTAGACTACACATGCTTGATCTATACAGCTTTTAACTCCTCTGCCACTTTATAATAGTGTCTCAGCACTGAATAAATGTTTACGTCTCCTTCAGGAGTTCTCCAGTTGATACTGGTGAAGTTACTGGAGACACCTATTAAGTGGCCTCTGGAATAGACAAGATAGCACCAACTGTACAGATTAATTCTCTCTTTCTGGAAATGGCAATTCCAGATGCTTTCCAACAAGCTTACTTATGTTGTACGGGAGACCATAAGATCCCCTTCCTTTGTGAACCAAAATCCTAAGAACAGACTCACTTCAGTCGTTTTAAACCAAAATGGACGTATTCACACATTTTTATGATAATTCACTGTAAAGTCCAAGCAGCTGGCTAAATTATGAAAGCTCAGTGACTAACCTACATACCCTTTCCATAGGTTCAGCAATTGTTTACACTTGCTCTACCTCAAAAAGACAGATGAAGGTTTAGGAAGTGGTCTGGTTCATCAGCATGAAATGGCAACATTTTTACACTCTACAGTACTCTCTAGTTTATGAAGCTACAGAGTATTATTATTATGAAGACTGCAAGCTCCAGGGGCACAACTATGTTAACTGAAAATTGCCCTACAGCTACAAGCATTCTTCTATTCCAGTGGGAACAAATAGTTACAAATATTAAAAATATTTGAAATAACTTGAAAATACGAATAATTTTCAAATTAATGCTCATATCTAAACAATCTAGGACATATTCTATTATCAAACTCTGAATCCACAAAAACAGACTGAAATGGCTCCAGGAGAACCTGCTACTTATAAAAAGCCAGAAAAAGAAATCCCACAATATTCTTCCAAGTTTAAGATAAGAGGATTTGGGTAGGGGAACGAGTCAACTGACATGTTTTCATCTGTAGATAACTATAAATGTACACAATATATGTACTAGAAACACCTGGTACAGGTACAATTTCAATTACATTTCTTGCAATATGACACTGAGGAAGGTGAACAAAATTCAGCACTACAGTGTTTAGATATTTAATTTGGGATCCATTAAAATTCTAATGTCAAGGAAGACAACATCTGAGATAAAATAAAGTGATTATGATACGTGGGTGATTACATAAAAAAATACACTCAATAGCTACTTATAATGATGAACTATTTGCACACAACACAAATTTCAATTACTTCTGGATCTTGATCTCCTTTTAGGTGAGTCTTGAAACACTTTACGTTTGGCCTCTCCAATATTCTTCAATGATGAACCTTGAGAGATACAGAATGTGTTTTCTTTTAAACTGATATCCAAATATTTGACACTTAAATTTTAAAGTTAAAAACTTTTCAATTTTCCACAAAATGATGTTATTTCACACACACACAGATAGTTAACAAAACTGACTGCCATTTTTATACAAGTTTTTCCAAGTCTCACAAACTTTCAAACACTCCCTCTCATTCTTGTCATTGCCCAAAGCAGCACCTGTTGGTTCTAATACTTCATAGTATGCATTCTTACAGTGCTATAAAACTATTTAAATTTGAAAAGTGATATCTATTAAAATTTGATAAAGTCCATGCAAATGCCAAACTATCTTCCTCCTTCTTTCTCAAATACATGACTCCAAAATCCTCAAATATTTTGCAAAATAGTTAACTCTTAATAAAAACTAAATGCTAGACAAAAGCAACAAAAAAAGAAGAAAAAAAAGTGTATTTGAAATCTTGTACAACGTCCTAAAAACTTTGCGTAGCACAATAAAATGCCAAGTGGATGAAAGATTCAGAATAAAGTTTGGAATACTTCTTCCTGAGTTGATGCTGATGAGGTAATATACTCTAGGTATTCATATGAAGAAAAGGTGTAGCACTCATTACACTTTTAAAACCATTTCCTAAATCTTCTATTAAAAAAAAAAAAAACACTCAGATTTTACTAGTAGTAACACTTCATCTTCCCTTCCCATCATCCACTAGTAACAGGCAGTGGACGCAATGGCAGCTGCTTATGGGCAGAAGAAGAATGAGAAATCAGCAATCTCTAAACAGTAGGTTTACATATAACAACTTTTCAGAACAATGAGCAAGAAATGTAGACTTCATGGGTTGCTTTTATTGTAACCATTGGCATTCCTTTGCTATTGGCACAAACACCAAGAATTAAAACTGGAAAACAGTGAAAGCTGTTTTCCCTACAGGTCTCAAATATGTGCTTAGTTTAACACCACTATGTATATCAAATTTAGTTAGAGTACACTAGCACAGTTTTACGTTTACCAGAGTCTTCTTCAGATTTGGGAGAGGTCACTATGGCAAACTTTGTGTTATAGCGAGCTTTCTGTTTTTCACTAAGCATGTTCCACTGTGATTCAAGCAATTCTTCAATCTCCTCACTTGACGCATCTGGATGTTCAGCAACCACCTATACATGCAGAAATAGGGTTTTATTAAAAAAAAGGTGACCATTGAAACGAATGGCATATATTCTTCTATTGCTTTGGAAAACTGGATACAAATAAGTTATCTAACATCTGCTGCAGACAGAACTACGTTCAAACATTTCGTATCCAGTTTTGAGCTGTATTTATTTTTTGAATAGCCACTTCTCTCTAAAAAACTCTTTTAGCAGATTCAGAAGTATTAAGTACCGTTTTGGAAGTATCTATTTGCCCTTTTAACATTCAGAAAATTGAGTAAGAGTAGATCTTGTGGTATGGTGATTCCAAAAATTTTTATTAATTCTGGATGAAGTTAAATCCTGTTCCACAGAAAACAGACAAGCAATAATGGAATAAATGCTTGCCTACAAGGACATCCACCAATCCACAGGAGAACTCGTTATACATAGGGGTACTCCTTTACGTACTCCTATCTTAGCAGAGAGATTTACAAAAGCTAGCATCTGACGCAACATTCTTCTCTATTAATTTATCATTTTATACTATTTATACAAAATAGTATATGGGAGCTCAAAAAGCTGTGAATATTTTCTTAATATAAGCATAATACATAATAGCCATCATTATGGAAGTTAAGAGACTTCCTAGGAAGTTTATTCAACACACAGAAATGCCATTATCTAAAAACAAACAAACAAAAAACTCCTTCAGTATTTTCGTACTTTCACTTAAGGAAAAACAGATTTAATAAATCACAGAAGTCAGAAAGCTTTAAGATTCTGAAATCTACAGAAATGAAACAGTAGCTTTAAAACCAGCCCTCAGTCCCTACCTCATTACCCAGCATTCTCCAGAGTCCCACAATTTATTACTGCAGTGATGCAACCAATACCCCAAAACCACGGAGCAAAATAAAAAGCAGGCCAACGGAGCCAAACGTTTTAACAGTAACACCATTCAACAGAACAGAAAGACAATCTTTCTGTGGAAATAATTAACCTAACTTCTAAGAACGTGTTTTAACGCTGCATTTCCTGGTATCAAGCAAGGTACAAGTGTACGAAGTGTACCAGTGAAGCTCCTCCAGGAGTTGGAATAACAGTAAGACCTTCCTCCCGTTGGGATTATTCAGTGTCTAGGAAGGAAACTCATGCTGTAGGTTTTCCCCAAGTGGAGTCCTCCTGCTTCTATGTGGCACAAAATACTTGCTAGCAGAATATAACTACCTTTGGAAGCCTCTGTTCCAGGTTTGATTAACATTGCAAAGTATCCAAAAAGTTATTGAGAGGGGAGAACACAGACCCACAAGAAACATCTCCCACAGATCTCACCTCTTCAGGCAACCAATTTAACATCAATTTTGACCACTGTCTGCTGAGTGCATAGCTCATTCTGCCCAACTAGGGCATTGAGTTATTTCATTTTCAAACAAACAACTAGCTCTGTTCATACAAACAATATGCAGTTTAGTGTCACCTCCAGTCCCACCGAAATACGAACAAAAACAACTGTCAATTAGGAGTGCTGTGAAATGGCAGGCAAGAGAAACCCATGGCTCTTAATGAGGGAAGCTGCACAAAGAAGGACTGCCCAACAGTCTTCTCCAAAGTCTTCATGGTGTAATACTCGATTCCTGGCATACGTAGTGGAAACAGTACATGTGAAAATCATGCACTTCTCCACAGTATTTCTTAAAGTCTAAATATGCTACAGAAAAAAATGGAAGATCTTTTCTTGGATCTGGGAATTAATATTACTATAGGTATGGAAAACATGGTACTTAGGTCAGGCACGTACTGCTCATCCAAGCATATTACCTTCACTCATTTGTCTAGATGTTAAACAGATTCTTATATATGCAGAAATCTTCAATTGTACACCCTACTAACGAACTTATTTCTTAATTTACCTCCAAACAGTCTCAAGGCCCAAATCAATGTATTCATACGAACAGTAGGACTGTCTGTCTCTCACTGAATATCTTCATCTCAAGTCAGACACTCCCTTGTAACTGTCATGGTGGTTTTATTTCTCAGAGGAAGTCCACAAGAATGCCAACAGTACAAGATACAGCTGAATTCCTTTGGTGACAGCACGAAATACTTAACATATCACTACAACTATGAAAGTGGTCCAAGTTTTCAATGCCTCCTCTCTTCAGGGAAGCATGCCTACTAAAACCATTCTCCAGCAGCAATTCCAGGCTTCAAGCAGCCGCCATTAATTTCTGAAAATTTCAACTATTTCTCACTGTTCTATCCTCAGAAAAGTAACGCAAAAAGTAGTAAATAATAAAACCAAACCGATACACGAATCCTACTGCCATATAAATCTGGACTCCAAACAAAACACAGCAGAAACATCTCTACTTTTAAGATACCGTGTGATTATTAGAGGCCCTGAATGAGAAGTCTTTAGTCATTCCCTTCATCTCTTCCCAAGTCTGGGAGCCAGAGAACCTCTTCTGGATCCAGTTTTACTTTCTCCTTAATATATTTATGTAACTACATAAGGAACTATACTCTGATCTCTCAGATGCCACCAATACAAATGGGTCAAAAAGAGGTCTGTTTTTTAGCTGATGTTATCACTACATCTAAAATATCAGAATAACTAAAACAAGAGGAAAAAAAAAAAGTCTCTTGGATGGAAAGCAAACTACACAAGTTGAACCAGATACGCCAAAGAGAAAGGAAAACACTGAATGTTCGTTTGCATACAATTTCCACCTTCCACCAAAGCCACAGAACTGCCCTTTTAAAAGCAACCCGACAGGCCTGAAGAGTTAACTAAACTTAGGTAACAGGTTTAGTGCAAGAAGCGTAAATATCTAAAATTGTATTTACCTTCTTTGCTAGCCCTCCTCACATCAAGAGAAAGGAAAAAACAGGCTCTAATGATCTTAATCTGTTAGAGGGACTGTTGGCTGCAGCTGTCTGTTATCTGCTGTTTTTATAACCTACATCTGTTCCATGCACAGAAATGCTTCTGTATCTAACAGCATCAATCACATAATCGTGGATTTGGGTTTTCATGACTGATTTTATTAAAAGGTATTCTAGGCAGAAATGGTAGGATGTCCTCTCTCAAGATATATGTAGTATTTTGAAACTTATTTCCTTTTACTTATATAACTCTGTGTAATATTAAACATTATCATCAGTGTGATTTTCAAGTTTATGTAAGTTTTTCAGTTTCCCAAAGTGACATTGAAGACAAATCAATTCTTCTATGTCAAATATTGTAATATTCTTTGCATTTTCCATCTATTACGTTGAAAGCTACAGTATAACCATAGAAGGGAATGAAACTTGATAACTGGTGCAGAAAATAGCAATGTAACATCAGAGACACAGCATGTCTCTTCTGTAGTAGGATGAGTTCAGCTAAGAGTCCATAAAACCAATCATAAAAATCTAATTTCTTCCAGAGAAGTAATTTCATATGCCTCAATACTGCACAAGACTTCTTGCTACCTACCTTAAAGGCCAAGGAAATGCCCTCTTGCCATTACACAAGTTACTTACAGAAGAACTGGAAACAGAACTCACTTCTCTCAAACATGAGACAGATGTTTTTCCCATACAACTTTTCATAATGAATATTTCAAAATTGGTATTTAATAGTCCGGGTACAAAACCCTCTTGTTTCCGGAGCCAGCAAACTGAACTGCTAATGTTTTTCTCAAGTGAACCAAATCCACAAAAAGCTATATGTACGCTGTGTTCATTTAACTCCCAAGAGGATCTTGAGTTGCAATGATCTAAAAAGATCCTTAAGTTGAACTACTACTAATTTATTTCCTTAGAACAAAATCTGTTTTTCAATTTTTCTTCATAAAGTTCAGATTTGTTAATATTTTCTAATACAAATATCTTACAATGAAGTCAACAAATCAACAGTTAAAGACAATTTAAGTAATCTCTAACTTTCTGATCCCTTTGTGAGTATTACAGAAGAGTACAACTAAAATAAAACATCAAAACTGATGATTCTTCCAGTGCATGGAATTGTACTGCAAAGGGTTGCTCATGATTGTTGTTCAGATGTTCATAATTTTAAAGTAATGAGCTAGAACAGTGGTACTGCTTTTATGCCTCTAGCAGTCTTCATAAGAAATGTTGGTATTAAAGTAGTTATTTAATCTACCTTGCCACAGAGTGTAATACTCTCAAAAAGGCCTAGCTTCTGTCCCAGCTGATTGCACACTGACAGTCACTGTCATATGCTTTGGTAACTGCTGAAGCTTCTTTTGAAGTTCAGCAAAGGATTCTAGGTAGGCAAATGTAGTTTTTGAGGAGTTTGAAGACAAGGGAATACACTGTATGATTTGAGCCACGTGATCAAAAAGAATGTACAAGCTAGCTATAAGTAGATGGCCATAAACTGCATAACCTTTTTTATATTTGCCTGAGCATATGTATGCATATCTACTATATTTTATGTATATTAAAAAATTAAAGCTAAGAAAAAGGACTGTTGGATTATGTAGGAAGATAACATGTTAGATTATGTAGGAAGATACTAATGTGACATGCTTAAAGCAAAATGGCACTATCACTATTTTGTTTACTTATCCACATTTCCTCCTTTCTCTGTTACTGTCTAGACCAAGATTTCATGCAGGCACACCTCCTCAAACCCAGAATATTATGGATTCAATCGTAACAATTAGCTTTTGTCAACTAAAGTGAAGTAAGAGCTAAAAGAGACTAACCTCATCTCTGTGCTTTTGACAAAAGACCAAAAACTGAGATACTGCATCGCCCTTTCTGCTTCGTGGAGTAGATGCTGGAGTTTTCTTTCTATTGAGAGGGGAGCCTATCCCTCTTTTGGATTCTGCCTGATCAGATGACTTTTGAGGAGTAGTATTCTTAGTCCCCGACTGACTGCTTTCTTGTGTATCATCAGTGGCAGACAATTTTGATGTCCTTCTCCTCCTCTTGTTAGGAATGCCAGACTCCTTCATTGATTTCAGATTTTCAGTCGTTTCTTCGTTTGAGTAAGATGACTCATCTATCTCCTCTAACGGCTCCACAGCAATGCCAACTTCCTTTGCCACTCGAGGATTAAGATGAGGTCTGTCCCTAATGTAGATGAAGGTGTACTTGGCCTTCCGCTCTTCCACTGTCATGCTTACTGCTTCACTTGCTTGCTTAACACCCATCTCCCACTGCGGCCGCAGTTTCCCTGAAACAGGCTTTAACATCTGCAAGGTAAGAAGACTGTGTGAGAAATTTCCTCGCTTTTGATTCCAGAATACCAACATTAACAAAAAACAATTTCAAGAGACTAAGTGAAATGTACAATTACAATTCAGACACTCAAATGGAATTGTATTTGATAGTACTGATACCATGTATGAACCAATGACAAAGCAGAGCAGTACTCCTTTTTAGTAAGTAACAGTTATTTATTAACATATTTAATAAGTAATAGTTAACAGTGAGAAGTCATAACAAGCTTTGCATCTGTACGTGAAATGTAAGACTACAAGACTCTGTAAAACAAGCCATCTTAAAAGCTTCCTAGAATATCTGTTTACATCTATACATATAATAGAAAAATTAAAAAAAAAATGCACATCTTGCCTTATTTGGAAACTTCTTACCTTTATTTTCTCTGCTTTAGTGAGGGCTTGTTTTGCACTTTCCTGGCATAATTGTTCAAACTGGTCTTTTTCTTTGAATGGCACAAGGCTCTTCTCAAATATCCAGGCTCGCTCTGGGGCGTCTCCAAAAAACTGAACATGATATTGACGAAAGCTCTTTTTCTGTCCTGAAAAATAATTTAATAAAGCATTTAAGACCCAACTTATGTTGTTCTCTGTACTTCTAATAAGCTGCTATAGTTACCACAATGACCAAAGCACAGTACAACTGTTTACCTTTCAAAAATCCACTTACTGGGTTGAAAGTCTCTGAGTTAAGCTATTAAGTTTGACATAAAAGCTGACCTGTTTAATACAAACAAAAATAAGCTGTGCTAAATGAACTTAAAGTTACAATCATCTGTCAGTGTTTTCTATGTATATTAACTTATATGTAAGCCTGGATCTTTCTGAAAATGCTGCATGTGAAAATCAATACAAAATTCAGATTTTAAAATCTTGGATAGCCTGTGCACTCAGCCTCATCTCCAATCTGTCTAAACCTTATCTTTTAATATTCTTGAAAAAAAACAACACATGCTTCAGCTGATTTTAACAGTTGTGATCACAACTGCATATTAACCAAGCTTTTAGGGAATCAAAGCAAGAATGGAAAAGGATTTGTGTGGTGGAACGGAGAATGGGAAGATGAAAAGAACAATTCTGAAATCTAGACAAGAAATATCTTTCTAAGATTGTAAAGAGGAATACTGGCTCACTGTAGTAAGAAATAGGCATACGACCTTCCCCTACTAAAGATCTCAGCTATTCTACAGTGAAGGGGGAAGCAAACACCTTCAAAATTCATGGGGGAGTTCAGAGTTAACAACCAACTTCTAAATGGCAGATGGCATAGGTAAGAGAATCAGACTTTAAAGGTCCTCTAGCATCTCCTTCATAAAATCTTGCAGATTTATTGTCTGCTAAGTGTTCAAATTAGGGTATCATTTCAAAAAAAAAGTTTTACTGTGATGAGCTACACTTCTGTGGTTGTCAGCACTGCTAGAAAGGATCAGCTATCCACCCTACAGTATTCTGTATACAGTTCTTCAAGGTATTACCATATTAGTATGTCTAAGATGTAGTCTGGGAGGAAAAGGAAATCAGGGAAGGATTTCTGTGCGGTAAGAACAAACAACAGCCATGGTCATCTGCAACAGATGTTTTCAAACTAGGTCTAGATTTTGTTAGGTTATTCACTCACAGCATACCTTCTGATTTAGTCAGCAAATACTTCTAGCTGATTGCCTCATACACTATTATTACTCGGTTTTCTAGACTTCGAAAGAACTCTCTTTTTGTAATTACTCAGCCAATAATTATGTTTCAAGAGGTTTGATCTTGCCTCAAGATGTGGCATCTGGAACAGTAATATGAAATCAACCTAATTAATGGTATGAGACGAAGTTTTACTAACCATTACAGACATATATACTACGTACACGAGAGCTACAAGAATGATAGTGACTCATCTGAGATCAGGTATGAGACTCTAGAGGAATGGCATAGGTAAAGGTCTCAGGACTGTATGTGTCAAAGACACAATCCAGTGGCCTAATACATGTTCCAACAAGGCACAACAAGGAACAATTCTCTAACAGTAATTATTTTGTCCCCATTAGTAAAATTCCTCTTAACTAGGGACTACTGAGCTCCAGTGAATTAACCACAGATGAAATAAAGGATACATTTTGTATTTAACCAGGATGTCCTAGCTGCTGACAGAGATGGCACATGCTACATTTACGACCACCTGTTAAAATCTGCCTTTCATCATCCAACAGCCCAGTTCCAAGAAGACCACACATGCTCTCTTCCTTTTGCAATATAATGTTGGATGGCTGTAACTGCCGAATTAATTAGTCTAAATAATAGTGTCTACCATTAGAATAATCGAACCTATTTTTGAATCTGCAGGTACCTTCTGTGGTCTGATTTCATAACACTCCTGGATGAAATAAAGGACATCACTATGGATTGCTAAATACCAAGTCACCATTTTGGGCTCACAGAATCCTTGAACCACGAGTTGCTGAAGTTCTGGCAGAGCGTTGTGCAGGACCCACCACTACTGTTAGTCACTCGCTGAGGCGATCACCTCGGGTGCATGCATGTTCTGCAGCAGAGCAAGGGATTGCGGTGAACACGGGGGTTTCCTACAAGGAAGGTTCAGGGAGTGCTGCGATCAGGGCAGACTAACAGGGCATGGTGTGGCAGTTTGTACGGTTAGGTGTGCAGGGAGAATCATAAAATCACAGAATATCCCGAGTTGGAAGGGACCCACCAGGATCATTGAGCCCAACTCCTGGCTCCACACAGGACCACACAAAAATCAGACCATGCGTCTGAGAGCGTTGTCCAAACACTCCTTGAACTCTGGCAGCTCGGTGCTATGACCACTGCTCTGTGGAGCCTGTCCCAGTGCCCGACCACCTCTGGGTGCAGAACCTTTCCCTCACACCCAGCCTGACCCTCCCCTGTCCCAGCTCCATGCCGTGCCCTCGGGTCCTGTCGCTGTGCAGAGCTCAGCGCCTGCCCCTCCGCTCCCCTCGTGAGGGAGCTGCAGGCCGCCATGAGGCCTCCCCTCGGCCTGCTCTGCTCTGGAGTGAACAAACCAAGGGACCTCAGCTGCTCCTCATACACCTCCCCCTCCAGACCCCTCACCCTCTTTGTATCCCTCCTTTGGACGCAACATAATAGTTTTATATCCTTTCTGTACTGTGGTGCCCAAAACTGATATGCCAACCGGACCCAACCCACAGAGATGCCTGCTGCCTCCCTGGGGTCCGGGTAAGAGATGTTACTAGAAAGCTCACTGGCCTGGTACGGCCCTTTGATCATTGTTTTCTTATGTTGGCAGTGATGAAGTAGCAAAGAGAAGTCCAATGGCAATCAAATGGGACCTTGGGGAAACTGGTTAAAGGATCAACTGCACAGCTAGTGTCTTCCTCTATCCCTCCAGTAGCAGGGAACAATACTGAAAGGAAGAGGCAGACCCAGTTGATCAATACATGGCTGCAAGGCTGGTGTCACCAGCAGAATTTTGGGTTTCTCGATCGTGGGGTGGTCTACACAAAACCAGGCCAGCAGGTGCTTGATGGGATCCGCCTTTCTCAGAGCAGGAAAAAGATTTTTGCAGAGGAGTTAGCAGGGCTGATTGAAAAAATTTTAAGCTAGATTTGAAAGGGGAAAAGGATAAAATGAGGCACACCAGTGATAAGCTATGGGACTGCATGACAAAATTTGAGGGACTGCATGCTAGTGAGATTCTTCAGTCTGCTCCACAAGGTGTTGGGTAAAATGAAGCACATTTAAAATGTTTCTACACCTAAGCACACAGCATGAGGAACAAGCAAGAGGAGCTAGAAGCCTTGGCTCAGTCCCAAAGCCACAACATCGTTGGCACAAACAAAATCCGGTGGGAAGAGTCCTGTGGCTGATTTGTTACGATGGATGGTTACAGGCTCTTCAGAAGGGATAGGCAGGGCAGGTGAGGCTGGTGCTGTATGTAATGGAGGGGCTGAGCTGTAAGGAGCTTGCAGGTGGTGATGACATGTCTGAGAACCTCTGGGTAAGGATTAAGGGGCAAGTAAAAAAGTGGAGATGTTGCTGAGGGAGTCTACTATAGGTCACCCAGCCAGAATGAATTATTCTTTAAGGAACTAAGAGATACCTCTAGATCAGCCGCCCTTCTTCTTATGGGTGACTTTAACTTGCCAGACGTTAACTGGGAATACCACACAGCTGATACAAACAGGTCCATGAGATTCCTAAAATACCTTGATGATAACTTCTTGATACAGGTACTAAGGGAGCTGACTAGGAAAGGTGCCCTCCTAGATATGTTGTTTGTGAACAGAGAAGGTCTCATGGGTGAAGTGGTGACTGGTGGCCATCTTGGCCATAGTGACCACAAATGTAGTCAAGTTTAAAATCTTTGGTGATAGGAGGAAACTGCCACCAAAATCTCAACCCTGGATATGGGGAGAGCAGACTTCAGGCTGTTTCAGGGAACTGGTTAGTAAGATCCCCTGGGAAACTGCTTTTGTAAACAGTTGGGTCCAACGGTGCCAGTAAGTTTTTAAGTACCACCTCTTAAGAGCACAGGAACAGGCAATTCCAAAATGTCCGAAGTCAAGCAGGTGGAGCAGAAGGTTGGGTTGGCTAAACTCTTCTAGAGCTTAGGTGGAAAAAAGTGTATTGCTACTGGAAGCAAGGTCAGGCAACATGGGAGGCCTACAGAGATGCTGTTTGCCATTGTAATGGCAACGGTCTTGGGAATCTGGAGTGGTCCCAGTTGACTGGAAGCTGGCAAACATAGTTCCAATTTTCAAGAAGGGCAAGAAAGAAGACCCTGGTAGTTACAGGCCTGTCAGTCTCACTTCAGTGCCTGATAATATTATGGAGAAGATTATTCTGGGAGTTATTGAAAATCACCTGAAAGACAATGCAGTCATTGGTCATAGCCAACATGAGTTCATGACGGTAATGTCCTGTTTAAAGAACTTAATTGCCTTTTATGACAAGGACACCCACCTTGGTGACCAAGAGAAGCTAGCTGATGTAATCTTTTTGGATTTCAGAAAAGCTTTTGATACTGTTTCTCACAGTATCCTTCTAGAGGAAATGTCCAGCATAAAGCTAGACAAAAACCTCATGAAATAGGTGAACAGTTGGCTGATGGGTCGGGCTCAAAGGGTTCCAGTAAATGGGGTTACATCAGGCTGTCAGCCAGTCACTAGTGGGGTTCTTCAGGACTCCATTTTAGCGCCAGTTCTCTTTAATGTTTTCAAAAATGACTTGGGTGCAGGACTCGAAGGTATACTAAGTTAAGTTTCTGGATGACACTGAACTGGGAAGAACTGTTGATTCCCTCAAGGGTGGAGAGGCCTTGCAGAGAGATCTGGACAAATTAGAGGGCGGGGCAATCACCAACTGCATGAAGTTTAACAAAAGCAAGTGCCAGATTCTGCACCTGGGATGGGGCAACCCTGGCTGTACGCAGAGAGTGGGGCATGAGAGGCTGAAAGGGAACTGGTGGTTCTGGTTGACGGCAAGTTGAACATGAGTCAAAGGTGGAGGTTCATACATACGTACTTCCTGAAGGACAAGGCAAGCCCCAAATCAACTCCAGAGTAAATATCTGAAATGCTCCTCATATATATATCATTTCAAAGAGATGAAATTTAATGGCTTAAAGTACGTGGGCTCCTCGTTCTGTTAGCAGTCCACAGGCTGCACTCACAGGTATGACACTGCTTGTTTGCTAAATTTGTTTTTATAGTTTCCTTTAAAAAGCCACCATGCTTGATAACAAAGCGTGAATCTTGCTCCTTTCAAGGAGCAGAATAATTTAGTTAGGAAATAAAACAACTCTATTTCTCTCAAAATCCAGCTCTTCTATGTCACAGTAGACTAAACAGTCAAAGACTACAACCACAGGGACTGCCTGATCAACTCTGAAAGACTGCTATATGAAATATTTGCCTGAGAAGTCTTTAACAGCCATTTTAGCAATTTCACGGATGTTTGAAAGGGATTTCAAGAAACCATTTAGTTTACTATCAACATTGAGTCTATCTATAAACCTAGAGATCCTCCTTCAATTTGTTCTTAAAAACCTACTGTGAATGAGATCACAGTCTCTCCAGGCAACTCATTCCAGCGTGTCACTATCTTTTTCATTTCCAAGTCGTTCTTAGTATGCAGTCTAAATATTCATTGTTACAAAGCTGTCTTGTTCTCAGAGTAAGAAGAATTTATGTTTTTTTCTTCTTTGCACGTAACTTGTGTTATTTAAGGCCAGTTAACATGCTTCTTCTTTAGCTCCTCCTTGTTAGCTTAAAGAGCCTCAGTTCCTTCTGCTTGTCCTCACACATAGACACCTACATTTGTGTTCACGTTCTCCTCAGCACCTTCTCCATTTGGTCCACATCTCTTCATATGAGATAGCCCAAACTAGATGAAATGAACAATGTACTCCTGCTGAGGCCATGCTGCCACTGAAAAAGCAAAGGATCTACTCGATGCATTTTATAAACAGCACTATTTATATGTCAGTGTAACTTTGGTCTCTCTGCAGGGAAAAGTACACCGTGTTATTATGACTCTCAGATTCTTTTCTTCAGAAATGCAGCTTTCCACTCACTTCCTAGCATGATCTTTTACCACTGAAAAAAAAAAAACCACCACCATTTATTCCTACTGAATTGCATTTTTTTCAGACCATACCCTCAAAGTGTCAAGATCACTCTCATTTCCACAATCCCTCCACATTGGTGGAGCAAAAAAGATGTGGGGTCCCTGTGGACATCAAATTGAACATGAGCCAACTGCATAACCTTGTAGTGAAGAAGGCCACATACTTGTCGACTATACAAGTGGCAAGAATATAGCCAGCACGTCAGATAAACCAAAGAGGCTTATTCCCCTCTATTCAGCACCTGTGAGATCACATCTGGAATACCATATCTAGTTTTGGGTTCCCCAGTACAGTGAAGACACTGACATATTACAGGCAGTCCAGTGGAGGGCTAACAAGGTGATTAGGGAGCTGGAGCACAATATGTACAATAAGATGTTCAGGGAGCTTTTTAAGTCTCAGGAAACCAAAACCAAAACCAAAACCAACTAAACCAGAGCAAACAACCCACTGAGCTTTAGAGAGATCTTACTGCTGTCTTTAGCTGCTTAATGGAGAAGGATACAGAGAAGACTGAGCCAGACTCTCCCTGGATTCACGCAGTGCTAATACAAAAGTCTGTGCAATCTCCATCCTTGAAGGCATTAAATATTTCACTGGACAAGGCCCTGTGCAACCTGGTTTAGCTTGGAGAACTTACATCTTCTAGGGGTCCTTTCCAACCTACATTACTTTATCATTCTACAAGCAGTACAGATAAACTCTGAAAGTTTCAGAACAGAGTAAGAAACCGCAAATGAGATGAAGAAATGGGTACAATTTCTACTTAAGAATTACATTAACGCTCAGTAGTGCCTGCATTTAGAATCAACTAATGTCTGTAGATACCTATTGATTCTACGAATCACAGAAAATTAAGCAGGCTGAATTAGGAATTGCTTTTAGTAAAGCATAATCATCAGGAGTATTTAACTCCCATTAGCTTTCAATAAATTTTTTAGCCCATGTCACTTCTCCAAGCATCACCATAAAACCAATGGGAAATATGTATCAGCAGATAATTTTTTTTAATAAGACTTCAACCAATTTCACAGATCACAATTTTGATATCCTTCAGAGAGTGTTCAGAGTTTAAAAAAAAAACACAGTGAAATAAACTCAAGCCACTATATGCTCAAGAACAGTGCTTGCATCATTTTAACATTCTTCCTGACAGCGACAAACTGGTTCAGTTACTGATACAACAGAATAGACAGAATGAAGAACAGAACTTTTCCAAAATAATATTTACATAAGCATGAAAGAAAGTTGGATGTTTGTAGGATCGCTGACATACCTTTTAGTTTAGTGTAAGCATGGAGAACAGGATCAGCAGAAACCATACATGGCCACCATGGAAAACCAGACACTTTTGACCACACTAGATCTCCTATATTATACTTCAACAGATGGACTTTGTCATCTTTGATGGTACTTTGAGTTGAATCTTTCTTAGCAGGAGCCTTAAAAAAAGAAGAAAAAGAAGAAAAAAATTATCACCATGTTTCTCCTTCAGATATGCACTTGGATTACTAAACATCACACAAAAAATAAACAACAAACTACAGTTTGTATTCTGTTTAAACATCCTAGTTAAATGTATAAACATATACAGTGGTAAATGGAAGGAGTAAAGAAAGAAATATTACACTAGAAAAAGGGCTATAGTGTTTTCTAGCAAACAATAATTGTATTTCTTGTGTGATAAAGACTAAGTCACAATTTTTGTTCTCTCACAGCAAAAAATTCCCAGTTCCACTTCTGTTCTTCTTTTTAGCTTGAAGTATTGGCAAATAAGCTGTCGTTTGCCTTTATCTTTTTGAATAACTACTGAGAGATCATCAGGAAGGCTAACTCTAATTTCAAACACATTCACGGAGCACCGACTGATGGAAAAGCCAACCTCCCTTTGTATTGAACATTATCAATTAAGTGCTATACAAACAACAATTCTGTTTGAGGTTAGAATCTAGAATAGACTGAAATACTGTCTTTATGTCTGAATAATAACTACATACATAACCGGTCAAGAAAACAAAATTCTGCACCTTTTAGCTCTATTTCTACATAGTAAGGAAAGCATGACAAGAATCCTTCTCCATGTCCTTTTGCAAGTTTTTGTTTTTTTGTTTTTGCTGTTCCAGTTCTAGCAGTAGAAGAGTGTGAGTGTCCAGCTGGTCCTCTAAAGCTATTCTTGCTGTTGGAAAACTATTACACAAGTATTTCCCATTCAGTGGATAGATTTAAATACTACAAGGGAGTTTTACATTCTGCTGTGATAGCCACAAATTTTTATAGCATCATAATGAAATTCAGCAACACAGACATTTATTCACAAGCTAAAACTATTTCACATTTGATGAAGCTAGTTACATTCTGTCTTTTTGCCTTCATCTGTTCGATTTGATGTAAATAACGAATGCCCTTATCTTTTCAAACATTAAGACTGGATGTACGGAAGCATAGAACATGTCTCGTTGCAGCTATCTAGGCATATTTTTATTTGCTTTTACGTTTTTCCAATACTATATGTATGCACAACAAATTATATCATTCATCTTTTGTAGTACCAGCTCAAGAGCTTCAGGCTTTCAGTGGATTTAATGCTAGAGAAGAAACAAAATTTTGTTTTAATTAATAGAAGTGGCAAGAGGAAAGAAGCAATACTGCTAAGAAGCTGGAAATCTACAATGTGGAAATGCCAGGTTACTTTGTATGTAGATTTTTAAACCCAGAGAATATTACTATGATTAACTGCACATTATTTTCCAAGCTCAAACAACAAATCTTTGACACGCTCCAACAGCACAGCAATTTTTTAATATTCAAACACAGAGGTACGTCTAGTCAGAAAACGTAAAGCTTACTGTACTGAGCAACTCCTTCCCTCAAAGCTTTTACTTTTAAAGCTGTTCCTGGTAAACACACATGATGCTATGTCATCTGATTGCTAGGGACAGTTACTCATCTAGTGATTCAGCTTTTCTGGTGAATTCCGGCTTGGTTCATGTGCCTCCGGCAGGAGCCATGTTCCCATGTCTCAAGGTTTTTGGCCCTCTAAGGAATCTGCAAGACCATCAGAAAACCCCTCCCGCTGAGCTTGCCACAAGTCCAGCAGTCTCAAAAGACCTAAAAGGTTCCAAGCAGATGTGAAAAATCAAATGCTCCTTCTAGCAGTTAAACATGACATGAAAAGTTAAGCTTAAAGGCTACAAATTAAGAAATACATATGCTGAGAACAGATCCGGAAAAACGTTAATCCTAACATACACAAACCAACTTCGGCATTTAAACTAAATAGATGGGATGCAAATATTTTTCAGTGAGCTAAATTTTCAGAAATGTGAAAGTTATTCAGGATGCTACGTCTCGTTTTTAATTTATGAGTCCCAGTATTTTTCAGAAAGTGCAACTAGGCTGAAAAGATTTACGACTACAATCTGAGAGGGAGCTGGCTGGAATAATGAAAAGGCTCTTGCAGTGCTTCTTACTGCAGCATAATCTGAAAGGGATGGCAGTACAGGGGTGAATATTGCATTTCAACACATCTACAAGCACCTCACAAATCTGAAGAGCTCTGTTATCGTACTGGATCATGATAAAAACTTGAAAATGACAGCCCTCTGATAAAATCTGTAAATCGACGTAACGTTGTCTGTATTTATGCTTTCTTTTATTGATAAAATGCACATGCTTCCAAAGACGGCAAATACAGCCCAGAATTCTATACACATAATTTTTTGAAGACCTCTCATATGAGGCTATTCAAAAGCCTACATACAATATTGCCATGAGCTCATTCTCCTCCATCTTACTTTCCCACATCACTCTGTTTTAGCTTGACTTCCTCATTCTGGGAATTACTCTGACCCCTTAATACGTATCTCTACAGTAAACAGAGAGGTGAAATTCCTGGCATGTACTTCCAAGACAAGCAGCTTTGTGACATATACGGTCTCTTTAATATCTCCTCTCAAAATCATTTTTGAACATTATTTCTAGAACACATAGCATGAGAAAGCTGAAGAATTAAAATTATTTTTAAAAACATCAGGAAATGGTAGATACTGACAAGCAGTCACATGCAGATTTTACTCCAGTTTTCAGTTTTTTGTTGTTGTTTTTTTTTTTTTAAATTATTGATCAGACGGGATGAAGAGAGCGTTTCTACACAAATTTTCCACCCAGTCTCCTGATGGCACCTATGCTATCATATGATGAGAGCTGGAGCTTCTTCATGAGACACCTGTACTCACTGATATTTTTAAAAATGGGAAATCACCATTGAAGTTACAAACTGGTAGAAGAACAAGTAATTTGGCTTCCAGTTGTTTTTCCTTCAGAAAACTGGAATTGCTGTTTCAGTGAATTTTGATTTAATGACATAGTATCTCTAACAACGTGTAGTCAGGCATAAAACAGGGAATCTCACTGCATCTGTGGAAGATGAAGAGGCAGACCAGGAAGCGCACCTGTGCTGGTCTCTGTGCACGAGCAGACAGGTGGTATGTGCTACTGCAACAGCAGATCAACTCTTTCTGTGATGACACAAGCAAGCAAATTAAGATGCAAGACTCCCGGTTTAGAGCATAATTGTAAAGTGAAGAAAGCAAGCTCAAGCGAGTCATAGTATTTTAAAGTACTTTTTTCTCAATTTTTGCCTCTAACAATAAGTTTTTAAAAAATTTCTTGATATTGTTCTAATTTCCTATGAGATGCCCTACCCACAGATGTCAACAAAGAAAAGTCTGTAGGGCTTTCCCTGCTGCAGAGGAGCATAGATCAGTCTTTGCTTACTGTAATCGCTAAAATAAGCTTGGCTTGGCCTGCGTTATGCCCCATTCTGTTACCTTCTCCTATAGTTTTGACAGAAGTAAACACACACCTTCAGTTGCAGAATTTCCCCTACTTCTCCTTCATTAATTATAACTAAGCTCTGCGGCCTTTGAGATAGCTATCTCCTCATCCACCTTCGCCCCAGACTTCAAACCAGCCACACTGAATAGGAAGGAGGAGAAGTAGGGTGATGTTTGGACCAGATGATCTTGAAGGTCTCTTCTAACCTTTATGATTCTGTAATTCTACGAGGAAACAGCCTGGGAGCTCCTTTCTTTTCTACTTTGGGCAAGAATTTCAGTGTGGGTGTTTTTTTTTTCTTTCTTTTTTTCTTTCTTAACCACAAAACTGCAGAGAAGTTGCCCAGACAGGATGGCTGAAGCTTGTGTGAGCAGGTAATGACTTCAGACTGCGTGGACCAGTCCCAGTGCTGTAAACACAGACCATTTGACAGGCTCTGCGCTCCTCGGTATTGCAGACGTTGGTTTCAACAGAAATCCCTGGCTCTCTGAATTAGTATCCTAATGAAAGACTTGCTCTGAAAGACAGCTAGACAGAACTTAAGTTTATGTTGTCTGGGGGGACTGTGGGGCGTGGAATGGAGTGATTCAACTACCATAACTGAGTTTTTATGTGAGAAATTATGCCTCAAATAGTACCAGCATCCTTACAAATTCATCTGGGACAGCAACGCAATAGGCTGAGAGAGACCAAAAAAGAAAAGAATATTTAACATGCTTTCCCTCTTCCCTTAACATTTCCAAGATTTGTTTGTCATTTCTCTCAGCACTTTCACAAGCGATGAGTGACAGGCAGATTGACAGGAATTTCTGACGATGCTGTCAGCATTCAACCAGCCCAAAGAAGTGAAAAGTGATGATTTGGTCACAGAAAACATTTGTATTTAATTAACTTTGCCTACAGCTCATCGGAAGAATTCTTCCAGTTTTCACTTGATTCTGGTCTGACTAATATGAGGAGACAAACATATTGTGTGTGATGGGTAATTTCAAAGTTTAAAATTATTTTTGAACAACTACTGAGAGTAATGCATTTAAGAAGAGCACTTTACTGAATACAGAGCTTTATAGTTGCTTGTAGACTATGTTACGAAAACACTGTGATCAGTTTTAAGTTGGCAAAGTACAAATGTACTCTTTTTTTTGAAACCACTTACAAGGCATACTCGGTGATGTCAGACTGAGATAAATTATCTGCATTAAAATGATCAGTGGTAAAGAGCAGTGATACCAACATAATAATTATCTATTCTGTGTACATGTGCATGCACGTGCAAAGAATTATAACCCCTCAAACTTACTACAAATTACATGAAGCATCAAAAAATAGCATTTTACTAAACAAACTTAGAAAGCTTCAGAAATCATGAAAAACTTCGTCCCACTATAAATTGTCAAAAGGGGATTAGACAAAGAACACTTAAAAACTGGTGGAGAATCTAATATTGGATAAGAAAAACAAAAAAGAGAACAATTCAGACAGATGAAGAAATGTTCTCTTCTATAACATAACGGGGAAGCACATACAGAACAACTTGAAGATATCTTCCCTTCTGTCTTCATTTTCAAAGCAGTTTGTATCAAAGTAATATCAGTTTATAATTCTGTATCAAATAATTTCTCCTAGCCTGCACTATAATAGGCTATGCTACAAATATTCAGACTGCTGAAGGCCAACCTGCACTCGAGAATAAAAAATTACTAGCATTACAAAGAAACTAGAACAAAATAATCAAGGTTCTGAAACACAATATATGCAGTTAAAATGTACTTTGAATCAAAATTAAAACACACAAACATAGATAGTCACACCTGTCTCTTCATTATGAAAAAGACATTGCTTGCTGACCAAGACCACGTGTTTTTCTGGTCCTGCTATCTACTTGTGCTGTGTTTCATTCACTAATACTCCCATTTCTATCATGGACTTGTGTAATAAAAATAGAAGTAAAAATGTTTTGTCTTCTCTTGCCTCTCTATCAGGAAAGATGGTGAACTAAGGAACTGGCTGTAGGACAAACTCCATTCCTTTGAGAGGTTCAGGAGAGCTGGGAGCTTGCCTGGAGAGCAGGGAGCAACAGAGCAGAAAAAACTCTTTTGGTAAGTTTGCTCTGTCACTTACTCACCAATGACTAAGCACACTATAAACAAACAAAAGACAAAGAATTTATGTTAAAGGACAAAGATTCCAAACTTCTCTTCCTTAGAAAACAACCATCACAATTACATCTTTAGGAAAACTATTGCTTCCTGAAAAGATCAAGAATGTAATTTGACAAAAAACAAATTGCTGATCAATCTTCAGGCAAAGGAATGGAGGGACGCTCCTCTCCTAATGCGTTGTTTCCTCTCATTTGGGACAGAGGAATGGCTTCTTCTCATACTGTGACTGAGGGCAAAAATCTCATGAAATCAAATCACCTCAAAACCAAAACTTGTATTTGACTAAAATCAGTGCAAATCCCTCAATCTACACCTCTCCAAACGGTATCTTGCTCTGAACACCTGCAACACCCTCGCAAAATATGCATTGTATTGTGTGGTAAGGTAAAGACCGAGGGGGAAGAGGACATCAAAAGCTCAGATCAGAACAAGAAGCTGGACAAGCTATACTGGGAGTTGTTTTGTTAGTTTTTCACATGATTAATTGTTTTATACTAACCCAGAGATTTAACTAAACCCTGCCATGTTCAATTTCTAGAACAATTATCTTCAACTTATCTTTTTTTCCATTACTAAGCACCTGAAAAAGGGGGATCAAAATCATGACACTGTGAAGAATTACTTTTGACGAAGACACTATATTTGGTTCTTTCTGGCATAACCAGGACTTACTTATCTTTATTCCATGCGCTCAGCTGGTGAAGCTATTAAATAAGAAGACAAACAAGGATGAAAGAAATCACTGCTCTACCTGCAGATCCCCTAAAAACTTCTCTGTGATGGTTGAGGCTCTTCAAAATCAAATACCGGTTTAGTGACAGTAGATTTGTTTCCTCCATTTCTTTTCACAAATTCATCTAAAGCAGCTCATGGACAGCACCTTGCCTTTCACCACACAGGGCGCTCCCCTCCAGGATGATAGGAAAGCAGAAGACAATAAAAATCCATTTAAGTTTAGACAGGAATTAATAATGTAGATCATGGATTTTAAAATACCATAAAAGCTCAAATTTGTATTTCAAATCAACCACTAAACTTCTGGTTACATTTCAATTATTTTTCTCTGGCTTTGGTTCCCTCATTATCAAGTCTCAAGCAGATGAGATGTTTTTTAGATGCTTTTACATTTAAAAACCAATCTGTCTATCCAAATCAGCAATCTCCCTTTACACAAACACTACATGAGCAAGTATTTTAAAAACAATCTTAACACGGTATCTTACTAACTAGGATACAACCCTTTTTTTTTTTTTGGAGTGAAGAGTTGAAGAGAAACAGATTCAATCATTCACAGATAGATGCAGTGAGACGCAAGTTCTGGAACACTTCCCAATCCTCAATCGTTCTGCAAACGTGGAGGGCAGTTTCATGCAGCAGCTCTGCTGAATTTCTGCATTTACATTTAGATGACCTCTTAAATCATAAGTTACTGGCTTCCCATTGAAAGGTTCCATGTTTCAGAAATCAGTATTTAAATTACATGATGCTTGTTCAGAATGAATGAAACCTTTCATAGAGAGTGTTACAAAAAGACTTCTGCCTACATCCCACTTCTCTGGCCTCTGATCATGCTCTGAAGTTTAAATGTTGTATCTCAGTATATGACACAGTGTGGACAGAAGATGCTACACAAGTCTGGAAAAGCATGACTGCAGAGCTGGGAGGAAGTTTAGCACAGGAACCAGTTATTTCTGCAGAATTTCCATAAAGATGTCACATAGGACAACAGGACGAAAGCTGAATCATCTCAGTATACCTAGAGGTTTTCAGAATGCCACATCCATATGTGTTTTTTATCTGCATGTACAATGGTTTCACATATGGTTCAGATGAGAATCTGAACCAGGGCCTTATCCTTAGCACCCTCCTACACCCTCATAGGGTTCAGTAGGTAAGAGTTTTCCCACAGCACTTTCTGAGCAGATATCCTCCCCTTGGTAGCTCACAAACATCCACGGGAGCACAGGTGGATGTTCTGAACCCTGAGACTCTTGGTAGAAAAAACCAAGCCCAGACAATACTGCCAACTGCCAACTACATTTCCAGAACATTGTTTTCCAGTGAAGGCAGATACTTAATCTCTACAATTATTTTTTGCAACAAGAGCGCTTCTGAAGTCTAGGCTTAAATAAAATAAATGCTGATTTGGCATGAAGGTCCTCTGTTAGTTAACTTATAATTTGATATGGTCCAAATACCACTTTGCTTTTTGAGTAGGTCTTTAAATTGAATCCCCATACATAAAAGCAGGCACAGGAGGTTTCCAGGCAAGCAACTTCCTTTGTGCTGTTACACGTAACTAGTAGGTCCTCCTGTTCTGGAGATGAAATGCAAGAAAGAGTATCAATTACCTTGATTTGGCAATGCTGAAGCAAATTCCTGAAACATGCCTTATTTTCAGTATAAAAGACATGCAGAACACCTGGGAAACCCCAACAAGGAATACCCCAATCCCATACGAATAAGGTTGGTCATCACAGTAAAACATCATCAAGCACGTGTCCAAAGTGCTGTCAATTCTATAAGATCTAAGATTCAAAATTATTTTGCTTCTTTGCAAGCATCCTCAACATACATTCGAGTTTACATTTACGTACAAATATATATACATATCTCAAGTGTTTCTATCATTAGGTACTTTGAGGCCACAGATTCGCTTCCCTTCTTCACCCAAGTGCAGCAGGGCTTGATTAACAACCGTCTGGGCAAGATCCAGTTTTCCCTCTCATACTGGGCTTCTAAAATGAAGCATTTTACAAACTCTCTTTGTGAGAGAAGAATTCATTCCTTACTATTGACAAGTTACATTTTTAGCTGCTGTCCATTTTATGATGCCCGAGGAAACAATTCCATTAAGTTTTCCCTAAAAGCAGTTATATAAACGTTAGACTGGCTGGGCCTATTTATTTACAACAGGATAACTAAACAATGGCAATGGGCAAACCGACAATTAGCGTCCGCGAACAAAGAACTTCAGAGGTCTTAAGGTTCACGTGCCCTACATGAAATCTACTCCAGAACGAGGAAACTTGTAAAGGCGGCTGACACCAGTGTTACTCGACAGATAAAAATATTTTGCTTTGGTTACTTTGTGTAAAAGTTACTACAAAGCATCTTTCTTTCTTGACAAAAGGGGGCTCTGAGGGCCAGAAACGACATCTGGGACAGATCACTAAAGTTTCCCAAAAATCCCTCTGTAAATCCGTCCAAGTAGCACAGCCATGAAGTGAAGATCTGACTCTCAGCTAAATGCGAAACTTAGACATGCATTATTTTGCTTAAGCAGAAAACTGAGCAGAACAACAGAGAGGCTTCACTGTAGCTTGGACAAAAGCAATGAAATAACCAAATTCCTCGCCGCTCCAGCCAGTAACTGCCAATGCACGTGTGGAGATGAGATGACAGTGTTCACTTCAATCATGACACCACCAGTGCAATGACTGAAAATAAGGAAATTATCAGGAAAAAAAAAAAAAAAAAGAAACAAAAAAGTCATTAACTTCTCAACTACGTTATGGTACACCATCAGCCGTTGAGGTGGAACGGGAAGAACTAATCCACCACTTTGCCTGCTCTACCATTTCCACACCAGCGTCCAAAGACCTAAATAAAACAAAAACAATTCCTGGAACGCACAAATGGATGATGAGTACAAAATAACGTGACAACTGGCAGCCTTCTCTGAATCAGTTAGATTCCTTTACATCTGCCAGCTCTCGAGGGTCGTTTAAAGGAGCCTTGTAGCTTGGAGATGCAAGAAACTTAAAAGCTGAACCCAGCATCTTCAGTGCTCGTGTTGTCCTGGACCAGTCCTTTGGGCTGGGTGGATAAGGAAAAGGGGTAGATAGGCCATGCACGTGCTGGAATGCTCAGCAATAAAAGCTGAGGAAGGGGAAGGAGAAGGAGGGCTGTTATGAAAACCTCTGTCCTCTGGAACAGCTGCTTTGCGTATCGAGGCCGTGCTTCCCAAGATGTGGCCGAACATCGCTCGCTGATGGGAAGCAAGGAGTAACTGCTGTCTTTCGAGGAAGGGGGCGTGAGGGAGTGGTTGTGGTGGAGTTCAGCTGCCCAGCTGGGTGAAAACACCACAGTCCTTTTTGGTGCCCAACAAAGGGTTGAGAAGGGTTGCGATAACAACAGATTCGACCAGAGCGTTTTAGAGGGACCTTACAATTACCATATTTGTTTAACAGCTGCTGGTTGCAGTGTTGGCTGGTTTGCTCTTAGCATTGTTCTGTGTGATCCTGTTTTGCGTGATCTGTGCCATGTTCTCTCTTCTGCTATATATCAGACCTGAGAGCTCATTAAAGGCTGTGCTTGGTTTTTTTCAGCTCACTGTGCTGTAAAGCACTGGCCTTGAGCCTAATCTGGGATTTGGGCCCTGCATTGCTATCATCTCTGTACTTCGGGAACCATCTCTTGTAGAATATTAACAACTACGCTCTCTTTTTTCTCCTCTGGAAATCAGATGCTGGAGGTTGAAGAGACAAACATCGATAGCGTCAGTCACCCTACCGTCAAGATGAAACGATGGAAAGGTAGTCAGCTCCGCTGGTAAGGTAGGAAGGAGCTCCTCCGAAATTCTGGGAGGGAGAAGAGGAAGAGGCGGGTGGCTCAAGAGCAGAGCCATCACACAAACAGGAGGACAAAGAAACAGATCATAAATGAGTCAGAAACCATCCAATCCCTAAACCTGGGTGTGTTGTGAGATATACGGAAGGATTTCAGCCGTCTCCCAGGTGAGCACATCATCACCCAGCTGCTCCGATGCTGGGAAACCAGGCTGGTAGCCAGGAATTAGAGGCAAGGGCGCCAAGCAGCTGGGATCCCTCCAGGGAAAGGGGCATTGACACAGGGACTGGGAGAGAGGCACGAGTACTAGACGTGAGGCACTAGCAGTAGACAGTCCTGTCGGGTGTGAACCACAGGGAAGACATGAGGAAGCGGGACGGTGAGCCTAGGTGAACTGCAAGGAAATACAGCAGCCAAGAGGGGGTGTCCTAGAAAGGTTACTGCTCAAGTCAATGTTGGGCAGTCCCCCAGATGGAGTAGAAGGGCTGATACTCCTTCTGACCATAATGAAGGGACTTCTGCTTCACATTTGCAAGAGCGGGACCCTGCCTCCAGCCAGCTGGAGGAAAGGGTCAACCGGATTTACTAGACAGTGTGGATCTGATGGCGTGGGACATTGGACTTGTAGGAGCACAAGGCTCTGGTGGACACTGGCACACGGTGTACCCTAATGCCATCAAGCCACCAAGGGGCAGAACCCATCTGTACTCCTGGAGTGACGGGGATCCCAACAGCTAACTGTACTGGAGGCCAAGGGAAGCCTAACTGGGAATGAGTGGCAAAAGCACCCCACTGGGACTGTCCCAGAGGCTCCATGACTCCTCAGCACAGACTACCTCAGGAGAAGGTATTTCAAGCATCCAAAAGGGCACCAGCGGGCTTTTGGCACAGCTGCCTTCAGTACAGAGAAGATTACGCAGCGGTCTACCCTGCCTGGCCTCTCAGAAGACCCTTCTGTTGTGGGTTGCTGAGGGTTGAAGAACAGCAGGTGCCAACTGCCACCACAATGGTGCACCGGTACTCCAAATTCTTCTGAACGCTGGTTTTGTTATACAGCAAACCAAGCTCAAAGGACCTGCATGAGAGATCCAGTTCTTGGGAATAAGAACTGGAGGCAGGATGGACATCGCCATATCCCTAAGGATATTATCATTAAGGTAACAGCTATGTCCCCACTAACTAACAAGAAAGAAACACAAGCTTTCCCAGGCTGCGGGGTTCTGGAGAATGCATGTTCCAGGCTACAGTCAGCTTGGCAGTCCCCTCCATCGGGGGACTCAAAAGAGGAAATGTCTTGAGTGGGGTCCTGAGCAACAACAGGCCTTTGAACAGATTCAATAAGAATTAATTTGTGCGGTAGCCCTTGGGCCTGTCTGTGTAGGACCAGCTCTGCAAAATGGGTTTTACACAGCAGCTGGGGACCTCACCTGGAGCCTCTGGCAGAAAACCCCAGGAGAAACTTGAGGTCAGCCTCTGGGGTTCTGGGGCCGGGTATGAAGGATCAGAAGCCCACTACACCCTAAATGAAAAAGAGATACTAGCAGCACGAGTGGGGTGGGCTGCATCAGAAGTTGGTGGCACAGAAGCACAGCTCCTCGTGGCACCACAGCTACCTGTGCTACAGCGGATGTTCAAAGGGAGAATCCCCTCTACACACCATGGAACCAACACTGCATGGAAGAAGTGGGTAACGTTAATTACAAAAAAGGCTCAAATGGGGAACCCAACCACCCAGGAATCCTAGAAGAGATCACAGACTGGCTGGCAGGCAAAGATCTTGGAGTATCACCTGAGGAGGTAACCCATGCCCATGAGGCACCACCATATAATGAATTATCAGAAGAAGAAAAGCATTATGTTCTGTTCATCGATGGGTCCTGTCGTGTTGAAGGCAACCATCGAAAGCTGCTGCGAGGAGTCCCACTTGATGAGCCGTGGGAGCCACTGAAGGGGAAGGCAAGGCAAGTCTGTTTGCAGAGGTGAAAGCCATAAAACTGGCCCTAAACGTTGCTGAAAGAAGAGTGGCCAGTACTCTATCTTTACAGCACAGAGGTAAACCCACCTGGGCTGCTGCACCATGGCCAGACATCACCACCAGAGTGGAAAACATGGTTGTAAAAGTACCGCATGTAGGCACTCACACCCAAGAATCACACCACTGAAGAACATCAGAATCACAGGCTTCAAAAATTGAAGTGGCTCAGGTGGACTGGTCTGGGAACATAAGGGTGAGGTGGTTGTAGCTTGATGGGCCATGAAACATTGAGACATCTGGGGAGAAATGCCACATACAGGTGGGCTCACGATCAAGGGGTGGACCTGACCACTGAGACCATCACACGGGTCTCCCATGAGTGTGAAACCTGTGCTGTGATCAAGTGAGCCATGAGGGCAAAGCCTGGAGTAGGGGCCCAGGATTTTGATACGGTGAGCTCTGGCAAATCAACTCCATTGGATTGTTACCACAAACCACCAGGGCAAGCATCATGTACTCGCTGTGGTGAAAGCAACTACCAAGTGGCTGGAAACATACCTGATGAACCATGCCATTTCCCCACACACCATCTTGGGCCCAGAAAGGCAATTTCTGGCATTGTGGTACCCCAGAGAGAGCAGAATCAGACAATAGGAGTCACTTCCCAAATAACCTCATAACCTGGGCCAAGAGGGACAGCACTGACTGGGTGCATCACATCCCCTGTCACCTGCAAGTCTCTGGAAAGACTGAGAGATACAGTGGACTGAAAGACTATGCTAGGCGTATTGGGTGCTGGGGCACGGAAATACAGGGGTGCAAATTTAGCAGAAGCCACATGGCTAGTTAACACCAGAGGATCTGACAACCATCCTGTTTCTGCTGAAACAACCCCCTACACACTGCAGGAGGAGCTAAAGTCCCCGTAGTGCACATAGGGAAGTGTGGGTTGTTCCTGCCTTGGGAAACAGCAAACCCGCTCACGCCCAAGGGACCTGGGTACGTTTGGTGGGTCATGCAAAAGGACGGGGATATCGTGTGTATGCCACAAGGAGATTCAACCCTGGGAGAAACTAATCTGTAACCTGAGTTACTTGTTGTAGGCAGACACTGCAGAGCCAATGACAGGTCGACTTCACAAGGAGCTGGGTGAGCGCAGCAATGACTCCAGCCAAGCTGGTGCTGGCAGCCAGCAAGCCAATGGGCTGCTTCTCCTGTCCTGAGGCCTAAGTCACTGCTGGTTCTTATGGACGTTTTGGGAGATGCCCACAGAACAGGAAGACAGTATCTGTGTATGGGCTAAGGGACAGGGAACAGTCATGGTGAGTATGTACACACAGCTGTATGTTGGATGTAACAACGATCAGATGATGCAAGTGTAACGAACTATGTAGGACCTGACTGTGACTCCAATGATAGGGAATAAGGGGCAGAGGTTGCAGCTGGAAAAGATCCACGTTTCAGAAATCAGCATTTAAATTAGATGATGCTTGCTCCTGAACAGCTGCTACACATATTGGGGCCCTGCTTCCCAAGATGCGGCCAAACATCGCTTGCTGATGGGAAGCAGGGAGTAACTGTTTTCTCTCTCTTTGCTTCCCCATGGTCTTTGCTTGTTTTTTTTTTTTCCTCTCATTTTCCCTTCAATGAAATTATCCTTATCTCAAGCCAGAAGCCTTTTTCTTTTCATCATATCCCTCCCCCTGCTGGTTGTGTTGGAGTTCAGCTGTCCAGCAGGATGAAACCACCACAAGAAGCAATCATGTATTTCACTGAAAAAAAATTAATCTGAGGGCCCTGCTTCACAGCTAACCTTCATGCTAGCAGCCCAGGCTTGGAAGCAGCATATTCCCATTGCTCAGGGTCACTGTCACTGGACACTGAATGGAAAACTCTAGGAATCAGAACCATCTTGATCAAGCTGGCTCTATAAAGACTTTAGAAAACCCATACCTGTGTTTTACTACCCTCTGTAACACATGGGTGGGAGCGGAATGCATATATCTGATCTGGGGTCTAGGAATCACAAATTTATTAGAGTATTTCTAGATATATGGAAGACCCGAGTCAAGGATTTTCAGGTACTTCTGTGACAAATCCTCTTTCTGCCACCATGCTTTCAAGACATTCTACAGAAAACAGGCTCAGTACACAGAAGCAGTCAAGAATCAACCAGATGTGTTTTTTTTGTTTGTTTTTTACTTAAATATAACATTATTTATAATGTAACAGAATATATAGAGGAATTGTCATGCCACTGTATACATCCACAAGACAACTTATCTTGAATGTCTTGTACTGTTCTGGCCCTTCATTCTCAAAAAAGGAGACGGAACCCAAAGGGCATCAAAGTTCAGAAGAAGGATGATAACAAGAAGTAACATTCTGGATTAGCTTCTCTATGTAGAAAAATGGACTAGGACTCTCCAAGCTGAAAGAAAAAATGACCACGTTTGTAAGAAATCTATAAAGCTATTAGTAAAAGAGATGTTTGTTCACGATCCCTTCTTCTAGTATTACGAGAAATATCATCAAGAGAAATAGGTGGCAAACCAAAAAGGAAAAAGAACTGGTCCTTAACATCATATATAACTTGCTCCGTTACAGGATGGCATGCATGCAAGAAGTTCATACTGGCTCAAAAAGAAGCTGAGCTTTTCTTCCACGAATTCAACCATCCACAGCTATTAAATTCAAAGCCATCGCCACAATCTCTAGAAACCTCTGAGTCACAAACTGCTGGAGGCTGAGTGTGTCCAAAGAAAGCACCGCTCCGTGCTTTGCCATGCCTATACCCTCCCTTGTGCAGCCTCTGCTGACCCTCACCTGCCTGAGCAGAGGTGCCGAATCAGATGGGTATTGGATCTGACTTGTTACAGCTATTTGTATGCATCATTTCTATCATCACGCCAAGGTACTTCATATTTGATTTGGATTCGTTCACCAATGTGTTTATGAATAGAGGGGAAAAAACATTCACATTTTTTTCTACTCAAATATACAAAATATTTATTGAGACAACAGCTTTAAGCAGAAAGCATACTTCTTTTGGACACTATACATACAAGAACCAGAAGCCTGGTACAGAGAGCCTTGAAAAAAAGACTTCAGCTTTCTGCAATTAATTTTGTATCCACTCTGAGACTCTCCGTAGCGTTTAATCTCTCCCAAAACAAGTATACTCTTGATGCTATACGCTTTTGGTGCTACTTAGCTTTCAAGTATTTCTTTAAAATACTTTTCCTGTGAGACATTAAGAATGAATGATTTGAAATTCCAAAGTAACAATTACTGCTGCATGTTGCGAACTGCTTAGAACAAACAAATTTTCAAGGCATAGCTCAACATAATCCTTTACTAAGGGCTAAAGCATAACTGTAGCTCGGGAACCCTTCAAAAGAAGAGATAAGCAGTCATTTCTCTTGCTCCTGAAGGGATCACCAGAAGAGATTTTAAGGTGACTCCCACTCCGCTGGGTTTCTAGTGACAGCAGCCAGGAAGCCTGTCTTATCACTTGCCTGAAGACAGGCTCTGATACCTCAACAACAGCCTATTAAAAAAAGTTATCAAGTCCAAGATATCATTTTACCCTGCAACTGCACATCCTGGCTCCTGTGGCAGTTTAGCTGCACGTTTCACAGCAAGTTATGTAATCATACTCAACCAGGAATTCCTAATAACCGATGCTGAAAAACAATAAATTAAGTCTTCCTCCTCAAAAAGATCTATTTAACTTCTTTTTTTCTTCTTCCTTTTTCGGTAATTAAAACAGAACAGGTCACCTCTGACACGTCCGTTTTCTCCACTCCTCGCAGCTATAAACAGGATAATCAGTGTTTGATGAGTGCAGCTCTCCAGTCTAACAGAGGGAACTTGGGGGTTTCTGCCTGGCTCTACTGAGTAGCTGCAAGCAGTGGGCAGAGCAACATCAGCACCTTCAGTGGTCCGTACCTCTCAGTATCTAGCACAGAAAAATGAAAAACACCAGATAATCAATCCTCAGAATACTTCTGTTCTACCTTTACTCGGATTCTAAATCTTTGCCATTCACTGGGAAAGGTCCTATAAGGTTATGTAGTCATCAGATATATTGGAGTTGGCCAGAACAGTTTTTCTCTGTGAAGATGAAATGGCAACACAAACACACGACGCAGACTAGTGAAATTTCTCCAGTAACTTGCAATTGTCCCCAGGTAGCTGCTGCAAAGTCACTACAGACTCTGTCAAGTAGGAAGAGCAAGAAGCTGCCAAGTTTCTGGTACAACACTCCAAGAGGGCCGCAAGAAAACTGGACAGAAAGCTAAGTGGAAGGTACAGCTTTTGGATCACGTACATCTTACACAGCTGGAATCCCCATGCTAGCAAGTACAGAGGCTCGTGGACCTTCCAGGTTTGTTACGGACACAGCACTGCTGCTTTTTGGAGCTACTGCACCCATGCTAGGAAGCCACGCCAGGAGGCTATGCCAAAAGGGCAAACTGCTACTTCTAGGCCCAAACTGGCTTGTGCAGAACAAGCTCAAATGTGTCTGCAACACACACCGAGCTCTTCTTATTTGGGACCACCAGCATGAGAGCTGCAGATTTATGTACTCAGTCTATTTCCTTTAAAGCAAACTCCTCCGATGGAGAGGTACTGGAGGCGGAGGGAAGTGGGTGAAATGCAGTGCAGGGAGGGATTTGCCATGATTTGTACTACTTCCTCTCCTTCAAACTGGGAAAGTGAAAGCAACACAGCTGTTCCTCAGAGGCCTGGAAAAAGCCGTGGTGTCAACAGAAACCTAAATCACGTCAGAGCTGGGGAGATCACATTTATTCCCAACTGCAGACCTGCTTGCAGATAAAGTTTTGGACAACCTTCCTTTATGTTA
Organism: Anser anser; assembly: GCF_964211835.1. Taxonomy (NCBI): domain Eukaryota; kingdom Metazoa; phylum Chordata; class Aves; order Anseriformes; family Anatidae; genus Anser; species Anser anser. The sequence continues at coordinate 70,288,011 of NC_139724.1, forward strand.
ATGAAAAATGTCCGAACAAGAAAACCCAACAACAGAGCAGTGGAACATTTGTTAAACGATACGCTTCTCACCTCAGCAAGATAGCAATCTGGTATGTCCATCAAACAGAGATATAATTACCTTGCACAAAAGGCAGTATTTGAACCGTGGCAATTTTTGCTGAATAGAAGAGTAAGAGCTCGGACAAGAAGAAACAGAGAGAGAAAAGCAGCCCAGAACCCAAACCAGACAATCAGGTTCTACATTAACTTGTAACCTACGGTAAACAACTATCTAAGAACAAAATTAATCAGCTTTTACTCCAAGGATATTTTTCTAACTTCCTCTTTGCGGCCACAATCAACTACACAAAACCGCGGTACAATGCACTAACATTAAGCCTTGGGATGCCGGCAATGAAATAACACAGAGCAGGGGCTTGAAACAAGAACACTGATATCTGAGGTATTACAGCTGTGATCACAGAGAACACCTGCATACTGCTAGTCTACATGTGAACAAATTAGAAAAATCTCCTTCCGCATGCTCCCTAGCTTGGTTTTTCTTCCTTTAAACCCGCTCAATTGCAAACCCTCCCTGTAAGAGAAAGGAAAGCCCTGGACTTTTTACAATTAAAGAGTTTTATCACAAAACAACATCATGTGATCTTCAAATGTTTTTCCATTTGCCCTTTGTGCTTTAAAGTGCACCACGCAAGAAACAAACAAACAAACAAACCAGCAAAACCAGAGGCTTGACCCCTCTGCTCCAAGTGCTCCAAAAAGACCAAGGTTATAATATTGCAAAGCCTGAGATCAAGCAGGTGGCCGGGCTGTTTTGGCACCACTCTCCAGCCATCAAGTCCCAAGTGTTGTGGGAAACAGCATTCAGGCTTTTTTTTTCCCCTGACAATTCCTGGCCATAGAACAACTGAAAGAACCCAGACCAATCTTAAATGAAGCGCTCATCACAAAAAATTAAATGCCAGCCTCAATTGGCAACCAATGTGAAAGGTATCAGAATAAATTATAGAGATGGGCATACTAAATACTGCCTTCTCTTTAATAAATAAAGCCAAACATATATGCTAGAATTGTTAATGCTAATAAATATACCACCTTTTCTTCCAATTTGCCCTCGCTCATTAACAACGAACAGGACAAAGAATTATTCCAACTACTGACCGTACCCATACTTTTTACCTCTGAGGAACAATTTGGAAAAATCTGAACCAATTAGTGTTAACACATTCTCTTTAATAAATTAAAGAAAACAAACTCTTTCAAAAAATCCTGAAAATACTAATATTGATCACTCAAGGAATAATATATTGAAATCATAAATAATGTTCTCAATACTTAGAGTGTTTACATGTATTTGTAAACTCATTTATTAAGTGGTTTTAATGAAAATGAGGGTAAGCAATAATCATTAATACAGCAGCAGTGTGTGGTTCTTCTCTGCATGTGTAACCTTTAGAGAGTAAGAATCAACATTTATTAGCAAAACTGCAGATGACAAAGAAAACTAACATTCGTTTTGCATTTAAAGCATGTAAAAACTGGACCTGTTCACCAGCCAAAGCATTCATCAACATTAACCACCATTGTTATACAACACTATCATGTATATTATGTTTATCAGCAAGTAATCCACAAAAATATCCCTGCTATGTAGGTTTCTTTCTCTGAGACAAAACGAGTTTAAGCTACCTTCCTTTAAATGGAGTCTAGCAACAAGAACTAAACAAAGAGGGAAAAGCTCTAAGAGCACTCATATTCAATATGGTAACGTGGATTTAAAAAAAAAAAAAAGTGAAATTTCCACTTCTGCCTATGTATAAAATAAACAAAAGAGCAGATGACCTTGATCACAGAGGTTAATGAGATATAATAGAAGTATCTAGTCATTTTCAAGCAGTACACTTCACTAGGTTATAGCAAGCAAAGTCAGCTCTTTTCAGATCACAAGCAAGGGTAAGGACTACATCTGAACTGCCAAAACCAGGTAAAGGCTATGCCTAAATTTAGAAGCCTCCCAGTCTCCCTTGCTCAGGTGCATGTCCTGGCTAGGTCTTGGCTGCATGGCTGGATGAAGCGTCTCTTTCACTCATCCCATATGACTACATGCCCTGATCTGCACTGAAGACTTACTTTACTTGTGTGCAAACAGAATTAGGAGGTCCTCCTAGTTTAGACAAAAAGCACGGACCAGAACTACAACACATCTATCTTCAGTTGGGGCAGACTGAGAATATCATAAAAAAGTGACCTGTTCAGGTGAAGCACCTATTGAAATACTTGAAATAACAACTGGCATATGAACAAATGAAGTATCAGTATGATTAACAAACAAACCTAACAAAAGAAATAAAAATGTTTTAAAAAGTACCTTCTTTTCAGGGGAGCTTGAAGTCTTTGACACTAACGCTGCTTCAACAAGACCCTGCTCAAGTAAGGAGTCATATTTTATGCTTCTTTTTCTACTTCTCCTCTCCTTGTTTGCTGGCTTCTGTTCATTTTCCTCTGACTGTGACACATCTGCACCATTGTCTCCACAAATGGAAGATTCGAAAAGAGGCTTCCCGTTCATGTAGGTTTTAGTGATTTTCAGCTTAATTTCTGGAGAGCCATTCTTGATAGGAGTAGTGTTTGGTGGTGTTCCAACTCCTTTTATTTCTTGGGGTTCAAAACGCAGCTTGGCATCTTGGGCCCCAGACTCGCCGTTAAACACACGAGAAGTTAGATCTTTCAACTTATCGGCTGGGATGAATGGAAGAGCATCGTGGCCATTATATTTTTGCATGACACCTTCTTGTAGAGTGGCAGAAAGTTGTGCTTTGCCCAAGTAGACAGAACACTCACGATTAACTTCACAATTCTGAGTTTTCCCATTGGTATTTCCAAGGATCTCTGGTACCTGCTTCATTTTTATGTAGTTAATTTTTCGAGTTAACAGTTGAGAGCTTCTTTTGATGCTAAAGTCCATTCAGCCAGATGTTTCCAGTCTTACACTGCTGTAAGAAGACAAAAAGACAAAATATTTGTAATAATACAAAAATGAGAGAAGCTACCAAGTATTTAGATAGAGATGTCCCCAATGGCATATCATTCAGGATTAACTTTATTCAAAGTTTTACCAAAAAAAAGTGTTGCTTACAAACTTCATAACCAAAATACTTTAGTATCTGTTAATGTGTTATGAAAGATCCCAAGAAAAATAGATTGATAAATCATCAAATTATTAAAATAAAACTATAGAGAAAAATTAAAGCTTTCATGTTAATAACCTATTAACATTCTATAGCATGGGTCCTATCCACACGAATTACTCAGAGGTATTGCACTGTTTAAAACAAGAGTTAGACACAAGTTAATATCATTAATAACAAGGTAAAACATATGAGTTTCATTCTAAGAGGTTATGCCAGAGTCAAACCCCACAGGCTGCTTTACTGTACAACTACACCATGGACAGCAGCATCACAAGCTTCTCCACCACATTCTATGAACAGGCCCCCAGTTTTCCACCTAAGCACACCTCCCGAGGAATCCATACAGCTCAGTCTTCTACATATCTCAAAAGCTATGAAAACAAATAAAAGGTGAACATTTTGTATCATGAACACCAGTCCACCGGGAACCAGATCATCCTACAAGCCAGGGGACGTACTGTGCCAAATATAAATTGTCAAAGCAACTGCTGGAGTTTCAGGTTTCTAATCAGTAACACCATCTAACAGCCATTTTTCATTTAGAGATTTGAAAAAATCCAACAAGCCAAATATGCCCGAGACGTGTTTTCTGAGGGTTCTAAACTCTAGCCCTGGCCATTTCAACTTTATACCATCTCAGCAAACAAACGTATCTGGCAGAAAGACTCCTTTGTGCTGGCTTTATCTCCTCAATCTGGCAACACAATCATTTTCTTTTTTAAAAATCATATACATAGACTCTTCATATTAGCAGGTCCACTATACACAACAGAGAAATATATTGTCATAAATGTTACAAAATCCCAGCATAATAATCAATTATCATATCCAGGCTTCAGGTAACCCATTTCACATGTGATTAAGTCCAAGAACTCCCATGCCAAGACGAAGATTCCTCAAGCCCAGTCTCATTTGCTTCCAACAAGCAGTTAAAAACATGGTGAATAACTGCTGAATTGTCAGTTACTACGGAAGAAATCTCTTCCAAACCTTACCAGCTTGTTCATTACCATACACAGTTACAATTCCTATGACTGTCTTATTTCTGAGAACTCACGTATTTGCTGTCTCTATGTCTGGAGTAGCAGTGTACAAATGCTTACAAGGGAGCGTTACCCTAGCCTGGTAAAGCTTTTTGTGAGGGCATTAAGCCTTAACTTGAAGCAATTGGCCAAAATGAAAACTTTTCAAGCAAAAAGGCACAATAACAACAACAAAAAAACTAGAAAAAAAAAATCAAACTCCATGACTCCTTAGCAAATGTTCCCATCTTCCCTAACATACTGCCTTAAGGTATGTACAAGATAAAAGGGTGCATCTCCATGCAAGCTCTACTGACTCACTTGAGAGATGAAAATATGGGGACAAAGGAAGTTGCATTCTCCAGGGACAAAGAGCAGCCTGAAAAGCTGGCATTAACAAAGTAGGAAGAGCCTACCAAGGGAGTCTGCGACAGAAAAGGTTCCAGTCTCAGCCAGATGAAGTCTGAATTATCAATAAAATCTCTGATAATACGAGCGGAAACTGGTCAACTGCATTAACCCTTTCAAAGAAGAGTCAGAGGTAAATGGAAACTCAAAGCCCCACCAGAGCGGAACAAAGAACTCAGTAAACCAAAAGAGAACGCACATAATTCCACAAGATCTTCTCATAAAACATGGACAATTTTTAAAAAGACTTCAGCCCAATTAGTAATACGACAATGTTTTAAACTGTGATTCAGCAGATTTAACTGAAATCACATTTATTTTAAGTAACCACTGATGACAAATTCTATAAATCTCAACAGAAAGACAAACCCATTACAGAGCATGTGAGGCTTATGGCTACTGAGACAACATTAAAATATTTTAAAATTAAAATAAAATAAAAACAAAACTAAAACACCAAATTGTTGCAAAATCCCAGATTCTTAACAGAGTAAAGCAGAAAGCAAAGCAGAGATTCGATCTAGGCATCTAAATTCCCTCTATCTAAAAAGAAAAAAGAAAAAAAAAAAGCCTACAAATGAGCAGCTGCAAACTCGGTGCTCGCTTTTCTGTGGCTGTGGACGCCCTCCAGTGGCTACCTGAACTGGCCAGAGCACCGAACACCACAGCTCCCCGCTTCCACAGCTTCTCACACCAGGACCAGCACCGAAAATGTGTTGTGCGACTACCTCCAATTGATGAACTATATGGTCAAAGTAAAAAAAAATAAAAAATAAATTAAAAAAAAAATAACCTGGCTCCATTAGCTGCTTATCAGGGTCTGGATTTCTGGATCAGGACATCTGCATTTTGTAACCGTTCTGTTTGTTTTCCACCTGTAATTCTACTACTATTTTTTTCTCCTGATTAATAACAACTCTTATTCTCATTGCTTATTTCTTTAAGCTAGAAAGACATCAAGGTTGAGGCAGACCAGGACAACTCAAAAAGCAATAACTAATCAGTTTAGACTGTTAGCAGCATACTCAATATCAAAACACTGGATGTACTGCACAAGTGATAGTCACAGAATAGCTTAGGTTGGATCATCTTCCTCCGATCATCTGTTGAACCCCCTGCTTAAATCAGGGCTGACTCAGATCCAGCTCTCAAGGCCCCTTCTGGACAATGACCAGTAAATAACTGAGTGAAAAGATGTGGCTTAAAGTAATCAAGTTACTCTCTCTAGCTAGTAAACCCAAGAATAGTAAATTCATATTAATAAGAAGACCAACAAGACCATGGGCAAAAGACCCTGCATTTTTAGGGGTTACCTTGATTTGACTAATATGCCTGTGTGTGAAGTTTGGTTTATGACTCTGAGTAAAACGAGTTACTAGGAAAAGCTGAGAGCACTGAAAAAGGCTCCTCCAATTGCTGGAGAGAACAATTCCAGATGCACCATTTGTAAAGGGAAGGCAATGCAGCCAGGTCAATAGTAAATGGGGAGATGGAGACAAAGATGGTAATTTGAATCAGAAAGAATATCAGAACTGGTAGCATACAGGTTTTAGAATATGGGAAATAGACCATGTTTATGCAAAGAATTAATCAAGACAAATGAAAAGAGACATAGTGTAAGGGGTAGAATAACGGGAAAAGATGAAGCAAATACAGTCAAGTAGCCCCATTAGGGAGATGATACACAGATGTCAGTCACCATTTCTAGGACAACCCAATGGAGGAGATGGAAATTGTCAATTCCCTTGTCACATCTCTGTCCTTCTCTTAAAAAATAAGCTGTAGTGGGATTCTGTTAAAATGAAGAAGTTAGAAAATCTACATTCACAGGAATAACAAAAGGCTTCAGGAAAGAAAGGCAAAATTGAAGCTAGTTAAATTTTGCACAGTTTTTGCTGTCTTAAATTGACGGTAGTAAAATATCATAAGCAAGCAGGAGGACTGGACATTTTGTGAAAAAAGGACAATAGAGCAGAAAAGAAGAAAAGGGGTGATGAATGAAAATGATCAGCAGATACAGGCAGTACCGTGAGCTCAGAACTAATGTAAGGAGAGCTAGAATACAGGACATTAAAGGATCAAGCGAGACAGATCACAGAAAAGATCTGGTTGATCAGAATTCTACGAGTAAGGTCCAAAAGCAGCTCAGCATACGATTAGATTTTATAGTTAATTTAACTTCACTCTTGCTGGACAGCCATATCGCACAGAAGCAAAAGCAATCCCTTATCTTTTTCTAGATGACACCGTATCTATAGAAAAGGAAGCATGGGGGAGGGGAGGGAAAGGCAGGGGACAAAAGCACCACACACTAATAGCAGCTAATGAGCTTAAGCTAGTATCGTCCCATATTGTCTGGCGACCCAACAAGTACAATTTTCACTAACAAAGAGGAAAAAACACGACAGACCAGAAGTCTGCTGAATAAACATGATATTTTGGCCTGAAAACAAATAGCTTTCAGTAAGCAAAAGGAGATTTGACTTATCAGAGAAAGGTCTCTAGATATTTTAATGGGACAAGGATACGTCCTGGCAGTGGCTTTGTACGTATTTTCATACTCAAAAACAGATTTTACACAAGGCAAATTATTTTGCAGACATTTAAAATAGTTTTATTAATTACTTGAAGGTCCGTCATCTGACAGGAGTCATGTGCCAAATGCAGTCAGTCTGCATGTCACATTCCTCCTTCACTGTCCAGGCCACTATCATTTGTGTGATATTTATTATTCACTTCTTCCACATCTGCTTCAATTTCAGAGATGCTTTTCTTGTGTGTCAGAAATAATGGAGGAGTCCATTCCTTCCAATTCTGCCAAAGGGAGCGAACAGAGTAAACAATCATCAACACGCGCCACTATGAAATACCACTTCTGTTTTGTCTAAGACTTTTCTTAAAGCCATTTCTCAGGTGAATTACTTGGGGGGGGGGGGGGGGGACACAACATATCTAAAAACAAATTCACAGTAAAAGAACATCCACAAAAGCTATTTCTATTACCTACAAATCAGGCTTTCGGCTGGTACTGAAAAAGCTAATAGATGGCTATTGCTTTTTTTTTTTTCCTGTAAAGGTAACTTTGTGGTAAGCCCTCTCCATTCTCTCACCAACGTTAAGGCCACAGGCTATTCCTATTTTCAGACCAGTAGTAGACAAAATACTTAGAGCTCATCAAAGTTACAATACATTCTGCTAATACATTTGAAAATCTGGAGTATGCTTATTCCTACTACCTTGTATTGAAAAAACAGAATATCAAATAGGACTAAAGACATATGACATGCTCTCTGTCACGCAGTGACTATTCTACACTATATTAAAATAATGAAAAATTATTAGAGGATTACTAAACAGTATTTACTTTCAGAAAAAATGCCTAACTGAAAATCGCATTGTGGGTCTGCCAACAGCTGTTATAAGACAGCTCTACCCAGCAAATTCTGCTTTTCTCCCAAAGTAAAACATTACTGTAGCAGCTAATAGATAACTGAAAATCATTATATCAAATGTTTCTAACAATTTACCACTAGTTTTTTCTGTCTAGAAGACCTAGAAAAGAAAAATAAAATAATTAAAAAAAAAAAAGGCTCTTCTGGACTAAAGTTAAGTTTAAAAGCGCCTGAAGTAAAGACTTGATTAGTCTCACTGCAGACAGACAATGATTCCAGTTAACCTGTCAGCTGACAAGGCTGACCTACAAGGTATTTTTGAATGAGTACAAGAAAAGTTCTTTATCCTTACAGCACATGATGTTTATATAGACACTTAGCGTGCATTTGCAGAAAAAGATGAAGCATATTTTGAAATTGTGTGAAAAGGTTACAATAACCAGCATAATTACAGTTGCGCTTGTTTGCCACCAAATGTTTTAAAATTATAATTCTTTTCTAATTTTGCTTTATTCTTAATGGATAACATGTCAGAACTTATTTGTAATAGTCTGTTTTCATCAACCGAAACAAGCATTTATTGCCTTCAGGAGAAGGCAATAGGCAATATGAGCTTGTACAGAATGCAAGCTTGTACAGTTAAGAATTGTACAACGGAAAGTGAAGAATTTCTTCATTCTAAATGTTACTTGCTATTGCAAAAAACAAGTTTACAAAACCGATGAACTTTTTGTTCCTCTCCAGAAAAACCTTGTAACCAACCTCTGCTGCTCAGGATAAGGCTAGAAGATTCTACAACAGGACCTCTCTCCGTTAATTTGTCATCTTCAAAATCAAGATTCTTTTGCCACTGCAGAAGAAATTGAATTTTGTCAGTTTCACTCCTGCTACTGAAGGTGGGTGGTTAAGTAAGGTAGACAGATTTGAGCAAATTCCTGTAGAATGATGTATTTTTGACTGAAGAGAGATTACAGATCTCTTCCTCATTTCTAAGGCCACAAATCAAATAGAAAAGAGTTGCTTCTTTTCTGCTGATAAGCAGAGAGGAACATTAGTGCCTAAAATTGTAGAAATTACTGGATTTACCACCAGAATTTAATAAAGTAGGTAGCCCTCACAGTTGCTTAGCAAATGGATCAAAAAAAAACTATTTTCAAATGCATACTTGAGACTTTTCTGTCTCCTTGGGGGTTTCCAAATGGTTCAGCTTAAGGGAAGGCTGCTCCCTGGCAAAACAATTGACAATACAGTACAGCCTAGGTGCTTACCAATGAAATGATCTCTCTCTCTCTCTCTCTCTCTGAGGACGAACCGAATGCAATCTCAAATAACTCAGCACTTAGTTGCAGAGCTCCTTCCTCGTTTATGCTGTATTTTTTTTGTTTGTTTGTTTTTTCACCTGCTCCAAGCCTACCTTCATTTCCCACGCCTTCTTTAATCCTACAGCTTTTTCTTTTCAGCAGCCTGCCTCTGCTCCTTGCACCATATCTTCAGGACCTGGATCCTCTGGTTCTACACGATACTCACTGCTGCAGGTTAACGCACTATAATCTGTTTCCTCTTCACTGTGGCCAATGATCCTGCCCTTCCTCTCATATGCAGTGATGACAGCATAGGAATTGCCTGAAGCTTTGCTGTATCATGAACATTTCTGATCATGCATATTCTGACGATCAAATCTGGGATGACATCATAAAATAAGTTATCAATATAAGTAACGAATCAAATTGCAGTATTAACAAAATGCTATCTGCTACACCTCTACGGAAACAAACAACATTGCCCAGATCAGATAGCAGCTAATTTTAATAAAGAAGAATTTTGCCTAGACCTCTTAGAACACTCTGTATCTATCCCCGCATTACCCAGGTAGGTGGATTTAGATGCCAGAAGCATACTCTGTGCATTGCAATCGTAAAAAGCTGCCTTGTGACACTGGTGATATATGAGGCCTTGTCACTAGTATGAAAGCCTAGCTATATGAATACACGGTATAGCATCAAAACCTTCAGCACAGAGCCATATTTGCCCATGTCTCCTGGTTGTACAAGCAGCAATACACCAAACTGATAACGCACCTCTAATGTGGACAGGAAACACTTGTAAAAATATATATCTTTATACGTACCTGGGAGGTAATGTTCAGAGAGAGGTAATAATAACTCAAATGCACTATGGCCTTTTACTGGTAGACTTGCACCTATCACCAAAACCTTCTTATATGAATATCTGATCAACATAATTACATCCATAATGCAATCCTGGCCACACTGTACTAATTCTGGTGCATTTTACACATCAACTGTAACCATATATGTCCGATTATGTTCATTATCCTATCAGTGCATTATTTCAAAGCAAAGCTAGCATACACAAATGGCAGATGTATAGCAGGAGCACTCAAACAAGGCCCAAGCTCACAAGAGTCTCTAGCATTAGACACTCACCCAACAAATCCAAATTCCTGCTAATAAGTGGCCTTTCTGGTTAGGACACTGTTTAAAGTACGAAGTATCTCCCTGTGCCAGGGCTTTCACAGGCTTTTCCCAAAATGCATTACCACATTTCTCTTGGCTCTTAATTCCCTTCCTACTTTTTTCACTCAGTCTACATGAAGAACGTCTTCAGAGCAGAGATTAGTATGACTGTTACAGGTAAAGAGACTACAAGGAAGTTTTATGTTTCTGCAGCTGTCTCGTGGTTTACCCATTTCACCTGGGGACAGAAAGATAAAACACTTTCCCGTCCAACAAGCCAATTCTTGACCTTCTTGCCCACTTTCCCAACCCTGCTTTGAGGGCCCTACAATGGGCATTTTTTGCCACTTTTGCTGTCCTTTCACCTTGCATAGTATTAGCTCTGCGGATTAGTTCACTGCCTTATCAAACACGGCTCTTTAGAGAAATTCTGAGGTAACTGCTTCTTATCGGAAAATCTAGAGTTTTGACTTTCGAAATAAGCCTTGTTAAGCAATTGTAGTTGCTATGATTACTTGCAGAAGTTCTGAGGGCTCAACTATCACTACCACTTTGGAGCCAAGCATTCCACTGCTGAATAGATCCTGTACATGCCCTTTCTGCATTACATTTAAAGCCTATTACTTCTTATTCCATTAATTACATACCTTGTTTCTGTACTGCTGCTGAATTTCAGTCATGTTCCAGATTGGCTCACAACATTTGTTTCCAGTTTATTCAGGAGTGCTACTACACAGCAGCTTCTGATAGCCTGCGTTTTGCATCCACAGAAAAATCACAACTTTAATTTCATTCTGAGGTATCTGATTGAACGTTCCTGGCAACTGATCCAGCTAGCAAAAGGATCCATATTCATCTCTTCCATCCTACACTGCTCTCCAAGGTTCATACTTTGGCTTAAATCCCTCTGGCTTTATTATCAGACTAGAATCTGGGCATTCTTCACTACAGAGATAACTTCCCAGTTTAGATGTTTGAGTGCCAGTGCAGCCAGGTTCTGTGCTCCGATGGCATCCCACCAAGGCTGGCAAGTTCCACAATTGATTTATCTGACACACGATCTCATGAACCTCAGCTCCACAGGCTAACCCACGCCACAGCGGGCACATTTACACTTCAATATATTACAATGAATAAATAAATGAAATGGGTCCCGAACACCATGACAGGAGGCTGTTTTACTGCAGCTTCTTCCTAGGGCCTCTTTTATTCTTTTATCAGTAGTTTTTCAAAATGTTTCAAACGGAGTTCAGATCACATTTCTAATAAAATCTTACCTAACCTCAGCCTTCTTTCTTGAAAATATTTTTGTCACAAAATATTCACCTTCTGCTCCTCGGTGTATCTATTATTTAGCAGGGCAGAACACAGAGAAGAGGACAACATTCACGCTCTACTTTGTCTTTGATCGTAGCTAAGAAAACACGGAATTCTAAGGTTAGTCCTCAAGGCCAAATACGCTTAAAGATGATTATTAGTTTAAAACACAAATTTTGTAAATTGTTCTGTGTGTTTTAGCACAGATATGAGACGTCAGTACTTCAGTAGGAGGTACAGACCAGAACTGGTTTCAGAAGGACAGTTAAATGCCCATCCCCGTCAGCCAACAGAACAAGACCACCCTGTGCTTCTCCAAAGAGTCACACAGAAACCTGACAGTGTCTTTCACAGACAGCACAAGGAAAATGTTAAAGCTTCTATGAAAGTCTATGCCAATTTAAGGGCTCCTTATAAAGAACGTGAATAGGCTCTAAAAAATCCTTAAGTACCATTCAGCTTGCAGAAGGGTTGGGTTTCCTCCCCCCCCTTTGTTAGTTTTACATATAATTCTGCTGCAGAAGGCTACAGCTAGGAGGAAAGTAGCACATCACACTATAGTTTTACTGTCCTTTGCCACATATGTATCCTTCCTCCAAATATGGATGAATATAAAATAGCTCCAATTCGTACTGGGGAGCTGAATACCAAAGTTCAAAACAAGATCAAATTGCTATCTCATACTAAGTTAAAAATAGGACAAGTTAAAAGGATGGGGACAAAACTAGAAACTGAGCCATCACCTGTTGAGTAACCCTTTTTAATTTAACACATGCTTTAAGTCACTTAAATATTTCATTAGTTCCAAATTATGTCAAATGCCAGAACCTGCAACGACGGTGCCCCAGGACAAAGTAATTTTGTCCAAGATAAGAATACTCTGAAGTACGCAGCGCTTCATTTTTCCATACCCAGTCAATTCAATTTCATTGCTATGAAACCCTCAAATGAAGGTTTTCAAACATCTCTTTTCCACGCGTGGCTCATCACTCCGCTGCACTATCGGAACAATTTCCATTGAATGGCAGCAAAAAGTATAGCAGAAGCCTTACTTATGGTCCAACCACGATTAACAAGTATTTCTCTGCTGCACACAAAATGCATTTTAAGAACATCAGTTGGCGTGATGGTCTATTTCATGCTTCAGACAGAAGCAGCCTTTCAAATGCACCAGAGACTCAATAGATTAGCTAGTGCTAAAGTTTAGAGTTGCTTGGGAGCAAAGTAATGCATGATGGACTATGCATTAACCTATCATCACCAGACACAAGGTATTAGTATATATGATCTGTTCCCAGGAATCCTGGGTATTTTCGTAGTTTGCTGTTCACCAGAAGGGCAGCAGAACAGAGCATGTATGACCTAAGTTTCCCTTGTAACACTTTCTAAATACTTTCCTTCCTGCTGATGCTAGAAAACACGAAGTAACTACACTGGACACCACCAATTTGATAAAAAGATTAAAAATAGCACTTGACACATCACTTTTGTAATTTCTGTCAGTGTAAACCGAAAGAAAAAAACCTTAAATACATTTATATAGCTGTCTTATTACCTCCAACAACTGCAGGTCATAGGGAAGCTAATTTGAAGTTGCAGTGAAGGGTGAATTTGGGTAGTTTCTCTCTTTTCCTTCAAAAAGCGTTCTCGGAACCAAAGCTTTTCAAGTAACCATTAACTTCATAAAATAGCTAACTGACCCATTCGGCTGGCTACCCCAATTTAAAGCTGCAGGGTGACTGCTGGCACATCAACGAGGCTCTCCTCATCACCCCCTTTCTCCCAAATCCTCCACAGCTGTGCACTAAAGGAAATTCAGACTCCTGTGCCAAGCCCTGATGGGAGTTTTTCTCTCTCCCCACTTTCCCACATGCCCACTTATCCTGGTTGGCGCATTCCATCTCCACCTCCTCATTTACACCACCAAGAGGCCGGTACATCCTCAGGGAAGGCGTTTTTCAAAGCTACATCCTAACTGGGAAGCGATGCTTCCTGGAAAGGCGGACTTACTTATCCACTTAGATCCGCTTCAGTGTCACCAGTCTTCTTCACCCAAAGCCTACATACAAGAACGATACCAGACCGTATTTACTCAACCCTAAGGCCGTTTCATTTGTCTTTGCCAAAAACCTCAGAAAGACCTCAAACAATACAGCCACAAAGACAGTATTAAAATACAGTCATCATCTACGGCGTTATTATTAGTTGCATCGAGTGCTTCTTTACTGATGTTTGTTTACTGACTGTTAGGGGATCTGCTCTTTCCAGCGGCATCGCTCAGTGGGTGCCTCCCATTGTGCAGCCCGGTGCTCTCGAGGAGAGGCGAATTTCTTTTTCCCCTGAAAAGGCTAGGTGCTTCACCTCATTCCACGGGAAAAAATACGTGCAATTTTCATGCATTCAACCATCTTCTCTGCTTAAGGCCTACGAGATCTCTTTGTAGTTACGTAAGGGGGAGTGACCAGAGGTGACCGAAATGCCGCACGAACCCTGCTTGTATCTTCTCACCATAAACTACGTCCTTGATCCAGCAATCTGCCCCGAGCAGGTGAACCTTTACGTATGCATGCAGTTCCAGGGTAGTCGATAGGCTTTGATCGACCACCAGGAAAGACACGCATTTATCAGCCCGGAGAAATCAGGCCTCGCTTTGGAAGCGCACTGACACCGGTGGAACAAAAAGCAGGCTCAGTGCAAAAGTGAGAGGTGAATGGGCCACAAACAATAGGACACTGAAAAACAATCCCTTCTTTCCATTCCTAGGCTGCTCTGCTAGCGCAATGTTTTGGACGCGAACTCAGATACATAGACACAAAAACACACACACGAACATCCACACACATCAATTTCACTGCCTAAATACTAGAAAGCAACCCCCCCCCCCCCCGTTTCTGCTTCCAGTCTAAAACAAAAGTTTTTTTGGGGTGTAATAACCAGTCTTTTGCATGCAGCTGTAATTTACATGCAATATTCTCATCTGCAGAGCAACCACAGGCATCAGAAAAAGCATACAGCCCCACAGATACTAGAACAAATATTTTTTCATTCTTACTACTGATTTGCTGGACTCGTACTGAACTAAAAGGAAATATATTTTACATTTAATTTCAAATGCATTAACCACTTTAATTCTGCACCCTTAAGACGTCACGGCCTAGTTTTCTTCTGATATTTTCAAATAATATTTGATAAATTAGTAGGTTTTACTGTACTTTCCATGTCTGAATTTTTCTGAGCGTGTATGAAGGTGGAATTCCTATAATCTTCACGACAACTAGCCATGTAGCCCCCAGGAATATCCAAAGCTTTTACATTTAAATACTGTGGAAAAATATCGTATTTTCTGATGGCTACCAACTAGATGAAAATCCTGGCACGTTTTAGTAAATGGGACGTAGATGCTTACTGAAACAACCAAAAAAATTGCATATACTGTAAGTACTGAGCCCCAAGTAGTCCTGCAAAACAGTGGTTTTATTCAATGATTACATCCAACAGTCAAATAATACCACACTGTGAAACTGAGGAGTTTATTAAGGTTGATATGCTGCATTTCCTGAGAAAAAAAATCCCACAGCAAAACAAGCAAATAATAGCTTCAACAATAAATTCACAGAGATTCTACTTACATACAAAAATGTTGGTGAAGAACCAATTTATTCTTTCAGCCCTGGCCACACATTCCATGTTTAAGGAATTTTAGTAAGCATCTGTCCACATAAACCACCAGCAAGGACTCTTTGCAAAATCCATTACAAACTTCACTGCCACCCTACAGTGTTTACAGTTACCTTCCTTAGATGTCTGAAAATGTTTAAAAGCCAAGCATATCTTCCTTTTTTTTTTTTTTTTTTTTTTTTAAACACAGACCTCGTTTAGCTTACTCAGCACAGGCAGCATTAGCTCCTAAATTTAAGGATCATTATAAACCAATTTTAATGCAAATGCCAATAAGGAAACTGTTCACACACACAAAATACATGGGCAATGACTGATACCAGCCTCCTGCCTGTTTAATGGCTGTTAGCTAGAGGCCCATTTTCTCTGAAATCTGCTTAAATACAGTGTTTACTGTCTCTGCACTTCTACTAGTATTTACTCCTCCTTTCAGCCGACATATTTAAAAAAAAAACAAAAACAAAAAAGCAAGTATAAATACGTTCAAGAAGTGTGGCAAATTCCCTCCTCCACCCCCAGAGCGGTAAAGCCACAGCGGATGAGCTGTAACTATGGCCTTGGGAATACAAGTTCCCCAGGCTCTTTTACCACACAAATATCAATTCAAGTTGCAAGAGCCCTGTCCTCTCCTCCTTAACGCAGATCGAGCCAGGCAGCCCCACAGCCTTCGCAGGAAGGTTTTCTTCCCGTTTTCCTAGCGAGCCTCTCCTCCGGTACCGGTCCAGGATGGAGCGCAGGAGGGTGTAAGTGGAAGGATCATCACACCAGTGTTTAGTGGAGGAATAAATCAAACATGGCTTCCCCCTCCATACATTTCCAGAGTTACATTCACTCCTGCTGCCGTGCGATCCCACTCCCACCCGCAGCGAAGGGGCAGGAGCAGCCCCCACCTCCCCAAAACCCCAATGCCACGGGGTGGGGGGGTGACCCTGGCTGCTCCCCACCCTTAGGAGGGGAAGATTTAAATCCCAGGGGAGTGTTTTTAGGGGTGTTTTTTTTTTTCCTCCCCTTCATCGGCTTCCCCCCCCCCCTTGCTTCTGCGTTTCTCTTTCTGCTTTGCACTGATTAACCCCCCCCCCCTTCCAGCTCCTGGGGGGGTGCAGCGCTCCCTCACCCCTTTATGCTGCCCCTGGCCTCCCGCAGAGCCCAGGAGGAGGAGGAGGAAGGCGAGGAGAGAGGGGGGCGAAAAGGATGAAGCTGCAACAGCCGGGACTCCGGCTCGGCATCGCCCCCCCCGAGGCACGGATCCTGCGGCAGGCTGGGGGGGGGACGGGGTTTGGGGGGGATGAAAGGGGGGGGTTAGAGGGGAAGAAAGGAGTTTGGGGGGGGGTTGGGAGGGATTGGGGGGGTTGGGGGGATTTGGGGAGGTTGAGGGGAAGGGGACGGCGGCTCCCCAGCGAGGGGCAGGTAGCGGTGGTGGCTGAGGGGGGAGCGCAGGCTTGGGGGGGGGGGGGGGGGGCACGCAACACAAACAAATAAAAAAAAAATAAAAATAACATAAAAACCCCTCCTCTCAGGAAAATAAAAAGGGGAAACGGGAGGTGCCCGGCTAGGGGCGGGTAACTCGAGGGGGTGCCCCCCCCCCCCCTCCGAGGAGGGACCCCGGCCCCACACCACCACCACACCACCGCCTCCCTCAGGGGGTGCCGGGCAGCGCCCTCAGCCCCAGCCCGGGGGCTCCCCGCCGCGGCCGGGCGAGGCGAGGCGGCGGCATCCCGGAGAGCGACGGAGCCGCCGCCGCCACCACAGCCACCGCCGCCACCGCTCCCGCCTCCCGCCCGGGGCCTTGCGGGAACGTGCCCCGGTGCCTCCCTCCAGGGAGGGGAAGAAGGGCAAAGGAAAGCAGCCCGGCGGCTCACTGACCTGTGCCCTAGCGCATCGTTCTCCCCCCGGGGAGCCGGGCGCGAGGCGGCGGGAGCTGGGCGCCGGGGAGCTGTGAGGAGGCGGCGGCGGCGGCGGCGGGAGCCGAAGGGACGCGGACACGGCAACGGCGGCGGCGGCTCCTGCGCGGCGGCCCCGCCCCCTCCTCCGGCCAGAACCAGCGCGAAAAATCCCGGCCGCTGATTGGGCGCCGCCGCTGCGCTGCCCCCGGAGCGGCTGTTTCAAATCCCCCCGCACGGAGCCGCCCGCACGCGCGGCCGGGAGCAGCGCCAGCAGCGCCAGCAGCGGCAGCAGCGCCAGCAGCGGCAGCAGTAGCGGCAGCGGCAGCAGCGCGCGGGGCCGCGGCGGCGGGAGCGGCGCGAGGGCCGCCCGCCCGCTCTGACAGGGCCGGCGGTGGCGGACCGAGGGGAGGGCGGGCGGCGAGCCAGGGGAGGGGAGGCTGAAGGCGGGAGCTGTGTGGGGCCCTCGAGGGTGTGTGTGTGTGGGGGGGGGTCCCCAGGTGGGCGACGAGGAGAGCGTCTTTTATTATTTTTTTCCCTATATTTTATTATATATATATATTTTCTTTACCTCTTTATCTTTTTTTCCCCTCAGCCTTCTGTGCGGGGACGTCTGGTAACCGTGCCCTCCTAACCCGGCACATGTGCGTTCTCTAAAATAAAGCCCTGATTTAAGCCAAATGTTTTGACTTTCCCCGCGACTGCACACAATTTGGAGGCTCTGGGATGGTTTGTAAGGACCCGAGCGCGCCTGGCTGCGAATTACCGGGGCTGTCTCCTCTGGAAGGACGGCCTGGTTTATTTGTTCTCGCTCGCATCAAAATAAGTACATGTGCTTGCAATTTGCCAATTGAAAGCACAGCTATTTTTCAGGCCAAATCGTTAAATATCTGTCATGCTCTGATAGGAACAAATATTCCCATGAGCTGTCGCAGTGGGTAATGCAAAGCAGGTAACAGCCAACTCCTCTGAGCCGTTAGGGGGTTGAGAAAGGATTGGGGAACGTCGGCCAGGGCCAAGGACGTCGCCTGTGGGTGCTGTGCTGTGAGGCAGCCGGGCCTGGCTTCACCCAAAAGGTGAACAGGAGGTAAGGGTAGCACACCAGCACTGTTGGTCCATCTGCTATGGAAATCCTCGAGCCACCCTGCCCAGTCCTTACTGGTAGAAGCTATGGTTTGCGGGTGTCTTTGCGCGTGGGTTTAATGGCGGGTGCAACTTCCTTCAAACAGCAGTTAACGGTCCAATGGTTTGCACTTGGTGCTAATTACTTAGTAATGAGAAACTTAATCAGGGGCTGATTAAAACTTTAATCTCAAAGTAGCTGAAGGAAATCTGTCTCTACTGATAAAGGTACCTGAACTTGTTTTTCTACCTTTAAGTGTTGTTTTTTTTAAAAAAAAAAAAACAGAAAGATGTTAGACGTGTGAGATTTAGCTTCTGAATGTCAGTTTTTACAGCATTAAAGAAAAAGATGGAGCTGTTACATTTTAAAATAGTTAATTTGAAATAAACATTGTGAGAAATTTCCAGTTTCCATTTATTTCAAGATCAGTTATGTGTTTACAGAAAAATGTTTTCTAATTAAAGATAGAGGCACTGTATCAATACAAATTAATAGACGTACAAATATGCTGATCCTGCAGTTTTGCTGCGTAATGGCATATATAGGAGTGCTTTTCTTCCACAGTTGAGCATTAATGTAAAAAAAAATAGAGAAAGTATGAAGCATGTTATGTTTACGGGGGTTCTTGCTATTTTCAGTGGAAGAATATTTATGTAATAAACCAGGTTATTTATCAGTAACTGATATACTACAATTGCACTATCTACTCTCTGTAACAAATTCCGTGCTCAGGCTTATTAACCATCTCTATGATTTTTAAAAAGAGAAACAGATTTTTTTTTAAATTCTGTCCTTAGTACTAATGTATAAGATCCTCCAGATATTGCAGTTCTCATGTTTGCCTTCTCTGTCAGTTGTTTAAGATTTAAGTGGAAGGATTTTGCTATCGTGGTCAAGGTGACAGCAAATCTTTCTTGCTCCTTTCAGCTCATATAGATCATTGGCCTTGTCTGTACTATTAAGATTTGCAACCACCTAATTACATCCTAATAGACCCACCATGCAAATGTACAGTGGAGCTTATGTTGGAAAGTTAAAGATGTTAACTGGAAAGGCACTGGTTCAGACTGTACATAGACATCAGTGCAAATTTGTTGAAAGGCAAGGCCCATTTAACAAGAAACTGCATATGCAGTTTTCTAACTTCAAAAACAATTGACTGTTTTCTTGAGCTCATACCAAGATAATAAAATCCTTTTTTCCATGGCATTACACAATGAGGTTGACACTCTGAAAGTAGGTAGTTATACTATGTTTTTCAAAACTGAGTTCAAAAAAGTTTTAAATTCTGTTGAACAGGTGTGAATGACTGCACGTGCAGTGTAGAAGGAGGTTGTGCTAACAAGAGTCACAGAGCGTTATTTTTGAGTGATGGCCTTGAAATAATCAAAGTAAATGTCCCCTAATCTGCTTCTAGTAGTTTCCAAATTTCCAGAGTGAACCTCTTGGGAGTTTTATCCTCTTTCATTAGCTTCTGTAGTAATTTCGAGTTTGACAGTATTTTTCAGTTTGATGTTTCCTGGGTAGCAGAACAGGTCATTGAAGCCAAATGATGTATAGCTAGAGTAAATCATAGTATTCATTTACTGAGTCCTGTTTCATTTGGTATCTAAAATTTGATTGTGTTTTATATTCACCTTTTATGGACATACTGTATTAACAAATACTACCAAGACTGATATCTGTTCAACTCAGAGGAATTTAAATAAATGTAGTGTTGTGTATTGTTCTAGAAACATTTAAATGTTTTAGAGGTTATTAATTAGTTACTAGGCTGAAGGATAATTTGCAATAAAAACACTATTCCAAGAACATTTTCACTATTTATTCAGCAATAATGGTAGGCAGTGCCCCTGACCTTAGGCATACATTATGATACATACAAGTCCTAAGGCAGAAGGAAGATGGTTCTTTTTGTTGCCACCGAAGGGACAGGAGCATCTGAAAGGCTAAGGCCCACGTTGCAGTCAGTGTAGTTTCGCTGTGCTAGGTAGAGCTCAGAAACTAACCAAATGTGCATGGCACTATTCCATGCAACAGTGCGAAAATCTCTCCCCTGAGAGCCTGGTCAACCCCCTTAACAAGGGGATGGGGCATGTTTTGAGGTAACTCTCACTATGAGAAATAAGGGAGGTTTGCAGTCCCTGTGCTAAAGCTTTGCTCTTCTCCTGCCACAGGCCAAACGTAATGAAGGTGTAGTTAGCAAGCACACTTAATGTAATTGTAGATCTCTGTGGAAAGAACTTCATGTTTATAGTTTTCTCCTGATTGCTTTCTGGATTTTTTAATCTCTTTATTTCTGTTTCAGGTTTTCACATCAGTGTCTAGTTAGTAAATATTCTTCTAGTCACAGGTAGTCTTGGCAGCAATGTAGAGTTGTACTGAAGTTACGTGAGCGCAGCTGATGAGTAAATCAGATCCTCCCAAGTTAGTAGAACAGCACAGCCTATCTGCAGTGTTTACTGTCCTACAGGTGAGGTAAGGGATGTACTAGGCCATATATAATCCACAAATTTAGATATTTTTTTCACTGGCTTTTCCCACCTCTTCAGGCTAAGCATTGAAGGCATTGTAGTTCTACTTCAAAATGTGAACGCACTGGGAAAGTTAATACTGCCTGTTCTGTTTTTTTGTAGCACTGATGCAGAGATATCTTCCCAGTGTTGTCCCTCATCACCATGGCTGCTCTTTCACACTGTCAGCTGGCAACCCATCACCTGAGCACTGGCTTCAGCCAGCCAGCAGTCCATGTTTTTTCTTAGGATTAACAGTGAGTAATGGTTATTTCCAACCTGCCTGAACCTATCCTCAGCTGTGTTAGGTGTAGATAGACAGAGCCACCGATCCTTCAATTGTGTCAGTTCACATGCCATCAAGACTGCTAAGAAAAATCTTTATCAGCACATATACATTTGTTTTTGGCCAGCCAACGTACTCCATTCTGCTTAATACCAAGAAAACAAGTTTCTGTTTTAGAATTAAGAATTAAAAACTTAATATAAACTTGTATCAACTTTATAAACTCTATAAAACTTCATATTTTATATTAAAATTTAATAAAAACTTAAGTATAAAACTTAAAGCAGCATTTCAAAATACTTTAACTGTAGCATAGTAATTCTGAAATTGTAGTACTAAATGAATTCTTGGGAGCCTACAAATGCACTGGCTAATTAATCCGAATGAAAGTTCATAAAAATGGTAATTTGAAATTTCAGCATTGTGTATTAGAATTCTTTAAAATAAAGTCAAAAATGAGAAAGAACAGGCTTTTCAGACTTCTTGTATGTTTTGTATAATCTCAGATAAAATGGAGTAATAGTATTTTTAATTGAAAGTTGATTCTTCAAGAAAAAGTAATCTGCTTAGAGAATTTCTAATGTAATTGTCCAAATGAGAGACATCCGAAGTGCAACTATACTGTATAGCTCAAATACAGTTCAGAGTAAGAAATTTTAATGTCAGTGAAAATATACAGTTAAATGTGAATCTTCTTACTAGGAGTTATGCACCAATCTGTTTAGCAGGTACATTTTCAGTTAGGAAAATAATGGGATCAAATGTCACTTCTCACAAATAGTCTCTTTCTGTTTGCATCACTTATCCTAAGTAGAAGGAAGGGAAGTGTCACTAAGCGAGCAAAAGGAATGCTGAAGACATGAGGGAGTGGGTTACATCTTCAGGGGAAGGCAGAGGGCAGGAGAAAGGAAAATTGAGGATCATATCCCTGCTGTTTTCCAGTGTTGGGATGATAAAAAGCAGCTGTATACTAATTCTAAGTAGCTAACATTCTCCAGCCTGGTAAAAGGAACTTCAGTGCACTGATAAAGTTGTCTATAGAAATTATGCCTCTATCTTCAGCATCAGTATGACTTTAAACATTGCTGACATTCAGAGTAAAATAAATCTAATGTTTGTGGAAGTACACAGCTTGAGGATTCAAAACACAGTAACTCCTCCCTCTATTGACTGCATAGTATGTTGCTATGTTTATAAACAAAATCTCACTTAGAAGTATAAATACCGAAATGCATTCATAATCAGAGCATTAGAGCAAAATTACATTTTTTTTGGAATATATTTGATACAAGTTTCTAGATCTTAGCTTGTTAAGACGAAAGCTCAGCTAACTCTTAGCTTCTGAGGATCTACAATGTAGGTTTTACTGTTAATTCTGTTGCATTTCAAATTATGATTTATGTTTAATCTTCACATAATTATTGTTGAGCGATAAGCACAAAGTGATACGTTCTATAGCAGTGTAAGTCTGGAAGGCTTTTTTTTCATTTTGGCAGAGAAGTGACTATTGATATTTCCACTGTATGCCACTGCCAAAGAATAAAGTTTGTTAAGGGTTGAATAGGCCAGATAGATAATGCTACTTCTGTTTTCAGCAGACTCTAATGCAATGTTTTATTTCGCACATATATTAATCTTTGCAGCCTCTATGCAGAATGGTGAGGGTAACTCTGTCAGTCCTAAAGGTTAATTTCATTCTTCTTTAAGGCATGCCATTATTCTGTTAACAGTAATTGCTCTTTTTTGAATGATTAATTTGATCATATGAACTGTTTCTAATTATGTTGGTGGCTGGCAATTTCCTGTACTGAGAAACTGTGGCTGTGATCATATCCCATTTACTCAGTATATATGCCTTGAGAAGAATGCTCGCTGACAGACGTTTTCAGAAATATCCACTAATTTTGGGAACTGTTTGGGGAATTTATATAAGATTTCTAGCACTTGTTTTATATCGGTGTTGAGTATGTGCAAGCGTACTTGATAAGGGCTGAAGCAACGGGATTTGAGCCATAGGATGGGCAGGTTTGCAAATGAAGGCCTAACTGCTAAATTATCACCTGTCCTGTTTTTGCTGTGAAAACTGAAGGGAGTAGGATGTGTTTCTTGCACATTTTACCATGTTCTTGAGCTTGATATGCTAGCTCCTCTAAGCTATATTTGTTCGCTTCAGTTATTGTTAATGAGCCAGAGCTTACACTTTGCAAATCAGTGCAGGCGTATTATGAGACACTTGCTTGGTGAACGAGCCCTAGCAGGGAGCGAAAGGTGGCTGCTGAGCTGCCTGCGGGAGCTGTACTGCGGTTCACTGTCAGCAGCTCAACCCTAAATGCAAGAGTGATCCCACCGTGGCAGTTCTTGCTCCAGCACTGGATCTGCGTTCAGTTTACGTACAGTACAGAAACATCGCACTGTTTCAGCTGCATTTACAGCAGCTGAACTGAACTGTGATTCAAATGAAGAATGTACTCGGTGGAGAAGAGGTGTTGGGCTTAGCCAGCACGTAGGAGGCATCCCCCATGAGCGTTCACTTTGTTGTCTCACGCTGAAGCTGAGCATGGTTGTAGTACTGTTGTGCTAATAATAGCAGCATTCCCATGGACGCAAGCCATCGTGTGTTAGACACTCCTCCTCTTGCAATTGCTACAGCAACTGGGTACGTGGTATCTGCTGAAGGGCCGGGGTTACGTGCATCTTCCAGGTTCGAAAATAAATTGTTTGCAGTGGTCCAAAGAAGGAGATAAACTCCTGAATTCTGAGTGCCATTTAAGCGCCTCACCTGTGAATCTAGGCCTCAACTTCCATCTTACCCCAGGAGCCTTTAGAGGGGCTAGAAAAGGTACTTTTGCCTTTGACTGAAAGTACGCTGCTTCTAGCATGCAGCTCATCTGAAATACCAGACTCCCAAAACAGTGAAGCCTCCAGTGACCTGACAGAGGGCTTTCCAGTGCGACTAAATGCTTTGCTGCAAGATGCCATCTTAAAGGCACATTCTACATGTTCCTTGTTTCACGTACACTTGTAAAAGTTACATTTGACTTTTATTTGGAGTCACTGGCAAATGCACGTGCTTAGCATTATATATGTGAGTTGTCTCTTTGCAGCCCCGGTCCTATGTGTTTTAATACAGCTGTAATCCCCACCATCTGCAGGGAGTCTGGCCTAGCGCATCCTAGACCTGCAGGACGGAGTAGCTGCATGACTGTTTGTGTTCCCTGATTTGCCTGTAACGTGTCCCTGAGGATTTTTGCAGGCAGGCAGCAGACTGCCTGTATGTCTGCTATGGATGCGTGCCTTATAATATGCTAGAGAACTTTACCAGCCTTCCACTGGCTATTTAAAATTGGTCTGGTGATCCCCAGCCCCCTGCACGAACACACACTGCCTCTCCAGCTGTATATTTCCCTCCCCATTTGCTGTTGCCACCTCTGAGGCAGTGACATCTAATCTGTTTGTGAATCAGCTCGGGCCCTGGCATGGTTTCCAGCCTGGTGTGCAAAGGTAAGCTGACTCCCTTCATGAATGGATCACGAGGTCCTGCTTCAGAGGCTTGGGCCGGGGATGGTAACACCTCCTGCTGCCCAACCACAATTTGCTGCTGCGTGGCTGGCTGTCTTCATCTGCTTGATGCCATTGTAAAACTAATAAATAACGAGGCATGCTCTCAGAACTTACCAGATTCCTGACTGTACAAACAGCAAGTATAAATC
This sequence comes from Anser anser, assembly GCF_964211835.1. Lineage (NCBI taxonomy): Eukaryota > Metazoa > Chordata > Aves > Anseriformes > Anatidae > Anser > Anser anser. The sequence continues at coordinate 70,313,010 of NC_139724.1, forward strand.
TGAATGACACTTTGGAGGTGCTTTTTACAGTGCAATATAAACATAGTGACTAAGCCTCTGGAAAGGCCTAAGAGTATGCCCACACTGGGACAGTTGCTAGGGCTGGCCCTATCTGATTTAGGAAACACTGTAAAGGAGTTGTTGGTTCAGTGGGAAACATCTACTCAACAGTAGTGTTTGAACAGTGCAGGTCCCAGAACAGAATTCCACTTTAATAGTGGTCAAGATTCATTTAAATACGTACTGTGGCTTGTGAAAATTAATTTCTAGGTCAGCTTAAATAATAAGTTATTCTATTCTTCCATTTCCCTTTCATGGCATTGTAGGCAAATTAATTGTATTTCAAGCATTAAATAATTTTAAAGATTTAATTTATGGCCCAACTACATTTGCCTTCTAAAAACTCTCAAGGGCAGGGACTTTGAAGTCTTACATGTTTGTATGGCACCAGTACAGGAGCCCTTAGCGTGTCGTTGTCTGTAAGCAATATTGAAATATAAATGTTAAATAATGGTGTCTTCTAAAGGTATGAGCCATGTGTTCTGCAAGCTTTTGGCACGCTCACGAGTGTGCACCAGGCAGACATGCACTTTGGAGTTTGAAAGATGAACCCCTTTTGAACTATAAGCATCTCATCTCAGCATGATTCCTAAGGAGAAAATCTTTTTCTCTTGTCCAAGCCTTTTGGATTTATGTAGGCCCTGTGGAGTTCACTGGTGGGTTTATTTGGCAGGTGGGCCTTATTAACCTGCCAGCAAGGGACTATTTGACCTGCTTAGGTTTGAACAGCTTGTAAATAAAGATTCTGTCAGGGAAGAGAGATTCTCCCGTGCTTCAGACTATTTATATCTCTTATAACTGTGGCTGTTAGAGCTTATAAAGAAACAGAAGGTCTGGGATGTGAGACAGAAAGCCCTGAGGGAGTCTTACATGTTGTATTTGGATTGCTGTGTTAATATCCTAAAATAAACACAGCATGCCAGAAAAGGGGGAATACTTTTTTTTTTTGGTAATTATTATTAATTCAAAGACCTAAATTATTGGTTATTGAATGGAGTATGGCTGAGCTTGGCTGCAGAGGACAATAAAATAACCTCTTAATTTAACACTAGCAGCTATTGGCAATCAATGGGAACCAGACATTTAATGAGCTTCATTTCCCTCTTCTTTTTTTTCTCCCCACATTGTTCTCAAGTTTCATAATTACTAGTATTAATGTTTTTACAGCTCAGGTTAATAATAAATGCAGTAAGTTTGCAATAAATTGTAATCTTAATCGAAATCAAGCAGTGACTGGTACACTCTCCATCAATGGAAAAACTTTAATTGGGAAAAAAATATTGTATTGAAAGGTATGTTATATTTCAGATTAAAAAATCCTTCCAAAAAAGTCTTTTGGCCTTTCTGGTGCAGGACTGACTATAGGGTCCTCTCTAACTATCATATGTAATTTTTTTTAATGGGCATATCTATATCAATGGAAATAATTACAATGCAAGAAAAAATATTTTCTATTATTCGGAAACCACCAGTTTGGACTAGATAAGCGATAATTTCTGAGAAAGGTTTCCTTCTGCTTCAGTTGACCTACTCAAGACACCCAAGTGCTACTGCAGATCAAATGTCATAGCGTTCAGCTTCTGCCAGAGTTGAGATTTTGCGTATGTATTACTTGTTTGTTCATTTGAAAGTCAATTTTGCAATATTTCTGTCTTCTGTCCTGAAAGGGCTCAATAAATGTTCTTTGATCTTAGTCAGGTTAGACCGATCTGCTACTTATTCATTCTAGTGATATTTTAAAATATTAACAGTCACCAGATTATAGAAAATGAGCTGAATTTACAATCATAAACATACTAGCTGCAAAAGTATGTAAACCAAGAGTTGCTGCTGTGGCCACGGAGAACTTGATCTCGGGGAAGGGCAAGTAGGATATTACCACTGACGTGCACTGAGGGGACAAATGCTTCCAAATTCTACTAAGTCACCATAACTTTGCCAGCGGAAACCACTCAGAAGAGATGCCAAGAGGGGCAACGTCCTTTCTTGTTTTGTTCCACCTCTTTTCCAAGTGGGCATCCCTTTTATGCGCTGCATCTCCTGGCCCTGCAATGAAGCGGTGCTGGCAAAACGCTGTGCACCTGTTCCAGACGGATTAGCCACTGGTGACAGCCCATACCCAGAATTTCCTCTGCAGATGCTAGCACCCTTCAACAAGTGAGTCAGAACCGTTTGACTGAGAGCTTTTTATAGTTGTTGAGGGTGATGATAATCATCCTAATAAAGTCGAGTTCTTAATCTCTCACGCTTAATGTTTTGGTCAAAGACAATGATACCATGCTCTTCTTCGCTCCCATCCCTGTTTGCTCTACCAGCACAGCAAAACACTATTAAGCTTTTATGATCATCTGTCATTATGTTGGAAAGTGAGTGTTGTCTGGTGGATAAGATGGCAGGCTGAGTTCAGAATTGACTCCGCTAATGAATTCACCATTGGGAAATCTAAGACCGTATTATTTCCTCTGCTGTTTTGATTTTCCTACCGATAAATACATTCATTTAAGAGTTCAATAAACAACTCATACTGAAAGTCAAGCACGCCAGGACTGGTTTGCAGAACTGGGCTTTACCTTAAGTTCTCTAGTCCAAGGAATCAAATTTTGTCTGTATTGTATTCATATATGTTGATGTGCAGCATAAACAATTACGGTGCTAACTGGTTATAAAAATAATACGCGCTTTTCTCTTTCGTCTGCTACTAATAGGTCTTCATGTTGTTTTAGTAGAAAATGTTTTTTAATATAAATAATTTACTTTATTGTTCTTGAAAACTGTGTCCATATAGCTAAAGGGAACAAATGTCCTAAATTTAATTTCCCCTAAGGGTTTTTTTTTTCCCTTTTCATTTTTCTTTCTACAGATACATAAAAAGAGTCAGGCACTTCCTGCTATGCCCTAAGCACAAATTTAGTTCCTGGTGTATCCACTCTAACGTATACAGGAAGGAAGGAATAATCTCTTTCAGGCTGTAGTGCTTTTGCAGTGCCTGCAGTAGCTTTAGCTCAGACTGTCCATAAGCGACTAATACTGGAGGGATTGTGCAATGTTTGATCTTTGGGAGTAATAAGGAACAGGCCCATTCATAGGTGAGAATAATATGCTTGGATCAGCGTTGTGCAATACACCGAAGCAGACAATGTTCCTGCATAGGGGAGACTACCATCTGTGAGAATTAAACCAAGTATTCATAGCAGTCATGAAATGCGCTGAATAAAAAGAATTCTTTCTAAAACAAAACCCTCCACTTTCCAGACAGTTGAAAGTAAGATTGATTAGGCACCACTTGTGAAAGGTAGAATTTGTGAAAGAGGAGGATGTTAAGTGCTCTAGAGAAGAAGGATTTGCAAGAGAAGGCTGATAAGATAAAGATTTGTCCAAAACAGGACTGGGAAGTGGCTAAGTGGGAACTGCGAGCTTAGTGTGTGGGAGGGAAGGAGGCAAGCATTCATTTCACTGCACACTACGAACAGGAAAAACACATGGACGGGGGGGGGACAGATTTCTGTTTTTTAGTTTGCTTAAAATTAAATGACGTGTTGATTTTAATTCTGTAAGATAGTAAAGCTGTCTTCATTGGCTTTTATCGTCCAGTGAAATGTTTGTCTGTCCTTTCTTCTCATTGTTCTATCTACCTCTCCAAAAGAAATCCAAGTAACAAATCCAACCTGATTCACCTCTCAATCCTATAGGAGTTCTACTTTGGTCAAAATCCAACTACCTTGCTTTACAGGTAGCGGCTGTTATTCTGAAGAAGCACGCTGCAGGGCTGTTCTAGCTTTCACCTGCTAGCAGTAAGACAGGTCCAACATACCCTCGCACCATGGAAAAGCCTTCCCCAGACCCCCGTGACAAGCTGAGGTTAAGAGAGAATGGCATAAAATAGGTTATTCAGCTGGTGAGGGAGTAAAGCAGAGCTGCCTGCTAAAGCAGTTTTTCAGCCCTTTGTGTAGTGTATCGGGAATCAGGATCTGGACGTTTTGCCATAAATGAGCTGTTTATTAAACATTTCCTGCAACTTTCAGTAAACAGTTTGGTTCATCCTTTTACTTATTAAGATGCTCTTATCCTTGCTATAAAAACATATGTAATCTGGAGAGATTTCTGAGTGACGGAGTGGATTTGTGAAAACATCCGCATAATGTTTTTCCACTTGCTTTCAGCCCTGTTCTTGGATTTGCTGGCTGAGACAATGTTTGGAGTAAAGTCATGTGATCAATCTGCATTTTCTTGCAGTCTTCCTGAGCTGTTGCACCACTCTTTTTCATGCTAGGTATTCTGTTGATCTATAGATCTCGGCTCCTTTTTTTAAGGGTAATAAATCAAAATTATACAGTGTTAAGGATTTCAGTCAGAGAGATTATGTCAGAATTAGAACATTCCCGAGTGAAGGTCATATAAATCAATCCTTCAGTTATTCCATTTTCAGTTTCATTGTAATGAACAGTACCCTGCTTGCAGTGAGACAGCTTATGGTGCTAGAATACTGATAAGATGATATTGCATTCAGAGTACATTTTGTGCTATTGGATGAAATCTGCAATGCGATATATGACATACGTACGAGGGTCTGTGTTGAAATGCCTTAAAATTGTCGAATTATAACGTTCTAGAGATGAGCTTGCTTTGTAAAATCATTGAATCACCTTTATTGCGGAAAGAATTTTAATGATCAAAGTAATAACAAAGCTCTTGTAGTAGAAATGTAGAAGAAAAACGTATCACTCTTTCAGTGCTGGCATATTAAACAAGTTAATGGTATATTGCTGTGCTTTCCTAACACGGGTATAATTTTTACCTGGGTAGTAATACCTAACAATTAACACCACTTCCCATACGTTAAGTACTTGACAAATTATTTATAATAATATAACACAGCTAAGTAGCCATTTTAATTGCTTGTGGAATTGTAACACGAAAGAAGGAATTTGGGATTGGGATCAGACTGTCGGGATTTTGTGTATGCTGCTGATTGTTGAGGTTGTTGTCTAAATCCCTCCATCATCCAGACACGCAACCTATAAATACTTGCTAATGTGTATATTGAACCTGTGCTCGCAGGACAGTGTGAAGCAAATATTACTCCTTGATCGCTCTCCTACTCACTTTACCCTGGGGAAATAGCTAAAACATGTGCATCTGCATTTATTCACTTGCTACACACAGCCCTCCACTGACATGCCAATATACCAGAGCTTGACTGCTAGCCTATTTCCTATTCACAGACAGTGCTCTTCCCACCAGCTTCGCCCTGGTTTAGCCACCTCTGATTTGTGTGTGCCTTACTCCAGCCTCCGTGCCCCCTGCCCTGCACAGACACTCAGCTGGAGGCCGCAGGAGGAGGAGGAGCTCTCCAGGGTTCTGCTTAAGCTGAGGTGCAAGCAGCTGGGAGGATCAGCATTTGGGGAGAAATACCTCCAGCCTGTCCTTTGATCCAGCCAGCTTGCATCAGCTTGCAGAAGTGAGAGCTTGCCCAATGGCTAAATAGGGCAAATAGTGCATCAAAGTGCTAAAGGCTCTCCACTGCAAGGTTAAAGATGGAAATGGTAGTTCTGGCAGCTCCCCATCTACCTGCCTACATCATGATGTTCTGAGCAGTGCCTTGAGTGTGGAGCTTGCAGTCTTCTACACTGTGTTTCTGGAAAGATAGTTTAAGTAGACCATGGGAGGTGGGACAGTGGTTGCACTGGAGGAGACAGGAGAGTTTCAGTAACAGACTGTGATGTTGAGGCATGTGGACCAGCAGTTGATGGATTCAGTTTCTGAGGGTCTGTTCAGGAATGATATCATAGTGCTGGGCACTCTGGGCAGTCCTGAAGGATGGTGGAGTGGGGTTTTTAAAATTTTCATCAGGATTTTTTAAGGAGATGTCTTTAACATTAGCTTTCCAGTTGTACTGGAAATCTAACAGCATCACTTTTTTACCAAATGCTTCAACAGGGGCATTGAAAGAGTCAGCCTCTCCACACTACTCAATAGATTGACTAGGACTAAGCAGCCCATGGAAAACATTTGCAGAGTTTTTACACTCCTCTGAGCCTGCCGTTCCGGAGCATAAGAACTGAGGGATGACAAGCTTAAGACAGAGCACAAGGACCAGAGAGACTGGTAGTGATAACCATATGAAAAATAGACGAACCAGAACGGGTGGGGGAGAGCGAAAGGGGCACAATAAGAAGTGCACCGGGATATTATGCAGCTTTTCAGGAAACAATGACAGATGTTAAGCAGCTCATTAGAGAGGCACAAATCTCTCCAAACGGTAATACCAGATCTGGCCAACTACAGGATGAATGTGAGCGTGGGTACATAAGCGTGGGTTGCGTGTGCCTCTGCAGTGCGGAGGCTTGAAGACGGGTTTGCCACAAGCACACGTGCACATGAGCTGGGACACAGCAATATACAAGTAACCTTGGTGACAGAGGCAAGACTGAAACACGCATTCATAGCTCCCAGCTCTGTGCGCAGACCACTAGACTACCTTCTGTGTTTATCAGCAGCGATGAAACACAACAGTCACTGCTGCAGGCGGAGTAGGCTAATGGCAGCGACACTCTGTGCTTGCCTCATTTCTCATACTCCTTCCCTAAGCACTCATTTCTGACTATGATCAGAGATTGGATAAAGGGACACGCACGCCTTTGGTCTAGCCTGGTACAGTTGTTCTAGTTTCCGTAATGCCCAGTGAAGCCCTCATCCACCCTAAATAAAGAACAGGATGTGGCACAGTAAGTTTCTTTGTTTACAATGTGTTAATAAATTCCAGAACAAATGTACTCAATTTGGAAGCAAAGGAACATTTTCTTACTGTCAGAACCACAAGCTCATCTTGAAAGCCGATAGTCATTGCTTGCTTGCTTTCCTGTATATCAATGTAAATAAAGCTCTGGAGACAAAATCTGTGAATTTCCTCTGCAGTACCTTCTCTCTGCCTTCACATCCTCTCTCAGCAGCATCTGTAATTCTTACCTTCAACAGGTTTATGAAATGTCTCAGCTGAATGAAAATGTGTTGTTACCGATACAGGAGAAGGACTGGAATTCATCTTTTTTTTTTTTTTTTTTAAACAGTGAAATGGCATTAGTTATGTTGACATCTCAGTTATAAAGGGAGCAAAAACTATAATATTATTTTATCGACATAAGTGACACTGTTTACAATCCTGTTATGCTATATAGTGAAATTATTTTTGTATGATGCTTTCATAAAATAATGTAAATATATGGATTGCATAGGTATTAGTAAGGGCACAAATTGCTCAGAAGAAATGATCAGTGAAGTTAATTTTTTCCAGTTAAATTCCAGTTTATTGTCACTCAGTGATTCTTGTGTTTGCCGTAATAAAGACTCTTTTGGGATTCTAATTAGTAACTTTTGAGGAACACCACTACCACACCAAATTGAGAAGAAGGTCAGTGCACCAAGGAATCTGGGAAAATTACTTGCATTGGAGCAAAATGTCTCTCCTGTTGGTTTATTTAGACAATTCAAAGTTTTAAACAGAAAGATAGCAGATAGTGATTAATAGGAAGCCTGCTACCACTGGAGTAATGTATTCTTATCAAAGCCTGACACAAAAATCTCTCCCAGCCAGATCTGTCATTTTCTATTTGGAGAATATTGGCTTGTTCATCTTGCCTTTTGAAATGTGCTTAAACAGACAAAAATTCAAGAGTAGTCAGAGAAAGGAAACACCTTTGAGATTCATTTCTAATATATTTTCATTAATCTCAACGGAATAACGGCAAGAGTATTTAGCCTATATGCTCTGCAAAGGAGAGAAATGCAGTTTCATAGACAAAAGGCATGCTCTGGTTAAATCAATTTCTATAGCATCTTGCCTCGACATATTTGAGAGCACTATCTTTCTCAATTAATGTCAGCTCTGCTCTGGGAATACTCTTTGGTAGTTAACTGTTGCTGTTAGAGAGCTAACTTTAGATATAACACAGCTGGCTTATGTATTTTGCTGTTAATATTTTTGCTAATGGAACAACAAATTCTAAGCAAACAACCTATTAAGCAGAATGCAGCAGAGTTTCCACCCAAATAAATCAATTTTAAGGATAAGAAAACCCAACTGTATATTTCTTTTGACTGACTCGAATAAAAAAAATCAATGATAAACCTCAGGTCTTAGGGTTTTCTTTTTCCCAGATTCCTAAGTCTCTGGAGTACTGGGGTCTACATACGTGCCTCTGTGCAAACACTGACAATTTCTAGAATATTTCATTTAAAATTCAATCTTGGGCAGCTTCTTTACTTTCACTTCCACTTCTATGAAAGTCAAATAGAAAACCCTCAAACAGCCCAGCTCCTCGCATAGCACAGGAAGGGAGGAAGAGCAGACATGATGTTTAGAGGGTATCAAAAAAAACAGTGGATTTGAGAAAAAGATCATGGGGGCAAAGAAGGAGAAAGGAATTGAAGGAAGGAGGTAATGGGAAGCAAATATGAGGCAAATTTCTAACGTATGTGTCGTCATGGCTTTTTCATAGGTCACTACCCACTAGAGGGAGATGTACTGTAGTTTGTTTCCAGACAGCTCGTGGCAGAAGTTGGACTTTGTCAAGATCTGGAGGGAGGAAGCGCTGTGGTATGAAAGCCAAAGAAGATGCGAGTTCCCTACCCTGGTAGTTTCATGGTGCAAAGTTCTCTGTAAGTCACCAACTGGACTGAAATCCTTCCCCCCTTCTGGCCTGGCTTTCATTGCACTTTTGTTCAAAAAATGCCCATCTCTCTTAACCCCTTCGTTCTCTTGGTGATGGCAACGCCTGGAGTGAAGGATGGCAGCAATGCTCTGGGACTAACTGAGCTGTCACAGCCCTCCACCACGGGGCCAGCCATGCATGCCTGGAGTCAACTGGCTTGTCACCCACCAACGTTGACCCTTCTGTCCACCTCAGACACTTTCTTAGATGCAATTTATACATCGGGTCCTCCGGTTTTCATTAGCTACCCATGGGTAATCATGTATGGTCTCTTATTCTCACCTCTCTTTATTTGCAGAATGTAAAAGGCTTTTAAAAGCGGGGTCTGGTGTGTCCTTTCCTCAAGGAAAACCAAGAAGGAAAGTAGTAACAGATGCTTAGAATTGGGAACAGGGCATAGGAAAAGTAGCCCTTCCCTGGTTGTATCATTCCTGCTTCTGAAAATCGGTAGTTTAGGGACATCCTGAACCAGATGTTGTAGCAGATGAGCATGTGTCAGAGACATCATTGAGCCTACCTCCCATGAATTTGTCTATTTTCTTTCTGAACCTATTTATTTATACTTTGGGGTTTCAGAGCATCCTGTGGCAAGAAGTTAATATGAAAATATATTTCCTTCTGTTCTTTTTAAGCCCTGCTCCCTGATAGACTGCATTAATATGGTATTATGAGCCGTGATAATAACCATCTTCTGTTCACTTTCCTCCCACCTTCATTATTTTCCAGACCTCTGTGTATCTCCCTCCTGTTGCGGCACAGAATGCAAGTCCCAGTCTGGTCCCTGTTTATACTAGGATTTTTGAATGACATGAGGGCTTTTCAGAGTTAAGCTATTAGCACTGACAACAGTCTTCTCTCAGCTCTAACCTTGCCTCTCCCCATAAGAACTGTTGGATAAATAAGTACATAATGCAAACTCAGAAAAGATGCATAATTATTTCCACACACTGAAAGAAAGAAACACAGGAAGTCTGCAGTCGATAGGCCGGTGTCACAGATAGAAATGACTGGTCTAACGTGCTGTGAACTAAGTCAGAGCCAAAGCAATTATCTAATCCCTGTGAACCCTCAGGGTCAACAACACTCTCTGCTACCATGCCTAGTGCCAGAAAAGTTCTCTGACAAACACCAGCCATCAAAAACACTTCTTCCTCTCAAATGCCCTGTGACTAGTTTCCCAAGTGGCCTGCACTTACATCCTGCTCACCTTCAAATTCCATCAGAAATAGCACGGGGCACTGCTGGAGTAGTTCAACAATCTCGGTCTGAGGATTGTGAAAAACATGGCATGGCTCCGTTTGTCAGCGCCCTGATACGACCCGTAGCACAAACTAGGTGCAGGTAATTTTAAAGTAGCAGATTTGCAAAAAAAAAAAAATCCAAATATAAGCAACACATTTACATTTCTAATCCAAAACAACAGACAGAAAGGAAAAGAAATAGGGTGCACAGGACATTTATGGACCTGGAAGAGCAGCTGGCCGGGCTCTGTAAGAAAACTAGGCACAGGTGCTGGGATTGAGCCCAGGGCCCTGATTCCCAGCTGGCACACTGAAAGAGGCTTCCAGCTCAGAGAGAGTTAGATGTCTGTTCCTTGGGAGGAGAGGCCTCGGAAAGGGGAGGAGGTTGTTCCCTTAGCATGACAAGAAAGCACTGTTGCCTGAGCCAAAGGGGAATGGAGTCTTTTTGTTGATATATGTTGGGTGTATTTCCTCTTTCATCTGTTGGATTAGTGATAAAAAGGGAAAACGAGAGATATGTATCGTGCTGGAATGAGCGTGGGGCTTGTCATCCTGACTGAAAAGCAGCCTGGATGGCTTACTTTTACCTGTTGCTCAGATTAGCCCAGCGAGTCCCTCTCGCCGTACAGCACAGCTGATGAACTGCTAGATATTTGCAGCCCCCAGCTGCGCCTTCAGCTCTTACACAAAGCTCCCTCCTGAAGTTGCTTTCAGAGGAGAGTGCCCGATTCGGGGACTTTACTTCCCCTGGATACTGTTGAAATCCAACAGTGACGCTCTTTTATGTCAACTTTGTATTTTCTTATGCACAGATACAACTTGCTAGCCATGCTTCCTGCAGCCACATAACCAGGATTAAAGCATCTAAGGCGTTACTGAGAAAAAAACTAACTGCTTTAAGGTAACAGGACATTTGGGGGCGAATGCCTCCTAAGTGTCTCTAGGGGACACTATAATAGCAGTAAAGTGAATAGAGGCCTAGGACACAGGAGAGAGGTTGCTGATTACATGGGAAAACCCAGACAAAGCGTCTTCTGTTTCCGATGCCTGAAATTCAGCCACACAGGAAAAAAAGCAGGATACTGGCAAAGCACCGCTGGCATGTACTTGTGCTCGATGGCTCTCTGTTATTTTTCTGTAGCTTCACATCACATTTTACCAGGTATTTCACCTCAAGATTCTTAGATACCTGCACACATCAGTCCAAACCGAGTGTTGTCCGTAGAGCTGTGCCTTCACTTGCCTTGGAAGTTATCATTCTTTCTGTATCACAAGAACAAAGATTTTTTTTAAAAAGTGTATTTTCAGCCCTTTCCAACACTTTTATGATATTATCTGGCAAGCGCCACGATTTGATCCTATGAATACCTAACTGCGCATGTTCCTTCACCACATTGTGTCTGTTAATGTCACTAACAGCAAAGGGACATGGCATACATATGCATGCGTGGGATTGGGGCCCAACAGCTTAGGTCCTGCTGAGGTCAAGGCACAGACATCCAGACAAACACTGATTTAGAAAATTTACAGTATTAGAGGACGGTTGTAGAAAGGGAAAGCGCACTGACCATTCCAAAGGAACCAACTCCTTTTTTAAATCTCTTAATCTGCTTTTCATTATCTCTGTGGGGAGGCCTCTTGAGAAAAGCAGCTCTTTGACTTGAATAAAGGAGGGGCTGTGGGCTTGCATGCTGGAATGGGGAGGTCATTGTATGGCAGCACAGAAGATGGGAGTGTTAGTCAGGTCAAGGAGAACAGGATAAAAAAGTGTGAGATCTGTGTTACAGCCTTGGTCTGGATTATGTAAGGTAGCGAGTTTAAACCAGAGAAGGTAAACAAGAGAGAGTGATTCAAAGGTTAGAAAGACATATTCTGGTGGGGTCGTTCAGGCCGGTTGTTAGGAAAAAATATATGGGCCAGGACTGATACGATCAGCAAAAACAGCAAGAAAGGGGTAACAATAGCTGAGGCCCAAGAGGGCTAAATTCTGCACAGGAATTTTAATCATCAGGCTTCAGCAAATCAACCTTTCCATCTTCAATATCTTTCTTACTCATTCTTTTAAAAGAAATGCTTAGTTCTTCCCTCCTTTGAGACAGACAATGCCAGGAGGACAACGGGACATAGCATTTTGCCTGCTACCCGGTCATACAGCTGTGTGCATGTGCTGGCTGTAATCCTCTCCCCCTCTAAACTTGTGCTTATCACAAGCAGCCTCGGCATTGCCAAATCGCTAAAGAAAGTTATGTTATTGCCACTAAAATTGCCTGTGGAAGTAGCCCATTTTTCTCCCTGTCTTTCAGAATACAGAGATAAAACTTTTCCTAAAAAGGTGTGGTGACCTTCTGCTGTTTCTTTAATGGACACAAGCTGGAAGGTATCTGGTTTGCAGGACCCTCGTATTCTTCCAGCACTCCATTCATACGGTCTGACTTCACCAGGAGTTTTAAGATCCGTAAGGAGTGCGGGATCAGGTCTACTAAATCCGAGATGGGGCTGGGGGAGGGCTTCCGTGGCTGCAGGCTTTTCTTGTCTTGTTTCTTGATGGGTTTATGAAAGCAGAGGTAGCAGATTTCAGGCTTTTATTGACAGTAACACAACATTTGGTGTTTTCTTAAAGACCTAACTCTGAGAGGCAGATGATGGCACAAGATTGTCAGCTTTCTGTGTTTCTAATTGCAGACAGGAACTTGCAAACCCTGCAGACTCGAAAAAAAAAAAAAAAAAGGAGGCAAAGAATAACTCCAAATGCATATTTTTAAAGCCTGTCATTCATAAAATCAAATTGATGACTTGGGAGGCCTAACAGGTTATTTTAAATACAGCATTGTTAATATTGCCACAAAATCCCAGACTTTCTCATATCAGCTGGCACTAACAGGTGCATTTTTAACACTGGAGACTCCTTTTGTTGTCTTTTTTTTTTTTTTTTCTCTCCATATTTTTGGAGATCTAAATCAATTTACTCATTATTGTTACATTCTTTCTTTTTTGCTATGCCTATAGCCTGAACCCTGTCTGCCTTCCCTCTTCTGCTTGCTCCTGCCTTGGCCAGAACCTTCTAGCTTTTTCCCCCCATGTCCTCCCCCAGTCCTGTAGACTGCAGCGCCCCAAAACACCGCTTTGTGCAATGATTATGCATCTTTTCCGCTTGTTTGTTTCACGTAAGCTCCATCTGCTGGTTAAAACTAGAATCTGTATGTCTTTTTTTTTGCTATGAACTGCAAATGCTACCTTTTCCTCAGTTTGAAAAGCCATCATACCCCGTTTGTGTTCTCCCAGTTATGTTCTCCTTGTCTGTCTACACGTGTCAAATTTAATTAACGATGACCCAATTTGTTATTATATCAGGCCAATTTGGGTCAAATCTTCTATAATACAGCTTTTTGACTGGAATTTGAGCAGGTAATTATCCTTGGATCTGGAGTGACCGTTTACAGCACATTATTACCGTCATGGAAATCTCCGAGGCGCTTTTAACCGCATTGTTCACAAAGGCACCCAACTTGGTCTATTTCTGTGCTGCTGTTAATGTGCAGCCACTGCCGCTGGTTTTTGGCACATTACACACAGGAGCGAACTTGTGACCTGGACATACATAGACAGCAAGTCTGTAATAATCCAGCTACCACTTGAACTTTTACCTTTGGGCTTTAACATTCACAGGGCAACAGGCTTTGTATCCTGGGAGTCTCTCCAAAATGTCTGTGATTATGAATGGGAGTATTTTTAAAGAACTACCAATAATCTGTTGGTTTTCTCCCGCAAGTGGTAACTCAGTGTAACTTCCCACACAGAAATGCCTTTTTTTTTTTTTTTTCTTCCCAGATTTATGCTGAACAGTGGTGAATAAAGATGAGGTTGATCCCATATTGTTGAATCTATTCAAGGAGACAACCTGGCGATTGCCATAGAAACAGGTTCTGCACACTAAAAGCTTAATCCTACTTTTAAATAGTGTATATGGTCCTGTACTGCTACACAGCTTATAGTCACACTGTGTAAACAAACATGGTGCTGCATCAGAGAAATAGCAAACCCGTCTTTCGTCTCATGAAATGCTAATTATGCTCCCACCTCCTCCCATTTCCAGCCTAGAGCATCATATATTGCACCTCCTTCCCCTTCATGCACCAAGTCTTACGTCCCCAGTGTCTTGCTGCCAGTTTGGCTTGTCACTTGGGTGCAATGGGGAACCGAAGCCATGTGTGTGAAATTAATGTGGTCCTGTCTTAGATTTGGTATTGCTACACAGCCACTTTCACGAGCTATAGGACAACTAACTGTGTATCTGAAGCTGGGAGTGACAATCCTGCTAACCACCCTCCAAAAATATCCACAGGATCCAGGAAGTGCATCCTGGGACATGTCCTCAGGGAAGGGGTGACAAATGTGGTGAACATGGAGAGATGTCACCTCCAACTGTGTAGGTATTTTTGGCAGGCCCCGGGGGAATCCTGTTCCCCATATGCATCTGCATATCACACGCTAGAGCTTAATAGATGGTGAAGAGGAAAGGAGTAAGGGACAATAGCAATTAGAATTTCATATAACTGTTTACTATGGGGAATCTGTTGTGCTATGAAGTACAGGATTTCTGGAAGAGCAAACTGCATATATAGCTAATTACCTTACAGTTTTGCTCCTTGTTCTTATAGACATTTGTCCGCCAGTTTCCAAACTGATCTCTAAATTTCTTTAAAGGGAATTGTAAGTTCATCTGCCCCATTTTCCAGTCTATGAAAGTAATGCACGGATGCAGGCATATTCTGTGTTTTTAGAAATCTTATGCACGTACCTCCTTAGACAAACAAAATATTCTTGCTTTTTTTCATATTACTGGCTTATGCTCAAATATCAGTAAAGTACATGTTTTGGTGGTCCCACAAACTATAACAGGCGCCATGGTTTCCTGTTATTTGCAGTTTGTTTTGTAATTGTTTAGACAGCTCTCACCTTGCTCTTGCTGATATTTAACATTTGTGGGGAAAAAGTTGATGTTTAATATGAAATAATAACCTTAATTTTGGTTAAATACTGCATTGATTTGCATCATTCTCAGATCCTTCTTAAATCCAGCTAGAAAGGTTTGTATTTCTTCCATTTAGTCTCTCACCCTATTCCTGCTACAAAACCTATCGTTTTCAACAAGATGGCTGACAATTTTCCCAAACAACATGGTTGCTTTAAGAATCAGGTCTAAAATGGCTGTAGCAGCTTAAGGTTTTTCAACATAAAACTCTAGTAACAATGTGCATCATGTCTTATTCTGGGTATGAGTGTTTGCCTTGTGAACTCCTAGGCTGTTGGTCTGAACGGACTGAAAGATTTTTATTTTTTTTTAAAAGCAAAATCTGACTTGCATGGAAGGCCCATATATAACACACAATCATTAGGTCTTGTCATATGGGAACAATTCGTGTAACTACTCGTAAATTATTAATACTTAATTTCTTTCTTAAGCTTTATTTCCCAATATTTGGTAAGTGCACAAAATCAATTAGTGTTTCAAAACTGTATCTGTTCAGGAAATTTTCAGTGTATTATCATTTCTTTTCATACATGGAAGAAATCCATGTAACTTCCAGGTATAAACAAATCTGGAACAAAAGGCTGTACAAAAGCATAACTGATTCAGTTCTGAAAAGGCTCGTGTGTACATCATCTGGCACGCTGAATACTATTGAAATTAATGAAACTATTGAAAGTCTCGTTACTTGTCTGCATAAGTGTATTGAGCCCACCGTAATCATCTGTTTGCTGTCTGAAATCTCTTGTCAATACTTTAATGACTTCAGAGCATATTCTTCTTCTTGTATAGACTTCATATAATGTTTCTACATAATTAAGCAGCTTTGTTAAAGGAACTGCCATTAGTTGCCCCATTTCATTTGGTTTAGTTATCAGCCAACCAGAAAGAAAAAAGAATAACAAGAGAAGGCTACAAACCCAGTCTAGTGAGAGAAATGTGTAGACTGGGATTTTTTTTTGTTTTTTAAGATCGCTGTAGTAACATAAAGCACTATTATTATATTACACATTTTAAATTATTTTAACTATTTAAATGCAGTATACAGTTAAATACTTGTAAAGCAAACACAGCTGTCTAAAAATCTTGCAATACATTTGGGAGCCTAACATTTTAAAAGCAGCTCTGATAATAAGTACATAAATAATACTACCAATTAAAATTTTAATAGTCACTAAACGATAATAGTATTTTTGTAACCAATCCAAAGATAGTGAGAAAAGGGTATCTTGATTCATTTGAGTATTTGGTCAATTGAATATTCCATCCTCAGATATTCTATTTAATGAAAAATATAAGTAGTATAAACTTAATCTGAAATTTTCCATGCTTAGGAGAAACCCTGAGGATTTTCTTTAAATACATAAAAGAACTTAAAATAATAATTAATTTCCTGCATTTTCCAAGTCTCAAGCATGAAGGATGACTTCAGACACATCTGCTTTTTTCTCCTGTATAAGACGCTGTTTTCAGTCAGTCATGTTTTCGGTCAAACCTGAAGATTCTGCCACCCTTTACAGATAAAGTAAAAGGGCACCTGTTTTCTTTGGGGCTTACGTGGGTGCGTAGGTGAACAACTGCCCAGCGTTGTAAGTAACTTGTGAAATTTAAGCGGTGTAAAGAAGCGCTATCTTTGTCTGTTTGGAGACCTGTCCTTGAGGCAGCCATCTTGTTGACAGTGGGTGTCAGCCATCTTGTTGAAAAACACAGCAGCTTTTCCCCCATTTTTTTTTTTTTTTTAGAACAAGGAAGCCATTACCACCCAAACCATGTATTCCTAATTTTTACAATTTCATTATTCTCAGATGAAATTATAATTTCTGCGGTTCAGTCCTGGTTGTTTTCCGTGTCTGTATGATTAAAAACTCAGCAAAACGAATGGTAGTGGTTAATGCTGTAGTAAGTGAGCACTTGAATATTTGATAGCAGATGCTAATGCTGGTCAGAAATAGGTGGGTATTTGCACTGTAACATGCCACCTACAGCCCAACTATTAATGACTATTAATTAGTGAAGGATGTTGGCTACTTGACTGCTTTATGTACTATTTTAATAAAAAATACCACATTTGTAAATCTCCAGGGAAAAAAATAAAAAAGGTGTTTTTTCCCTCACGTCCTGAGATACACACACATGCTGCCAGGCAGCACTTGACGCTACCCTAAAAGCCGGGTTTTGGCCCCAAACCAGCCGGCTACCGGCCCCGTGAGCTCGGGGCAGGGGCAAAGAAAGCCCCGGGGCTGAGCCCCGCAGCGGCCCCGGCTCTGTCACGTCGCCGCTCCGTGACCTGCCACTGTCCCCTCAGGGCACCGCGGCCTTCTGGAGCCACAAGGTCCCGGGGTCGGTTCGGGGATCCCTAATCTGCACCCCCAAACTGATTAGGGAAGCTGAGGCGATTCCAGATAAGAAAGGGTTAAGAATGAAACTATTAAAGGAGAACAGAACATTAGGTGTAGGGCAGGAAGCAGATGTACGGACAATGTATCTCAAAATAGGACATACGGGCAATATATCTCGAACAAGACATTGGAATCCAAGATAAGAAAATAATGAGCAGAAGATTCGAAGAAAAAACAGTCCTTGCGGTTAGGAAGAAAGCTAATTCAGCAGAATCCTGACCAAGGGTGAAAAGTACACTGTGAGGAAGACTTATGGCCTTCCTCTCTGAGACCACCGACCACAGCTCGACGACCCCTGCCCAAGACCACTGAGAGGATCTGCGCGGGCGCAGGACACAAAAAACTGATTAGCATGAGAAGCGAGAGTAGGCGGGGTTAGATAATGAATATGTATAGGCGTTAATAAAATATTAATCACTGTGATGTATAAATTTGGGACGGCTTTTCACTTCGGGATGCACGATAGGCGGAAAGATCCCCCGTGCATCCGGCGCCGTCAATAAAGAATAAATCACTTAAAGAAATTGGATTTATGATCTTTGAATCAAAACCCCCTCGGGCTGCCGGGGAATGGAGCCGGCTACACGGCCGGGCTGCCCGAGGGCGGACTACATCTCCCAGCATGCACCCCGACGCCCTTCTCTCGACGTTACCCGAGGACTACAACCCCCGTCTCTCCCCAGCGCCTTACCGTGCCGAGGACTACACTTCCCGGCGTACCCCGCTCCTCCGGGGACGGGGCGGGCGGCAGCCGCCCCGGGGCGGCCATGAGCAGGCCGGCAGCCCGCCGCTAGGCCGCCGCCGCCAAGATGGCGTCCGTGCTGCTCCGAGCCTGCGGCCGGCCGGCCTGCCGCCTGCCGCGCTGCCGGGCCCCCAGGGGTGAGGCTCCCCGCGGCCCGGCGGGGCTGAGGAGGGAGGGGGGGAGGGAGGCAGGGGCGGGGGGAGATGGGGAGGAAGGAGGCAGGGAGGGGACGGCGACGCCCGGGGGGTCCCCGGGGGTGGCGGCCCCAGGGGTGGCTGAGGGAGAGGAGGGGGTGCCGCCCCGGTTGCTTCGTCCCCGATTTTCTTACTTTGTTCCCAACGCAGCCTGCTTGTGTTTCTCGCTCCTCTGTATCCCTTAGGGAAGTACCTCAGCTCCTTTCCTGGGGCTTTGTTGTGAGGAAAATGTCAGCTTGGCTTCTTCCAAGTGGCTTCGCAAGATTTGGGAAATAAAAAGGAAACCCAGTGCGTGATAGCAGCGTCCATCACTAATCGAGATAGTTCATCAGTAATCCAATTAATTTGTCAGTTTAAATATCTTCGAGCAGTGGGGTTTAATGACACGAAACAGCTGATGGCTTGGGACAGGCCGTCAGCCCCGTGGTGCTTTTTTACGTCCCCGCTCTGGCACAGTGGGGTTCAGCTGTGGGGCTGGGAGCTCAGCACCAGCGCTGTGCCCCCGACACAGCCCCGGCTGTCAGAGCAGGGTGTCTGCACATCCACGGTCTGGCAACCTGAGTGGCCACACGGGTGCTTGCTCGCTTTGATAACAAGCCAGCTTCTTGGTTACAGCCAGCACTGAAGTGTGATAGTTTCTTCTAGTTGTTGTTGTGTTTTTTTTTTCCTCTTGCTTTGTTTTTTACCACAGTTATAAAGACGTTTATTTAGGCTGAACTTGTACAGTGGCCTGAGCAAACAGCTGCGATTTCTTGCCCATCCAGTTTTGTTAAAAACAGGGAAGCAACACATCCATGCACCTTCAAATTAGGTGGGAGCTTTGATTCCTCTGGTGGCATAGAGTAAGAAGAAATGATAATAATCCCTCCGTTGTTGCATGTTACAAATCTCATCCCAGATGAAAACTTTCATCTGCTGAAATACTGTGGTACAGCCAAATCACTTGTGTGTTGTAACGTACTCTGCTCGTGGTATAGCCAGAGCTTTTTAATTGGAGTATTAGTCAGTTATTAACACATCATTTTATATCATTTTTTGTATAGTGGCTTGCTTTACTTAGCTCATCTTAACGTGTAAGTAATCTAAGATTAAGTTAAAGCTAAGTGCTTCTAAGAATCCTAAATGATGTTCTAGTAAAGATCAAGCTGTTAAGCACTGCAGGCGTGTAGTTTGTAGGGACTTGCTTCAAGTTAGCCTTTTCTTTTTAAAAACTCTCAGCACTAACAGCGCACAGATATTCTACATTTAAAACCTCGCTTTTGATGTTCCCCTGAAATTTAAAACTAAACTTTCTGATGACCTCTTTTCCACAAGGAATATGTTTATGTGTAGCTTGTCTGCCGCTGTCACTTTTCTTACTTCCAAAGCAAGTTATTCTAACACAGGCTTCTTAAGTAAAGTGTTGAGTACGGTGAGCTATGTTCACCTTGTTCAGACACATTTGTCTGTCTGTCTTAACCTAGAAGCAAGGAGTATGGACATCGCTCTTTTCTGAACCAAGTGTATATTTTCATTCAGGGACGGGTCACTCTTAGGTACATGGCTAGAAGAACATAGACTCGGCCAAAAAGAGCTCTTGTTGACAGGACTAGCAAGGTTGAAATGAAGTTATCCTGTAGCTTGTTCCAGTGACATCCATGTTTTCTGCGTGCCCATTCACACTCCGAATGGCAATGTGACAAGAATTGTTTGAGTCAGCATGTTTTCTTTCTTGTGGTAACTATGGAGTTTTGTTCTTTGTCCCCTTCTTTAGAATTAGTGAATCCTAGCTGGAAGAAAAATAAAGATAAATGAAGTGAAAGGATTGTGCTGTTAGTGAGCTCTGTTTAAGAAACTCCAAGTCAGCTTTGATTTTTTCCGTGTCATCCCCCGTTGCTCTAGGTGCACCTGTCTGTAAGGGTAATGTCCTCTACCAGCAGGACTCATTTTTGGCTTTTTTTTTTTGTTGTTGTGGGTGCAATTGTTGGCTAATTTAGGCTTTGTGTGCTTCCTGGCACTGAGGTAAGGAAATAGATTACAGTGCTGGGGCTCATCTGTCAAGATTTTGAGTACTCTTGATTTGCTCAGCTGTTCCTTAGAGTCAGGGGCATCCTTCTGAGATGCATTGATTCTCAGGTCAAGAAATTCAGCCACTGATCAGAATGCCTTCTCATTCTCTCAGGGCTTGATTTATGAGCCAGAAGGGACTGGCTTTCCCCTGGCTTTTACTTGCAGTGATAGTGAGTACCTGTTTTTGTTACTTTGATATAACTTGAGAAGGGTGAATCCTTTTCCTTTGATTTGATCATGCCACAGCTTTTGTGGTAATGACGTCAAAGCCCACTGAGCATGGGACGTGATAATCCCAAATTACTGGGATATTTCTTTGGTAAGTCAGTTTATCTTTATCTTTTTTCTTCTTCCTTCTGTGCCTCTTGATTGCCCTACCTGATTTTGAAGGTATCTCTTTTCCTGTAATAATTAGGCTGTGTTGTTGGGGAAGGCTTCTGCCAACCAGCTTTAGCGGTGCATTTCCTCATATACCACACTCTCTACCTCAGGTTCTGTTATAGGTTATACCTTAGCTTTGATGATGGAAAAGTTGACCAATAACCTTCAAAACCACCCTCATACCCTGCCATCTCTTGGCCTTGTCCAGAATTAGTAGGTGATAATCCATCCAGATCATCTGGTATTGTGGTGGTGTGGAACCATTCAGAAATGACTTCTGCTTTCAGTGAGGTTTTTATGAGTTGCAGTTGCTTGTCCAAAGGACTCAGAGACTTGTTAAGGCAATTTAACAAGTTCAGGCAGTAACTCATGTTCCACAGAGTTTGACTGTATGTATGGACAGTTTGCTTGAACACTTCTGGGGATGCCAGCCACATTACAGAGTTGCTTCCCACCTGTTTTTCCATTTCATCCTATGAGTCAGGGGATTACAGATTGAGAGAAAGGAGGAGACTGTGACATATGCTTTGGCTTCTGCTGAAATACGATGAGGTACTTAGGCTTTAGTACATCACATTGCTATCGTCAAAGCATAAAACCTCCCTTGCTTGGATGTTTGTGATTGTGCACAATCATCCGAAGTGTGAATGTGCTTACAATAAGTAAGTCCAGTTGCTGCTAAGTACCTTTTTTATTGTGTTTTCGTTGGTAGCTATCTCTTAGTAAGACCAGTCTTTTACAATCATGTTTGTGTACAATTCACTCTATGGATAAATGACTGTGAATTTCAGAATGAATGCTAATAACTGGTGTTTTTCTAGGTAACTTGGGAGATCGGGCATGTCTAAGCTGTACATCCCTGAGGTTGACAAACAAAATGTGAGTAAATATGAATTTTTTTCCTAAACTCAGAGCTGTACCAAATTGTCAGTTAGTATACTATAATAGAATGCAGCTTTCACTCTTGTAGACAAAAATGTGCAAAATATCAGTTTCAGTTTATGTTATAGACAGATGAGAAGAAGTCTGAGTATTTACTACTCTTCATCTGCCTGGTTGTGTGTGGGAGAAGGAAAGTGAGATCTTCCCTTTTTCACCCACTTCGACCATTTTTGTTTCCCTTATGATATGAAAGCAATGGAATATTAATCATTTGTTCTCGACTGATTCCAAGTGGCATAATGGGATATCGTGGGCTTCTTGTGTACTTCCTCTGGGGGGTTCCACAGAGGAAACATTCAATCAAATCTAGCTTAAAACGTGTAGTTTAGTAGTTAGGAATGTAGTCATTTGAGTTGTATCTCGGTTAAACCAAGGCAGTGTGCTGTATGGTACAGCCTTGGTTGAGGCTCTCCTAGGAAGTGATGACCTCTTCTGAAAAAGAATCCAGCTGCTACGTGTTCTTGAGACAGTTACGGAGTTGGATGTTGACAGAGTTCGTTCTTTGTTCCTTACCTGGATCACAAGGCTTATTTGAATTTTTTGATGCTTTATCTTGTAATATTGGACACCTACCGCAACAGTAGGTAGATGCAATATAGGATGCTGTATGTGTATTTTATATATACAAGGTAGGGTATTGTATCTGCTGTTTTAAATTTGTCATATCTTTCTGAAAAAGTGTGAAGTATAAGCCTCCTTACATATACTGAGTAGTTCTAATGTGCGTGTAAATGTTTGAGGTTTTTGAATAATGTCTTCCGTTTACATTTAATAAAAGAAAAAGAACAAAATTCTTAGTAGGGTAGAAGACTGTTGCTCCAGTATGCATCACCTCGGTACCATGATGGAACTTGGTTTATAAAGTTTCTGCTGAAAAGGGGAAACAAGATGCATGGAGATAGTAAAAGAGGAACTCTAATGAAGTTGGATTTCTCTGATGCTAATTCTCTCCCCGTAACTCAGCACCTGTCCCTCGTCTACAGCCTGTGGTTTCTCCAGTGTTTCCTTCAAACAGGAGAAGTAATAGAAGGGGTTTTCTGTTACTTACGGTTTCACAGATTTATTTTCAAATGGAAGGCACTTACGGTTGCTGCTTTTTATTTAATTTGAGTAAAATAAGCTACCTTTTCAAAGTAGTTTAAGGGAAAATTCACTGCAGTTTTTTTTGCTGACCTGCTTTTTTGTCATGAAGTAAAGCTAACTATTTAGACATCCTGATTTTGGGATTCATAGGTTTTCTTGGCTTTCCTAAAATGTAGATGTTTCTCAACTGATGCAGCATCTGTTGTTAATTCTTGAATGCTTTTTTTTTCTTTTGAAGGACTGTACACTTTAAATATTGCACTAGTGTCTCTCCTGTTTATGCATACTCCAAAAAAGACCACTACTGTTGTTGGACTAGAGGATCTGAACGAACATACTTTACTCTTATGAGCTCTTCTGGCTCATGGATGCCCCTAGCAGCCGTAGGTGTTTTAGGTCCCCAGTATCTTCCAGTTAGATGGTGGCATTCTTCGCGTTCCCTTCAAGATGACTCCATAGTTGAAAAGTCACTGAAGTCCTTAAAGGACAAAAACAAGAAGCTGGAAGAAGGAGGACCTATATATAGTCCAACGGAAGTGGAAGTCGTGAAAAAATCTATTGGACAGAGGATTGTGGATGAGCTGAAGCATTATTACCATGGCTTTCGGTTACTGTGGATTGACACAAAAATAGCTGCGAGGATGCTCTGGAGAATACTTCATGGAAATACGCTGTCGCGTCGAGAACGGAGACAGGTAATGAGTAAAAACCAATTTTGTTTTAGTGACCTTACTGATCACTCAATTTATTTAAACTGAATTCATTCTTTTTGTTGGGTGTTGCTCCTAGAATTAAAATTGTTGTGTGGATTTTCCTCCTTCCTCCTCCTCCTCCTCTTAGTAACTCCCTGCATGGTCACTAAAAACTTTTGATTTGATGAATTTGACAAATATTTCCTCACTATATACGTAATTTTACAAAGAAATAATTAACAATTGACCATTTTCATGGACAATTTGAAAATATCACAGTTCAGTGAAGTATGCAGAAATGTTTCTTTTCCTATATTTGCAGGATTAGACAAATGACAGAAATGCACATGTAGCAGTTTTCATTACAGATTATATCTCCTACTACAGCAGCAGTGGTTGATGGTATTTGGTCTCAGCATCTTCACTACTTATTTTTGCTTTATTCTTTATGCCAGTACAAGAGTGTATTTGGCAGCTGATCCAGCCGAAGTATTGCTCAGCAATAAATTTAAAAGTCTGTGCTGACATAAGAGAGGAGATTATGTAGTAGGAAGAAAGAGCAGCTGAGGAGAGGGGGGGAAACGAGGACAGCAGGACTTGAGGAAGTGGCAGTTCTGGTTTGTGCCGCCTTGTTCAGAGCTTTGGAATATTGGGAAAACCAAGTGAGACGAGTTAATTCACGGTTTAAAATGGAACCAACAATCTTCCGCAAGGCAGGACTGGAACCATTGGTTTTCCTGCCTCTTTGGTATTTGCTGAGCCATACTTGTGTGAAATTATACAAACAACAGAAAAATACAAATACCACGGAAATACTTGTGCTGAAAGATCAGAACTGAGTACTAGAAAGCATGTGCCTGTAGTATTCATACATTATCTTCGGACAGGCGTGTGTTATTTGGTCGATAAAGGGGTTTGTTCACCTGACTGCTGTTTAGTACTGCTGGTTAGCGACCACAGAGTTGTCTTTCTCATAGCTCCCTAGTGGTCTGGCATTTGGACTTCCTGAACTTTATTTTTTTTGCAGATGAGCACTTCCAAATAAATTCTCCTATTTTAAGTAAAATAGGAGTTTCTTGTGCAGGTATAGTTGGTGTTCACGTTGATGTAGCATCTCCTTTTACAGTGATTGTCTGTGCGCAATCCAGTGCGGAAGTTGTAGGAAAAATAGCTTTAAGAGCTACAGTAATGTGATTTTTCTCAATCTAGGTTGTGTACTTTCTTTATGTGGAGGTAGAAGATGTCCTGTTTCTGGAATGGAGTTGTGGTAGGCTTTGAACCCAGGGTCGGCAAAGAGCAAAACAGCCTACAGCTGAACAAAACCTTTGCACATGCTTATTTTAAACCTTTACTTTTCTTTAACACAGTTCTTTTTTTTTTTTTTTTAATTTAGCCTTAAATTGAAAGAAGTCTTTAAAACAAAGAAATGTTGCTCCTGGACTTCTTAATTATATATATTCCTAAATATGTATGTATATATTTATATGTATATATTTGAAGGACATACTGCTTTAAATGTATTAAACCATGTATGAACTGACAGTTCAGAAAAATCTTATCTTCACTCAAACTGACAAATGAGTTATTTCTGCCTGCCCTTTCCTTCCTCTTTGGAGGCAATAATGGAAAGATAGCCAAGTAATCTAACCACATTAACAAGCAATTGCAGCGTGGCTAATGCAAGGGAACTGTTGCTCACGTAAACCAAAAATCAGTCACAAAATTCTCCGTGTGCAGTTGCTGGTGGGGCTCGGATTCAACAGGAACACTTCTGTACGCTTAGGAGATAAGTCAGGAAGAAGGAAAGCATGCGAAATAAAGCAATGGCTGTTTAAGAACTACTTTCTGCAGCAGGATAGCTCAGGACATTTAGGCTAGATGGCAGATACTACAGAGCTTGTGGTAAGCGTATCAACCTTAACAGACCCTTCTGTCCTGTGCAGAGAAAAAAGGGGAGCGTGTAGTATGTGAGCTGCAGCAGCAGATAGAGCAGTCACAAGTCCTTCATGCTGTACCGCCAAACAACGTGTGTGTAATCATGCACCATTGCATTAGGTTATGTGCAGAGATGGTTTTCTTTCACTTTGATGCAGTTTCATGATTTATGGAAGCTGATCCAGGACTGTGCTGCTGCACAAGTCGCCAGTCCTGCATGGTGCTTAAATGCAAGTGCTTCGCCCCGCCCCACCTCCTTTTGGTTTGTGCTAATCCTTTTCTGCATGTCTGCATATGTATTTAGGGGTTAGTTTTAGCTGGATCAGTGGTGTGCCTTCACGTTGGGACTGCTGGTGCACATTTATGACTTAATGTATTATCTCGGGTTAGTGTTACGTTAGCTTAATCCAGCTGTAAAACTGCTTCTGTATGTTTGGATTTCACCTCATACAAATACTTTCAGTATCTAAAAATAGATGCTGGATAGAAATAGGAACACTGTATTGTATTCTGTACAATTATTTGAACTTTTTTCTAGGGAAAATATACTTGTTTGTATGACTTAAAATTTTCTTCTGAACTTTCTTACATCCTTTTGAACTCCCTGGTATTCATTTATCTTCTATTGTTGGAATGAATGGAAGCATCTTTGAATCCATAAACAATAGACTAAAGCTTCCTTTCTGGGAAGCTGAATTTGTTTTATACAGCAAAAAATGTCTTAACTTTGGATCTGAGAAGCGTGTGCTTTCCTCAAACCATATATAAGATCTTTGGGTGGTTTTATGCCAAGAAAATGGTGACTAAAGTTTTATTGGTTTTGTACTCTACAAAGTGGTTCTACAGCAGCACGCAGCCTGTACAGGCTGTTTGTTGCTGCTGTTCCCCTGGATTGGTGTGAGTTCTGGGGAGGGGAAGGCGGGGAGAAGCATGTATTTACTTGTGCAATAGCATTTATGTTGCTGGTTTTTGCCAATCATAACTATTTATTAAGTCATGATGTTGACTGACAGTGCTGTGGCAGTAGTGTACGTCTGGCCTTCAGTCTCTGATTTAGGAGCTGACATTATTCCCAATAACTGCTTATTTGCTTTATAAAATGAGACAGAGTCAGGCAGGATCTGCACTCCCCCAATATAAACCAAGTTATTAAGCTTCAGAGTTCTGAAAATATGATTACAGACTGTACGGCCTAGTCCGTGTGCCTGTGGGTGTACAGAAATCAAAAGGACAATATTTATTTCATGCAGTTCAAGATTTAGTAACTAATGCATCTGCCTGCTTCAGGGGATTACTGCTCTAGAAAAGCCGTAACTTAAAAAAAAAAAAAAAAAAAATCTACCGAGCTGGGCTCATTACCCTGGATTTAAATGTACATTACAATTGTTATAAGGCCGGGGGGAGGGATCTTTCATTTTATTCTTGATTACTTAGTCCATAGTAGCTCATGCATGTAAGAAGTGGTGGAGCACAAATAAAGATGAATAAAAGAAGTTAAGCAGCTTTAACAGCAACAAATGACCACCTCCTGTTTTCAGGTGCTTTTAAGAGGTTTAAATGAGATACTTGTTCAATAATCCTATTGAGACACAGTGAGGCTTTTGAAATACTTTCTATAGCATTGAAAACTGGAGAAACTCTGGCACTCTGCAGTATATAGCAACTTTACAGAAAAAGATACTAAAACCTGATTTCACATTCTTTATATCTATGTTATTTTAAATTTCCTTTCTAGCAAATGTGTGTATAAGTGGTAATTTTGATGGTAATACAAAGCATTTTTGAAATAAATATATAACATTTTGCTTATCGATACACTTTTTTTTATTTCTTCCAGTTTCTTCGAATATGTGCTGACCTCTTCCGCTTGGTTCCTTTTCTAGTTTTTCTCGTTGTCCCATTTATGGAATTTTTACTTCCAGTAGCTCTTAAGTTGTTCCCTAATATGCTTCCCTCTACATTTGAGACAAAGTCTAAAAAGGTGAGTAAGTGAATTTGTAATCCAGTAAGACGTTTGGAAGAACTTAAACTTGTCTATTAAATGTTACCTGAACATACTTTATGCCTGCTGTGCGTGTCTGGGGAATCCTATTAACAAAATCCGTGATTTAATTCTTAATTAAAAGTTAATTAAGTGCTTTCTTTTAGCTAATACAGTTTTGTAACCAACAAAAGCTGTAAAAGCTTTTTAAAATTTTTACTGGGTAGGAAAATACCTGTATCATTCTAGTTCAGATCATATTTTGATCTACAGATTATTTTATTCTGTAACAGTTTCAGGAAGAATATTTGGCAATTTACTGTTATTAAGCTGTTCTAATGATTTGTAAGGCTTTATGTTGCTATGTAAAATCATAGTATGCTATTACTAAATAAATATTTTTTTAAGTGAAAGTAAAACTTCTTACGAGGTATTAAGAGATACAGAATGGAAAAATCTACATGAGGGTTATTGGTAGCTACACATTTAAATAGGGTTCCACAGTCAGGGTATTAAAGTAAACAGTGTTGCAGTAATTACAGAATAGCATTTCAGTTTCCTGTTTTGTCGTCTATATGGAAGAGAAGATAGTTTTGTTAAATAAAAACAGGAAAAAGGTTCTTATTTTGTGAAATAAAAATAGAAAATAATGCTCAGAAGTTATGTCAAGTTTAGCTGCTCCTATATACATTTGAGGCTGTGAAGGGATTGTTACGATGTTCGCTCCAGATGATCCTAGTATAGTCCTAACTATGTTTCTGAATATTTTTTTTCACATCCTAGTGTGTGACCTAAACTATGTTTCAGTCATATCCAACACTGATTTTAGATTATTACTGAAGATGACTTACTGTTTGGACTACTAAATATTTTTTCTTCAGTATTGGGGTATATTTTTGATGCTGTTCTGATGATTTTGCTGTCAACATCTAGGAATGAACCAGCGCCACCCTGGCTTTCTGTTTTGTACATGCAGGTGCTTAGCTGTCAAGGCTGTTAGCTTCTCTTATTTTTGTTTTTTGTTTGTTTGTTTTTTGTTATCTGTTTTCTATGATTGTTACAGAGCAGAAATGAAAGCTGCAAAATGTTTTTTTTTCCTACTTTGCATTACATTTGTCAGTTTTCGTAGTCTTTATTTTTGATGCAGGGTTTTTTGTATCTATGCTAAATATTTAAAATAGCTTCTTACACAGTGTTTGGTCTAAACTTCATATAAGTTTTCTTGTTTAGCGCTTTGTAAAAGCAAACAGACCGTTCTCCCCTTTCTCTTAGAACCTGACAAATTCTCCGTATCAGAGCACAGAATAATTACATGAGGTTTGTAGGTAGTGACCTCTCAGTCGGCCACAGATAAAATCAATCATGGGGAATTGTATATTGCATCTGAGTAACTATTAATTTCTAATTCTGCAATAGATTCACCTTTTATTTTGGATGAGGTGTAAAATAGAACTTGACCTGGATAAAAGAGTTGGGAGTTAGCCAAACCAAAGTTGGTTACTTTCTGTTTTTTTGTTCCTAGGTGGGTGGGTTCATGTTAGTAGTAGTGGGTGAGGCTACTCATGTTACACTTCACTCTGTTGGCATTGCACCTTGTGCTTTATGGAGCTTTAGCTGTTCAACCTGAATTTCAGTGTGTTTTGGTGTTTTTTGGTATGAATGCATGTTCTCTTGTGATGTGTGTGTTAACAGCAGAAGTTTAGAAGCACTGCAGATAACTTGTCTGAGGGCAGAAAAAGTGGTATTTAGTTGCATGTATTTTTGGAAGGAACATTTAAAACCAAACTTTTTTTAACAGGAGGAGAGATTGAAGAAACAACTGAGAGTAAAGCTTGAATTGGCTAAATTCCTTCAAGACACAATTGAGGAGATGGCCTTAAAAAATAAAGCAGCCAAAGGAAATGTTACAAAAGATTTTTCAACTTTCTTTCAAAAGGTAAAAAAAAAAAAAAAAGTGGTTGAAGTGGTTGGCATTTCTCTTTCCTTCGGTTTACATATCATCAACTACCTGTTCTGTTGGATTTGAAAGAGCAGGATGTAATATTTTCTTCAGGATAGGTTTCTTTTTGGCAAGTAATACTTCAGAGTGCTGAAGCTTCACTGTTTTTAGCTGTGGTGTTCTAGCTGGTACTTTTACTCTCTCCTTAATTCTGGAAGGAATACACTTCTGCTCATTCTCTTCGTGTTCTTATCTTATCTCTTTGTTAATGAGTTAATTCTGACATCCAAAAGACTATGTATGTGGTGTTAACACACAGTTCTTGGCTTGCTTTTGTGAACACTGGGTATAAAATGTGAAGAGAAATGGAAGTTCTTTCCTAAGTACCTGATTAAAATTCAGAGGAGGAAATGTAAAACTTGCTCTTTTTTGTCATATTTAATCCTATCATCATTTTTTTTTTTTAAAACACAGTTTCTATACTGCTGAAATCCTTTGAGATGCTGACAAGACTTTAGGGATTTGCTAAAATATGAGTATTATGTTTGGTACAAGTATTTTCTATTATCACACTTGCTGGAACATTGACTGAATGTCAAATACCTCCCTCATAAGTTGACTGCCTTTAGGTTTGATAGCATTTCCTTTCACGAAGTTGTAGGTAAGGTATTCTCTGGAGAGACAAAAAATACATTCATAAATCTTCTCAGGATAGGATTCATCTCAGTCCACTCACACTTCTGATTTCTGTAATTGTGGGGCTGCTGAATTGAGACAACGACCATCTGCTGCTGCCAGGTGTTTTTCTGAAAGTAAAAGTGTCATCTCTCTTCTTGAGGATGAGTAGGAATGGCTGAGAGTTTTAAGCAAAGACGGGCTCTTGCCCTTTGCACAGAAAAAGACACAAGCCTAGGGATTTCAGAGCTGAACTTTTCAAGGCTTGTTAGTTAGCTTGAGTTTTTCCTGCTTGTGAGTGCAGAGACTAAAGTTTTTAAAGGGTGGGGTAATAAGTTGATGGCAGCAAGTGGGGTACTTCAGATAATGGTATTGCTGTTGGCAAGTTGTGCCAGTATCTGCTTGCAAAGTCCGTGTACTTTGAAGCTTCTTTGCAGTCAACGGTTTCTGTCCTTTTTCATCTGCAGAAAATCTCAAGTGATTAGTGACCATGACTAGTAGCTGAAGCATTTAAATTTCTGTCTGCAGACTCTGGGAACATGCCACTGCCATGATTCATATTTGGAACATTTCATTTTCTTTTGAGAGAACTACTAAGAATTTAAATTCGGGGTTAATTTCTATGGAAATTGATGACGTATCACTCCACTCTTGCTAGGGGGAGTTCCAAGCTCCTGCAATGACTAAAAGGAAGCTTCAGGCCCTGCTTTCCTTATGTGTGGGTGTGCTTTTTACAGCCATAACTTTCTCGTTTATGCCATGGAGATGAACTTTGATGTCATTTCAGTATCCTAGAAAATAAATGTCAGAGTAAAAAGAAGGTTAAATGCTTCCCCACTGCTTCTGCAGTGAAGTATTTGCTTCTACAGGATCCACTGATTACAGGCTTTAACAAGTTTGCTTGAGAACTGTCTTGTTTTGTAGCTCATGATGAAATGTCAACTTGCGCCCTAAAGAAATAGGGTGTTTTTTCCCTCTTCCTCTACGTATTTTGTCTCTGCCAAAATTCAGCTTTAAGCAAAGAAGAAAATACTTTGAGTGTTTTCGTAAGGTTCCAGTATTGGCTCCTGTGTTGAAGGAGCTGGTGAAGTGGAGTAATGAGGCCTTTGACCTTCCTTTCTTAGTTTCTCTGCTACACAGCCATCCTGGAAGTTAATCGATTCAAAACCATCCAAATCTTTATCTTTTATTAATTAGCTATTGATTAAAAGCGTTGAGTTGACAACTAAAACAAGTAGGTGTAATAAATCAGGCTATATAGGTAATATTAGATTTTAGGCTGTATTTGATATCAGTTAACTTGCAGGGCTTTAAACAGGTAGATGGATTGGGAATTTTTTTTTTTGGCTATCTACTCTTTAGACTGAAGGTGTTAATTGGCTGGAAGTTAGTCTTTGATTGTTAGGTTCTGTAAATTTTTGATTCAGTAATATCACCAATAAGCACTTAATGGTATACTTAAAATAGAAAAATCAACAGCATTATGCATAAAAGTTCTACTATGCCCTGATGAGACTAAGGATTTTTTTTCCTGCTTTGAACTGTTATTTTTGCTTCTAGTACTTCAATTTAATTACTGTGAAGTGCACATTATTTAAAGGCTTAACTTTGCATTTGTATAAGCATTTACATAGATCCTTCCATCTAGATTTATTCAGTGTTTTGCCAGATAGTGGTTTATACTTAGGAGTAATTCAAGTGTATTTGCATTGAGATACTGCAGAACAGCTAGGAATTTGAAGCAAAACAGTATTGTAACAGTCATGGTTGTGGAGAGAATTTAGGTAGGCAAGTTTCCAAATTATCATTTGATAGGGACCCCAGTGTTGCAAATATTTGCAATTGGAAATCGTGGCATGCTTCTCAGCGTATCTTAACAGGCTGATGCTTTTAACATGCTTTATGTTTACTAAACATGGTACCAGAAAGAGTACTTGCCTACATGACTTCCGTAGCAACTGTTCTTCTGTACTTCTCTTAGGTATTTTGAGGTATTTCAAGCCAGTGCCAATTCAGATAAAACTACTCATTAGTATGCACATGCATCTAATTGTTGGTTTTAATGGGTTTTATCTAGCTATGTACATTATGCAGTGCTGTTGGGAACTGTTAACACCATCAATTCTATTGCCTTTTATAGTAAACACATTTTTTTTTTGAGGAAAAAAAAAAAAAACAACCATGACTTCCTTATATCCTATTTCCTATTTCGAAAATTGAGGCGAAGTACCTGACAAATGAGAACAATTCTTATTGTTCAAAATAATGCCCAGGCATGGAATTTGCTTTGAAAGGCTTTTTGTTTCTTTGTTTTTCTTACAGATCAGGGAAACTGGCGAAAGACCCAGTAATGAAGAGATCTTAAGGTTCTCGAAACTATTTGAAGATGAGTTGACACTGGACAATCTAACCAGGCCTCAGCTGGTGGCACTTTGTAAATTGCTGGAACTTCAGTCAATTGGGACAAATAACTTCCTCCGTTTCCAGTTGACCATGAGGCTGAGAAGTATAAAAGCAGATGACAAAGTGAGTCATTCGAAATATGTACTGGTTAATAATGTTTATGTGTAAGACTGAGAGTATTTATGTAAACTTTTTCTAAGTATTTTCCTGTTTTTGTCTTAATTATTTTTGAGCTAACTTAAAAAGGCTTAAAGGGTTTTTGAAATCTTATGTCTCTCTAAAGAAAAACCTGCCATTTTTTATCTACCATTAATTACAATGAAATTAATCATATTAAAAAGAAGGGCATTTCTATGAAACTGTAACTTGTGAAGGAGCTAATAGAAATACAAACTCGGAGAGAAATTGGCATTACCATTATGGAGCTGTTAAGATTACAGTGTAATGTTCACTGCTGTTTGAAAAGTCCAGGCTGTTTTGTGTTATTGCAGCAGCCTCTAGTGGCCGTTGTAAAAAATACAGACTTCTGGGAGTGCGTCGATGGTTGTTTTTCATTTTTGAGCTCTTACACGGTGAGTTTATTTTACGTTTTGTGCAGCTGATTGCTGAAGAAGGAGTTGATACCCTGACTGTTAAAGAACTGCAGGCAGCGTGTCGTGCACGAGGAATGAGAGCCCTTGGTGTCACAGAGGAGCGTCTCAAAGAACAGCTTAAACAGGTATGTTTTTGCAAGATTGAATGCACAGGCTTAATTTTAATTGCTAGCTATGATTTTTGTTATGATTCTGATAAGATATTTTGATTCTGTTCTTATTAAGGGCTGGGCTAAAACAGTCTCCTTAATAAGCTTTTGTCATATGTACTGTATAAGTACATAGTAGCAGTGGGCTTCTGGTTTTTAACTGGGCCATGATGTTTTGATGATGCAAATACATACATAGACTTAAAAATGTTTTTAATTTTGCCTCTTTGTCTTGTTAACTATCTGTATTACTTTGTAAAAAAAACTTTTCTCTGAGTATATCATGGAGAAAAGAAATTTTGTCTTCTGGTTATCTGGTTTAGAGGAAGATGCATAAGAAACAAAATACTTCCTCAAATATTCTGTACTTCTTCAAACACTTCTTCAATGCAATCTCTTTAATTCTTTGCTGGTTATGGGCTGTAGCTCCTGTGCTAGGATGTTGATTGATAACTAGTGATAAAAATTAGAATTTACTCTTTTGCATATGCTTGAATTGATTTGTCAAAAGAGAAAGAAATCCAAAAGTTGAAGGCTTCTGTTTTATGTATTGTATTCATAGTGGCTAGATCTGCACCTGAACCAGGAAATCCCTACTTCACTGCTAATTTTATCCAGAGCCATGTATCTTCCAGACACCCTTTCTCCAGCTGATCAGCTCAAAACAACACTTCAGACACTACCAGAGAGTGTTGTAAGTATGATTTATACGGTTTATAACTAACTCGCGTTATCATCACTGAAAATGAGTTTAGAGCAGTAGATATTCTTCACTCTTCTTTTCTTTGAAAAGCTGAAAAATGGGTAGGTTTATTTGAGTGGCCTTGAAATGCACCAGTTGGATTTGGAGGGGCCCGAGAATAAAGCAAATGAAAAGCATTATTTCATTGCATGAGGGTAGACAGTAGTATAGAAATATATGCAATACACTTTTTACTTGAATAAAATTCCAAACTACACTGTAGGCAATATAAAGATGCATACAGTGTTTGCAGGCCCTGCTGCTATGTTGATTATGGTTAATAAGACATGGAGTTGAAGTTTGAGTTACTCTATGGATTTCTTTTTCTGGATATCGGTGGTTGTTTTGGATGAATTCAGACCTTTTCATGTGTAGATGGAATTTCTCAGGCCATGCTTATGAGTGAAAGGCGAAACTGCTGATCATAGTTCTCCACTTACGAAGAACAGAGGTGGAAATGCTCATAAATGTCACATATCTAAGATCTTCCATTGAAAATTGACTGAGACATGACAGGCTGTGATATGTCTCTTGACTTCCTGATTTCATATTGGATCTGGAAGCTATCATAGTTGAGCTCAGTTGCTCATATGAAGATTAATTCTATCTTCAAAACAACTTGTTCTGTAGGTTTACCGATCCAAGTTTGACTTAGTGTGCTTTTGGCCAATATGGATAAAGTTACATTACTCCCTTACAGAACTTACATTTTGTTTCACCAAATGGTGTGTGTGAACAGTAACACTAAAAAAATACCTCTGGTTTGTGGAAGAAAGATCTATTAAAATAAGTCATTCTCTCTAGTGTTTTGTTTTTTTTTTGTGAATTCCATCTTTCCTATCACAATAGAGGATAGTTATCACTTGAAATTAATTAATTTCTACCTTAATAGCAATAACAGCTGTGGAGATACTTGAGGCAGACTCTGTTTCTATATTTCAGAAGTGGAACCTTTTATGTGGTTTACAAATCTAATTATTAGAGCACCATATAGTTCTTAAGTGTACCATGTTTTGCTATTTTTCTTGGTTTATCTGATTTGTAAAAACTAAATTTATTTGGTGTTAAACTCAGCCAGGAGTGAAAATGGGTGCACAACTGTTCCTCTTAACATAGCTGTTCATAGTTGGTGTTGCAAAGATGCACTTCAAGAAACCTTTCTATCAGTGATAGCATTTACTGTATTTTTCTGCTTCAGCGCTACAATTAGATCTGCTTGTCCCGTGCTGTTTCTTTGTCACTTTGGTGTTAAATTGTTTACCCTCAAATCTATTTGAAACCAGTTTCTTCTGTGATAGTGTTCTCAGAATTCATAAATAAAAGGAGATGGTTTATTATGTTCACTCAGATATTGAAACTGTTTCCTATTCTACTATACAACATACCACTAAGCATTTTATGCATCCCTGTATATTAACTACTTAATTGAGAATTTCCTCAGCATAGAGGCCATGAACCAAGCTTATGTAGGGTTAGATAAACTTAGAAACTGCAAAAGCAAAACTTGTGATTAAGACAGTTTCAGGAAACCCAATTATTTCAATGTTTTGCTGTGAAAATGTTAATGTTTTGTAAAAGAGAGAAATCATTTGAATAGATTATTGGTGATCTGGAAAGAAAGAGAATGAAGAATGTATTACACTTTCAGGATGGAAAGCTCTCATTTTCAAAGAAAGAATAATCTTTTTCTGAAAAATGGGGAAAAAAAATAGGGCAGCTTTCTGGTGTTTTAATTGTATTCATTAGCATACCTGTACTACCTATCTCAGTAATGGTATACAGACTTTTTGTATTATGTAGAGAGAGACTTTTATAGACCTCTTGCATTATTTGTAGGCCAAAGAGGCTCAGGTCAAAGTGGCAGAAGTTGAAGGTGAAAAAATAGATAACAAAGCACGACTGGAAGCAACACTTCAGGAAGAAGAAGCCATCAGGAAAGAAAATGAAGAAAAAGAGTTGGAAAGAATGTCTGAAGCTGCAGAGAAAGCCAAAGAAGCCCTTCAAGTTGCAGCCATGGTAAGTTCTGTTCTCAACTGCTGAGAAATAAACGTCAGTGTCATGATGAAAAGCAGCATGTTATGAGTTATTGCCTCTGTTCCACATGCTGTCTGCAGGAAACTGGACTTTAAGTCTACGTGTAGAAAAGGTGGGAAAATATTAAAACAAAATGCAGTACAGAAGGATTCACTGTGAAACACAGAAGACATTCTGTCTTACATATCTGATTTCTCCTCTTAATCAGAGTAATAAAAGAAACCATTTATTCCTCTAGCAAAAGATGTGGTGGCTTGTGTTTTTTCTTCTTGTTAATTTTGATTTTTAGTGTGTGTGTGTTTTTCATTACTGTAATTATAATTGTTCTTGCTTTTGGCTCTACCTATTTGTCATTAAGCAGGTGATGTCCTTGGTATACTACTTGAGTATAAAAGCTGCTGCTGGCCTGGCTTACTGGGTGCATAAAGCCTCAGTTGCTCACAGGCACAGTTTATTAAGTGCATTTGGTATTTTAATATGAAACCACTCAATATGTTGCAGTTTTTTTAGCATTGTCATAAAAATGTCTACATCTGTTTTGGCAATTACTTCTATTTTAAGAAGCCATTCTTTGCTGATCCTAATACAAGTAATGTTATCTTTGTTTAATTAAAATTCTTGGGTCTGTCAAATTTAGAAAGAGGTGGAATCAGCAGCAGATCTAGAACCAGCTGCTTTGCAAGTTAAGAAAAGTCAGATGGGTATGGATGGCGAACAAGAACTGGCAAGGGCAGATATGGAGACCTTGAAAGATACAGCACCCGTACTGGAAGGCATTAAGGTAATCTGGAAAACTCGACGTGATTGCAAATTCGTAACTACCAGTGCAGAAACAGGAAGTCAGCACAATAAACTTTTGAGTATTTCCTTTATCTACCTGTGTTATTGAAACTAACACCTGTTTTGGGGAGGCGCATTTGCACTGGCTGTAGACATAATGGATCTATGCATGTTTATATATATAATATATAAATTTTCATATATATAAGTAAATAAACGTGTGTATATATATGTAGTTAACATAAGGAAGGCAAGGACAAGAATAGCTAAAGGTGAGTGTTTTTTTTGTCTTTTCAAGGGTGTAATTCAGACCAAAGGATTAAATAGAGATTCCCAGGTTTGAACTAAACTACTGACTCCCTCTTCTAAGCAGATATGTGCAGTATACGTATACTATAAAAATTTTCTAGTATATTCTGTCACCATTTCTTCAGTATATTGCTGAACGTAATTCATACCACTGTTAAAAGTTAATTTCTAGGATTATCATACTTTGCGATGATCAGAGCATGCTTTGTTAGTCAGATAACTATTTGCTATCTGGCTTGGTTTTGGCTGGAGAAATTGTCCAAAAGTTCATACAGAAACAGAATATAGCTAGATCTTATTGCAGTCTTTATCTTCTCTCCAGTTTACGGATGTCTTTTTGGAGAGAGCTCAGAACTGGGTGCAGTGTTTAGATGTGACCAGGTAAAGTGCATACCAAGAGCCAGGTAAAGAGGCATAGTCACTCCTGTCAGTCTACTGACTTTGACCGTGGTTGCTGTTAACTTTTTCTGCCAGAGCACACTGCTGGCTCGTGATCAGGTTGGTGTCTGTTGAGACTACCCAAGTGCTTTCCAGCAGAGCTGTCAAGAAGTGGTCATAAAGAACAGGCTTGCACATATTCAGGAATAAAATAAGTTCCATGCATAATTTCAGAGAACTCTTTGAAAGAGTTACTCTTTCAACTCTGGATATGAATACCAAACCAAGATTTTTTTTAAGAGAATTAAGAAATTGAGACTGGAATAGGCATTTCACATTTAAAATATTCTAGTTAGCCATAGTTTTGCAATTACTGACAATAGTACGATATGAAATAGATGTTTTGAAAATGCAGGAAACTTGAAATAGTGTCATACTCTTGCACAAATAAAGGAGCCTTTTTGCAGATTTTTTTCTTAAGAATGCCAGCATTGAGCCTTTCTATACAGATTCTTTTTTTTGTCATACTGAAGTCTTGTTCTTCTTGCACAGCCTTACAATAAGAAAAGTTATGTATTCAAAATAATGCTTCTTGCTTAAGTAAGCCTCTTGTGTGTGTTTTGTAGCTTGTTTTTTTGATGATTTTCAAGTGCCTGTTTTGCATCTTGTTTAGTGGCATTTTTAGGAACATGTTTTTATTAGTTGTCGCTGGTTATTTTTTGTGTGCATGTGTTTTTGAAATGTGGCAGAGATTAAGATCTAGAATGTGGTTTGCCTCTCCACTGTTAAAAAATTGATTTGTATATATGGTTAGTAGTTATTGCTTAAAATACTGCTGTAGAAGATTGGGAAGGCTTGTTTTCATGTTCTTTTTGGGTTTGTAACATTTTTCCATAAAATAATATATGTAGAGATTGTGTAGTCCAATCCTGTTGCTCAAAGCAGAGTCAGCTGGAGCGGGCTGCCCAGGACCGCGTCCATTTGGGTTTTGAGTATTTGCGGGGCTGGAGGCTTCAGTGCCTCTCTGGCTTGCCAGCCATTCCTCCTGGTTTTGTGTCTGCAGGCTTGCCGAGGGTTCAGTCTGTACCATCCCAGAGGTCATTAATGAAGTGTTGGGCATACTGTTGACCCCTGGGGTACACCAGTATTGACTGGCTTCTACTTCCTGGACACTATCATTATCTACTTGCTATTATTATAACATAATGTGTTTAATTTAAACTGCTGCCATACAGATTCTAATGGTAAGAGCAGAATTTGGGAGAGATTTATTTCAGGTAAAAATAATTCAAAACAGAATAACTAAGGGAATTAACCATTTTATTTCAAACTCTTATTTCCACATTAGTACACAGTGTTACCTGTTGAGGGAAGAAATATTAGACTGACTTCTTGAAGATGACTAATTTTATTTTAGGCAGAGGAACGTGTTTTCAAACTGAGTTGCTTTCTCTTTTTCTTTTTTTTTTTTTTTTTTTTGCTACTGTATTAAAAGCAAAAGCAAGGTTGATGTTTATACAGTAACAGGACACCGTCTACTCAGAGTTTCAAAGGGCATGAATGTATAGTTTAAGAAGTTCCGTAGTTGTTTCTTGGAAGTATATCATCCCATATGTTTATGGCATCCTTGTTTGCCTGTGTCTTTCTGTATTCTGCTTATATGGCTGAGAGTCTTTTCAGAACAAAAGCTGGTGTCTGGGTAGGACTAATGCAATATGCTAAATGTGCCTACTAATGTGTGATTTTAGCATTTTTAATGAATAATTCTTGAAATTATATTTTTGATGTATTTGTTTGGGGGTTACACTTTTATTCTCAGCATTTTAAAAGACAAATAGACGTCACAAACTATGAATGTTCATACACATCATTACACAAGTTGTTGAAGATCATTTTGTTCCAGCTCAGCTTCCTGAACTTCGCTCTGCAAAATCTTTTGTGTAATGAATATTTCCTGTATATAATATCAGAATCATTTCTCAGTTTGGGTTTTCCATTGAGCAGGGAAGGAAGTAAAACACTTTTAAATGAGACATTCAGGTACAGGATTTCAAATAGCCAAAACCCACATAATGAATCATACTACCTGGTCTTGCTTCTCATGTGCTTAGAAAGTACCATGGCCCACTAATTCTCTTAGTATTTAAGATTAAATTTTGGAGCACTAGCTCCAAAATGCCAGTCTGTACTATGTTGTCTCTGAACATAGGAAAAGAATCTGGAGCATGTCCTTTCTTAGAGTTTTGGGGAAAATACACACGTATCTTTCAGTAATCTGTATATATTTTCTGTTACAGGGTGAGGAAATAACTAAGGAGGAGATTGACATGCTGAGTGATGCTTGTAACAAGCTGCAGGAACAGAAGAAATCACTAACAAAGGAAAAGGAGAAGCTTGAGGAATTGAAGGGTGATATCCAGGAATATAATGAGGTAAAGTGGGGAAGGAAGTGTTTGATTTTTGCTTGCCTTTTTTTTTAAATTCCTGTTCATGATCAGTTTTAGTATAAATGACCCCATATAATCAAAGATCATCTTACTTAGATGTCTGTTAGCTTGCTTTTGGTAGCTGAGTAATTGAGGTTTATACTGCTTTATGGGACAGTGCAGAGCTTTATTGGCTCAATGTGTTTAAAGCCTAGTTAGAATGATAGGAGTAGTTTCCACTAGATGAGGGTCCTCTTCCTGCTCTTATTTCCAGTGTGACCAGAATAACATGTGCTGAGCATGCTGCAGTTCCTTCTTGTCAAGCATAGATGTCAGTATTACAGATGCCTTGTGTTAAGTAAATCAATATTACAAAGGCTGTAGAAAATAACATTTAAAGGATGCATGAAAATGGCTGCAATGTTAAGCATTTGTTCCAATTTCAGTTTGGCTCTGTATGTCTTTTTATTTACAAATGGTGCTAAATGGCACTTGAAATGCTCATCTCTTAAGTTAGTAGTGGCTGTTGTAGAGAATTCAGACCCACAAAAATGTTTTTCTTTCTTGTGACCATATCTTTTAGGATTTGCAAGAAATAAAGGAGCTCTCTAAGACTGGCCAGGAAGAGGTAGTGGAAGAGTCAAAGGCAAGCAAGCGATTGACCAAAAGGGTGAACCGAATGATTGGTCAGATAGACAAAATTATTAATGAGTTGGAAACAAACCAAAAGACAGTGGATGTAAAGGTGGATGATGGTGCTAGTCCTCCTGCTGGGTAAGTGACTCACGAGCACTGAATGTATCTCTTACTGGTCATCTTAAGTCTTGCATATGTCTGACGTGTGATTAGAAAAGACTTAGCAAGTGAGTTGTTTAAAATCTCAATATTTATTTTAAAAACAAAATTAACAAAATTGTCCCATAGGTTTTCTCTTCTGCAATATGTTAGATATGGTTGAAGTGATGATAGGAAAGCAACAGGTATAATTTCCTCAGGTGCTAGTCAGGAAGGGGGTTCTGAAAGTCAGGATGTGGATTAGCATCATACCATCTGTAACACGTGGCACTGTTGATGGCGCAGGTGAAATCATGCCTTCAGTAATGCTACTCAGGCAGTAGGTTTGCCCTGTGTCACTGAACGAAAAACTGTGCAAAAGTATGGTGAGCATGTTCATGTTCTGCTTGAGTAGTGAACATGTAACAAGGGGAAAAATAGCAATAAAAATCTGTTCTGTCTGGTGTAAGGAGATAATATCTTGAAGAGAAATGAGGGAACAGATCTAATGGAAGTAAGGAGGTAAGTTTACATGGTTCCTTTCTGAAGACTTGCTTCATTTCAATTTTAACACGCTTGCAAATGTGATGGTAAAATTAGTATTTGAGAGGTCTGGCTAAGAAGTGTATCCCAAATAAAAGGTCATTCCTTTCAAATAAAAGCTAACAATTCTAATTTGAAACTTCATTTATCAACACTTCTCCAAATCTTGATGGTACTAGAGGCTTTCAGGCAGTGGCCTGTCACACAGTCATATGTTGCTTGTTATGACGATGAGATATCAATAAACTGTGACAATTTTCAATTTGTGGTTATAAATGCAGTGTTAATCAAATTTGTGCTTGCACAAGTTTGTGTAATTCATTAAGAGTTTCCCAGCTTCCAAAGAGCATAACTTAAACAGAAATAAGGATTTTGCTTCATTTCCTTGCAAACTTGTTTTTTTCCAGTCCCCAGGGCAAGCAGTCATTTGTTTCAGATGTCCTGTAAGATTAAGGAGACCATGTGAAAGGTGCTATAGAGGGTTCTTGATCAAAACCATCCAAATCTGTAAATTAAAAATGAAATACAGCATCTGCTTGTACTGAATGTAATTATGCTTTATTTAATGCATGGTTTTGGGGAGAACTCTAAATTTTGTATGTGATTTGTTAACAATTGAAAATGGTAAGCTTGAACATTTGCTTAATTGCCAAAGGTTTGTTTTTTTTAATGTGTAAGTCAAAGCAGCCGTTACGTAGTCATTAAAAATCATAGAAGCAGAAGTCCAGGATAATTAGTGGCATTCTGAGAATCATAGAATGGTTTGGGCTGGAAGAGACCTTAAAGATCATCTAATTCCAATCCCCTGCTATGGGCAGGGACATCTCCTACCAGACCAGGTTGCTCAAAGCCCCATCCAGCCTGGCCTTGGGCACTGCCAGGGCTGGGGCATCCACAGCTTCTGTGGGCAGCCTGTTCAGTGCCTCACCACCCTCTGAGTAAAGAATTTCTTCTACCCTCTTTTTGTTTAAAATAAAATGGCCCTTGAATAAAAATCAGTCTGTGCTTAGAGATTAGGGGCATGTATGGAGCATTAAAGCCCTTCTATTTAATATTTATTCTGCTCACTGTCTCCTGCATTTCAGCTTGACCTGTGCTGGAAGATGATTCTTTAATAAAACTGCAGAAACAAGCAGAGGTTTCAGGTTGCAGGAAACAGACAACTGTAGCTTCATGAAATGAATAAGCAGATACTGGGAACACTTCAAATCTCCTAGTTCTAATGTGAAATTTAGTCCTTTCCTTTACGGAGTGTATTCTTTGGTATGAGGAAATGAAGCGTATTTTAGTGAAACAGCCAAGTTGCTAAAAGCAATTAGTTGTCAAGCTTTTGCTTTCCTGTGACGTTGTGCTTTTTTTCCTGTATGCTTGAGTTGTTTTGTGTAGGCCCACCTCTCCTAAATCCACAGGGGTGACAGGTGCGTGACACTGCACCTTTAATAAATGGAGAGTGTAAAGGGTGTTAGATATACAGGCTAGGAAGCACAGAAACTGCTGAACTTTCACCTGTATTTGTGCAATAAAGCAAGTGGAACCAAAAGCGTGAGCTTCTCTGGAAAGGTAAAGATTAATTTGAAACGTGCTTTGCTGATGGGTAACTCATTTTTCTTTTTTGCATTCTGTTCAGGATTAGAAATAATTATTTAATGTTTTACAAGTGACCTGCAGTGTAGTGACTTTCAGTACTGTCTTTGAGGACCTTTCGTCTTCTGGAGTAACTGCTTGCCGTAAAGAGATTGTGCTTCTTCTTTAGGGAGAATCTCATCAGTATTGCTGAGCTAATTAATGCGATGAAACAAATCCAGAAGATTCCAGAGGAGAAGCTAACTAGGATTGCAGAGGCACTAGATGAAAACAAGGATGGCAAAATCGATATAGATAATGTCGTTAAGGTAAGTCTATGAACTATTTAAAGAAAATAAGGCTAGCCATTCTTCAAATATCATGCCAGTTTTGACTTGATTTCATATTGATGTCTTTTTCAAGAATCTTTACTTGATGCCAATGAGTTTTCTGGGCATGTATTGTAAGTAGATGTTCTAACACATACTAGCATCTACAGAATTTATATGGCTATTATATTTTTGGTGGGTGGGGAATGATTCTTATCCTGTGTCTGTTACCTGCATTAGAGGTAAGTTTGCCTTGCATATGTAAAGTTATGTGAAATCTGGTATTTCTGTTACGCTACTTGTGAATGGGAGGGAGAATGGAAAGGAGCTTTGGAAGAACTGCATCAGGAACACCAGTATTTGTCTGAAGTCTTGACATATTCTGCCTACTTGTATACTTAAATTTCATTGTGATCTATATTTTCTGTGCTTGAAAGACTTCAGATCATCAGTTTTACTTTAGGTCCACTGTAAATGGCTGACTTTGTCAGGGAGGTCAGCTCTTAAAACTGACAGGGTCTATCTGGCAGTAGAAATAGTGGCCTCTGATAACTTGACCTTTCTGTCTCTTTCTGCTTCCTTGCTGCTCCTTTTAAAGTAATGTCTCAGTGCTTTTCAGGGGTGTTTTCTACTTACTGGGTATTGTGTTCCCTATGTGATACCGTGCTTTCAGACACCCCTTTTTTACCCGCTTTGTCCTGTTTTCTCGTTTTGCAGAACTTTCTCACGTTCCCCCTGTATTTCAAATCCTTCATTTTCCTGTTTCTTTTCTGCATGGTAAACTTAGAGATGTCCTGAAACTTATTTCCTTGCAAGTAATTTTCCTACCCAGTACAGAAATCCTCTCTAAAGATAGAACACTATGGCAGCTAAAAAATACAGTATCAGCTTTTTGAAACACATTTTTTCTCTTCACTGTTGCTCTGAGCAGCTGTTGCATTGAGTAACATTTAGCAACACAGGGAAAATGAACTTCCTGAATTCTGCATCTAATGCTGAACAGTTTTGAGAACTTGGGGAGCTGTGTCATGAACACATTTGTACAAAAAGCTGTATAAAGGAATTCGGAAGTGCATGCTAAACTATTTTTTTCATTTGGAAGTGCCTTCTGAACTATTTTTTTCATTTTGCTCTCCAAAAGACCTACCCTCCCCCTACTCTGTTTTTTGTAAATTTATGCCTTTCTATTTAGTACAAGTCTCCTCAACAAAATGAAGCCTATAATACAGATACTATCTAAATACTATTTCAGAAGTATTAGATACTGAATCTGAGCTTTCTGTTGAAACATAAGTGGGTTTGTCTTACTAATGTTCTAAAATATGACTCTTCATGTGCTGAGATCAAAAGTTTTATATCACTTGCTTTAAAATTTGCAGGTATGTCTTAGGCACCGATTGTAGTTTATACTTATTTCGTGTAGGAAAAAAAAAAACACACACAACAAAACACTGTTTGTGAATATGAGAGAACTGGCTGCTTTTTTCTTAACAAAAATTAAGATCTAAAAGTGTCTGAAAAATGTAAAAGTTAAATACTGTTTTAAATT
Source organism: Anser anser (assembly GCF_964211835.1). Classification (NCBI taxonomy): domain Eukaryota; kingdom Metazoa; phylum Chordata; class Aves; order Anseriformes; family Anatidae; genus Anser; species Anser anser. The sequence goes on from NC_139724.1 coordinate 70,357,632, forward strand.
TCATTCAATGTTCATGTAGGTAGTAGAATTGATTGACAAAGAAGATATTGATATTGGCACCAGCCAGGTCGCTGAGATTATGGCACTGCTTCAAAAAGAAGAAAAACTGGAAGAAAAAGAGAAAGCAAAGGAAAAGCACGATAAAGAAGCTGCAGAAATAAAGAATTAAGCTTCAGATTCTGAAGCAAAGCCCAGTTGTAACCAAAACTGTGTATATCTTTGTGTCTAATGGCTACATATTACTTGAGCTTTTGTGATTATGGAAAGTGTTTTAAGCTGATTCTAGTAATAAATCGTAGATACGTTTTCTGACATATGGAATGAAATTTCCGTTCATCAGAGAAATGATTTACTGTCATTCCATACAGATGAAAACAAAATATGCTTCTTCAGCAGTGTTCCTGCCCACAAAATCATGTATTTGCACTCATTGTTGTGGTACAGTGATCCATTAAACTTGCAAGTCTGCTGTATAAATTAAGTGTATTGATCATGGAAAGATGTTTTTCATTTATTTCCTTTCATCGTTACATGGGGCCCAACCTTGCTTTGCTTCTACCTTCTGGCTTTTTCAGAATTTAATACAAGCTTTCCCTTCAGTCACAATACCACATTTTTTGGTAACCTGTTGGTGAAGATTCTGTGGCTTCAATAGTAGCTCATTAGGTTGAGCCTTACATAAACTAAATATCACTAAGTTGTTGCCTCACTGACAGAGAATGTGACATTCTAATCACTTGTATGAATTCATGATTTTTTTTTCCTGTTGAAGGGAAAATCAGATTTATTTTTCCCTAGAACTGAAACTTCCCATGAAGTTTGCTTCTTATGGGTGCCTTAAATTTCTTAAGACTAGGGAGTAGATGTCACTTCTACTCAAACTTCAATGAATTACTAAAGAAAGCATTAGAATCACAGGAGCCTTTCGAATAGTTTCAGAACACAATCTGTCACAGAGTAAAATGAGATAAAGTGTTTGTCTAAACAGCGAAATGAAATTAACTGTAAGGGAAAAATGTCAGTTGTGATCTTTTTGCAAATATTTTTTAAAAAAAGCAGTTATGAAGGTGTGTTGGTTGTTATTCATCTGGCAATTACTTACCATAACTAGTTCTGTTACCTCTCAATTGTCATCTCAGGTATAAATCACTAACCAGGTACATTCGAAGTACTTAAATACTTTCATCTCATGGCCTTGCTTACTGTGCAGTCAGCAAGTGATGTCTGATATTGGCAGTGTTTTGATTACATCGGCTTCCTAATTAATTGATTGCTGTCTTTGTGTTATTAAATACTGACAGTAAGTCAAGGTTTACTTATTAATGTCTGTCCAGAGTAGTAATTTTTTAAGTTTCAAAAATAAAATACCAACTGTAGGATATTCATATTTCCTGGTAACCTGAAATTTCCCTCGTTTCTTAAAATTTCTGATGAAATACAAGAAGTATGACTTGAACCAGCAGGGTTATTTTTTTCCTCATTTTTCACCCGGTATCACAAGATACTCTTGATTTTGTGTACATTATGAAGAGCACATCTTATGTCTCTGTACACAGCAATATTGAGGTGGGCAGTTAGTAGTATTAATGCTTTTAGTAGTAGTTGCATATTTTTATAGAAAATGTTGACTCCCAAATGTATTTCAGCATAATTCTATGTTCAGTATTTATCTAGATTGGCTAAATTATTTGTAAAAATTCATTTCAAGTTAGTGGAACAAAAAAGTTTGGACAGTCTCATGGCTTGCATAATGGACCATTGTATTTAGTTGTTTCCAAAGCAAAGTGTACAGTAGGATGTACAATACAAATAATCCTAGAAAAAGGGTCAGTGTTTAGTTTAAATATTAAGTTAATATTCTGTACAGTTTGAGAAGAAAGCTGCTTTTACAGTAGGTAATGTGACTGTTCCTCCTGAGAATTGCTGTAATTATATCTTAAGTGTAAAATTGTTGTGACAAAGCTGAAATTTCAAATCAGTATGAACTTTGCAATTAACATACCCATAAATGAGGGGGTTATTCTCTTGTAAATTGAGACTTACTTGGAGATTTCAGCATGAAAGTTAGTGTGTAAATTTTGAAGATAGGACTTCACTGGATGCTTTTTTAGGCCCAAACTTGTCTTAGGTGAAAAAGCAAGAGTAACTTGACAAAAAAATAAAATTTTAAAATAATTTTATGTTGTATAAATAACAATTAGAATGAATGGGCTTTTATGTACCCTAAATTTTGCATTTGCATATCTTCAGTTTGAGAACAGCATTTAACAGTCTTACTTAACATTCCTGAAATGCGATGAAGTTATTCGAACTAAAATGGTCTGCTAGCTTTCATGTGATAGCAAAAGCCTCAGCATGATGAGGACTCGAATGCATACAAGTTTAAAACAGGGAAGTAGCAGAAAAAGCTGTTTTCAGAGCTTTACAGATTGAAGTTTCATACATCTTTAATTCTCCTGGCAGTACGTTATCTGATTGTAGTGTTCAGGAGTTTAAGACACATTGCTGCTGTTCTTGGATTGTGTTTACTGTTCACATAAATTGTCTATGGATTAAGTAAGAAGGGAGCCCAAAGTAGACGATTCTTTTTTTTATTAAGAATGTTCCAGTTGAGATAATTGTGGTATGGTTTTTGAAGACTTTCAGCTTTTAGACTGGTTTGAAATTTCATCATTTTATATGATGAAATTTTAATGGTTTACATAAAAATCACTTAAACGTATGACTCTCAGTCACAAATGTCAGTTTTCCCCTGTTACCTAAAGAGTTTAAGTGACATACACAGCAGTAGCGAGGCATTTCTGCGGGAAATCTCTTTATTCTGATGTCAAAAGTAGGGAAGCCCATGACAGCTGGACTTTAACATGTTCTGCAAGCTCAGAAAGATTGGGAAGCCCTCAGTGATTGACGTTTACTCGGTTTCAAACCTTCACGAACAGCTCTACAGGTGATTCAGACAACGCGAGCAGATCGGTGGCTTGTGGACTAGCTCCAGATAACACGCTTTGTTGTCTCTCATGTTGACCAAAACCAGAAGCCGCAGTACTTTCAGAGAAAGGATGACTTCCTGGTGTACAGTAACCGGTCAGAACTTATTCCTGAGTGAATATTTAATCAGGAGATGTAAATATTTGTTTAAATAATTAAAAGGACGCGTGGGATTTGGGTGACCTTGTGACTTACACAGGCAAAGCCTCTACGCTCAGAGTTGGGTAATCAATCAGTAAAGCCGTTGTTGGGGTTGTTTCAGATCCATCTAAAATAAGATTTTGACTATAAACTATTGAGGTGAGTGTTTAAAAAAAAAAAAAGTAGGATGTCCTTTCTTCTTCCCCTTCAAAACAGTTATAAGACCTATTTTACTGACAAATTTGTTTCCAATTTGTTATTTCAAAAGGTGGTTTTTACTGAGATTTTCATCGCTGATTGCATAATATATGAGTAAACCTGCCTGCAAGTTAAGTACCAAAAAGCTAACTTAATAGGTGATTTGTCAGCAGGAATGCATGCGGGTAGAGAATTCTCTTGACAAGACAGTTCATTGCACTATAGGCTTTGTCTGGGGGAAAAAGTTGCATCTTTTATACAACTCCAAAGTAGCTCTTGAACTTTGTATCTACATATCTTGCTAATCATTTAATCTTCAGCTACTTCAGCATGTATTTAAATCCTTTTAAATTGTTTATATGAAATTATTGGATATATTTAATTAAAAGAAAAATCCCACATTCTGTTCTTGGTATGTATTCAAAGTTTTGAGTTTAAGAGTTTCAGTCCATGTTACAAATTTAAGTTAAAAAATTACTTGTCTGTGCTCTGAGCATACTGGTCCTGTGTTTGCCATAATGCAATATAAATTTTTTTTTAAGTTAATTGGAGCTTGTGTCGTTTTAGTTTTAATAAATGTATCATTTTGAAACCTGATCTGTCCATTACTTTATTTTCTGTTGCTTTTCTTTGTGTAGTGTTAATTGATTGCTATTCAGGTGAGATTGTTGGTGATGAGCTGAGTATTGAAACTTAAGATGTTCAGGGTGGAAGAGGACATAACAGGTGGTGTGTGCCTATATATATATTTATATATACATATATATTTCTCTGTTAGCTTAATGCTCTTTACAGAGCACACTTCAGTGTACAGCAGACTTCTAAGCCTTGAGCACATCCCACAAAATGCTTTTTCATTAGAAAGCTGTTTGTGATTTATTGTTACCTCTCTCCCTGGAGCTTTGGCAGCCTGGGTGGGAAAGCAGAGCCCAAGTCAGCAAGGTGTTCCAGTGCACATGTGGTCCCTTGGAAATAATTGAGCCATCTCGAGCATAATTTGTATTGGAATTATTCTCGGAAGTGTCAGTGCTCGTCTTGGCTCAGCTGTGCTCAGGACTAAGAAATGCAGAGCAGGGATGATCCAGGCCCAGAAGATTCAGAGGTCCTGTTGCAGGGGCCGGCGTTGCAGCCAGCCCCCTGGCTTCTTTCAGATCGGATTTGGGAACATGCAAACATGTGGATCTACTTTCTAGTGTCAAAGTACTCCAACAGATGGCTGAAAACAACTTCCTGTCTTGAAATGCTTTTAAAATAGCTTAATCAATAAGCTGAGTTTGGTTGCGGATTTTTGCTTCTCCACTTAAAGCCAAATGCCATATATCAAATAATGGCTGAAAAGGAACAAGTTCTGCTACTTTTTAAGCTTTTGCTTTAAAATTTCCTTTAATGACAGGCTTATTTAGGGTGAATAGGACTGTTGTGCAGCCGTGTGGTAAAGCAGACTAGCAGGGAAATTGTGGCTTTGAGTTTGCAAACTCAATGCCCGCGCTGACAAGTGTGCTTGATCATCATTATGTCCTGAGTGCCCAACACTGCTACATCCATTTTTGATTTACTGAGATAATAATTGGTTATATGAAAGAAATAACACTCGTCTAAGCATGCAATAAAGATTTAGAGCAACTGAGTCTAGTTATTACAATCTAAAGGAAAAAGGGTGCGTTTTTTTTAACTCTTGCTTTCATGGAGTGGGAAAACAAAACAGCCATACCCCTGCCCAGGCGGAGAGCCCGGCCGCTCTGCTTGTCATTGTAGGTGCCAGGCATGGGCCAAATCCAAGCCTTGGGAGAGCTGGGGCTGGATGGGAGCACTGTGGTGCAGCTCCTGATCAGGGCTGGGCTCCCAGCACCCTGCCTGCATGGGTCTGAGCATCCCCAAGGTTGGAGACCGTGACCCTTGGGGCAGCCTCTGCTGGTGTTTGATCACTCTCAGGAGTTTTCCTTGTGCTTCCCTTGCACCAGGTGATCATTACCCATTATTACAGATGATAATTGCCCACAAATATACACAAAGGGGATGATAAGTCACTTCACTAATTAGAAATAATAGATAATAGAGATGTTGCTATAACTCCAGTGCTAAGGAGCTTCTCTTACATCAGCCTGCTAATGCAGGTACGCAGAAAACTGCTTGGAAAAACTTCTGACTTGATCAAATTCAGGTCTTACAACTAATACAGGAGTATCCGATGCCTGTTCTCCCAGTAACGCATCGCACGGCTCTCGTGTCACAGTTACATAAAACATTTTTTGTCGTTGACTAGGCAGACAGCGAGTTCTCCAGAGCTGCGTGTCTCTTCATAAGGACCTATTGCAGCGTTTTGTAGTGATAAGACTTGTAAACACTTCATGCAAGCGGCGACAGCCCGTACTAAGTAGTTCAGGAATCTTACTGGCTCAGGAATCTTACTTTTCTCACTGCTTCTACATTGAAAAGTGTTTCTGGTATTTTCCTGAATTATTTCTCAAGTCCGATGTGAACAGGAGGATGTTTGTAGTATGTTTCTAATTCCCTGTACTCTGTGCTCGCTTCCATTTTTGTGTATTATTGGATATAAATCTTTCTCAGTAGTTAAATATCCTCCACAGGTCAAAAATTCTTTGGGGGCTCATTAGCATGTACAATTTTACACTTGCCAAACCTTCTGTGGTTTTCAAACATCAGTTTCTCTCATCTAACTGGCGTAAAGGATTTTTTTGCCATGCAAGAGATGGATCTGATTCAGATTTGCCTCTTTCCGTCTACTATTTCTCTTTATGTGCGCTGGCAGAGCAGAGCCCTTCATGAACGGCCTGATTTATGTCCCAGCGAAGGCTGCAGCCAGCGGTTCAAGATGTCAAAGCCTCCTGTGCGTGCAGGGAGCGGCTGTGCATTCTGCCTCCCCCTGCCTTTTGTCCTGGCTCCAGGGCGAGAGCGAGCAAAGTTCCCTCGACCTGGTTTCTAACCGTGGTTTTGGAGCCTCTGCCGGGAGAGGGCTTCAGAGCCTGCCCGAAGGAGAGCTGCTGAAAAGAGCTGAAGATGAACAAATAATAATAATAATAATAAATTGGCCTTTGGAGTATTATTAAATTCTTATATTATGTTTTTTAATTTATAATTTTTATATTATAATTTTTATATTTTTATTATTAATAGTAAATTGACCTTTGGATTACTATTATTATTATTATTATTATGGGAATTAACAGCCTGTTACGCAGAAAAACTGGGAATCTCTGCAGCTTACTTCAGACTTGAAAATATATATATATATATTTTTTTTTTTCCTCCAGACTTAATATACCCTAAAGAAGTAAGCAAATCAGCATATTTTTCTTCTCCCTCCTCCCCGTACCCCAACCTTTCTTTTTTCTCCGTCCCTTACTCAACTTGCAGGACTAAGTAGGGGAGATTTATAGGGTCCTTGTTGCACTTTAGTTTCCCGGTACCTTGCAAGAGGTACAGAAGCAGAGCTGAAGTACAGTTACCATTAATCTTTTAAATTCACATCTCACTAGATGTTTTCTTGGTCCGTGTCAGTTCAGCCGCTCAGCAGCTGCCTTCATCGGGCTCCATGCCCACCCTCCTCTGCCACAAACGTGCGCCCTGGCGGCGGCTGAATTTTTTCACCCTTCCCTTTGAATCCCGGGCGCTCCCGGCACAGGGAGCTGGTTTTTCACCAGCCACAAAATTTCAGGGAAAAAAAATCTGCTCCGAGGCTTAGCCTTCAAAATCAAGAGTGGCATTGAGAGGGAAGGCGCACGCAGCCGTATTTTTAGACCTACCTTCTGTGACCAGAGTTACGCATCCAAATTCTGTAACAAAAATAACGCTGCGGTCCCGCAGTGACTCAGCATGATTTGGTTTGAGGTGTACCTAAACCCCTTGGGGCAGCCTTTTCCCTAGAAAATCCTTTGTGCCCACTCTGAAAATGAGCTAGCTGGGAGCTGGACGTGCAGACTCAAGAATTAATGGATGACAGGCCAAAAAAAACCCTTTGGAATAAGTGATGGGGAGGAAGAATTAGCACAAAAACCCGGGTACCTTTTATATGCGTGATGCTGCAGTGACCGAAACCTTTGGCGTGCCGTATAGGCCAGCTGGGCAGGATCGTGTGGGGGATATCTTGGGGACTTCAAGGGAGCGAGATAAACTCTTTAAAAACACGATTTGGGATTAATCGATAGCACGGGCTGCTGGAGTGGCTGCATCACCTGCCTTTTGCAGGAAACCCCCCCAACCCCGGGACTGCGCCCACTTCCCTCCCCCCGAAAGACCCCGCTGAGCCCACCCGGCTGGAGCCGGGGCTTGTGCCGGGGGGGCCGTGCCGGGGCCACCCGGTGGGGGCCGGCGGTGGCCACTCGCTAGGTGGCACGGCCGGACCGGAGCGGGCTCGGCGCTGCCAGCGGGGAGGGATGGGACGGGACGGGACGGGATGGGATGTCAGGAACGGGTTGGGTTGGGATGTCAGGAATGGGATGGGATGGGATGGGATGGGATGGGATGGGATGGGATGGGATGGGGTGGGGTGGGATGGGATGTCAGGAATGGGATGGGATTTCAGGAATGGGATGGGTTGGGATGGGATGGGATGGGATGGGATGGGATGGGATGGGGTGGGGTGGGATGGGATGGGATGGGATGTCAGGAATGGGATGGGATGTCAGGAATAGGATGGGATGGGATGGGATGGAACAGGATGGGTTGGGATGGGGACAGGATGGGGTGGGGTGGGGTGGGATGGGATGGGATGGGATGGGATGGGATGGGATGGGATGGGATGGGATGTCAGGAATGGAATGGGTTGGGATGGGATGGGTTAGGATGGGATGGGATGGGATGGGATGAGATGGGATGGGATGTCAGGAATGGAATGGGTTGGGATGGGATGGGTTAGGATGGGATGGGATGGGATGGGATGGGATGGGAATGGGATGGGATGGGGCAGAATGGGATGGGGTGGGATGGGATGGGATGGGATGGGGTGGGGTGGGGTGGGATGGGATGGGATGTCAGGAACGGGTCGGGATGTCAGGAATGGGATGGGATGTCAGGAATGGGATGGGATGGGATGGGATGTCAGGAATGGGATGGGTTGGGATGGGATGTCAGGAATGGGATGGGATGGGATGGGATGGGATGGGATGGGATGGGATGGGATGGGGTGGGGTGGGATGGGATGGGGTGGGGTGGGGTGGGATGGGATGGGATGTCAGGAACGGGTTGGGATGTCAGGAATGGGATGGGATGGGATGGGATGGGATGGGGTGGGGTGGGGTGGGATGGGATGGGATGTCAGGAACGGGTTGGGATGTCAGGAACGGGTTGGGATGTCAGGAATGGGATGGGATGGGATGGGATGGGATGGGATGGGATGGGATGGGATGGGATGGGATGGGATGGCATGGGATGGGATGGGATGGGATGGCTGGAACAGGATGGGTTGGAATGGGGACAGGATGGGGGGGGAGTGGGATGGGATGGGGCAGAGTGGGATGGGGTGGTATGGGATGGGATAGGATGGGGCAGGATGCAATGGGACGGGACAGGGTGGGACGGGGCAGGATGGGATGGGATGGGGCAGGATGGGATGGGATGGGATGGGATGGCAGGAATGGGATGAAGAGGATGGGATGGGACGGGGCAGAATGGGATAGGATGGAAAAGGATGGGATGGAATAGGAGGACCCCACCTGGAAGAGGGCGCCACAGAGCAGGGCATCATCCTGGATCACACCACTCACTGTTTTTCTCCCCTCACTGCTCTTCTCTCCCACCCCACACCTGAAGTTTCGTGTCTGGTATGAAATTACAAGACGTTTACGTGGGCATTGCAAATCCTCCGTCTTCCAGCTAAAATGCTACAAGCATCCCCTCCCCACATTCACCTGACTTTGCTCATCAGATCCCATGCCTGATTTTCCCCAGGTCCTTGCTCTGCACTCGCAAGCTCCGTTCCCTGCTTGTTGTCTTCTTCTCTCCCCCTGAGGCTGCTGTCAGCCCGAGGCCATGTCTGGCTGCCGGGTGCCCCCACGCTCCCCCCATTTCATACTCCAGCTCCTCTCCTTGTGTCACCACGACACCACTTGCTTGCAAACCAAAATAAACCTTTGCTATCCGGTCGGTTGACCCAGTATAATTGGACACTACACTTTCCAAAATTAATCCCTGTTTAAAACACAGCATCGTTTCTAAGAAATTCTCCAAATCTCCAGTTTAAAAATTGACACTGAAGGAGAACCGACCGCAGTCCTCTGGTCAGCCCTCGTACCGGTTTGTTGCTATCACGCTGTGGTTTGTGGGGGTTTTCTTGTGGACAAAGGCAGAGGGGAAAAAGTCTTTAAAATGACAAAAATAAATTATTCGCCCACCCTTGGAAAATCAAGTAACAAAAGCCAAACTGTTTCTAGTGAATGTGTCTGACATCAATTTCTGTAATTTCAGCTTCAGTTTGCTTGGTGGAAAGGCCCCTGAAAATATTTTCTTTGTTGAGCGCTCACGGTATGCATTAACGTGTGCAACTTTGAAGCTGCACAGATCCTCCAGAAGTTCCCTAACTTTCCCATTAGTGACCAGTGTGCTCCATGCCCAGAGCCCTTCCCTCTGGGTCGGTGAGTGCAGCGTTTGTTACAAACTCTGCCGCACCAAGGCTTTGCTCAAGGTGCCCAGTGGTGCCTTGCATGATGTCGCCTACCTTGGCTCGATCTGACGCCACGTCCAGAGGTGCCTTCCAGCCCCTGATGAAGGCACGGTCCCTTTGTGATGGGTCAAGTTGCTCACCTGGGCTCACATCTTCCCACCAAGCCCCCAGCTGCTGTAAGAGCAGCAATGCCGGTGTGCTCCGTTAAGAACGGGTTAGACGCACGTGATTTGGTGGCCTGGACGTGATGCTTTGAATGACTCGGGCATGTTTTAGCAAAATGTAGCTTGGTGAAAGGGTATGAACTGGAGAATCTGAGTAATTCTGGCTGGAATGGCCCCCTGGTGGTCATAGAGTCCAGCCTCCAGCTCAGAGTGAGGATGCGTTTAGATGGCCTTGCCCTTTACGTGCTCTGCATGTCCATGAGGATGGACATCACACAGATTCCCTGGGCCTGGGTTCTGTGTGTGACCGCCCTCTTGGTGACAACATTTTCCTAACAACTGGTGGGTTTCTCCTAGGTCAGCTGCTTTCCAGCAGGTCGATACCCATCCTGTGCTGGTACATGGGGTTGCTCCTCCCTGGGTTCAGGACCCTGCGTTTGGCTTCGTAATGCCCCATGATGTTCCCACCACTCTGCTTTTCCAGCCCACCTTGCTCCTACACACACAGCCCCCTGAGTGCAGGGAATGATGCCCAACACCACACTGAAGAAGAAGGGTATGGGGAAGGACCAAAATGAAAACGAGAAGGTCACACAATTAGAGCACGATGTGGAATTGCTAAGTCTCACTTGCCAAATCCTCGAGGTTATTCCGGGTGAAACCAGCACAACGACAGCCATGGAACTGATGGCAATTCACACAATTATTATAAAGTGAACAAACTGCCATGGGGTGTTAGAGAAGGTCTGAAAAAAAATTAATAGACTGCTGGTTCAAATGTGAAAGTACTAAACTCATTGACTGTGATGTGCTCTAAAAATAGAGACCTGAGCCTCTGCATCAAAAGTATAATGCTTCCCTCAGGAAGCCTTACCCAGGTCTAAGCAGAAAGCTTTCTGGCTGATGCCCAACTACTATTTTTTTTTCCAAAGTGCCATAATTAACTTTCTTTTCATTACTTTTTTTTTTTTTTGTAGTGGGGGGAAGTTTTCCTTTTTCTTTTCCCCATTTTGGTTAAGCAGTGCTGTGTGTGCAGCTGCTGCTGCTGAGAATAATGGCATTCCTGTCACCGTGAAATGATATCAGTTGAAAAGTTTATGGGATTTTGCACGTACTGGACTAACAAGTCATAAATGACTTGATCATTATTTACACTGCGTGGGGTAAAACCTTAAACAAAAAGTTGTTCTCTGGTTCTTCTTCACATCACTTGCTTTCTGCCCTCCACATTTGCTAGCTTCCAGCTATGGCAGCACATTTTTTCAACGTATTTTTTGGTGCTGGTCACTATGGTTCAGGAGCTGCTGTACAGCAGAGCTGGAACTTGCTAGATCTTGGACCAAAGTTGATGGGTTACGGGGTTTTTGTCCGATCTACAGATTTCTGTGCTGTTTTGCCCCAGGTCTCCCTGCCCTACAGAATGATTAAAACTCTGCCTTGACAGTTCAGAGCTACTGTTTGTTAAAAAGCACTTTGCAGCCACGGGGATTGTTTCTCAGCGGTACCTGAGGGCTGTAAAAAACAGAATAACCCCCCGAGTGGTCTGTGTTTAAGTCCAGACACAGCCTGGATCCAGGTGAGGATTCCTTTGGGATTGGTGTCACGAGACAATCAGATGCCAGCAAGAACAGGGGGTTAAAAAGCATTGTCAGATCGTAATGGATCTGAATATAAAATACCGTGACGCCAACAAAGACCGTGGTGATATCCTCCATATCCAGCCCCACACTCGCTGGTCCCAGACCCTAAAGCCTTTACTCTCGCAGTGGTTTGTTATAGCAGGGCTTTAGGATCCAGGACTGCAGGCTACCATGCCTGAATAAAACTCCCGAGCTCCCGGTGCTGGCTGGAAAGAGGCCAGCTGGGGAGTTTGATCAGTCTTTCCTTGCTGGCTTTCCTAGCTGTCGTTCCCCGCACAGGATGCACAAACCCTAGGGGAGTGGGGGAATAATTTCTTCTCCAAAAGAGTTATCCGTGGGGCTGCAGCCAGAGAGATGAATTTCGGGACAGACGTAAGCAGGAAGGTGCGATCCAGTGCACACATGCGTAACGAGGAGGCAACAGCTGGAGAGGCTGCAGTGCGATGGGGGAACATCTGGAAGCGATGGGGACTGCAACCCAAGTGGGACAGCGTGACGCCGATCGGCTGCCGCCGAGAGCTTGCTGGGATGGCTCCGCAGCCGAGCTGCGTACAGGATAAGGGAGGCGGCTGCACCGGGTGCTGACGAGGTCTGAAGCACGCTGTATTGAATCCAGCCTCGGGCAGTGCTCTCCATTGCTGATACCGAGGGGCTGGAGCGGGTCCAGATTGATATGGATAACACACAGCCGGTTGCTGCGAGTTAACAGCCCTGCAGTGCTCTAACCTAGGGACTGTGGGGTGGGCGGGAGGGAAGCCTCAAATTTGGGAACCCCCACATTTGGGAACCCCTGCATTTGGGAACCCCCGCATTTGGGAATCCCCACTTTTGGGAACCCCCACATTTGGGAATGTTTGCTGCTCACATCCCGGTGCTCCCTTCTCCTCCAGAGGCTGATGCGGGCATTTAAACCAGCACCGCTCCTGCTTTAAGTTATTGCCCCAGATTAGGGATAAGAGGATTTAGGTTGGGATCACGGGGTGTCTCTGTTGCAATGCCCTGCACCAGGCATGTCCCAGTCAGAGCAGGATGCTCAGGGCTTTGTCTGGCTGAATGCAAGGATTTGGCCCCAGGATGGAGATGCCACAACCTCCCCACACAGCCCACTTAAATATTTGACCGCATCTATCGTGACTTTTCTTCCTTTGATTTAATTGCCATTTCCCACATTGCAACTCGTCTCTGTTGCCTCTCGGTGCAATCAGTAACATTAATTATTAATTAAACAAATGCCTGGATTAATACCCGGAGCGCAGCATGTCCCTTGGTAACCACCGTCCGGGCTTTAATTTGCTGGCACCGGAGGAGTGGAGGATGTGAAGCATGCCTGCTTTTGCCAGGTTTGGACACCGCAGCAGGGCAGCTGTGTCAGCCGAGCAGTGGAGCCTGGGTTATCCCATCCCCTCGGTACCTCTCCCACACAGATTTTCTGCATGGGGCCAGCTGTGGCCCCAGGAACACCTGCGTTTTCACCAGGCGATGAATCCATCCCCTTACAAAGCCTGTGCGCAGTGGTCGAAGGTGCTCTGGAAGCCTTTGGGATGAAAAGCCCTGCAAAGACTGCAGTTGTTTATTATTATGATTGCTAAAATAAAACTTTAAGACATCTTAATGTAAGGAGCTCGTTGGAAGGTTTACAATTAGGGGTGTTTTATGAGGGGAGAAATTATTTCCAAGAACCAAATTACAGCAAGTCCCCCTCAGGACAATGCAAAAGGAGAGTTCAAGTGTATTACAAAATCAGCATGGCTATAGCTTTCTAAGCTTTTAAGATCCCTTGATATTGGGGGAAAAGGGAAAGGAGAGACAGGCAGCCAGAAGAGGAATCTGTCTCTATTGGGAAACCATTACACAGATGCAATGTGGTGGCTGGGACCCAGGGAGAATTTGAATGTCATCCCTTTTCTATAAATCATGCAGAAGCATCGTCACATTTTAAAACGCGGAGCCCAGAGGGAAATAATCTCTCTCTGTTGAGCTGGGATGTAATATTGTGGACTGGAATTCAAGGGTCCCAAACAGAGGGGCCCTGGGCGGTGCGTCCCAGCTGCTAGGGAGCAAAGGGATGGGGATATTGTGCTGGGAGCATGTCTCAGGGACGCAGACCCTTGCCTTGAGGGTTGTCCTGGCTGTATGCAATGCCCGGCAGGAAAATGGGATGTTTACCACGGGTCATGTTTCCTCTCTGGAGCATGGGTGGCGAGTCTGCCACCTAGACCCAGAGTCATAGGGCTGTGTTGGTATCACCTCATAGTGATGGAACTTGAACAGAAAATGGGGCAAATATTTGGAGTTTCCTGTGGAAATTCAGGGTGAGCAAAGACCAGTGGGCACGTCCCATGCAGCTTTCAGCAGCGATGCCACCTGGTGCTCAGTCTCCTTGCTGTACAAGTGGCTCATGAATTGCCATCATGCTGCCCTGCAGACTGTCCCGCAGGTGATGGGGAGGTGCAGCAAGCTCTCAGTGGTCTGTGCTTATAAAGTTTTGTGAGCCTGGCTCCACGGAGGTGTGCAATTCCGGTTTTACTGACCAAACTATGCTAACAAAAGCCCTGCTGAGAGCTCAGCTGTACTCGTAGCTGGGCCCAGCCCTCCTCTGCCAGACCCAGTACAAACATCTTGCCCTGTTACAGTCTCCCCAGATGCTGGGAAATGCCAAGGCCCCTTTCTGCTAAGCGCCGTGTCAGAGATGCATCCCTTGCTTAGTGTTTGTGATGCGAACAGCCAAATTGTGGGCAGTATATGCAATACATTCCTATGGAGGCTGCCTTATTTACACATCCTGCCCCCCTGCGCCTGAACCAGGGAAGAAAACTGATGGAAGGGAGACAAAGTGGTTGCTAATTAGCAGTTACTTCATTAATAGAAGACATCTGCTTCACATTAGGCAGGGAGAGATGGAGGCTGAATCTCACATCCTCAGTGGCTAGCTGGGGTGTGCAGTGTGCTCCGAGGAGCTGGTAGAGCTGGGGGCTTGTTCCTGTGGGCTCAGAGTGCAAAGTCTGAGTCAGTTTTGAAAGCAAGAAATGGCTGTCATTTAGGAAAAAGGGTGAAAATATTTTGGTTGTTTGCTGTTTGTTTTGGCTTTTATGATATTTTTTTCCCTGTTATCTTGCAGGCATTCCTGGGGTCACTTCAGAGGGAGGTGTGATTCTCCCCTGCAGAGCAGGAACAAGAGCCCAGGAAGGTGGCAAGGATGAAGGGAACAAGCTGGGGGGAATGGGATTACCTCCAGGAGAGGGGCTGGAGGAACACCAACAGCTAAATGACCAAACCACCTTTAAAGGAATTTGGAAGATTGCCTTCCTCAGCCACCAGGCTGCTTTGGGAGATGCCTTTCACTGTGTTGGGGTGAATATCACAGAGTAGGAACAGGAAAAAGACTCCCGCCCTTGTGACACAGCAGAGGTTTCCTCCTAGAAGACAGGGATAAGGAGGATGGAGAGCTTCATGTGGGCCCCTGTAGGACTGTAACACCACGAAGGCCAACGGTGAGCTCTTCGGGCATGGCCTGGGGAGCACTGTGCAGAAGGTGTTGGGCAAGTCCTTGAAGTTTGAGTTTCTGCAAGAGAATTTGGAAATTATCTGTGAGACAATTGTGTGCAGAAGCAGGGTGGACAAGGAAACAAATATGTCCGAGAGAATCAACGTTTTGGGAAAACGCAAGTTAACTTTCCATGACTGTGTTTGTTTGAAGGTATCCCCTTCCCCTAAATTTTCCTCTGTTCCTCTCAGAACATTTCTGTCCAAACTTTCTTCCCCTCCAAAAGCTGGAATACTTTCATTATATCGAAATTAAATGGAAAAAAAATATCCCCAACTAAGTCTGAAAGTGATCAAAAAATTTAATACATAAAGCCATTTTTCCTTGAAAACAATTCAGCTGGCTAGGATCAAATCTTCTCCTGTTGAAACAGCAAAATTCCCCTCGGTTTCAGGAACCATGGGATGGGCGCTTGGCAGATTTTGATGCCCACAAGGGCAACAGGCTCCTAACTGCATCAGCTGCAGAGCTCCTTTCCCTGATCACCATATGGATTTTCTGCCTATGGATTGGGCACATTTGGATTTTGGAGCTCGTCTACCAGACACAATTGACCAGAATAATATAATAAGAGTTGCTCCGGAGCTGCTGCTCATCTGAACTCTATTTAGGAATCAAAGAGAGCGTATTCCAGAGCAATTATTTTGCTTTGGAGGAGAGTATTAATTATCCCACCGTAAAATGACTCTTATTGTGGAAGACAGTGGTCTGTGCAGGGAGCTATTCCAAAGCAGTTATTGTGGAACAGCTTATTCTGCAATAGCTATTCTGGTCAAGTTCCCTGCGTCGGCAAGCCTGAAGCCTCCGCTGCAGCACGCTGCACACGCAGCCGCTGGCTCTGTGGGCTGGTATGCGGCTGCGAGCTGACGGCCCCAATAATGCTATTATCCTGCTTGCCTCTGAGCAAGAAAGGCAGAAACTGCTCTTAGATCTCTGCTACTGCCGCCACCTCCTGGATTTTTTTACCTCCATTAGGTGTCATGCACTCCCTTCTGATATCTCCGTGCAGGTAGGCGGTGTTGCTTACCACTTCTCCGTGAAAAACTTGAGTTTTGCCGTGTTTAATCAACATTTCTCAACTTTCTCAACTTTTGGGGTGTTTTATCAACATTTCTCAACTTTTTCAACTTTAGGAGATTTATCCCTCTGCCCACACAGATGCAGCCAGTTTTGTTTTAATTTTTTCTCAGTGCTGGATTCTCCTTTTTCCCCCGGACGGCTGATGAGGTGAAACCACAGCAGGCCCCCGTGGACTCTCACTATGGCAAGACTCATCGCTGTGCATCGTTGCCCCATCTGTACTGGCTTCCTAGGCAGCCTTCAGCCGGCGTGACAGGGTTTTCCTGCCCGAGCCAACTTGAATCAATGTGGAGCGTAAGATTTCAGGAGACGGTATCAAGCCCTTCAGTAAAATCCAAATAGATTGCAGCTGCTCTGCGCTATATTAGCCCCTTAATTTTGCAATTCTGTCCCAAAAAACTGGGGGGAAGGGCAAAGAAAGCTGGAGTCTGATGGGATTTTGATTCTGCAAAATCACACGCGAGTCAGAGGAAGCGCTTTCCTCAGGCAGGTTGGCATGGCAGATTTTCCATGTCTGTAACATGGGCTTCTTTCTTTACCCCTGCAAGCCCCTTTTATCCATAATTAATGATTGGCATTCTCCCTGAAGTGCAATTATCTGGGCTTTCCACGGCTAGTATAAAATTTTCTGAAGCAAATTTTGGCTCTTAAGGCTCTTAGCTCCTGTTGACATCCAGAGGGACTTCTGTTCCACAGGGAAGGGTTCTTCAAAACAGTTAAATGTAAAAAAAGAATAATAATAAAAAGTTGACATCAGCCCCAAAACAAAAGAAAAATAACTAGGTCTGTACTGAGCCAGTGTGACGTCACAGATCAAGAGGGGGCCCTGGAGATGCACCAGCCCTGCACGTTTCAGCACAACGGGACGTTTCCTGGAGATTACTGTCCCTCCAGCCTACAGGGCATCTCTGGTGTTGGGGAATCCCAGAGAAATGCCCGTGGGGATTGGCTATGGGTGGTGGTGGGGTTTATCACTTTCAGATCAGCTGGCAGTGTTTGCCTACACACATCTGAGATAATTTCCCCTCCCACCCTATCCTCCCAGCCCTCGTTAACAAAAACTTCCAGAGATCTAATCCTGACAGAAATACTGGGTGCTCTTCAGGACTCTGCCAGACATTGACCTCAACAGTGCTGTGGACACAAACCAAAGAGTGAACCTTGCATCTTGTATGTTCCTTTTTATTGTTTTTTAGTTTAAATGACGTTGACTGCCTGTTGGCCTCCTACTGGATGCTGGCTCTGTTGTTCTCCACCTGCTTAATGATCTCTCTTCACTCAGTCATTGCTGTGTTTCTTCCTCCCCCTCATTAGGTGGGTTTTGGTCTTGTAATGATCTTTGGTATTTTCTCTTCACCACCTTTAAATGTGTCCTGGTCTTCAAGTTCATGTTTGAAAACCAAACCAGAAACAAGCATTTAAATGGTATAAAGACAATTCAGTTAATTCCCCCACGGGGATAAGAGAAGAGCAGCTGAGCAAGCTTATTTGTGTGTGTTTGCTTTTTCCAGCAAAGAAGAAATTTCCCTTTCCCCATGAAGCTGGTTAGCAGTTGCCCTTTTCTGCTAAAATACTAACCATCTGCCATAAAAGAAAAATTCTCCAGAGGACATCCAAAGTGGTGAACTCAGTGGAGGGGTTATTGAGTCACTAGGGTGTTCTGGAAGGTCAGGGAGGTCTCTGTGCAGCACCTATGGCAATTGAGAGTTTAAAAGGATTAAAAGTGCCAGGTGTAATAGAGAGTGATGGAAGGCCCTAGAAGAGCCCCTGACCCATCAAGGTGTTTAGCCACATGTGTGATGCTGTGCTTGTAACCCAGCCGGGGGACCTACGCCAGCTCAGGTCCCTGGCTGATGCAGGCCTTGCACTTGGTACCGTCCCAGCCGAAGGAACCCGCAGCCCAAAGCAGATATTTCCGTGCACGATGCCTGTGGCTCGGCGGCAATGAAGATGTAACTGAAGCCAGGAGCTTGCTCAAGCCCATGTAGGAAATTGGATGTTTGCCGTCGTTTCTGCCGAGCAGGGCCAGGCCGTGGTTGCATGCTTCGGTATCGCGCGGGCTGCTCTGCTGATCTCAGGGCTTTCTCAATGCAGACCGTATCAGAGTGGGGAGGGAAAGAGATTAAAGATAAAACCTTAGGAGCTGATTTCTGGGAAGCTGCTGCATTCATCTCGCCTTCCTCCGAACCACAACATCGCACAGAAACTCCACATGGGAGCATTGAGATGTCTTTGCCACCTACTGTCACGAGATACCCTCAGCAGCCAAACCCCTCTCTGGTGCTCATTCTCTCTTCCTCTAAAAAAAGAACAAAACCCTCAATAAAACCAGATTTCCTCTCCATGTTCCCAACTCCAGCATATAGTTTTAAGCAGAAGGGCTCCTTCCCACTATATTCTGTATGTATAACCCAAGAGAGAAGGTTCTGTTAGAACATTTCTTGATATTAATACCTGGAATGTATCCGAAAACACGTTTATTTTTTTCTGTTCAAAAAGAACAGCAAAAATTCAAAAGGATTTTCTTTTTTCCCCTTACTTCTGATAAAATTGAATAGTAAAAGAAGAAATGAATACCTTATGCCAAACTCAGAGGAGGAGGATCCAGGATGCCTTTCTGCTGTCTCTAGCTCTGGTACTGACTGTGCATGGGAACCTTGCTTGGGTGGGACACTGTACAAGGGGAAGTCCCTCATTCCCTTCAAGCTCTCAGCAAACTCAGGCTTATCTTCTCTGTGCCTCAGTTTCCTGTCTCCAAAGCATAGGTAGTGCCACAAACCCAGCTCAGCTCCAGATGTTCAACCGAGGCCAACCAAAACAGCTCTAGCACGGTTGGCGTTGGCCATATACTCATCTGCTCATGTTGCTTATAGCTCTTATCCTGCTCGTGTCGTCTCTCCCCTAGTGATTTATTTGTCCCTTCATGCTGTCACATCCTGATTTATGTCTTTGCTGCTGATGGCAAGGCCTTGGCTAGATGCTCTGCAACTGGTGTACTCTATGCTATGGCAAAGGTAATTAACAGTAGCAGAGACCAAGAGGTTAATTCCAGGCTCCCTTCCTCTGCCTGGACCAAGCATAAATCCTCTCTAAAAACAATTGTGCAAGCAGCTGCCACTTAGTACAGAAATTAATAATTCTGGGTTTAAGAAAGCAATATATATATATATATTTCAGAGCATAATAGCAGAGGTAATATTTAAGGCTATTTTTGTGGTTTTGGTATTAAACTTTCTATGTAGAGGCTTAAATATTGATTATCTCAGTCCATTTTCATTCAAAACTCAGTGTGCATGTCCTGAAGGGAGCAAAAATCTCTGAAATGATCTAGAACAATAGACCTTTTTTTTTTTCTTTTTTTTTTTTTTTTTCAGATGGATGGAGAAACATTCAGTGTGTGTTTTACTTTTTTATTACCCTGGTTTTGATTAGTATTATGTTTCTAGTAAGGGGAGTGAATAATATTTCCCTGATTGGCACTCTATTTAATTAAGCAAACTGCTTGCTATTAAATCAAACTCAGTTGGCTCCTTCTGAGATTTACAGATTTTAGCTGCAGTCCATGAAAGGGCTGATGACTGGTACCATCAGAAGGGGGCAAAATTCATATGGTGAAGTGAGGTTTTTCCTTACTCCCATTATAGTTTCTGTTCATCAGCAGG
Source organism: Anser anser (assembly GCF_964211835.1). Classification (NCBI taxonomy): domain Eukaryota; kingdom Metazoa; phylum Chordata; class Aves; order Anseriformes; family Anatidae; genus Anser; species Anser anser. The sequence goes on from NC_139724.1 coordinate 70,377,668, forward strand.
ACTACCCTGTGCACAGGTTTGGATTAGCTTGCACATGGGTATATAGCATGGGGGATCTTGCACAAGGTGCAGAAGATACTTTTCTGTCCTACTGGCTTGAAACCCAAAAGTCAGATCAGGTAGGAGCCAGCACAGACCCCAGTGAGCAATGGGAAGACACAGGGATGTCTCCAGTATTTTTAGAAGATCCCACTGCTGCTGTAGGATCCCTGTTTATAGTGCAGCTATGGCGCCTTTTGCTCAGTCTGCCTCACCTGGCAGTTGGCTCAGTAGTTTCCTTGCTCATCAATTAATGAAAATTTTACTTCATTAGGCGCAGATGACTGTTTTTTAAAACACCAGGAAAAGAACCAGAATCTGGACTGCATAGTTCGTGGGTTACAACTGATGGTCCAGAGCCAAGGTTAGGGTGCAAGTATAACCCCAATGATCTGATTCCTGCCATAGGGCTGGAGAACAGCTCAGAGCAATGGTCATGGGGCCTGGGTGGTGTTAAACAGGGCTGCAGCTCTCAGCACTGGAGAGGCTGGGGCACTGCAACAAGGTGGTCACCAAAACCCCGGCTGAAATGGTTTATAAGGCCAGGCTGGATGGGGCTTTGGGCAACCTGACCCAGTGGGAGATGTCCCTGCCCACAGCAGGGGGTTGGAACTGGATGGGCTTTAGAGTCACTTCCAACCCAAACCATCCTGTGATTCTATGATTCAACCAGTAATTGCAACTGGGCCTCACCTGGAGAGGCTCAGCTCCAAACCCCAGAGCCCTGGTAGGATGTAAGTGGGACAGTTTACTTCTGTGGTGCAGATCTTAATTGGAAAGGCTCTAAAGCAGCTGCAAATTGAACGTGCTGGGTAGCAAATGGAGATTGAAAGTATGTGGGAGATTGCGTGGATCAGAAGCAGCTGCAGGTGATACAGCAGCAGCAAATGATCAGGGTCCAACCAAAGGGGTTTTACAAAAGGAGCAGGTCTTTTGTAAATGTTCCTTAATGGCCTTGGCATGGAAAGCCGCTGCCTGTTGGGGCTCAGGGGTGTGATAAATGTGTCGTGAAAACAAGACAGCCTCTGGTCCTGCCTCCCGATGTGGTTACAGAATCCCCACGTAACTCCTGTGCTGTCACTGACACCATCCTTGCAAGCAAGGGGAAATCATCCCACAGGTGCTGCTTGGCAAGCCCGGCCCTCCCAGCCCCTCTCTTCCAGCAGCTGCACGCGTGCTTACCTTCAAGCACGCATGTAGCTGCACGCCTCATTTTAATTACACTCCTGTGAAAATTTCTGCTGGACCCAGGGACTTAATCCCGCAAACCTTGCTGATCGCATCGCTGTATGTGTGAATTTATGCTTGCAGGATTAAACCCTGCCTTCAGCTATGGAGCAAAGTAATTGTTTTAAGGAGAAAATGTGCAGGGGAGGGGGAAGAAAGGCAAGGTTAAAAAGCTTGTGCCAAAAGTGAAAGAAGATCTTTCACTGCTGGTAAGTATGGATTTCTGTCACCAGGGCTTATTGCTGGGGAAGCTGCTGTCCCAGGCTCCTTGCTTACGAGGCAGACGATGATTTACTCTGTGTGACACAGAGAAGGAAATGAAACCTGATTTTAATTCCAGCTGCATGTGCCAGAAGCGCGTTCCCCAGAGAGTCCAAGCAGCCCATCGCTCTGGTTTGTGAATCCCCCGATAGCTGCCGAGCTGCCCAAGCCGCGCACGCTGCGGGCAAGGCCTCACGGTGCCAGGCACAGGAGCAGGCCCTGCCGTGGCCAGGAGGTGATGATCACCCGAGCTGTCCCCAGCCCAAACCAGCTGGGAACTCAGAGTGGGAACCCTGAAGAGAAAGTGTGCACAGGGAGGTTTGACTGGGAGCGAAGGGCTCTCACAGGGTCACAGGATGGCTGAGGCTGGCAGAGGCCTCCTGGGCCTTCTGCTCCGAGCCCTGCCCCAGCAGCGCCACCCTGATCTGTGTGCCCAGCCCCACGTCCAGGCAGCTCCTGGAGATCCCCAAAGAGGAAACCACACGGCCTCTGGGCAGCCTGTGCCAGGCTCCATCCCCACCCAGCCCAGAAGGTCTGCCTGGGGGTCAGAGGGAGCTCCTGGGCTCCAGTTTGTGCCCACTGCCTCTCAGCCTGGCCCTGGGAAGCACTGAAAAGAATCTGTTGCTTGGAGAGGCTTCATCCATATCCTGATGGCCCTGATGGTGATGGTGAGTCTCATCAGGTGTAAACACAAAAACCCTACAATTTTACCTGCTGAGGGCATTATCGGCTGTTGTAAATGATCTCAATCCTCTTGCAGTCAACTGAATCACAGAATCACAGAATTGTAGGGGTTGGAGGGGACCTTCAGAGATCATCGGGTCCAACCCCAAAAATCAAGACCAGACCATTTTTCCTTTTTCCCTTCCTTCCTTAACTGTAAGGAAATAAACTGTGATTTCCAAGGAGCAGTTTGGGGCCTGGCCTGCCGCCCTCTCTGCTCAGCAGAAGGTCATCATTTGCCTTCAATAAGTTTTTGAGCAGTTAACAGACTTGGAATGGGCATTGCAAATGCACAGAGCAACACTGCACTGCTTCAGCTGTGATGGTCTAAGTCTACGTGTAAAGCAAAGTTGGAATTGTCATTCATTTCACCCGAGTGTTTGGGGTTTGGGGGGGAACACGAGAAACTCTTGGACGCACAGAGCTTTCTTTCTGCCTGAATCTGTGTCTTCAGAAATGGTCTGTGAGCCCTTCCAGAGATGGGAGAATGGAGTGCAAGCAAGGGAAGAGCGTGTACCACAAGGGCTGGGGCATGGGGAAGGCATTTCTGACAGCTTTTTCAGAGGTATTTGCTACAGAATTCACCTATGTTCAGTTTCTTTGCCATTGCTGTCTTAGGGCTGAAATGGCCAGCAGGAGGTGGCTGCTGTCCCACGATAGTGTGTGGCCGCTGACCTGCACTGAGTGCCTCGACAGAGATGTTCAACACGCATATTTGGACAAGCAGATGGCAGACATTCGGGATGTTCTGCCAGAAGGCCCGGTGGTTTGGCACATTTCCTGAAGCTCTTGCCCCTTCTTGCTTTCATTGATGTCCGTCTTAATTATTTTATATGCACCGTTCCTCACTGCATGAAAGGGTGTTTCCAGGGTTCTGAATGTGTGAGAAGAAGGCTTTGTTGTCTGTTATTACTCATTTAATTAGGCAGTACTGGTAACTTTATGTAAAGGAATATGAAAATAATTAGATTGCTTTTGGCCAAGCTCATTGCAAACATCAGGAGCCCCAGAATTCAGATTAATACATGTTTTTCTGGGGTTGCTGTAGTCTTTAGATGTATTTAACCTAGCTAATGGCACAGACAGTGTCTCTAGGGCTTTCTGTCCCTTTGTTGTTGTATATCGATCTCTTAAATCAGGAATTATGGCAATACCATTAAGAATGGCTGGGAAGCATTCCCATAGTTAAAGCTAAACTAGCCCACATGCTTTAACAATCTGCAGTGGAAATGCTTGTCACCAGTTCTGCTAACAGTGGAGCATGTAAGTCTGAAATAGAAATGGCTCTGCAGGACTAAAGAAACAAATGGAGGGCTTGCTGTTTTATTAGCTCAACAAACTACATTTCACTCCTGTCTCTATTTCCCCTTTCTGTGTAGCAATATATACCCCATTTCCAAAATGCTCACATAAACAATGGGGAAGAAAGCCTTTTGTGTGGCTCTCACTACATGTGCAAGTTGTGTGGTCAATATAATTCAATGGAATTTCAATGAGATTTGTAATCTTTATGCACAAGGAAAAAATTCATAACTCATACTCTTTCTAACTTTTTTTTTCCTTCACACAACAGCATGCATATAGATGAAGGCAGAAAGGGAGAATGGTTTGACAAAAAAGTCAAGACTATCTTTGAAGAACTCAAGGAAATTTTGCCTGGGTAGATTTATTGATTCACTAATTAAAACACCTTGATGCAAACATTGCATGCTCCAAAGTCTGTGAATCTGTGCTCTGTCTGGTGCTCTGAAAGTCTCTTCTCTCTCCATTAGTCAATGTTCTGCTCTGAGTCGTACATTATGCATTTTTTTGGGGAAGCACTTGATTTTTATTTTCCTTTGTAAAATTGTGATGTTAATTCTTTGCCATTTGGCTCCAGATGTTATTGAAGAAGTTCAATCTCCTGTTGTCTGTGCTGTTTCCGCATTTATTCTTTATGTCTCTATACAGCTATCACTTTATTCTGAAAGCGATGAAGAACGTAGGTACTGCTTGAGCGTCCAAATTTATGTGGGCAATGAGCAATTCAAACCGCTACCTGCTTTGCATTGTACAATGACCGTTCTCAACAAAGCATGTGTGTGTGTGAAAGTCTGACAGCTCTGGTCAGTAAGGTCTGGGCTTAAACAACGTAGTGAGGCTACACTGAGTTTATGCTGGGTGCTCCAGCAGATTGTGTGAACGTTGCTTTCCATCTCCCTGTTGGCAGGCAGCTCCTTGCAGGGCTGGACTCTTGCACGTTTTTTTTTTTTTTGTCTTTGTTTTTCTGTCTCCCTCAGCAGTGCAATGTCTGTTTTCTATGTACTGGTGGCAACTTCAGAAGAATAAAAATCCCAAACCTACAAAAATAAACAAAACCACTTCAGCCATCTCCAACAAGATGTGAAATTCATGAATTTACACGAAGAAAGTTCATCACTCTATGAGATGGGGATGTGGGCTGGGTAAAATCTTTCCTTCCCAATTTTTTGTGTCTCTGGAGTTTTGAAGGAATCCCTGGACTTTGTATAAAAAAGGGGTAAGACTGTTATCTTGCCTCCTTGGGTAGAAGACAGAGGCCAAGCAGTACCATGTAGGCCAGAGCTGGCACATGAAGAAATGGGTCAAGTAGGCAAGCTTGGGAATTAGGAAACAAAACCATCTCACCCACAACCTCATGCTGATGGGACAAAAGTAAGAGGTGTACATACCACCTGAAAAAGGAGTTAACTTTTATGTGTGGTTCATGGACTACATCAGAGGCATGGTACAGTGAAGAGTGGGCTCGTGGGCTAACCAAGGCAGGGGGTCTCCATGGCACAGAAGAACCCTTGTGTAGCAGTGATGTGCAAGGCCAGGAAATACACAGGCTTGGTGTGTGAAGGTTTATTTTGCACACAAATTTGAATGCATTCTGTTAAATTTTGGAGTTTGACAGTGTTTTAGCATCTGGATGCATGCTCTCAAGCTCCTTCTGCTATTAATTAATTAGCCTGTTGAAGTATATAGGATGGAAGAAATTTAAAAGCAGAATGTGGAACAGGTTATTATACAAACATCTACCAAGAGGAGTCATGTTTTTCCTGGAGTGGCTGAGTCCTGCTGCATTGCATTTGCTTTCAAGTGTCAGCTTCGTAGTAGCGTACCAGCAGAGCCTGGCCAGAGAAACCTCTCTGAAGGACCCACTCAGTTAGGCTGGACAAGCCTGGTCCTTGGGAGTGGTGGATTTACAGGTGCTGGAGCAGACCGTCAGAGTGAGCAGGTTTATATCAGAGGGCTGAAGTCTCCAGAGTGTTGGTCATGACTTGTGGAATATGAAGACGCTTGGAAAAGGCAACCAATTCATGGTGGGCAGTGAAACGGCCACCCTGGATCTCAGGGAGTTATTCTCTACAATTTCGGAGGATCTATTTACTTGTTGTGCTGGCAGTAGAGGGACCTGTTCTGGGAGCAAGGACCGTGTTTATTCATTAGCATCCCTTTGAAATAGGCAGTGAGCATCACTAGCTCTTCTAATTCACCAGTGTAAAATGAGGCCATGGAGCTTGGAGGTGTACCCTTGAGAAGCTTCCTGCAGGGGAACCCAGACACCAAGCCTGCTGCAGGGAACGTCCCTTATCTCAGGAAAATGCCTAGGAGCAATGGGAAAGTTAGGCACTGGGAAGGAAGCTGAATATTGAGGCCAATTTCTACTCTCTGCTCTGTTGCAGAACATCCTCAGATGTTTCATCCTCTCCAAAATGTGAGATGTGAACTTTCTCAAAGCCCAGTAGCCATGTCAGCTCTTTCTGTGGAAAAGCATGGGACACCCCCACCTCTGTACACAGGAGCAGGACTTGGAGAAGTCCCAGCTGATCCAGTGCAGGCAGAAGGGCGACTGCCCTGGGAAACCCTGCCAGCAGTAACGGAGGCTTCCCTGCTGCCATTGGCATCAGCAGGGCCTTTTGTTTTACTCTTGGCAAACACCGGTGGTGCTGATGTCCTGAAAGAGAGGGTGCAAAAGGGAGCTGTGCACAGTGAGGTATGGGACTGGGGTCCCCGTGAGCCCAACACGACTCCCATGGCAGAGCTCCCCACGGAGAGAGCCTCTGGGCTGAGCCTTGTTCCCATCCACAGTAGTGTAGTCCCTGCTCTGGAGCATCAGAAGAAAATACTGCTTCCAATCTTGTAATGTGCTGCCCAAGCAAATGTAAAATATTTAATCTGGCATTGCCAAAGGGGTGCTTTATGACTTATGCCAAATTACATTATATAAACATAATTAAAGGGTTAGCTTTGTTTGAATCTGTCATTCTAAGCAATAAAGATGTCAGATAATTTAGTGTTACATTCTGATACTCACCCTATTAAGCTAGTAAGTGTTTTTGTGTGCGCATGTACGTATGCACAGGCAGCGTTCATTGGATTAGGTTTATTTTAAAGGTAACCGAGACCGAAGACATTGCTGATGGAGTTGGGGGACATTGTTTGCTGCCAAACTGGACACCTGTGGATCCCAAAACTGCCTGGAGGAGGGTCAGGGGTTCCTGGTGTGTCCACAATAGTGGGGGTGCAGGGAGGTGTGGGTACCATTGGTGCTGGACTGAGCTGGGCTTGTGCTGGGGGAGCTGTTTGCATCACATCTGCAACATGACTCCTGCAGACCCAAAATGTCAAGCTGCAATGGGTGAGGAATTAATAATATGAAAAGTTTTAAAAGCGTGATGCTTCTCTTCTGCCCTGTAGACCCTTCGTGCCTGGAACAATTCACTATGCATGCTGGTGGGTAGCACTGACTTATCCAGCATGTTTCACGGAAGGTTTACTTCTTTTGCCAAGTCTTGCCCTTGTTTTGGAGTTGGGGCAGTTGGCATGGGTAAGTACATGCTTGTGCTGTGGGTCCCAGTCATGAGCAGCTCCAGCGTGGTGTGGAATGGGGCACAGCAGTGGCTGGAGCCCATGGCATGTCCACCCTTTGCTGCTGGGTTTCTGGCACGGTTTCGGCTCTTGATGGTAGGTGCTGAGTGTGCCACTGTGCCGGGCCTGGTGGCGGGTGATGTGCCGGGTACATACCCAGCTTCTGGAGCAGAAAACCACCCTCCCTCCCCTGGGTGCTCTATTTTGAGACCTTCATTATAGCCACTAAGTCAATGGAAAAACAAACCCAAATCCCGTCAAGTGCTAGGACAGATATTTCTAAGGTTATTTTAAGGTTTATAAAAAAATATTAAACTAGAGAGTGAAATATACTTTGCATGATTAAGCTGTCTTAATTTTACAGAGTTGCACACAAGGACTCTACTGGGATACAAAGTAGAGATATGTCTGAGTCTAAGACTTTCACTACCAGTATCTGAGAGCACTTATGAATTACTAGGTTCAGTTATTCTCTTCAAATGTGCTGTCAAGATAGGCTTTGTTTGAAGGTGGCTTTCTTTTTGGCTGCTGTTGAGTAAACGCACTGAGCCATAACATGCTGTTTGTTCACTTCTCCAGAACAGCAGGTACACACAAAGCTGAGTTTGTCCTTCGTTCATCATTCATATAGCATAAAGCCTTCTATTTAATACTGAGGAATTGCTGCTGGATGTCTGAACAGCCCGGGCATACTAGAGGATTAAAAAAAATATATAGTTCAATTAAACACCAGGGCAGAAATAGATTTACGGGTTTTCTGTTTCAAATTAAACTCATAAAAGCCTCTTTCCTAAATTTCTTCCATTTGAGTTTTGGATCCAGTCCTGAATTCTGGGTCTGAAACCCCAAATTACGCCGCAGTTAGAGCCCATGTCAGTGATAGTCTGGATCCAAACGGCAGATATGATCGCACTGAAGCTTCGAGTCTCCTGCTTGGGTTCAGCAGAGCCCTGTGGTCCATGCAGGTCCTCGCTGGCCCCCATCTGCCTCCCCACAGCATGTCCACCTCCAAAGTAACCCATCCAGGGCCTTTCTGGGTAAATATAAACGAGTATCTAGGGCCAGAAAAGGGAAAATATTTCATCTTTGCCCACCTCTGCTTTGAGCTCTGTCTCAGGCACATGGCACAGCTGAATTTGCCCATCACAACCATGCAGTGCATTCACTCTAGTGTAGGATTTGTGCTAGCTGTGAGGACTGGTAAGGGTTAAGTCTTTTACAAGTTCAATTAATAAATTAAACTTGGTGGGAGACCTGCAACGTTTCCCAGTTGTTCTCCAAGTATCACAACAAACCCTCCTCATTTTGGGAATGGTATCTAGGGGGGTATCTGGCTTTCTAATCTGGGGTTTGGTTTGGGCTCATCTCTACCCAAAATATTATTTTAACCACTCTTTGTATTTCATTTCCATACTTTCCCTTCAGTATGCTTTGAGAAAAGATTCTGCCAAAGACAGAAATGCTTTGAGCCCTGGAAAACATTTTTTTGCTGTGTATATGGAAGGCGGTGTTTTGCTTGGCTTAGCTTGTGAAATACATGGCACAACCTGCATGAAATATTTGAGGCTGTGAGGAGACATGAGCGATTCTTGAAAAAAAAAAAAAAGAAAGAAAGAAAAGGAAAAGTTATTTTTTTCATTCAATATTCTCATTTGCTTAAAGCCACACCCAGACATGAGGTGTGGGGCAGAGCAGGGAAGAAGTGTTGATTTATGAACTTGTAAAATTAAAGTTCTTATAAAATTAAAGAGAAACAAAACAACCCCCCCAAAAAACTCAGACTCATGGCAAGTTTTCTACATATGTGAGCAGGAATTAAACCATTAGTGCTTGATAAAAATTCATGAGGCTTCCTGGGCAGCAGGGGGTGAGATGAAAGCCTCATGTTGTAGGGTTGTAGGGAAGAGGGCTGCCAAGTGCCCTGTCCTCATCTGGGTGGGCTTTTCCTGCAGAGGGTCGTAGCAGGGGGTGCAGAAGGGTAATGGGCAGTTGGTAGGGTCATGGGGTATTTCAGGTGTGCAGGGGCCTCCAGTCCAGCCTCTGGAGGTTTCCAGTCCAACATCCATCTCCAGGCAGGGTCAGCAGCAAGTCACCACCTCCATGGGCAGGAAATGATCTGGGTGCCTCTTCTGCCTGGAGTGGCCTGGCTCCCAATAAAAGGGTGGTGAAGGCATGGCAGAAGAAACAGTCGGCCTGATCTTCAACACCCAGCCCAAAATAATGTAACCCCCGGGTTGTCCTGGTTCAGGTTAGCCTGGCTGGTGCTCCTCAAGGCTCCTGGTACAACCTCGACACATCCACCCTACTCACTGGGCATGGTGAAAGTCCCGTCCTTCCACGCTGTTATCCCCCTGCAAGGAGAGATGCTGCACATGCTGTTTGCTTTCTGTTCCTTACAGCAAGCTCCCGCTGACATGATAAGCTTCTCCTAATTAAAACAGTTTGCTTTTCAGGATGTCTCGACCAGGACGGGCAAATTCCAGACCCTCACTGTGTCGTCACTCTGTCTGCAGGCCACGTGTTGGGTCGGGATGAGGCAACTTGGCTGTCACTCGCACCCTAACGCTCCCAGGGCCATGTGACAACACACCAGAGCAAACCAAGATGCTAATCCTGCCTCTCAGGTTTCCAGATCCAAGATCTGGCTCCTCAGAGCTGCAAGACAGGGCACTAGAGGAGGAGGAAAGGGTGCTGCAAGAGGCAGCAGCCGTGGGTTGGGAGCTGGCTCCTCGGCACTGCTCCTGCCTTCAGCCGCTGGGCACTTTGTGCTCCGGTTTGCTCGCGGCTTTTTGCTTAACGCCTTGCCTGGCAGCTTTCCTGACGTGCCTCCACCTGCAGGAGAACTTCTCCTGCCATCCTTGGCACAGCAGGCCCTGCCCAGGTTTGCAGTTTCTCAGCAAGGTGCTGGAGGGCCCGGGAAGGAGAGCCAGAGCTCAGAGGGCCCTGCTCGCTCCACCCAGGCACCTTTCCGCCTCTCAGCGAGCTTTTAGTATTCCACAGCAGATAAAACGATTAGGTTGGCAATAAAATAGCAAGGCTCAGGCTCCATGGACACCTCTTCTTGTTTGCTTCTGAGAAGTGCTGATTTTTTTCTTATATTGCAAGTTGTCCTTTGGAATAGTCCTGGGGGGCTGTCCAGGGCAGTTTCTCTAGCTCAGGTGGGTCTGGTAGTGGGACATATGGGATCATCAGCCTGGGAAGCTGCTCATTTGGGAAGGTTTCTGCAGATGGTGATGGCATGGGCCACCCATCTCCAGTGGCCTCCATACCCATAGCATCGAGTTGGCTCCACAGCAGCAGCTCAGTCATGTCCCAAGCTTCTTGGATACCTCTTCATTTTGCTGGTTGCTTTCAAGGGTCTGATGGGTAGCACTGGTGTTTTGGAGAGGGAGGAGGAGATCTGTAGACCTTTAAAGCAGAAAAAAATTGTTGCAATGAGTCTGAAACTGTCCAGAAAACCTTGACCTCACCATTCCTGCTGGTAGCCCATGCTGTGACTGGAGCTACAACTTGTCCTTCACAGCATGGTGGCATGTGGTCTTTAGCATAGCCATGCGTTATTTCTGGAGGCTCCTAAGACTTCATTTTCCTCTGCAGGCCTCCACAACTCCAGTGCAACCCTTGGTCTTGGTTCAATAAAGGCTAGAAACTGCGCTTCTTGCAGACAGCATTGGAGAAGACGATGTCCACGGTTATTCCTATGGTTTCTGTCCTCAAATCCATCTTTTCCTTCAGCTGGAACAAATGTAGGTAGAGAAGCAGACGTTGCACGAGGAGGAATGAGAGCAGAACCACCAAGAAGACCCTGGAGGATGGCTCCCGATACAGTCTGTCTGTGCTGGTTCCTCCCAGCAGAAGCAGCTCCTCTAATCCGCCTATCAGCCATCCAACCCAACCTCTGCAGCTTGTCTCCAGCTCCAGCTTTTATCATAGCTGACAGGAAAAAATTGCCTTTTGAGTGGAAGAGACGTTCTCCCCGTCGGGCTCCGGAAGCAGAGCACGCGCGCGGGGCCCTGGCACTTCTGCTGCAGGAGTCATTAAGTCTGTTTGACTTGGATGTTGTTGGTGTTCCTGCTGCGTGGCAGGCGAGCGAGCACCGACACCAAACCCGTCCCAGCCCTGGTGCAGAAAGCTCTGAGCTTCAGGGGAGGGGGAAGAAGGGGAATGGGAAACAGGAAAACTGCTCTCAGGGAGTGAGGACTTGCCATCGCTTGATGGGGATGATTTAAATATGCTGTTAAGGCAAAAGGAAGGAGCATCGCCTCCTGTGCTCTGCCGACAAGAGCAATTTGTTGCTATTATCTAGCCAGCAGATGCTTTTTTTGGACCCGTGCACAGAAGCTGCAGGGCCCGCAGGCGGGTGGGCTCAGGGGGACCAGAAGGGATGTTTTTGCTTAGCAGAGGGGAAGTGTTGAGCAGCCAGGGCAAGTGCAGCTGGTCGCAATCAAGAAGAGCCTTCGAGGAGGCAATAAAGCTCTTTGAAATTGGGGAAATATTGTGTGGCAACACAGAAAGGCTGTGTGTGATGATTGTCTCTCCCCAGGCTTTGGGTGGGCTTTGGGAGGAATGGGGCTGGAAATGGAGCAAGTGGGGATGAGCAATGGAGATGCTGGGGACATATCCTGAAAAATTGAAAAGGGTATTTCCACCTTCCTCATCTTCACTGCTAGTGATGCAGTGTCCCTGTAATTTCTCTCATTCTAGTGCATGGCCTAAACTTAACTTGGAAGAGTTAAAAATTGGGCAAAAACCCATCCAGGTGCTTCAGCATAGTGAATACGAGTCCCACATGGGCACTGTTTTTCAGCCAGACAGGTTCTTCCATTCATGCTTAGTTTGATCTTCCAAAATCACTGGGTGTGAACTTTGATATTTCCACGTTGTACAGCAAGAAATAACGTGTCTGAAACAGTTTTAATCCTGGGTATTACCTCTTCTCCAAGCTTCAGAGATATACTGATATACACGCCCTGCCTTCCTGCATGTGAGTGGATAATTAGGAAGACAAAATCCTGTTGCCTGTATGTTCATACATGTCCTTCTGAGCAACCCCATTTTCCACAGCCATCAAGTGTGGCCAAAGCACAGCTGTTATTGGGTATTCTCTGTGCTGTGCTCGTAACCAGAAAGTGAGACAGATTTCAGCACCTAATCATTTTACACAACACAGTTAAATGAGGGCTTCCAAGCCCTTGCCAATACAGGAATGAAAAACGTGCCCGACTTTCCTTAGAGGAAATTTCAGGATAGAACAAATTGAGTGTATTGGATTGAATGGCCACGTGGATTGTTACCTTTACTTGATTTTCTTTAATATCTTTTCATGATAAAGGTAAAACTAACAAGTGGAATTCTCTGATTAAAATCCTCTTGGCTGGTGATATGAATAATATTTAAATGTTTCTATTTGATAGCTACACTTCCAAAATAGGGATACAGAAATGCATAGGTAATATTTCTTCCACTAATCTCACATCAGCCTGATCGAGTTATCTGCACCTCTCTAGGTCGCTCTGTCATTTTACAGGAAAAAACCCCCTCAAATCTAAGGCAGTTATATGTAATATAACAACTTCTTCTTCTTCTCCTTCTCTTTCTCCTTCTTCTTCGTTCATAAATACCTCTTTAAAAGAAAAAAAAAAAGAAAAAAAAGAAAAAAAAGCCTTGCATCTTCCTTCAGGTGAATACCAGCTATTGAAAGAGACATGATAAAAACCTTTCACCAGCTCAGAAATGTCGATGCCTCTGTTTCTGTTTTAAATTCTAGTATAACTGTATTTTTTTTTGTGATGTTAATTAAATTATTAAGAGAGCTGGATGTAGGAGGAAATGTGAGTGCATAATATGAATCCATACAGTGGTTAAACAGATCAGGGTAAAAATACACTTGGAGTTGTAATGAAATAATTCCAAAGTATCTTCCTTGAAATTAATGGGTTTATCTTGGATCCCTTCTCTTGTAAGTAGGAGGTTGGCAGCAGCTGGGATAAGAAAGTGGCTTTCTCTGAAATACAAGAGAGAAAGGAAAGAATATAAATGATGCAGGATTGGTTTCTTAAGAAAAATCTCTTCTTACTAAAACTTTTTTTTTTTGTCTGACTTGGCATTTTTAGGGAAAACAACAATTCAGTCCACTTCCTCATGCTCTGTGGTGGCGGGTCATGTACGGATTGAAGACTAGCAAGCTGAACCATTCCCCTCTTGGGCTTGGGGTCCGTCTTCCTTCAAGAGACCTCAAATCATGGTGTGAAGCAAAACCTCAGCTGTTACAGGGAATTGCAGCAAGTGCAGCCCAATCGCTGATGTGAGTAAATTGGGACAATTTCCCAGGATTACTGTGATTATAACCTGTTTATCTCTTGTTGCATCCCAGGCTGCAGGAGTGGATGGTCCCTGTGACCAGCTATGCATGCAGACCCAAGGGTCTGAGATTCCTGGGGATCAGCAGGCACCGTGATGTCCTTGAGGTGGAGGACCACCATGTGGAGCACCGTGGCTGCAGGGATCTCTACCAGGTCCCTCACCTCCACAGTTCCAGTAAAACACTGTTTTACTGGAAACCAGTCCACGAATACAATGTAAAGACTACCTTGAGGGTTTAAATGAAGTATTTGTCAATCCAGCTCTGCAGGCATAGCAAATGCTTGGTTATCATGGGGTTTGTAATGAATTTATGCATGGCCATGATGTATTTGCAAGATGATGGCATAGGAGACAGGATAGTGCTATGTTTTTTGTTCAAGTGCACTCAAATGTCTTTAAAGGAAAGAATAAAGTACCCCAACAGATATTTGTGATATGGTGTTTTGGTTGTTCAGCCACAGACACATGCAGATGTGCTTGTGCTTATCACAGGAACAGTGTGAAAGCATTTTGGTCACTACATGCCTTGCTTTAAAGGTGTGTGGAATCCCAAATGCTGCGATTAATGTGGCGTTATCACAGGTGGTGGTGTCACTTGGTGGCCCTAGGTAGGTCACTGAAATGAAAGTAAACAGAACAACCCAGCCCCTCCCAGGCATTGGGCACTGGATGCTGAACAGAGAAAGCTTCAAATGCAGGTTTCCGAGCAGATGGGGTCAGACCTGGCTGGTAACTCAGCAGCCCGGTGTAGGAAATAACTCTCTTGTGTGCAACAGGCAGAATAAAAGGGTGGAAAACAAGTTAAACCATTTACAAAGAATCAACCCTGTGTTTATATAGTGACAAATGTTCTTTTAAAGGGCAACGAGGGATGTCCTCACAGCATCAAATAGACTACAAGATCAAGTTAAACCTTGATGCGTAAGAAGCCCTGGAAAGGAAAGGATATGCTTTCAAAGTGAGTGTGCACAGCTGCTTGCACTTGTTCTCCAACCCTTCCAAAACACGTCCTGTGGGCATTCCCACGCAGCATCAAGCACATCGCTGATGCAGGAGGAAGCCACGCTGCCGACTGGCAGGTGTTGCAGTTCCCACTCTGTCACCCTGGATGGTGAGGCTCCATGCCCACCTTCCCTTCATCCCATCCAGCCCCCTCGCCCTCTCTGTGCTCAATATGGACACCTCCACTCATATTTTCTTTTTCATAAACACAACCACAGATGTGTGCAGTGAGAAAAGACAGCTTAGGAATACCTGATGGGTGTTGCTGGAGTAGAAATGCTCTCAAGAAGGTGAGCCTGGAGCCTCTTTGCCCCTGTCACATGCCAGGTGAGGGGCACAGGGATGAGACTGGTGTTGGGGGTCACCATTAGGTCCTCCACCTGGATGTTTCCTTCAGCTTCAAGGTGTAAAGTGCTCCTGCCAGACTCAACGAAGGGAGGAGCAGAGGGTGGGACTGGGCACCTCTAGACACGTGCCTACCTGGGAGGGTGGCCAGAGAAGAGGCACCCAGCAGCTGGGTGCAGGGGAAGTCCCTCAGGGAAGGACAGCATGGATAAGTCTTTTGTTGGCATCAGTAGAGTCGCAATGAACCAGGGGTTCCTTTCCTCCATGCACGTTGCATCTTGGTTGGGTTCATCCTGCTCCTCTCCACCTCATTGTAATTTTTGTCATGAGAGTGGGCTTTGGAAATGCTAATCCAAAATACTTCAAAACGTGCTGTATGCTTCTGACCTGTGCAATATTTCCTTTCTATATGCAGTCCCATATACCATGTCCTGCTTTTCATGAGAATATATTCAAGGCTTATGAATTCAGGGAAAGACAATTACTGTGTGACATCAGTCCAACAGCTTTTGGTCTCCTAAAAACACGGTACAGAAAGTCCTAAAAACACGGTACAGAAAGAGGAGCTGGAGATGCAGGGCTACAAAATTGAACTAAAATGCATAGCATCTCTTTAGCATAATATTTTAATGTGAGAAACCACATGATCCTCTTATCCTAGGGAGAGATTGATAAGAGACTTGAGTTTGGCATTATACTAGGCCTAAGGGAATAAGAGCGATAAATTAACATAACAAAGATAAAGTTACATAATGGTTTCCATTCTGATTCATTTTCAGTTAATAATTTGTTGAAATTTTCAGCTTTGAGGCTGAAATATTCTGGGCTTGTTTTCCACCTGGAAAAAAAGTATCTATACGTGTGTAAACATATTTAAGCCAAAAATTACTAAGTCTCCCTTCCATCTAAGGAGAGAGAGAGAAAACATTTCTGCTATTATTATTTCTCATAATTCCTTCTATGAATGTTGATAGAGAAGGAACAGATGGTTTTACATGTTAAAGTGTGGTCTGGGAATAGCCCGTGCAGAGCAGCCTCTTTCTTTCTGTGTTAGAAGGGTGACATAAATCTGCTCTAATCTTGTAAGTTTGTGGCACGCTAATATCACCGTCAGGGAACTGAGCTGCAAATGACTTCTGGAGTTCAGCTCTTTGCTTAGAGGTGTCTGTGAAAGACTCCTGCACAGAGAAAAAAAAAATAACATGGTTTGTGCTGAACCTCTGAAGTCTTCAACTAAGGAAGGCTCGCTAATGGTACCTAATAAAAAATTATGATAGATATATTATGCTTTTTGTATTATTATTATAAATGTATTATTATTATAAATGTATTATTATTATAAATACATTATTTTTAATTGTATTTTTAATCGATTATTATTTAAAAAATAATCTTACTTAGAAACACTTGAGGTGGAAAGAAGAAGCTCCTGCACAGAGCTGAATAGCTGAGCCCGCATACCTGAGGCTTTATATGGGGTATCTTGGAGCTGTGGCAATATCCTTGCATGAGCCTTTGCATTAGACATACTCCACAGTCTGCGAGATAAGGAGGAGCATCAGCTCATCTTCCAAAACTGTCTCATGGGGGCCATTCTCTGCTGCATGAGACACACTGTGTGAGGAGTGGATGCTCCGATAGCATGGCCAAGCACGTCCTCTGAATGGGGACTGACCTCATGCTGGCTGCTGCTGTTCCTTTTGGTTTGAGGATTTTTTTTTGGAAGGTTTTCACTTTCTTTTTCCTTTTATTTTCCATTTTTCTTTTCCTTTTCCTTTCCCTTTCCTTTTTTCTTTTTTTCTTTTCTTTTTTTTTTTTTCATTTCCAGAAAATCTCGGCAGCAATAAGCCAGCCTGGAAGTGGAGAGGTCATCAGGCAGCTGCTGGATCCACAGAACCACAGCCACAGCTGTCTGTCCATACAGAGAAATATAAAACTGATTTGAATAACTGCATATTTCAGCAGGATTTTCAAAGTGGAGGGACACAACACCGATAACCCTGGCAGTGCTGGGAGGTTTTTGCAAGGACATGCCCTCCAGCTGGAGCATCCCCTTCTGCTGAGCTCTGCGGCATCCCATTGCACACCAGCTCTCCATGATGGAAGGAAACCGCAGTGCTGCAACCACAGCTTGTAATGACCCTTTCTTTTGGCATATTATTTTAAATAGCACCTTTTTTTTTTTTTTTTTAACTTGTATGAGTTAATCTCCCATCTATCTCTCTGGGGACCCATGTCTTTGTGCCCCAGCCGAGCAGTCCCGTGGTGCAGCCAGACCAGAACTAATGCTGCCGACCTGCACTGAGGCTCAGCGAGGCACAGAGGGCACATGAAGCACTAGCATAAAGTTAATGTCATCGTGCTGCTGTAGTGCAATGGATTAACTTCTGCACTAAGTGGTTTTTCTCGTATAGCAAAGCCAGTCAGGTTTAATTTAATAGGTCTGTTCTACTCTCAGTCCCATAGTTTTAAACCCGGTGTAAAATGTTCAAGTGATGACAGTAAAAACACTGAAAGCAGGTTTGAAAATCAGCCCCTTTTTGCTTAAAGCACATTTAAATGCAGATCCTAACATTTGACCTAGTGGAATTTTCCCGTGATACGTAAAATTAGATCTTTGTATTTGTTTTTATTTGCTATCTGCCATTCATTTTGTTTGCCTTGGTTAAGTTTCCAATTTTCCTTTTATACGGTCTCTGCATACTGATTAAACATACTTGGTGGGAACATTCTTGCTTGGTGCCTGCTTTGTAGGAAGATGCTTTGCTGAGCTGGACCTACACAGATCTCAGGCAAACAGACTGTAAATAGCTGCCTACACTGGCAACTCAGGAGACTTTTTCCCTCTTGATATCGGGTTCACTAGCAAACACCACACCCCAGCTGTCACACCTGATAGAGTCAGAATAATAGTCTGTATATTTTATTTTATGGTTAAAGTAGAAATCACAAAGCTGAATACTGTATTCTTGCTTCTGCCAGTGATGGTTTCAGGAGTTTCATCACATCACATCACATATCCCCCTGTGCTCATTCAAAGTAACAGCGATTGCTCTGTATGTCATGTACCTCTTTTAGCTCAACCTTGAAAAACTCTTAAAATCATTAGAGGACTCAAAAAGCAGCTGCTTCAACACAGATTATGCTGTTAAACTGCTATTTTGATCTTCAGCACTTCTTTTGTTATTGCTGAAGGTTCTTTTTTTCTCAAGTACAAATCAGCCCCAAAATTTTGATGTTTGCTCTAGAAATGGATTTGTAACCCCCACCTTAATCTATTAGCAAAGCCACTAACACACGGCAGAGGCAGCCTCACTCCTGCACATATAAGCTGTGTTGGGAGAAGAAAATGAGCTTTGAGAAATAAAATGTTTTCTTCAGTTACATTAAATTAATGTTCAAAGCCCAGAATTATCTCAAAGGTTCATATGATTGACCTTTACAGACCAGCTGAAGCTGACCTCAGTTCCAGTTCATATCTACACTGTGGTGACCAAATATCAAGGCCAAATATCAAATATCATTGTTGAACATCAAGGGCATCTCCCTGTACTTGTATGCTCCAGGGACTTCCCTTTCAATCTAAGAACTCTTTTTGATGGCTTATGTTTGCTCAGAGACTTGTCCCCGTCCCACTCTGAAACTTCATACTGATGGAGGTTAAGGCTTTATACAGATTGTGGCATCTATTCCTTAAAATAACAAATAACTATATTTAATAGAAAGCTAATACATCATTATGGAAGGCTACAGCTATCATATAACTTCAGAAACTGTTTTCATGAAAAGTTAAAAACAAACAAGCTTTCTCCCCTGTAAGGCAGGCAACCCTCCACTCAAGGCAAATCTACTTCATGTGGGAAGGAGTATTTGTCCCTTAAAAACAACTCTGAAGACACCGTGGTGAGCTGTGATTTCAGCCTCAGAGGACATCAGATGACCAAGTAAACCACTTGTCTGTCTTAGCGAGTGTCTGATATTTGGGGAGCCTGGGTTTTAGTTGGTAGACTGGCAGACTTCCACTGAGCATGGGCAGCGCTAACACATCTGCACCCAACTCTTTGTGCAAGGGCAGATTTGCTTTTCACACCTGGCTCATCTTTCCCCTACCAGCCATGGGGGAGTTTTTTGGCGGGAATAAATAGCTGGATGCAAGAATGGGAGGGAAGGGATGAGGTGCATGTCTTCGTGGTGGAGGACATCAGAAATAATTTCCTTGCAGCCAGCAGTGCTGAGAAATACTGGACATGAGTATTCCCAAGGGATTGACTTTGCAGTTTGGAGTCTTGCCTCCCATCTCTGCTGCAGTCGCTGTCCCATCGTCACTTTGTCACAGCAACCCAGGGCTGTGTCCCGCAGCGTGGAGATGCAGCAGCAGAGCAAAAGGGGAGCACAAAGCAGATGGTTTTCTGAGCTCTTGTAGTTTCTTTAGAAGAATGCCCTTAAAAATGTTGAATGTGTATAGCATTTGGTGATGAGGCAGGGGAACGGTGGCTTATAGGGCTTCAATCCTTAGTGATTTCCAATCATGTTTTTAATAGGAAGTGCGCATACGATATAATAAAGTTTTGATCAGCGCAAGAGGTTAGGTTTGTGGAAGGGGGGGTACACCTGGGACATCTCTCCACACGGTTATTTACCTGGACATTTCTCCACTGGAATTAAAGCGATTGTCCAAAAAGCTCCTGGGCAGCTGGAAGTTCCCAGGGGGGCTGAGACAGAGATGCCAACAGCAAGAAAATTGTGTTGCTCCTTAGCCATGCCACCTTAGAAGAGTAAAGTGTGGCCCAGGCTGTACTGCACTGTAAAAAGACCATAAGGACGGCGAGGGAACATACGAGCCTGTCAGTCATGTCTCTGTACGTGCAAAGTTGTGAAATATGAATTGAAAAAGTGACTAAAGCCACAGGAATGAAAAATCTAAATATGATGAAATGAGAAAATCTGCTTAGTGCAGGTCAAGAAAAGTGTTTTCAATGAACTGCTTTAACCAGGAAAATGTTGTAGGCGAGGAAAAGCTTTGCTCTGTGCATTTCTTCAGTTGAGAAAACAAACAGAGGTGAGAGAAAGGAATGAGGTGGAGACTAAGTAGGGATATTATTGCATTACCTGCTGCAATGAACAGCATGGCCTTGTATAGCACACAGCCCGAGATGTTGGCCACAATGCTTCAGAGGGGCACTGAGATAAACTATCCTGGTAAGAAGAAGAAAGAAAAGGAATATAGCGATCATGATGGAGCTTTTGGTTTTCCTTTTAGTGTGGGCAAAGAGAAGTAAGGAAAGATTCAGTAAAATTAAGCAGTGAGGAATTCAAAACCAGTAGGAAGGTGGAGGATTTCATGCAGCATGATCCTGTGGGGTCATGGCCCTGGGATGGCCAAGAATTGATTCTGCTTTGAATAAGGAACAGATTTTTATTTAAAAAAAAAAAAAATCCATCTCTAAAATAATAGATCGGTGGTTGGAAGGGATAATAAATCTGCCTCTGGGCTGAGGTCAGTCTAACTGCTTGAGATGTGGAGAGGATAATGTGAGAGGCAGGCTGTCCCATCACTGTGAAGGAGAAAACCCCAGCTCGCCCCAGGCAGCTGGCATGGTCAGAGGCAGGAGTTCTCTGTACCAGCTCTTTGCTTAGGAGTTAAAGAGAGTTAAATCCTGATGGGGATACACAAACCAGCCTACCATGCAGAGCACTTCCTCGCGGGGCTGTGCAGCAAGCAAGCCCCCGGGGAATGCTGAGAGGAATGCAGCAATCAGGGCATAACTCACTGCGTTAATAACTTTTTTTGCCTCTATCTTGTGGAGAGTTTATTTTGGCAACTGTGGAGCGTGAAGAGAAAATGAATGTTCCAGTTGTAAGTATTGCATATCTTTCCTGATCTGGAGAGAGCTGCCGGGATGGGATAGAGCAGGATTGCTTTCCTGAGAACGAAGTCCAGGCCTTTTCCTTCTCTTTTCTCAGAGCCATGGATGGAGTCCATAGAAGGAAGGACAAGACTTTCCTGCTAAAACCAAGGGAAAACTATCTTGGATGCCCCGCCGAGCTTCATAGCAGACAAAAAATTTCAGGCCAGTATTTGTAAGCGAAATTAATCCTGGTGGAAGATTTGGGTAGAACTTGAGAGTCAATGTGGAGTTGTGTTCAGCCCCAGAAAGGAGAGAGCTATTTCCACAGTGTAACAACTTACACATGTCAGAAATATTGCTGTAAGATCCTTTGGGAGATAAGGCATGGCTGTGTTTTGTTGCGAGGCAGCAAGGCAAGGCAATTGTGGGTTGGGTGATGGCTGACAACTTCTACTCACCTACCTACCTGGTGGGAAAACCTGCAGAACCTGGTACAGCACACACCATCCTTCAGTACTCATAGTGCATAAACATGACGCTCAAAGAAACGTACAGCATCAAAATAATCCTACTCTTGCCACCCTCTATTGATGTGCAAAGAATGACCATCTTGCAAAGGTCTTTTGATGAACTAATGCAAAGCAACAGTTGTTTATAACACTTTGTTGCCAAAACTTGTGAGAGCTCTGTATAAACACCATTATCTGCTCTTCTGTTTTGTGTCCCTTTATGTGGCAAAGAAGTCCAAAGGGTGCGTCCGCTCGTATCAGCCCTCCTTGCCGCAGTAGCAAAGGCAATGGAGCAGGAAACGTCTTCTAGCACTGTAGATATCCTCGTACACCTGTGGCTCTTGAGCAGGCAGCGTAGGCCATACCATCCTTTGATGCGGGAACCAAGTTATGAGTAAACCCTGGATTGATTCTTCACCTGGGTATGTGCCTCCATATGGCAGCTACAGGACCTGTATGTCTGCAAACGTGTGTTCATGCTGTATAACAGCAGATTAACTTGTATTTTCCAGTCACCTGAGTAGCAGGTACTGCTGAGGTCCCTGAGACCAAATGACCTCACCAGAGGGGTAAAAGGTGGCAGGTAGCATGGCACACTGTGGAATTGGTTGCTTGCTGAAGCCTCTGCCACCCAAAGCTTTTCTTCAGCCTGAACGTGAACAAGTCCATGCAATGAAGACAATGGATGAGCTTGGGCTTGTATGGGCTTCAGCCTGTGCTTGATACCCAGCTGAAACATAGATGTAGGACCTGACTAAAGGGACAGTGAAGCCAATGAATATAGAGACACTGCTGATACTAGTGTCCCAAGGAAAAGCCCGTAGGATAGGCCCTCAAAGGAGAAGTCAGTTTCAGTAAATGTCTCCTTATTCCTCTTGCATCAGCCTCCACCATTCTGGGCCTAAGTGCAGAAGCTGAAATTCATCAGACCTACTAGATATCCCATGGCAGTTAGAGGTATTACCTTACCTTCAGCTTTGGTCAGTGCAGAGAGAAGTTCCTATGGTCACCTTGGTGTGACTGCCTCAAGTCTTCTTGCTCACATTACCCCACAGCTCTCTGAACTCTCAGTCTAGTAAGGCACATTGTCTTTAAACAAGGAGCCAGTTATTGCTGCAGGCCAAATCCTTTAAGCTAAACCTGAGTAACTGGTTAGTTACAGTCTTCTGTGTCCTTAGCTTTTGATGTTCTTCTACCCTTTTGTAATAATCAGCAGCAAGAAACTGGCAGTGAGAACTGGGTATTTTCTTCTCCTATAGATGATCAGGGAATTCAGCCCCTTAGAAGAGATTTTGACTGAATTCAAGAGTAGTTTTAATTCTCATGACTGTACAGTAATCTTTTATTTTGGCAGCTGCATTATCCAACCTTGTTAATTCATTTATTTCTGGGGGCTGGTTTGATCCCATTCATCAGTGCAGACAGAGGCTGCTGCTTGGGGAAGGAAATTATGGGTTACCCGAATCCTGACTGATTCCTCTGGGATGGATGTGACTATAGCAAACATAACAGGAGCACAAATCTCATGTTCTTCTCCTCCACGTCTCTCCAGGACTGAGTGCCATGGCAGGGGTTGGTGCTGCAGAATCACCCCCGCCTTCACACAGAGGTTCAGGTGATAAACCCTTCCCACCTCTTGTCCATGCAGCAACTGCGGATGGATGGGGTCTCACATTGGATCAAACCTACGCCCACTTTTGTCATGCAAGCTTCTTACTGACTTAGGAGGGTCATGGTAGGATGGATAGTACAGGCATACGACAGAGGAATAGGCTACAGGAAGGATATAAAATACACAAGTTTTGGTGAGCTTGTTCAGTTTACCTTTCTACGAAACATCTGTTTCTTTTCAACAGAGGTAACGGGCTAGACGCTGAAACATTATTGCAATTCCTATTTGTATTATTGTGGCAGCTAATGGTTAATGGCAAGCACTCCTGATCACTGTATAAACTCTTGCTATCTGGCACTGAAACAAGCAGCAAAAGCATTCTTCTTTGACTGGCAGATCTACCTGGCTGCTGTAGTTCACAGAGCAGCTCTGAACACTGCTGACCCCCAGGTAATGCTCATACACTTGAATTTAGGAGGCCACCTTGAATAAAGGCCAAGAAACTCTGCTGTTGAAAAGGAAATCTTACTGCTACTATGTGCATTTTGTGTTCCTGGGCTTGATTTTTCAACTGATCAAATTCTGCAAACCTCCCCCTATAATTTCTTTCCCTAATAACTATGTTATCTTGGTAAGTATTTTCATTTTTCCTTCTTGGCAACATTATAATGATAACAATGTCATAAGCAAAGACTTTGTTTGAAGGTTGTGAGGAGCACTGACATTTTTCCAGCGGTGGACAGTGAATGGTTAAAAAAAACCTGAATTGGTTTGTTTAATTTATGTCCGAATAACACGTTAACTGCCAAATAACTAATACTCCACGGACTACTACAATTACATAGAGAAGTTATAAGAATGCCTCTGATAAGCTTTATCTTCGTCAATGTTTATGCAAAGAAAGCCACTTCAAATGAATAATTGTAAGTTTCCTCCTTCTCCGAGTAAATTACTACATTCATTGTAAATTATGTCCTCTTGAATTCTGAATTATTTGTGTTTCTGTGAAAAGCTTTTTCCTCTGTACGCTCTGTGAAACTCCCTATTATTCCATTTTCAGAAATTTTCTTTCCAGTGACTGGGCTCACTCTGAATCTATCTGTGACGTTTCACAAAAAGTGATCACTGCAAATACTCTGAGATTGTTTCAGCTGTGGCTCTGTGTGTGTATTTATCCTGAGCTTGGCTGAACCCTAATACAGATGAAATGGGGATGGTTTGTTTTCCTGTGGCTGCACCCTTTCCATGGATACTTCCACGTCCTGTAGATTTTACTCTGGTTGAGTGCTTTATTGGAGTAAGGACTGATGAATGTGCTTTTTTAAAAGAATCTGCCAAAATAATAGATCATTGCTCACACCCACATATAAAATAAAGCCTGTGTTGCAAAAAGCAACTGCGATTATCAGAAACAAAAACCTTTTACAAATGCAATTAATTTGTCTCTATTTAATGTTGTCATAATCATGTATGTTTCTATTCCTGATTTTGCTGATTATCATGAACACCACAATATTTTGGCTTTGCACTGTACAAGGAAATAGCAAAATGAAAAACTGTACAGTTTCTAAAAGCTGTCATGAAAATGCTTCCATTAGTGGGTGGCCAAATAAAAAGGTATTTAGTAAACATGAAAACAGGCATATAAGGGCATGCCTGCATGGATGGGTGCAAACAGACGTGAGCTCCTCTCTTGCTCTCCAAGCCAACTGAGCACAAGCCAGCTTCATCTAGAAGCCACAAGGCCATGTTCTTGCAGTGCTGGGCTTAGATATTATACTCTATTTGTTAGGAGTGCGCATTAGATCCTGCAAGTAGACACAGAGCTCATGTGAGCATGGCGTGATGCTGAAACCATCTCAAGTCAAGCTGGCGTGGAAGGCAGACAGAAGAGCCTGCATGTGTCTGCACCCATCTGCGTAGACATGCCCTAAACCAGGCTGGGTGAAAGCTGGAACCTCAATTAAGAATGATGTTAATTAATTCAATAGGCCAAAATTTTGCCTGCTGTCGGCACGAATCTGTATTGGACAAGAAGAATGTTTTTCCATTTCCTGGGCAGACAAAATAATAGAGCTTGTATCTTTGAAGTCAGAGATGACAAAATTGTCTTAGATTGCTTCTTTTTGAAAATGCCTTTCTTTGTGTTTTCATCTCAGATTGGGTGCCCATGTGGTTCCCATCCCCACAGAGCCTGGGCACCCTATGGTCTTTGATGTAGCAACTCTAACAACACCCCTGTGAAAAAGAAACATGCTGTTTTTCCCGTTGGGCAGATGGGGAAGGAGGCCTGGAGACGAAAAGGAGCTTTCCCAAGGCTACGTGCTTCATCATGCAGTGGTGTTCTGAACCAGCTCTTCCAAAGAGTCATTAAGTGTCTCAAGTCTCCTTCTGAAATTCCCTTTGGGCCTCTTTTGTACAAAAAAAAAAAAAAAAAAAAAAAGTGCTTTTGCTTTTTTTAAATTTTGTGCACTGACCAGGCAGCACAAGGTGAGTGTGAGCAGATCCCTGTGCACCATGGCCATCAGTAGGCACTCGTGGCCAAATCATGGTGTTGAGCACTGGCCAGTGACCATCCACACAGCTTCAGTGTTAAAAAAAATGCCTTGGCACAGATTTGGCCTGAATTACCATGAGCTCTCTGAGACTGTTTGGGGGGGATGCAAGATCATGGGGCTGTTCCCAAAGCTCATCTTTGGGATGGGGACAGCATGCACTCGGCTAGCCTGTCCTCTTGCATGGCCCCTTGCCCTGTTTTGTTTGTATTTTGGGGCATTGTATCGCTTCATTTGCAAAATGTCCCCATGGACTCCCTGGGGGGTCCTCATGTTGGGTGGGACAGGATGGAGAGAGGAACAACGCACCATGGGAAAACATCTGCATTACCAGTACCTTTGGGGGTGAATGATTTCATACTAATGGCCGGCAAGCTGCAAAGCAGGCTGAATTAGTGCAAAAAAAAAAAGTCTTAATTAAAAAGGAGATTGCCGTAATGTCACAAAAAGTACTTCTGTGCTGCTTTTCCACTGCTGCTGTCGGGAAAGCCAAGCTATCAAGCCACACATCCTAGATGGGATCATGTCTTTGCCCATTTGATTACGGGTGTTCGATTCAGGAACAGACTTTAGGCTGACGCAGCTTTTGTGGCAGTACACAGTGGGAAGAGCTGGGATGTGACGTGACATAGCAGGGACCTGTCTGTTTGACAGTGTGGCTGGGAAGCAGGACACGGGCATCCATCTCATCTCAGGCAGCGAGAACAGGTCACCAGCACTTTGCAGGTGCACAGGGAGGTGTGTTTTTAGGGTGTTCCTTGATTCCCAAGGTAGGCAGAGGTGCTTTGAAGCAGTTGAGGTTTCTGAGCTGTTCTCATGGCTCTGTTAGCCTAAGGACAGGGAACGGGGCTGGGCTTCAAACGATGAGTTGGATCCTGCCCTCTTTGAAGTCATTGGCAGAAATTCCTGGTACCGGCTACAAGCTCTGTGTGTCTGGAGGAGCACCAGAAGAGCAGAGCGCCTTGTCTTCTGCTGGCCAGCTTAACCGGCCAGCTGGGACTGGGGGAGCCCTGCAGGGCACACATTGGACGGGCAGAGGGACAGAGTGCTTCACTGACCTGTGCCCAGAGGTCTCATTAGAGCTTCCTGTTAATATTTGTTACAACTAATCCCTATTTACTCCCTCCCAAGAGGGCCTGTTAATAACTGATGTGAATAGCTCTGAGTCCTGGGGTGTACGGACACAGTTTAATGGGCTCAAGGCAGGGTTTGCAGCCTTGGCAATCGCAAAAATGAAATATCTCCTAGAAACAGAGGCAATCAGATCTGGAAGCTGTGGAAGGGAGGGAAACAGCTTTATCGGCCTCTCCGCATGGGGATGTTCACATGTGTGTCTTCCCTGTGCTTCTGATGGTGGAGTGGAGAGGCGAAACAGAGATGCTGATGGTGGTTGGCCTTGACTGTCCTATAGATAAAGTGGCTCTGAATTCTTCACCTGTTCCTGTAGGCATGTCCTATTCTTCAGTATGTATGACCTGGCACAAAGCTATGGGTATCACTACACACTTTACAGTGGGCTACAGCCATGCAAGAAACAGGGCTGTGGGGTGTCACAGCCCTGGATATATTGCACTGGCCCAAACATAAAATGCTTGTAGAAATTCACTTTACTGGTGATACTGGGAGAATGCCCCAGACACCAACCTTGTCCTCTGCCTGTCCCCATGCCTTCTAATGCCATTGGCACCAACAGGGTCTAGAAAAACAGAATGGGATGCTGCCCAAACTTGTCTTCATTTCTCAGGGCTGCGATGTCACAAGCTGTGTGCAGTGCTGCTGTTGGGGAGGGTCTCTGCTTTGTCAGGTGGACGGATGGTCCCAGCTGGGAACACCATGGCTACATACAGTGTCAGCTTCTTTTTTATTTGTTTCCTGTTACGTAAAGTACCACACTTGTCTGATGCCACCTTACATTCAGACCAAAATAGCAGAAGTTTGCAGGACTGGGAAACCTCCGAAGCCGAGCCCTCTGCTTATTTTTACTGCTGTTTTTGTCTGTAGTGTATTCCTCCCCCCCTGCCAAGACAGATTTGCTGCTATCAAAGTCCTGCAGCTGACATATTTCTAATCATCCCTTCATTGCAGCCTATCTTCTGTAAACAATTAGAGAACCCTCTCTGGGATTTGGAGTTATTGTGATAACTTCCTAATTACTTAGTTTTTTTGGCTCTTTTATTGCTTGGCAAGAAAGATTTAGCGGCCAGAAGACATTAATATGCTTGCTCTCCAAGTTCCTAGGCCTTGGTTAATCACTCCAGCTGAAGCTTGTTGATATTGGATGATTTCTGGAACTTTATTGCTTGAGCCTTTATAGTACATTTAACAAAGGAGCAATAAATGAGCTAGGTGGCAGGCATATTTCTGTGACGGAAATTGCTTTCCCTTTGGGACAGGATCCAAAGACCACTGAAGAGAATGAGATTCCTTCCACCATCTCAGTGGGTGTTTGATCTGCTTGCTGATGGAGAGTTTCGGGAGGGCTATCGCACAGCTTATAGCTTGGACTCCCTTGCTCTCGTTGCACCCTGTGATGATCTGGGTTGCATGACAGTTTAAGGCAAGAACAGTTGGTGAAAAACTGTGATATCCACAGCCTGAGTTATGTCCCTAGATCTCCCGCTGGGGATTTAGAGGTACCTAATCAGTGCAAGCTGTGCTCAGTAGTTATGCTTAAGAAAGATTTTCCCCTGAGGGCCTCCAGTATTTATGTTGTTGTTCTAAACTAACTTGTACAAAGCAAAATTATTTTAATGTATTTTTCCTCAAGATGTGATGATGATTATGAAGTCCCACTTACACAGAACCAGAATACAGCCATTAGCTAGGCTTGCCACATAAGATTACTCTAGGAATCTCAAAATCGTCTTTGGTTGAGCTCAGATATATCCATCATAACAAACTGATTCAGACTAGCCTGTTTTGACTGTGAACGTCAGCCCTCTCCTTTTATCTCCTTGGGCTGTGGCACCATTATATCTACATGCTGAAAACTTACTTTGTTAAATCTGGTTAAAACTACTTACTCATTGGACTTGGAAGGGGTCTTCTGTCCTGTCCTAGCATGCTGCTCTGAGCTAGTCCAGGGCATCATGAGCTTCTGAACTCACAAAATCACAGGATGGGGTTGGAAGAGAAATCTGGAGGTCATCTGGTTCAATGCCCCTGCTCAAGCAGGGACAAAATGGAGCTGGCTGCCCAAGACCATGTCCAGATGAATGGGCAGGTTCCTTTTTCAGAGGAAATGGATTCCTCCCACAATTTTTCAGGGCATTTCAATGTCTGTATAATATTAGCTCATGGGCTGCTTAAGCCATGTTATAGCATTACTCTTTTTCTTGATTACTCCATATTACAGTGCTATGTCAGCAAATTAGCTTGTTTTCTTTCCCTTTAGCTTTCAAGAGCTTGGCTTAAACTTTTATATATGTTAGTGCTCTCATCCAGCCAAAGCTAAAGGTCACTGTGTGAATCATCTTTACACAGGGAAACTGAGCATCCATGCAGCTCACTGGGCACCATAAGGGACGGGATTAATGGATTTTGGAAGGGGAACAGCTGAGGAAACACTGAGCTTTGGGGCCTGGAGTCATCCCACCTCCCTTCAGCACCTGAGAAGGTTCCTGCCTTAGGACTCTGACTGCCTGAGATACCTCTTCCTTCAGCAGGGAAAGACAGACTACTCTGGAGTGAAATTTACATTTTTAGTGGTTAATTGCCTTCTGGAGAAGCACACCTCTGCCCCTTGACCACAGGAATAGCTTCACTGAACCCTCATCCCAGCTTCACCACCTCAGAGAAGTGCCTGCCGTTAGCTTTGGGTATTATTTCCACATGGTCTATAGGTGTCTCTTATGACTACAAACCCAAAACTTGGGCCTGGTCTGGTGCCCAAGAAGGGTTAATCCCTTCTTTCAGTGGAGGAACTAGAGACAGCAGTAATGTACTTCTCCTCTCCTCCCTGCAACCAGGCCAATAATTAAAATATTCATCTAGGGTATGAGAGACTCCAGTGAGTGTTCTTCCTCTGCTTGATGAGACTTGAACTTGCTTTCCCCAAAGAAATGTCCAAACCCAGCTCTCAAAGCCTCTCCCAGACTCAAAAGCTTTTAAAGATGTTCCCATTTGTATAACATAATTAAATTGCCACTGGAACAGTCCAGGTCTTTCCCCTTCCCAGCTGAATGCCCTAATAACAGGGTGTAATGATTCAGGAAACCTGCCCACACAATTCGTGGCTTCTGTTTGAAGGTCTGAGCACTCCAAACCTACCTCCATCAAGAAATCCTCTCCTGGCTGGGTGCCCAATCCCCACCAGGGTCTTTCCATTGAACACCAGGGTGTGTGAAGTGGAGGTGGTCCTTTCTTCAAACACAAGCATCACGGACAGTATGCCAGGTCCTATGAAGAAATGTTTTATCTGGGGTGGCCACCTTGTCTGTGGGGGTACTGGGAAGCTCTCTGCAGCAGATGGCACCTATTTAAGGGAAAATTAAAAAAATAAAAAATAAAAAAAGGTTGGAGTGAAAGACAGGCTCAGAGGAAACTGCTTGGCTCAGGATCCTCACAAGGGAAAAAGGACCCCACTAGGAGGGTGAACTTTATGTTCAGCTATTCGTTTTTGGTTTTCAACCTTGCATTCAGCAAGATCATGGGCTTTCAGGCCCTTTGTACCATCGGTTTTCTGCTGAGGACAGCTTGGTGGGCCATGAAGACCGAGGCCCCTTCTGTATCAAGTATTACATTTCACTCCAAATGAGATTTTCCTATTAGTAGTGATATAAATAAACAGTAAAAATTTTATACAGTCAGTAAGAAGCACTGTATTTCATCGGCATTTAAGCAGGGGTTCATTAATGTTCTAGTTATATTTTAAAACATTTCTTTAAGCATTAAAAAAATCAATTCGCTTTGCAGTAAAATATTTTATTTTCTGATTGGGGTGTTCTATTTTAAACGCATACATTGTGTGTGAGTTTATATATTTTTATATACATATGTATATGTATATATATAAAATATGTGCAATGTGTGTGTGTATTTTATATAATGTAGGCCTGTGTGTGTCTATGTTATATTTGGCCTGTATCCACTCTGGCCTGACTGCCCTGGGCTTAGAAACTAAACTGTTGCAGGCTTGGCTGGTGCTGGGGCTGGGGACCACCTGGGAACCTGGGTGCTGCAGGGACTGGCCAAGGAGCCGTGGTTAAACACGTGGTGAATTTTAGACTGTAAAAACTGCACAAGTGGAAAGACTTCATTTGGCACTGTTCTTGCTGGTGAGCTGATGGATGGGAGTTAATATATATATATAATATATATATTTTTTATATATATATATTATATATATATAATCCTCCTCCTCATGGCTGGGTGTGGTGCCTTAGATGTCTGAAGTGCAGAGCCTCCCTACCCTCCGGAGCTTACACTCCAAGGCCTTGAACCTGAAAAAAAAACAAAAACAAATATGCTTAATATTATGCATGTGAGAACTTGCATAACTGTTTGCAGGTCTGGAGCCTGGGGGAGCTCGGCACAGTGAGCTGGAGCAAAGCTCACGCTGGGTGTCGGGGAAGCTTCAGTATGGAGCAGTGTCACCATGAGCTGTCCCCGTCTTTTTTTGGCCTTCTGTCTTGTGCATGGTGAAGATGTCACCAGTGTTGGCAGTGCCGTTAGGGAAGAAGGACGTGGCCTTGGAGCATGCTCTTTTGTTAAGGAGCAAAGCTGGTTTTGCTGTTTCACATCAGTGTGTGTATATGTGTGTTCAAAGAGCAGCGTGGCTGTGCTTTCTGGCAGCTTGTCCCCTTGCAGGAGCCAGGGCAGGAACACAAGAAGGGATGAGAGCATCATCCCAGGAGGCTCAGCAGAGGGTCAAGGGGAGAGTTTTGCTTTGGTTTACGCCACTCCTGAAACCCCATTTTCTTGTCCTTTCCTCCAGACAGGAGTGTGTGTGCACTTAACAAAGCCCAGGAGACTGTAGTATGTGGCTGTGGGACAGCCTGTGAAAATGCTTGTCCTGACCAGACTTTGGGACACCATCATCTCTGTGGTTGATGGGGTATGCTCTTGGGGACACTTTGGAGAGCTGGGTTACATCTCCTATATCTTTGGGAAATCCTTTGCAAAACCTGTCAGTAATATTCTGACAGTGATGATTTCATGCTAAGGGAAGGTCTCATGGCGGCCTGCAGCTCCCTCACGAGGGGAGCGGAGGGGCAGGCGCTGAGCTCTGCTCTCTGGGGACAGCGACAGGACCCGAGGGAACGGCATGGGGCTGGGACAGGGGAGGGTCAGGCTGGGTGTGAGGGAAAGGTTCTGCACCCAGAGGTGGTCGGGCACTGGGACAGGCTCCCCAGGGCAGTGGTCACAGCACCGAGCCTGCCAGAGTTCAAGAAGTATTCGGACAACGCTCTCAGACATAGGGTCTGATTGTTGGGTGGTCCTGTGTGGAGCCAGGAGCTGGACTCCGTGATCCTGGAGGGTCCCTTCCAGTTTGGGATACTCTATGATTTTATGATTCTGTAACTCGTAACTGGTTATTTATGGCTGTATTGATAACAGGGGCTGGCCCTGGTGCTGTGCCTGGCGGGCCGCATGTTGTGTTGCCTACAAAGGCCCCCAGACAAAAGCAGAGATATGAATGAGGGCCAAGGATCATTACCTTGGGCAACAAAAGCCATCCGAGAGAACAAAAATAGCACAGAAAGAGCCCACAAAAGGCAGAAAATCCTTCCTTCCTGCAGGCTCCTCTCTGGGCCTTGCCTCCGGCTCACAGGAGTGCAAGGGCAGGCGAGACCCTCGGAGCAGGAGCCCAACAAAGAGCACATCAACACGGCCCCGGCTCGGGGCTACCTTCGCATCCCCGCCGTGCCCTTCCCTGAATGCCGCCCCATTGTGCGGGGACACAATGGCGGAGAACCCCACGGTGACACTGAATGAGTTACAATGCCAACATCTGTGTGACAGTTTCTTTGCCGGGTAATGGAGAAGAGGCAATAAATTCCTGATAGGCTGACTTGGGAGAGCAGTCACCCATGGCAGGGCCGGGGCACGCGGGGAAGAAGTCGCCTATTTAAGGTTGCCGCATGTGTCCCCAGCTCCCTCCCTGCGCCTGGGAACGGGGGGTCAAATGCTGCAGCCCCCCTCTGACAAGGCAATGGCGAAAGTCAACAGAGAATTAAGGACAGGCAGTGGCCACCGAGCCGCTCGGCTCATCTTCTTGTTGCAGTCTGCCCTTTGTTCAGCTTAATGTGAATTGACCCGGCGATTGTTAGACTGTCTAATTCTTCAAGCCGAGGCCTAGATGCCAGCTTTTTGTTGTTTTTGCCTTTTTTTTTTTTTAATGAAATGACTTTTCCAGCTGCCTCACCTCCTCGAAAGGGATGAAGCAGCCTGCAGGGCAGTAGGGAGCAATGACAGTTTGTAGTTTGAGGAGTGTGAGTTGAAATAAAATTGAATACAACTTTTGTCTGGCCAGTGTAAATGTTTGAGCTCACCTCTGCTCATTCACTTGAATACAGAGCAACAATGGATGGATATATTCTAATTAAAATCCAGCTATTTGTGACCTTCAAAACTGCTATTCCTTCTCTTAATATAACTTTTCTCTTTATCTGAGGCAGGCCATGTGATATCACCCAGTGCCTCTTGCAGCAAGCCCATCCTACTGGCTGCAATACTGCAACTGTTTAATGAGAATGCAAAATTTCAACTTTGGGCTGAGATCTTCTTTTCTTTTCCTGTCAACTGTCTATCTGTTAATTATCAAAAATACATTGCCTACGAGAAAATAATTCCTGGCATTTACATTTACCATTTCCCAAGGATCTCCAAAGAACACAGAAGTGCTGATTAACAATCCTGCCACTGATTAATTATCAGAGTTCTAAGAGGCCATGTCTATCTGCACGGCAGCACGAGCCCATATATGTTTAAACATTCTTTCTGCTGCACTGTGCATCATGCTCTTGGAGCTACTCCCCATCTGACTTGGGAAGCATTACAACTTTCAGCTCTTGTTTTTTCCAAGGACCAACCTCCTTCTCGGTGGTTGAACCTGTATAAACTTGTGGGTGAGCTAAAGCAAGCTTCCCTTCTGAATTCAAACGTCAGTATTTAGTGATGTACAAAATTATATTTGGCAAAGTTCCTCTCCAGTCAACGTGCTATCTCAAGTTAATTATTATAATTTGACCTAAAACTGTTACATGTTCTGGAAACTCTCTGAGATTGTAGGGAATTCCTTTGAGTTTTTAATCCCTTAGCATGCTATCTAAAACCAACTAAAAGCTGATGCATTGATCTGTCTTTTGATCTTTTCTCTCTGAGACTATAATAAAACTGCTGATCCATGATACCCTCAATTTGTTAGCAAAAACACTGCATATTTATTTACTTGTTGTTATATGTATCTTTAATTCAATTTGGTGTCCCTAAATCTCTTATCTCCTTGAGAAGATGTAAAAACAATTTGCATAGGACACACACACAAAAAAAAGGAAAAAAAAGACCAAAAAGTCGTTCATCATGGATTTACAGACAGTAGAACCAGAAGGACCCATTAGATCATCTTGTCTCATCTCCTGTGAAATACAGAGGTCACAGAATTTCACCCATTTACTTTTGTGTTAAGCTCAGTACTTTGTGTTTCACTGAATTGCATCTTTCAGAGAAGTATGCAGCCTTAATGTTAACATGTTAAGAGAGAGATAATCCCCTTGGGTAAAAGGCTAAGCATGCGCAGAAACTAGAGAAGAAGAAGATATAATTCTCCTGCTCACTCCTATTAACATAGGATTGTATCTAAGACGTATATTCTCTACTTTCATCCAGTATCCATAAAAACTTCTGAAATGTAATTCCTTTGACAAATTGTTCCGTTATTAATAGAACTCTGAAAAGCGTGACTTTACTCAACCTAAAAGTACTATATTTCACTCTTTTTCCTTAGGATGGCCATACCTGTTGTTATTCTCCTTTTATTACACAGCTGCTTATATTTTACACTCAGGAATTGTGGTCCCTTGTACTGTACAAAAGTAAAAAAAAAATAATGTCCTTGCTTTAAAAAACTCACGCTCCAGCATTTTATCTCATTCAAACCCCCAGCTTCACTGGTGACCACATTCTCACATACCTGCTTTGGCTCTGTCTTGGTGGGACAGGAGGGGACTGAGCCACACATGGCATCTGAAGGGCTTGTTCAGTTGCACCCTACACAAGGCTCATCCTGCACCTGGGACACCTGGTAGGAGGCTTTGCCCCTCCTCATGTCCCAAAGTGGAGGACAAGCTGCTTTGCCTGGATGAACAGCCACAGAGATGATACACTGACTTTGTCTTGCCTTGTCTTGCCTCCTCCATGCATCTAAACCTATCCCTAGATGTCTCAGAAGAACTGTTTGCCTTCAGGGGATGAAGATCCTTTCATCTGCTTGAGTCATCGGACTTCTGGAGGAACAATGACCTCCTGGATGGGATTTGGTGTTTAAGGCTAACATAGCCTGCGACCATCAACATGCCATGCATCCTGGTGTGAAGCTCACCCTTTATATGGTGCATCTGGGCAATAAACTCCTTGGAAGCAGGCATTGTCTCTTACTGAGAATATATGAAATAAATCAGATTTTCTGGAAAGGGTTAAATCCACAGTATAGTCACCGCCTGCTCTTAGTAAACTCTGCTTCTCCGCACCTCACCTTTACACAACATTTCAGTGGATTTCAGAGTCTGAGGCACTTGAAGCACCTGAGTCATTCAAGTAAAATCACTGGAGGTAGAGTTGAGGCTTTCTTACATTTCCTAAAGGGCTGATTTTGAAATGATTTTGATCCATTTCTTTACAGCTGCGTGCTGCAGCCAGGAGGCTAAAGGCAGATTGATTCTTGCCTGCTCTCATTTCTGACTGTCACTTAGGGCTTCCTGCCTGCAAAGGGGCCCCAGCTGCTGTGCTGGAGGTTTCTCTCAGGCTTTTCCTCAGCCTGGTGGTCTGGGCAGCCTCATGGGAGCAGGGAGCTGGAGACCCCTCACCCTCAGGGAGGTGCTGGATCCAGGTTTGCTGTTTCTTGGCCCAGTGCTGTAGCTACCATGGAGCTGAGAGCTTCCACCTCCCCCTCAGGATGTGTTTTGGGTGAAGGTGCCAGTGGCTGCTGTGCTTTACGCCGGTACAACTCGTTCAATTCGCCCTGACAATATGTGGTGGTGGAAGTGCCCGTTCAGGGGTACCTACTTTTTGTGTTTTCCAAGCGGAGCTGGGCAAGAAATTGTTTTTTCTTGTTTTATCCAAGGGGAAGTCAGCTCAGGTCACGCACAATAACAGAACTTTGATCACTCCCTTAAACTGGGTGATGAAAATGTAGTTTTCAGCACCTACATCAAGTAGGAAATAAGAAACGTGATGTACCTTCAGAATCTCCACGTTGTTAATCCAATATTGTGGCAACACAATTACATTACAATTACAGCTGAGACAGCTGTAATTGGCACAGGGGTCGGCACAGGATCCAGACACCTGGGGCACAGAGCGTGGAGAGGAGGGCTGGGAGACCTGAGAAGGCTCTGCAGCAAGGCAGGCCATGCCTTCACTCAGAAAGCTCTGAGCTAATCTACAGGCCTGGAGGAACAGGCTGGGGTGAAAGCTGAGGTGATAGTAATTAGTGCTGATGTTAATAGTCAGAGAACTCTCAGGATTAATGTTCTCAAGGTTCTGTTCTCTCCGTACATGGGTTGAGTGTTTCTTCTTCCAACTTGCAGTTGGGATATAGCTCTAGAAATCTGTCCTGAATACTGAGGCATTGGCACTGATGACCATTTATTTTTTGTAACTCCATTCAAGCCTCGTGAACATTCTTAATAACCCTTCAGAGCCATTCAAGAGGAAAACTCCACTTGAAGTGTCACACTGGATTTGTTAGGATGGGAGCATGGTGTGCCCAGGAAACAGGATGGAAATCCGAGCATCACAATTCACGTTGTCGTTGCTGCTGTTAGATGCCTCCGTGGCTTGGGTTTATACCCATTTCTTTGTGCCAAATGCAGATATGGCTCAAAATACAACATGTGGTTGCAAGCAGCAGATTGGGAGCTGGCTTCAGAGCTGGCCATTTGGGCATGTCTGCACAGAGGGAGTTTGGATCCAAGGGATGAGAGCTGTTCTTGTCTTGGAATAGGAGCCCTGACAACACTGTCATGAAATTAAATATTTTCGTGCTCCTCGGGGATTAGATTAACTGGTCCCTCATTCCACATTAAATTGAATTTGTACATTCCCCCAGCCTTTTTATTGTGTCTCTTCGGGGCTGTATCAGCAGCTGCTTGGGTAAGTGCCAAGTGAACGGGACCGTGCAGCCACTCTGCGTGGAGAAAGACAAGCCAGGCAAAGCCTGCACTTGAAGCTCTGTTGGGGATGTTGATAGAGGGATGTGAAGATGTCTAGGCTGGGTTTTGCTCTGAGTGTGCAGGGTCCAGAAAACCAGCTTGTATGCCAAAGCATCTACAGCAGCAGGGGCTAGCACAAGAAGAGCCTGAGCTCTTGAGAGATCATCCCTTTCCCCGCTGGATCCATCCTGCTGGGTCTGGCTCCTGCAGTGGTCCCACCACTGCTGAACCTGGTTTAGCTCCCACAACAGCATCAGCCTTGGGAATCCTAGTGCAGAAAAGGCTCCATGTGGCCACAGCTGCCTCAAACATGATCCTCGGACATTGCTTGGAGCAGGTGTAAAATGCTGGCAGAAGCAAACTACTTTCCTAAACTCCTTGGCTTTAAAATGTTCCCCGTTGGAGGAGAGCTGCTTTCTCTCCCCTACCCAAAGCCCTGCAGCACCGGGCTGCCCACAGAGCGACTTCCCACTCTTTCTCCTCGCTGTTCAGCCCTTCTCCTCCTCCAAGGCTTGTCCAGGCTTGGCGTGAAGATGCTAACACGCTTGTACTGACACATTTGTAAATGAAAGATGACATATTTTCAACCGAGCAGCTTTATCTTTCCCTGCTAACACCTGCTAAAAAGCAGCTCCTTCTGTCCACACTGGGATTTGAAAACCTGCTTGTGCAAATATTTCGGCTGACAAGTTTCAGAAATGCTCTTTTCACTGGAGTCGGGACAGGCAGGACACGTAGGGGTCTGTGTTCACTCCCCACCTGTGAACTTGGGGCTAATGACAAAGCCTGGCTGATATGAATGGAGCAGGATCAGGTTCAAAACAAAAGAAAAGCCCTGTTTGTGCTCACTCAGCATCTGGGTTGGGGTGGGAGAGGAAAGGCTCGCAGGCTGTTAACAGCAAACACGGCCTCCTGCAATTTAACACCTCTTTTCAGCAGAGCTCCCAAATGAGAAAAATTTGCCCTCCCACTTATTGTTCCTCTTCCATTCTTTTTTTGACAGTGTCTTCAGCTTTGACTTATTTCTCCTAGGAGTATCTAAACGTAATCAGAAAGATGATTAATTCCATATTTTCAAAGGAACTGGCACAAGGTATCTCTGGCAAGATGAACCACCTCTGGAGCCAGCTGGAGCGAGTTCCTTCCTCCCCCCTCGTGAGTCAGGTCAGGTCAGGATTACCTGAGGTCTCATCCCCCAGATCCTCCAACCTCATCCACATGTGGAGCTGCTCATGTAAGCTAAGGAAGAGTTGTGGGAGTGGTGATTGCAGGGCTGGGCTCATGGGCCTCTTGGGGAAGGATCAGGGATTGTTCATGGTTTTCTTTATTCGATATGCAGGAGCAGAGCAGCGGAATGGCTTTGTTAAAATAAGGGACAAGTTAAGGCTCAGTAATGATGTCCTGGGCCAAATCCTGTCCTGCCTTGCAATGCCTTGACCCTTAGGTACTACTGTTGAATGCATCAGGATCTCTCTTGGGAATAAGAAACTTATTCATTAATAAGAAACTTATTCAGTATGCACTTACCATTAGTGAAAGAATAAAAAGACACCCACTACTTCTCCTAGTGCATAAGGGATGTAAGATGTAAAGCTGGTCCTTGGGGCTTATCAAAGCATAAAACAAGTACTTTAAGAAAAAAAAGTTAAAAAAAATAAATTAGGCAGGATTAAGTAAATATTTATTTCAGAGCAAAACCCAGGAGAATCTCGGTGAGCCCCCCATCCTGTGACGTCACCCCTCGAGCCTTGTGCAATCCCTGTGATTAAGCAACGCTGGCTCTCACCTCCTCCCCTTCCATGCCATGCCCCAACCCGCATCTGCCCAGGCTCTGCCTCCCCAGCCTGGAGCAGCCTAGCACCTCGCTTCGGTGAGAGCCCTGCTGAAGTTGGGGGGCTGTGCTGGGAGGGGAGGACACGGGAAGCCCATGGGGTTTTTTTCTCCATCTCGTTGGGGTGATGGAAAGGCACTTTGGATGACAAGAAACCTGGTGAATATGCTGTCCTTTAGGCCACCCATAGGCTCCCGTATTGATTCGTTCAGCGTGACGTAGGATTGCACATGAAATCTGACTAACCTCAGTGGTGGCAAGAAAACCTTTATTGGGTATAGCCTAGATGGTGGATTTTGCTTTTCAATATATTTCCTTGAAGTTACTAAAGTTCAGTAACATTAATAAGGAAAGGAACAGGGAAAAATTATTTACAGCTAGAGTGAGAGATAACTTCCATTAGCTGGGTTTGTTGTTCTAGGATGGGTTTTCTTAGGCCAAACATTGTCCACTATGGCTATGGATGTAAACAGATAATTCTGTTTGTGGCAGATTTCATAGCTACCAAAATAGTTTTCATTTTCCGTAGGAACAAGACAGATTTTTTTTAGCATGGTTTCCTAAAATATAATTTGTTAATATTATCAGTTTGGGGTCAAAAATCTCATTTAAAAGAAAATTCCACCCTATTAAAAGATGTTTCTTTTGGCTAGGGATTCCTTTGACTTCCACTATCAAACCCAAATGTCTTCAAAGGATGTCTGTACTTTGATGTGACGACATACCTTGACAAAATGAAACTGTTCAGGTGCTTCCCTTGCTGTCTTGAAGGACCTTCCATACACAATATTTCAAATCTCACTTCACAAATCTCTATGTCTCACAAACTTATCTGTGGCTCAGTTCTCCCAGTAAAGGTCCTTGGGTCTCACATCCTTCAAACTGATTTCCTTGCTAAGGAACTGAACCTATTCCCCTAAATGTATCTGTAAGGTTGCAAATCCAGTTCAGGCATTAAAAGTGGTTCTAATTACAGAATATATTCATTTTCCAAGCAGACAAATCTTAGGGGGCTGATTGTCCTCTAGTCAATGGAGCTAAGCCAGTTTGCCCCAGCTGCCCCCCCCTTTTTTTTAATGAAGTGATGAAAATGGGTCACACAAATGGTAATTGCCTGATGATTTTCATTGCCCTGAGCTCACCGGTTGCTCGGTGTGTGTTATGATCAAAGTGTGGAGAGGATGGGAATGGTCCACTGTTCCTCAGGTACGTTCCTCATCCAGTTACATTGGCTGGTTCATTACAGATGAGTCTTTGACTATTCACACCTCATTTCAGATGCGGATATAACTAGCTGTTTTTATTTGATGTGAAAAAGAGAAGTAATCACGGTGCTTGGAAGCAAAAGGCGCAGTTTGTTTTCCAATGCACACAGGGATTCCTGTTTTGCAGCTATGATGTGCATATTTCATAGTGTTGCAGACAGCTTCTGTCAATTAACATGAATTATGGCTCCAGAAGCATTCGTTTACCATAAACCTGCAGCACATTAACTCCTGAGTTTCAGCCCCTGCCAGTGGCATATTCATTGCAATGCAAATAGAAATAATTTTGAAGCTTGTGACTGGAAAGAGATTTCTATTGCAGTGCTGCTGTTTCTGATGATGTGGAGGAACTGTCTTGGTATAGCTCATGACTCTCCTGGGGACACTTTGCATATCATATCCAGGCTGCAAACCCCTGGAGCGTGGGGCTTCTTTCTCCCTTTCTGTCCTCAACTAGAGAGGCAAAACCCCTGCCCCTGGCATGGGACTAGCAGCATGGAGGACACCTGGAGGACAAAATGAGTCCCTCTGGGAAAAAAACAAGAGTCCGTGTGAGGACAACCCAAGATTCCCTCCTTGGGCAACCCAAAAGCCTCTCCAAAGACAACCCAAGAGTTCACCTAGGACAACCCCTTAGCTCATTC
The DNA here is from genome assembly GCF_964211835.1 of Anser anser. Taxonomy (NCBI): domain Eukaryota; kingdom Metazoa; phylum Chordata; class Aves; order Anseriformes; family Anatidae; genus Anser; species Anser anser. Next base: position 70,418,140 of record NC_139724.1, read on the forward strand.
TTCTCCTTTCTTCCACCTCTGCCCCAGGCTGTCTGGTCCCATGGCTCTCTGGTGTTGCCAGCCTGCTCTCTGAGCTGCTCAGTCCTAGCCCAGCAGTGAACTGCCCCTTCTTTAAGAGGTAGAACAGTCTTCTAATGGTTGGATGCATTGAACTGTCTCATGGAGGAGTCCCTTAATAGGGAATAGAGCGAAGGTGTGTGGCCAGGAGAGGAGAGGTAGGGTGGGAGGTAGATGTCATGGCCCAGGGTTTCAAAGATCGCGAGTGTTTAAATCAGCTTTGTCTTCTGGCATCGCAACCCGGGAACTCCAGCTTACTGAGAACTCTGTAGACCTCTTGGTAAGGTTTGATACCTGTTATGGGGGAAAGGGCTTGCAGATATAAGAAGGGTTAATGTTAGAGAGCAAAAGGAGATAATTGCCTGCAGGGGCTGTATCCATACAGCCAAATCTTGTCTTTTAATAGCAAGGAATGCAGAGGTTACTTATTTTTATAGGCAGAAAGAGTTCACCAAGATTTGTAGAGGGCTTTCTTTCCTGTAGGGTCCACAGACGGGATGGTGGTGCATGGGGAGAGCACAGAGGAGGAGGAGTACACATGAGAAAGCAGCAGCATCCCCTGTGTGTAGGTATTTAGACAGTGTACTCAGTCACTCCACTGTAGAGGAAAGAAGGATTTGAGGTGATGGTCCTGAAGTGATGCTCAGTTGAGCTCCCATCTTCGCTCCTGCATCTACAGGCTCAGTTAGAGTCCATGGTCCTTTATTTGGTTTAGCCTATGCTTTAATTTGCCATCTTTTCAATAGGGTAAGAGAAAGCATTACGCAGAGCTTCTGGTGAAGGGACCCATGCAAACACCTGGGGTGACAGATAAGGCAAAGTTTGAAATCTCTCCTGACTGTGAGGGAAAGGTAATTTCTGCTCTGTGGACTTCCAAGGCTGCTGGCCAAGGCTCTTTGCCAGGGCAAATCTTTCTGAAACATTGAATTTCATGTCTGATCCCATGGTAGTTTTCCTAGGCAGCTGGGTAGGAGTCAGTCGGTCAGAGCAGCCATACCAGCCGCTCTGCTCCACTATGGCTATGCAAAGCAAACCAGAAAAACTGGCTGAGCTGCCAAGAGAAAGAGTTCCCATGCACTGGGGAATCCTCTGGCAGGGCAGAGTCAGTGCAGGACAATTCCCACTGCCAGCTCTGGGACTGGATTACAGCTGGGGAAAGTGTCAGCAGTGCCTGTATCCAGAGTTTGCATCAATCTAGCTCAGAGCAGCCTTCAGAGGCCTCTGAAGGTGGCATGTGCATTGGTGGAGTTGGCTTTGCATATCCTATAGCTCACTGAGTGATGCCAAGAAGCTGTGATGCTCATCGGTTGGGTCTCCAATGCTGTGCTGATTGACCTATGCTCATCTCTGCCATGGCTGAAGAATACTTATCTATTTATTTATTTATTTTTATTTTCCCCTGTCATAATGTGCTTTTATGAGCTTTTACCCCTCTCTACATCTCCTGAATGGCTTACAGTGTGTGTGTGTGTTTGTGTATTTGACCTAGCAGACACTTTTAACTTTTTTATGTGTAGAGCATTAACAGCAGCTTGAGAAAACATCCTACAGGCACAGCAATGTTTGCTAGCTCCATCAGACCAAGAAGCTACTCCTGAGTATGTAAGATATTCAGCTGGAGCATTTACACCTCATCTACCATGTCCTTACACAGACAGAGTGCTTGTAACCACTGGAGAGGGAGCATGTGAAAATAAGAAAGCATTTTAAGTGAATAAAGACAACATTTTCAACTGAAACCTTCACAACATCAGCTCTGAGGAAGTATGACAGGAGTGGAAGGAGCGCAGTCTGATGGAAAGTGGGGTGCAGACAGCATCCCTGGGTCTGGGGAAGTCCTCGGAGAAGCGGGACAGGTCCAGATGGGCTATAGCCAGTGCACATAGACCAATCTTGTGTCCTGTTGTAGCGGGTGTGAGTTGCTAGTTCAGCTGGAAACCAGCCTCCAAGAGCTCCCAAGACAGCTGAGAGCTCCCGGCACTGCCCAATTCCATATTCCAGACTTTGCTGGGGGGGTGCAGAGCTCCCGTTGGTGTGGGCGGTGTGGTGCTCTAGGGCTTGTTCCCGTGAGCTGCCATTTCACAGGACTGCCCCTGCTGTGAGAGGCAGCTGCTGGGCTGGGTGTTGACCCATCCCGTGTGTCTAACCTCAGAAAGACTTTCTTTCATTCGGTGACCACTGAAACTGATTCCTTTGCTATGGCTTGTCTGTTGTGGGAGACTGCCTCGTGTTGGAAACTGTATTATCTGACATGCCTTAACTAGCATGATGTTAAATGTTGTTTTGCCCAGATGTCCTTGCTGGTGCCAAAGGCAAAGTAATATTGAATATTGTGGTGGTGTTGATCTAATCATGCTAACGAATGTGTACTCTAAGACGAACTTTTCCACCGTAGACACAATCTGGAGTTCCAGACAAGTAAAAAGTACAAAACTGATTCATCACTGCTTGGTGTCTCTTAGTTATAGTTGTAATTACCATCCACTTTTATGAAGATTTTTGTTAGAGAGGAGAGCATTAACCCATTTATCTCAAAAAAGTTGTTAGTGGGAACAGTGGGGAACCCAGAGAAAAACTTACTGATCCTTCAATTTCTCTTCCAACATCAGTGCAGGTTGGAAGCAGATGGCAAGGAGGTGGCAAAGGCCATCCTGGGCACAATGTGAGAAGCTGGGAATTGCTTACCCTCTTACTTTTGTTGACCTGACTCTGTGCAATTCATATATATCTAAGGGACTAGGTAAATCTTCTATCTTGAGTCAGAAGGGTGGGCTTGGAAGGCTGTCCTGACAAACTATCTCCCTATCCAAAGCCAACAGGATGTGATGGCCCCTAGATGCATCTACAGCCTGTACCTGGATAGCATTTATCAGCCGGTCAGCCCAGTTCATGGCTGAGATCCCAGCGTTACCACTGATAACAGGGAAGCCAGAGAGCACTGTGCATAACCATCTATTTAATCTTATAGAGGAATTAAGCAATTTATGGAGGCTATTAAACGTGGCAGAGATGGAGCTGGAACCCAGTTCAAACAACTCGATAGCAGTTCTTCAGCCTTAATTTTCTCCTTCAGGCCAAGATCAGCACATGGCTTCCTACGGGAGTCACTTCTGGGAGTCACAGGGGAAAAGCATGGCTGATAAGGCACACGGATGATTTAACAGCACTTGCCTGCATGTGGAGAGGTTTCAGGGTAGTAGCCGTGCGATCGCAAAGGGCTTTTCACAAGCTGGTCTGGAATTTGAGGGAAAAAATGCTCAGCTTCTGGCAGCCACCCAGAGCGTTTTAGGAGCTGAAGATGGTGAAACAAGTGAGCAAGGCAGTCTGGTGAGATCTGAGGCACTGCCATCACTTATGCATGGATGTGCTAATTGGTGGAAGACTGGAGGCAAATTTAAATAAAAACGCACTGCACAATTATGAGAGATTAAATCAAACCGGATTAATTGAAACTTCAGGAGCAGAGGGAAGAAACACCGTGCTGCAATTTGAACAGGTTTTGCAGAAACTTTGTCCACCAACTTCCCTGGCACCGAGCATCCAACCAGAGGCAGCTCTTGAGTAACCAGCTCTTTGAAGGTAGCTCCTACAGATGGCCCTTTTTGCCTAACACTCGGACCAGCCATGTAACTCTCTGAAGGACTAAGTAAAGGGATGTTTCTTTTGCATTAGAATTGCAGAGACGAAACTGGAGGGGTCTGGAGTCAGAGCTGGACTTTTTGGGTGCTGGAGAACCTGCACTCTTCTCCTGCCTTGTCTACAGCCTGTTTTTCTGTCTCAGCCCCTGCCAGAGCAGTCATTTGGAGGGCAGGAGTCGGGTGCCAGGCTTTTGTGCAATGCTCAGTGCCATATCTCAGTCTTGTGAAACTTAACTACAGTAGTGAGACTGAAAACAAGAAGCTGAGGAAAGGCTTTCTGCCTCTGTCTAGTCAGACGGAGAATTCTGTTTGCATTCTGATGAGAAAAACACACAGACACTGCAAGCTCAAAATGAAGATCCAAAGAAGAGCGCTGGGTCATCGGGGAGAAGACGTTTTAGCAACAAATCCAGTACGGCTAGCCACAAAATATTAAAGTAGTACTCATTTGCTTTCATATGGCTGAAGATCAAGTGTGAAGCACAGGAACAACTGCAATGTGAGCTTTCACAGGGGGTTTTAAAGGCCAGCCACCACCATGTGTTTAAAAGGTCATTCTACTCCCAGTAACACCAGCATTGTCAGAGTGAAGGAGAGGGGGGGACAAGTGCAGTCAGAACTGAACCATTAGCTAGATTTTCAAAATTTACCAAGTATGGGTTTAATTCAAATGGGGTATATGGTTCCTGGGGTGACACTTAACCCAGTAGTGACCAGCATTCAATATAGTACTTGGGTACATTGTCCTAAATGTTTTTTGAAGCTCATTATGGAGAAGAAATGGCAGGTATTTCACCTTAACTGACTCAGTCAGGATCCTTTCCTTTTGCAAACAGGTTTCCTAAAGTACAGGACTGTTAGTTTGTGACTCTTCATCCTGCAGCGAGAATAATTTACGAGGCAATCATCCTCCCCCCGCCCCCCACCCCCCCGTTAAATACTTTTTCTTAGCATGTCAAGTGTGTGTATTGCTGTTGGCAAGAAGCAACCAGATCTGTAGAAAGAGAAATTTCTGAAGAATGTGTGGGGTGTTTGGGTGGAGCACAAATGAGCAGATGTTCCCACAGAACAACAGGGTTTTATGGTGAATGAGCACAGGTAAAGCCCTGGCTCCAGGGCAGCTGGATGTGTTTGGTGTACTCCAGAGTAAGAGTCGCAGAAGCAGCAGGACTGCAGAAAAAATAACTGCTGGGATGTGCCCAGAGCCTTGAAATGCTGCGTATGAGGGTTTCCTGCTGCAGGAGCTGATGGGGATGGTTGTACATGGGATTACTGGAATAATCTACATCCATATTTTAGCCTCCCTTGAACAACTGTGCTTGGCTTTCTGGGGCAAATGCTGAATAATGGGAGGTTTAATGGTTTAATGTCAGGTAGAAGAATGGCTCAAACCTGAGCATCTGAAAATGAGACAGCTAAATCCACGTTAGTTGGCAATAGTCAAATGTCAAATGCCTTTTTTTTTTTTTTTTGTATTGTAATTATTATATTCGTCAAGAGAGTGGTGAAAAAAATGAACTACCTTTGCTGTCTGATCCAGGCAAGGGTAAGGCCGAGGATCCCAGAAGTTAATCCTCCTCTAGATGCCAGTGGTCCTCAGCTCCCAGGGTTACTGCTGCAATGTGTTGTATGACACAACAGTTAATGAAGCTATTGCTTTAATTCGCACCATACTGGGGGGCTGAGCTCTCAGCCCTTCCAAAAATGCCCACCTTAATTTTAGTGTCTGTAAACTATGTTAATTAGCTGTAGAATCTCAGCTGTCAAGCTTGGCAGCTTTGGCACCATTCTAAAAGAATTTGCAGGAATCTGAAAAGCCTTTTTTTTTTTTATCCCCCTTGTCACTTGACCCTATCTATCTCTGCCTAGCTGGGGGACATGCCACGAACTCACACAGTTCCTCAAGCTTGCATTGCTCTTGTTGAATGAATTTGCAAAAGTCTTTCTCACTTCAGCAGCTTGGGGTGTTAAGATGTGAAAATAGAGAGGTTGATCATTAATGCTTTATTTCACTACTTCTGTGCATTAGGTTTCCCACCCCAAATCTGCTTCATTGGTGCCTGGACTTCAAGGTACCTAAGACAAATGGAGCAGGTTATGCTCCTTGAGTGTCACTGAGAGCTTGGTGATACCTGATTTCCTGTGCCTTGGTTGTATCTTGCTCATGCTTGAATTCTGCAGAGAAATCAGACAAATGCATAGCCAGACCAAACTGAGATGTTTTGCTTATCTGATATTTACTGTGAGCCATTGGCTTCTTTGAGGCTGGAATTAAGCACTCTAATTAACATTTGCTTGAAATGTTAGTGAAATCCATTTTTGGAGCCAAATGAATCACTCAGACATTGAGGAAAGAAAAATAAACAAAGGTCAGATCAGCAGTAGATATGACCACTTGAAACAATGTACAAAATGCACTGGGAAATTTGAAAGGCACATGGATGTGGAAGACCTTTCTCTTCGTAGCCATACATTTTGTCTCAGTTTCTCAAAAAGCTCTCACCATAAACAATGGTGCTGTGCTTGCCCTGGCTGTCTTGCACAGCTGAATCCTGAAGGATGACGTGAGCTTTGTAAGGGACTCCCTGCAAGCCAGTTGGCTTGGTGTGTGTCAGCCACGAGCAGCATCCTAGAGCAAGAGCCAGAAATCAGTTAATTACTGGGAATAATGAAGAAAAAAGTACTGCAGTGTGGGACACAGCTTCCAGAGGAGATGCTGCATGGGAAGGGCTGCTCCCATGACCTGCTGTGTGCAGGGCTGTGTGTGCAGGGGATGCCCATGCCGCGGCATCTCAGAGCCCCCAGGCAGGACACCCAGCTCCCCAGCATGCATCTGCAGGAGCTAAAATCAATGGTGATGGTTTCAGAGTCTTATTGGGCTGCTGGGCATCCAGACTGAAGTGCTTTGTGGTCAGCTAAGTGATAGTCTTATTTCAGATATAATTCTCTGCTGCTGAGAGTACGAAGTGACCCCTGCACCAAGGCACAGCTCGCAGGGATTGAGCTCAAAGTGTGGGGCCATGAGGGTGGTGAGGTCTCTTGTTAAAGCCTTGTATTGTAGTTTTTTGTTTTTGGCAGGATAATCAAAGGTTGTCTTGTCACTGAACAGCCCTGGCATATTTCACAGATCCTGCCCTGCCACGGGAAGCCTGCCTGTTGCATCTATCCATAACAACGTACAAGCGCACCGCTGCTCAACCCTTTGTACCCTTTGTGTTGGGAGGCAACATTACAGCTGAGCATTCAACCCTAACGCTGCATTTCTCGACTGCTTCATTTCTCAATTTTAATGTTGCATAAACAACTGTTTTTCTGCCCTCTTCTACATGCTCACGCATGCACGGAGGCCCTGCTTCTCTGGTCCCTCCCACACAAGCAAACCTCCCTTGGCTTTGCTGGAAATTTCGCCTAATAATTAAAATGTCACCTTTTACATGGTTTCTTCAGATTGACTTTGATGAGGAGGATGAGTGTACCCGTTTTGGAGAGCTGCCCACTCTCCTTGGGCTCAGACTGCACTTAAATTCTTCCCCGTTAACAAAATCTATGCAATATACTGATCCAGGCAAAGCAAATTTGAGCTGGTACCACCTACACGAGGACTGCGTCGCATTCAGGAAAATTAACCAGCTTTGGGTCAGCCAAACAAAATTTGGATTCTGTAACCTCAAAACATTTTGCCAATTATTTTTTGCCCTTCCTCAACCTTGTAAAAATTTCTTAAATTCTATATTTAAGCACAAGTCTGACGGAAAAGTCAAGAGTATTTCTCTGCCAACATAACATTGTAGTGTTGTAATGAATACAGCTCTTACCTTTCTGTTTTCTGGATATCCAATAACAGCCTTGCTTTTGGAAACCTAATTCCTGAAAATGTCATTAAAATCACTCTCAATGACTGAAAGTCGATAGCGGGGCATCGTGTGAAGTGGCTATCATCAGTCGTATCTGAGGGCTGCCACTGGCTCAGGTTACTTACCTCCTGTTTATTTTTCAAAAAGAGAAAAAAAAAAACGTGAGCCTCACAAATAAATAATAATTCCTAATAAAAGTAAAACGTGGTGCGAATGTGCACATATCTCCTACGCTCTGAGACCTTTGTGACAAAAAATTCTTATCACAATTAGAAGGGGCTTAAATGGAGATGGAAGGGGTGTATCCAGCATGTTTCAGCCCACCTAAGACTTCCCTCAGTTTAAGGCAGAGTTCTGACCTTAGTAGTGAACATCAGTAAAAGTGGTAGGCAGTTTTAAAAGCCTCCATTTTACCAGCAAAACTCTTCATGTGCTGAAATTTGTAAATTGCAAGCATATGGTTATAATGATATATTAATAATAAAAAGGGAGGGATGCCCACCTGGCACAGCTCCAGGTACGCTGGCCTCTCCACAGGCTTTGATCTTAGGTGAAACACCATTTTTTGCCATTCTTGGGCTGGAGGAGGTCCAGAGTTTGGTCAGCTCCGCTCACACCATGAACGTCTCTGCTCAGCCTGTGCAAAGAGCTGGAAGGTCCTTTGCATCCCTCACTTACAGCCAAAGACCTGCGCCCCTGTCTGGATCTCTGTGCTCACCATCAGCCTCACAACGTGTGTCGTGTTTATCTGCATTTTTTATCTAGTAGTCACCGTGCTGTTCGGGAGCCAAGTATGATGGTTTCAGACCTTGGTATTTGCTTTGCCAGACAAAATTCCCTGGTCATTAGGGGTGTATTGCATAGCCTCTCCTTTTCTCTCCTGGGCTATTTGGAAGGCGATAATGCTTGCAAAATCATGATCTAAATTTTCAGGAGTTTCTGTCACTTCTCCAATTGGGGCAGAAACATTTCATTGGGTAGTTTGAAGGGCTGTTTGACAGATGATTTTTATTAGTTGGGTGTTTATACACCCCAGGCTGAAGCAGTGAGGGTTGTTCTGAATGGGACGGCCTTTTTGAAGAGAGAGACTGCAGGGTCTCATTAAGATGGTCCAATTCTGGATTTTCCAGGTGTTCGCTGAGATTTTGACCATAAATGCCTTTGGGAGGTATTTGCAGAAGTTTTTCATGTGCAAGGCATAAACCTCCAACAGAAGCATTAGATAGGAATGTACATACTGACAAGGGTGCTTCCACAAATGCATTTTATAATGCCCAGATCAATCAGCCCTAAAATTCTCCTCCGTCTCTTTTGTGGGGTAGAGTTGGCTACATGGTTTCTGTCCAAGGGAGAATAAACACCAGAGATCTGCATTACTTATATAACAAGAACTCTGAGACTCAGACTGCCACAATTTTGGACACTTCACATGCAGGTTATATATGATTTCCCCTTTCTGACAGTAGGATCGTAGAATCAGAGAATACCCTGAGTTGGAAGGGACCCAGTAACACATTCCCAGCGTGTGAACTTGTAAGCACCTGGAAAGGGATTGTATCCACCTCGGAAAACCACCGGGTCCTTTCCCTGCCTGTACAAATGTGACTCAGCTTTCACCATCCTCATGCCCATCTCTGTTCTTCTCCTTTGGTTTCTTACTGCCCTCACCAACCAGATATCCCCGAGCCTTTCTGCTGTTGTGTTCGGCAGGGCCTGCTCGTGGTGCATGGTCACGGAGTTAATGCTCTTCTGTAATTCCCTTCAAGCTGTGTAGTAGAGGCCAATTCTCTGTCTGTGAAGACAAAGCAAACTCCTCATTGACCTCAAATGAGAAAGTCCTCTAAAAGACTGTGTTAGGCAAAAGAACCTTAAGAGTAGAAGAGAACTGGCAGTCCTCTGAAGCCACTGGCCACAGTGAGCCACCTACACATTTTCAAGAGTTGTTCCTGTCCAGCTGCCCAGCCTTCACGGTGGTTCTCAGTGAGGATGTGAGCATCTTCCACATAACGTCAGTACCTGAGTGTCTTCCCATGGGGAGGATGCATACAGGTTGCACTGGGACAGGAAGGCAAAGGGTTGTTTTAGGACCCTATAACGGAGGTGTGCAATGAACAGGGGTGACTGCCTACCACTGCTTGTTGAGTCTGCTCTTCCAGAAGGGCCTCAAACACCAAAATGTGTGATTCTGTGATCTTCGCCCGGACAGAAACGGCTGAAGGAGCCAAATGCTCCAGGGAGGCACAAGAGAATGAGAACAGGTATCCCTCCCCTCTGAGCATTAATAACAAGGGATTACATGACGGTACAACTAAAGCAGATTTAATACCAGGGGCCGCTTGAAAACAACTTGTACAAAGACTAGCTAATTTTTGCTTTTGGAGAATATTGCATTTGCCTGCCTCCTCCATATTGATGGTGTGGAAGGGGGAAAATTGACATTGACTGATTGGAACCAATAAGTAGATTTTCTGCTTTGCTGAGCAGACTAGCTAAGTGTCTGATGGAAGGTCAGCACAAAGAATCGTTTCCTGAACAAGTTATTGTCTATATTGGGAAAAAAATATACATATACCCATGGTGATACCCAGGAAGGACATGGAGAGATTTCTCTTGGATTGGGTTCAGAATCTTTTGGTAGGACCAGAACTATCTGATAGAGCAAATGTTGGCTCCCAGGAAAGCACAAGCTGCTGGCTGTCTGGGCAGCCTTTCTGGATGTGCCTGAATGCACCACGTGTGGCACGATCGTGCTTCTCCACAGAGCTTTATGCTCAGATCTGAGCAGCCTGTGATCACTCTGGGGTTGTTACTCTCAAAACTGGATGCTTCCCTGAGGCAGCTTCAGTGAGGGCTTGTAGGAAGACATTTGTTATTTTTGCCCAGCTCTACAAGTCTTGAAGAGGCTTCAGGGCATGTGCTGTGTTTTATATTGCCTTTCTCAGCCTGGATTTTCTCTCATCAGTACGTTCAGTTCTTCTCCTCTCATATTAAGAAGAATGAGTCAAAAGCTAACACTCACCACCCCTGCTTGCAACCTGTAATCCCCCTCTGCTGTCTGGAAGGCTCTGATTAGCATCCAGGCTGACTTTAGCTCAGGGCAGACTGAGCCCAAACACGGTGCCTGCCTGAGCTGGGTTTGATGTCAGGCAGTGCTACCGTGCCCCAGGGGGATGCGGAGGGTGGTGAGGGAGCCCCAGGGGCAAATGTGCATGGCATTTCACTAAATGTCTCTAATATCAGCTAGACGGGGTATGTTATCACTGGAGAGGGTTTATCCATGGCATATCTTGTGCTGCTCAGCATCAGTTTTAGTTTGTGCTGCCTGATTTTCTGACCTGACACGTACGGCCATAGGAGGCACACAGCCCTCTGCTGATGCCAAACATCCCCCTGCTTTCACTGCTTGACTTTGGTGCCCAGTGCCTGCTTGAATGTAGCCCTCGGTTGGAAATGGGAAGCTGCACGTCAGCCCAGCCCCGTTTGAAAGCAGCACTTGCCCCTTTCCTGGTGTTGGCACGTTCCCTGGGGCAGATGCACTCGTTCATATTCCCTCATTGGTGGGGCAGGAGCTGGACCACCCTCACCCAAGGGGTTTCTTCCAGCTCTTGGCATTGCCGTCAGAGCTGGGGACAGGCTCAGCAGAAAGCAGAAGTATCAGTGACTCTGCCAGCCTAGTGGTTCTCCATCTTAAGAGCAATGGCATTTCATTCTTCTGCCTTGTGCTGGGCTTGTATTTAGGAAGGGACACCGAAAAAAAGCGTAATTTCACATTAATCTGTTCCCTAGTCATGCCCAAACCAGAGGCCAAACAGTGGCACTTCTCACGGGCAGAGAACTGCCGCAGACTGCCAAAATATCTGATTTTCCTGCCTGCTTTGCCTATGCCAAGGTGGGGGAAGCAGGCGGATTGTGGCCTTTAGCAAAATCATTCCTGGACCAGTTCCACTCACACATTCAGTAAGATATCTTTCTTCTCCTTGCATGCTTTTTTTTTTTTTTTTTTTTTTTCCCATCCCATGCTCCTGCATGCTGCTGGCCCCAAAAAAAGTCCTGGGACAGGCACAGTGATTATGGTCTGGTCCTCGGTGGGCACCAGAAAGTTGAGCTGATCCCCCAGCAAGCAGTGTGTGTGGGTACGACTATCCCTGCAGGGCTCAGAGCTGATGGCATTGCTGTCTGCTGGACACAGACTTCTCTCCTGGTTTTAGACAGTGATCTTCTTGGGGCAGGGCATGGTGCTGCTTCTGCTCTGTGTGTTGGCCTACACCCAAGATGCTGCTTGTGAAAGTCAACATGGTGGTGTTGAAACAGAGAAATGAAATCAGAGGTATGAGAAAGTGAAACCATGATCACAAGGGTACAGGCAAGCGTGACAAATCCCTTCCCTCTCTTCACAGTCCTGGGTCCAGATCCAGCACTCACCTTTTCTATTCCCTTTTCATATCAACACAACCCACGTCTCCGTCTTCCCTTTCTGCAGGTTGGGTATGCTCTGGGAGGAGCTAACTTGGAGTCCACCAGCAGGAGACACTGCCTTCAAGGGTTTTAGGTGGCACCAGGAACCAGGAAACTTTGCTATTTTAGTTCTAGCTGCGTCCATCTCCTACTGACACCTGCAGGGCTTCGGACTTTTTCTTCCTTTTGCCAAACCCTGCCTGGCTCACCATGAAACCGTGACCAACGAGAACATGTAAAATATGACAATATTAGTCATTTGTTTGAATGTTGCTATGAAACGGGTCACAGGGGCCAGCGTGAGGCCCTGTTTGTGTAGTCACCCGCAGAGGAAAAAAAAGACATTTGTTCTGTTTTGAAAAATACCACTTTCATGTGGAAGGGGAGCACGGTTTGGGTGGAAAGCTGCGGCCACTGATGGGGAGGATGAGCTGCGATGGCTCAGCCACGCAGCCAGGGCAGCTTCACAAAAGGTCCTTGAGCTTGTTTTGCACATGGCTAAATGCACCTCGCCCGCTGCAGCCAGCCAAAAATTCATCCTCGGCTAAGGGCTGGCTGCGTCGTAGGGCAGTTGAAGTAAAATATTACCCCCCCTCCCTAACCCACAGGCAAATAGCTCCGCGCACGGAGGCCTGCAGAGGAAGAATGACATCATGAAACCCAAGAGGGAAAGCAAACATCCCGCCAGCTCCGTGCGCAGGGCAGCCACAGACGGACTTTGTCTCCTCTGCTGTGTGCTCCGAGGACTTTTCTCGGCAGCTATAAAGCATGGGTGCGCTGCACACCACAACCTGCCCTGCTCCTGCTTTTGCCATCCCGGTGGCCAGCGGTGCGCAACACCCTCAACGTGATGAACGAGCTCGTGATGAACGAGCAGAGAGCATCGCTCAGCCCGTGGTGCTCCTGCAGGGCTCGGGGCTGGCCATCATCAACGCGTGTCCGGGAAGCGTGGAAATGATCCACTGCAAGGAGCAAGGCTTCTCCTCCCACAACGCAGCGCTAAAAAAAAAGGTTTTTTCCTACAACGGCAAGGAAATGACCTAAATGCCATACAATCTATCTTCAATAAATAAATAAATAAATAGAACGTAAATCCTAGGAAGCAGCAGGAGCAACAGTGCTTCCAGTGCTGTGGATGTAACCAGCAGAGATGCATGAACCCCCCCCCCATGCCACTTTCTTAAAAATAGGCAGGCTACATGCAGTTGGATAAACTTGCATGCAAAAATTGAGGTTTTTGGGAAGCAGTTCAACAAGATCACTCGCAGGGGTATGTTATATGGCTGTGCTGGGTTGGCCCAGTGCTCCCCAAGCTGCAACACCCCGTCTGCTGCTGGCAGAGCGAGGATTTGTGGAGCTCCCTTGCATGCTCCTCCGGAGGTAAAGGAGACAAATGTGGGTCTGCTCCTTGGATGCTGGGCAGGATGAGGTCCCTCGTACCCACCCTGAGAGGTGCTGGGTGCCTGCTCTGGATAAATCCCCATTCTCTTTCCTAGCAGGAGCTTCCCTTGTGCATGGCGGGACTGAACACAATGTTTGCACCACATCATGCTGGGAGACTTCCAGGTCTGAACAAAATCCACAGCTGAGGTTTCATCAGCAAATCCTGCCCTTGTGCTAGGGGCAGATGCTTGGTCCTGTATGGGAGAGGGAGCAAAACGCCCCTGTTCCTGCATGCACGCAATGGCCTGTGTGGACATAAATACACCCACTACTAAAGAAATAATCCTGCCCTGCTAATCCATAACTTTTAAAGTTATAAATATAAAACCTGTGCTGGCCAGGACTTGTGAAGCGCTGTAAAATACACCCTCCTGGCACAGGTTTGGTCACTACAGACCCCACAGACTTTTTTTTTTTTTAAAGGACCCTCACAACTGGGAATAAACCCCCAAATTTAACAACTTGTTTATCTTTATTATTGTTATTTTTCTTTTGGTAAAAGTAAGTTTGCCATGTTAACAAAAGCAGAATAGTTTTATTTAGTGTTCATCTCACACCTTCGACAGCTGCAGCTGTCAGGCACAGAAATACAGTATTAAAATAAACTGAACAGAGTTGCTCATTGAAAAATCACGCTATGCAAACCTGTGGATTGTAACATCAACAGTATAAAATGTAACAAAATTGGAATTTTTTAATTTTTTAAGCTTTTAAAGATAATAGTCCAGGCTATAAAACTATATAAGCATTGAATAAGAAATGTTAAGTCAACAAGTCTACAACAGATACATCTTGTAAAAACTCAATAAATTATATATATATTTATAATATCTAGTAACATTTGAAATCATGCACAGTTTTGTACATTTTCTTTTTTCAGTACATGAAACTCAACGCTTCGAGTACTTGGAATGTACACAATTAGCAGACATTTGTAAGAAAATACCAAAAAATTCTTTTTTTTATTCCAACACAACAAAACAAAAATCTATAGAAATCTACCTTCTCAAACTTCCATCGAAGTAACCTCAAACTATAAATTATTTATTTTAGGATAAGGATTTTGTGGCTCTAAGAAGGAAAAAAAAAAAAACTTAAAATGAGATGCTGCCATCCTGGTATTCTGAAACATTGATATGTAATATGCACCAGAGAAAAATGTAAAGAAAATTCAGGATGCAATTATCCTTGCCTCTTCATGGTAGTAGACAGTCTTCTGGACAAAAACAAACAAACAAACAACAAAAAAGCCAACCCAAACCTCCCCCCTTGTCAGCTTGAGCCACAGTAAGATTCTCTAGTTCACTTGTGTGCTTTTAAACTGCTATCTGACGTACAGGAACAAAACAGCACAGCACTCTGAACACAGAAAATTAGGCATCACTGGCATTTTTCAGTGTGTTAGATGCAAAAGAAATATGCAGTCATTGCATCTCCCCTGCAAACAGTGTCACTTCTCTTGCTATTTTGCCCACATGGGTATTTCTTAAGCCCAAAATACAACGGTACTGGCAAAGGGGGGAAAAAAAAATAATGCGCATCATCCAAAGTCAACATTTCGCTTTGCTGCGTACTTGTTATTAACTCGACCACAAAGAATACCTTCATTCGAAAATAGAAAAATAAACACCCACACCCCCCTTAATGCACAGTGGTTAAACTGATGGAAGAATTCTTGGCCCTATTTTTCTGAAATACGTAAAAATCATCTCTCTGCTGCTATTTGTTTGGTTTTAACCACTGGTGATGTATTGAAAAATAAACTTACCTTTGCTCACTGCAATCCAGGATAAACTAATATTTTTTTAACGAATACATATATATATATTTATAACATTAAATGTAATTTGTTAAAGGACTGTACATCTATACATTCTTTCAATATTTCCCATAAACACAAAAGAAAAACTTGATTAATATATTTTTTCTCCATTTTTAATAAGTTAAAAAAAACACCCTTAAACTCAGTGAAATTTAAAGTTTACAGTAACGCTACGCTATTTAAACAGATGAACAGATATGTTAATGTCTATAAATAACTTTACAAATATACATGTTAAGGTACAATTTTTAAAACAAAACTGTGAAGATATAAAACAAACAAAAAAATCTTCTTTCACCCAGATCAGTATATCCTAGATTGCAATGCTCATATTTTGAGACTCTCTCTCAGTACTGCTTTATGTTGCATTAGTATTATACATTCTTTTTTTTCCCATATATTTATTTATATATATACAGGATATATTTATAGATATATACACAGATTCTCTGGAATAAACCTTTTTGATATAAGTTAAAGGCTCTTGCCTACAGGTACCCGTAACTTCTTTCTCCAAGTCACTGCACGTAGATGGAGCCAAACCGCTGGCGCCAAGGGCCGGAGGAGCTGCTCCCCTCCAACTCGCCCTTTGCAAGCAAAAGTATGCAAACCCCCATCTCCAGAAAGCAAGGTTCCCCCAAAACGGCTGCTCCCGCAGGTTGGGACAGGGCTTGAGAAGCAGCATGGGTGCTCGGTCCCCGTGGGACCCGGCTAGCGGCAGGGTGATGCTCTCCTCCAATTAGGATGACTTGACTGTTTCTTTTTTTTTTTTTTTCTTTTCCTTTCTCCATGACGATTTGCATTTTACTCTTTTTTCTTCTTCTTCTTCCAAAAAAGATTCCTTCTATGTAGCTGGGTAATAAGATCATGAAGCTATAAAAACGACGACAACAAAAATATAGATATTTTTATAAATATATGAATCCCTGCAGGCAACGTGGCTTTTCAGCTCCACCAAAAAGGTTCATGTACAGATTGCATAAGCAAAGAATTTCTACATTCTTTACACTTTTTTTTTTCCGTTAGCTTTTTTTTTTTATAAAAAAAAGGAAGATTTTTTTTTTCTCTTCTTCGTATTGCAGGCACAGATCGGCTACTCTGGCACTCGGCACACGACCGTGGAGGCTGGAGGTCAGCACCCCCAGGTTTAACATTCTACTTAGGAAAAAATAAAATAAAAAATACCAAAAAAAAAAAAAATCATACAAGATAGATCATCTTGGCAAGAGATTAGTTCCTTCAGGCCAAACAGTGCTTCTTGACTTTTTATACAGCAAATGGGAAAATAAAAAATAAAGATTTTTCTTTTTCTTTTTTTTTTTTTTCTTTTTTACCCTGAACAGCTCAACAACACAAATCCTCCAGCGTCGCCGAGCAGTTTCACGGAAACATCCTTCACTACGGGTTTGTCCTCGGCGCCCCACGCTCGCGCCGGGTTGGGCGCGCTGCCTGTCCATCCATCCGTCCGTCCGTCCATCCGTCTGACCGGGGGTGCCGTCACGTCCGGATGACGCCGTTACAGGGGGGGTGCTTGGGCAGGCAGGGCTCATCGGGCAGCAGGTCATGTGCAAAAACCGAGTCGTCCCCCGAGGAGCAGGTGCTGTGGGTGTCCTGGCCAGCCGGCGAGTACTGCTCGAAGGGCACCGAGAGGTCCAGGTACTCCTGAGGGGGTGACAGACCCGTCAGCACCCTTGGGGACAAGCCACCCCTCCCCGCGTCCCCCCACCAACACCACACTCACGTCGGTGGACGTCACGGTGAGGACCCTGTCCAGGTCTTCCACCAGCTGCTTGAAGGTGGGTCGCTGCGAGGGGACAGCGTGCCAGCACTCCCGCATGATCATGTACCTGTGGGGCATGACAGGGAAAGGGAGATCGTCACCTGTGGTAAAGCTCGCCCCCAAAACCCCGTCTGCCTGAGAGAAAAGCTACGGCAGAGGGGAGCAGCACGGCTCAGCCCCAGCCGCCATGTCAGGAAGCAGCAGGGATGAAGCCCAGCGCTGAGGGGATGGCGGCAGGTCCCTGCTGAGCATGGGTAGGAGAAGCCTCCTCTGCTCACATTGACTTGAGGAGTCACTGGAGCTGAAGTAACGAGGAGGAACTGAGCGTAATTGTGTCATTTTCTGGGACGCAAAGCAGGCTGCGGCCCCAGCTCCTAGGACGGCGCCCCTCAGGCATGAGGTGAGGAGGGTGTGAGGCTGTGGTGTCGTCTCGGGGAGGGGAGGAGGAGGGTTTTGTGGAGCCAAGCCCTCATTACTGATCACCTCAAGCCTATACGCGCTCTCAAAGCAGGACAAGGACCTGTGCTAAAGACGAGACACCAGAGCTGTGCCCCAAATTGCCACCCATCGAATGAGGCAGGTATGTGATGCCCCAGCAGCCCGAAGCAGGCCATTTGTGGTTGTGGCCACTGAGGGAATGGGGAGTGGGGAGAGGTGAGGGGAAAGCTGCTGGGTCACCCTCCTTCCACTCACAGGTCATGGGTGCAGTTGGCAGGTTTATCCATCCGATGGCCTTCTTTCAAGAGTTTGAAGAGTTCCTCGACAGGAATTCCTGGGTATGGAGACCCTCCCAAAGTGAAGATCTCCCATAGTAGCACTCCAAAGGACCAGCTGGAAACCAAAGAAAGATCTTTAAAATTCAATGAGTTTTTTTTTCCACCCCCCATATCCCCTCCCCCCTGCTCTGCTTTATTTCTGTGCAGCCATGCATAGCTAACAAAGTCATCAATAGCATGACTAATTGCCTAGGCCATTTTTACTAGTTACTTGGAGATCTCCGCTGATCCAACTCAATAGCAAAGAAATCCCAGGCACCAAGTCTGAAATTGAAATGAGCATTTAATCAGATAGGTGACAGCCCATCTATTACCCCCAGCTCTTTGTTAGGTCTTCCACCAGCTCCACTGAATGGAACAAATCAAATTATTCATGCACAGCTTCACTGAATTGCAGGCTTGGAACCACAGGCCACTAATTGTGCAAGCTGATACCAAAACTTGCTTGTTACAACACTCATTTCACTGGCCAAGCTGGGAGAAAAATACCCCAACAAAAATCAGCAAAGCACTAATGTTACACACTCCAGTCCTGCAGCTGTGCTCTGGTTAAAAGTCCTCTTTTCAAAAATATCTTTTGCCTTCTTCGTTTTCTTTTTAAAAACAGGGATTATCTGTCTCTGTTTCTCTTTCATGCATGCTCTCTCTCCTGTTCTCTAGCTTTGATTTATCTGTCATGCCCAATGCAGCATTACCTAAGCATGGAAACTATGATTTAAGATCAATAAAGCCAAAGTATGTGAAATTTACAGAAATAGAAATGATTCATTTGTCCAACTGCAAGCAGTGAGCCTTGGGGAGCCGGCAGCCTGTCTGCTAAATTACTGTAAAAAGCTATTATCATCCAAATATTGAAATAAAAAAGCCGGTGTGCATATTGAGCTACTTCAGTCCTTGTAAAGTTTAGATGTGATCTGAAACTGCTTCCCAGACTGCTCTACTTTCTGTTCAAGTCAGGAAAAAGAAAAAGAGATGTTTAAGGTAGCAGCCTGATAGATTTACATTTAACATAGGCTCTGCTGTTTGCTTACAGTACAGAGACACTAAAACTGACAAGACGGGATTAGGAAAAATAAAGGTAAATAAATGAAGCAGCAAAATTAATCTGAGAATATATCTGTTGACTATTCTCTGATCACCTCTACTAATGCTGGGCAGAATATTTCAAGCTCATCCCACGTACTCAACTGAAGTGTAACTGTCTGGGTCAAAGTCTGGAAGAAGTCAAGGGTAACTTTTTAATGGTTTTTCTTTTCATGTTTTTTTTTGACTGCAGGATGAATCTCCTCATCTATAAACTGCACAAGAAATACCTGCCTGCCTCCCAGTAATTCTTCAGCAGCCTACTGGAGATTTATCCTTAGTTAAAAGCAACTAGATAACAGAAAAACAAAACCACGTGTGCAAAGCTGCAGCTTGAAATTGAATCATTTGTGTTTTCATCCCCAGGCGCCCCAGCACTGAGCAAGCCCTGCTTGAGTTTAGCAGTACATATGTTTTTGGGATAGTATGGGTGTTTATTTTACTGTTATTTTGTTTTATTTTTTAAAAAGTGTGGGTAATGCTTACACATCGCTCTGGTGAGTATAGACCCGGTCAAACAATGCTTCTGGAGCCATCCATTTCACAGGCAGCCGACCCTGTAATTAGGAAGACAATGGGAACATCCCATCAGCATATTCCCCCAGCCACAACGGCACCATCTGAATCTTCTTTTCTAATCCAGTTTGAAACATTTTCATTAACAACCACATCTGCCTTCCCGGTCACTGGGCAAAGCAGTAGTGGACACATATAAACAGATTACAGCATTTGATCCCTGGATCTTCGCTAACAATCTTTGCAGTAAATGCTCTCTGTGAACTGTATTTCTCTGCCAAGGCAGGTTTAACATATCAGAGCATCTAAATCTTTGTGTGGGAACAACTTCTATTGCTCACAAATGCAGCTAGCTCAGAGGCAGAGAGCATAGGACAACAGTTTCAATCTCTTTGGTTGGAAGAAGCAGTTTGATGCTTAGACCAAATTCTGCTTAGGCTGAACCAGAGGGGCAATTTCCTAGAGTGAAATCAAGGGCCAGATCCTCTGAGAATCAAATTCTAATCCCACTGAAGTCTGAAGGAGGCCTGAACCCAGGTTTCCAGGGGGCTATTCTACATCAGGGTCATAAACATGCACAAATGGGATTAGGTTGTCAGCTGTCCAACGCAGCTCAAATGGGAAATCCATCTGAGCTGTAATCAAAATTCCCAATAATTTTTTAAAAATATATTCTTTTGATATTGCATGGGATCATGGTGGGCTTTGTAGGACTGCCTGAGAATTGAAACCCCTTGCAGCTGCAAAGCTGCTGAGCTCCACAATACACTCAGCTCTTCCACTGCTGTCCTCTGCACCACGTTGTAGTTGTGGCTTTTGCTCTTTTGCTGCAGAGCACTGGGACGTGCTTTGTGCTCTGCAGCGTGGCAGAAATCTGAACTGCTTTGGGACTCAGCCCTTGGCTGGGACCCTCTTCTCACCCTTGGTAGCAGACCCATGGAGTTCAGTTGTAAAAAAAGAGAGAGAAGTGCATGAAAGCCAGGTAGCTCCAGGAACACAAAAAGTGATACTCTTCACTCAAGGGCTCTGGTGGGGCCAGAGGTTGGCTCCCTGGGACCTTTACGAACAGTAGTGCAACAGGCTTGGAAAGGCTCCTTTGGTAAAAACCTTGGTTTCTTAGTCTAGAGCCTTCTTGGCAGAGCCGGGACCTCTCAACCAGCTGCTAGCACCAGCAGCATCTGTCAGGAAGAAAATGGATGGTGGATGGACTCGTGGGATCAGCCTGTCTGTGGTCCCTCACAGGCGAGGCCAATGGCAGATCTCTTCCTCCTAAGTCCCTCTAAAAAGGGAGGTGGAGTGAGGGCCACTT
This sequence comes from Anser anser, assembly GCF_964211835.1. Taxonomy (NCBI): domain Eukaryota; kingdom Metazoa; phylum Chordata; class Aves; order Anseriformes; family Anatidae; genus Anser; species Anser anser. The sequence continues at coordinate 70,438,873 of NC_139724.1, forward strand.
GCTGCAGGGACAGCAGTTCCTTGCCAGAAGGAAAACTACAAGTTCTTGGCAGTTCTGTACTTACATTGGTGGTTTTCTTGTAATAGTCGATGTTGTGAACGTCTCTAGCAAGGCCAAAATCAGCTATTTTCATCACATTGTCTTCAGTGACTAACACGTTCCTGGCTGCCAAGTCGCGATGAATGCACTGTGAAAGGTGAGCAAGTCAATAAATAAGGGCTTGTTAGCTGCTTGCGCCTGGAACTAACAGCAACGTGTGGTTTACGAGCTGCTGTTTCATTGACTCCCAAGCTCATAAAGCTGTGAGCACTGCCTAATTCCTCGCTCTCTGTGTCATCGCTGCATCATGCATGCTCAGTGGGAGCCACCTCTTAGCAACACCTAATCGGCAGCCCCAGTGCTGACACGGCCATGCAGCTTTTCCTTCTCCAAATGCATGGATGGGTGAGAAATCAAACTTTCCTATTCTGTGGGTGCCTACTGGGACATGAAGCTGTTCCTATCCCCCTTCCTCCACAAAGAGGACTGCAGGTTGATGTTTAGAGTAAAAAAATCGTCAAATTAAGACTCATCAATACACCCAAAACACATCATAGCTGTTAGCAGAGAAACAAGCTAAATTAGCCTGCACTGTGCAGAGGGAGTTGAAAGCTACCACAAAGCATCCACTCTGAACTGCACTCACAGGGCCAACACACCTGAAATCTGGAGCTGAACTTGTTCTTGCCTTTGTGTTCCCTACCCCCAGAAAGAGGTCACACCAGCTGGTGCACAGCTTAGCGAACTCAAAGGCCTGATCGTCCACTTGCTGGTGTCAGGGTAAATCAGGACTAATCCCCAGGGTGTGATGTAAGCAAACACAGCAGCCGGCTCAACGCCAACAAAGTACTCCCCAGGGAGCATCCTGGGCATAGCCATGCCAAATCCACTGCCAGCTCTGCTCCAAACTAGCTTACACGTGCTGGTGACAGCCGCAAACACGTGCACTGCAAGCGGGATCTCAGCTTCCTTTTAGGTGCAATCTTCAGCAATCCCAAAAGAGAGATGGGGGAAAGCCAGGGGTGCAGGGAGCTCCTGACTCTGTCATCTAAGGTAATGCCTCCCAGGGTGGAAGCTCACAACTTTGTGTGATGCCCACCCCGACCACTGCTGGACGAGCCCCAGGACCACACATCTGAAAACCAATTACTTCTACAAGCGGTAGAGGTTGAACTGCTGAGGACACGCACCAGGGTCTGGGCTGCCTGTGTTTTTGCATGCCCTTTGGAGATGCTAACGGGCCTGCAGGGAACAGCCAGGGCTGTTCAGCTGCACAGCTCACGAATGCAGCTTGCACACGGGGAACAGGCTTCTACAGCTTCAGCCCTCTGCAAAAATACCAAGATCCTTTGTACTGAAAAATCTGGTCTCTAAAGGGAGAAGCCTGTGTAGGTAAATTTGCCTGAATTTGCCTATACACACACACGTCTCTGAACACACAGGGCTGACCAGCATTTTTACCAAATGAGACTTCTCAAACTCACTTTCTGAGATGCCAAGTACTCCATGCCCCGAGCCACCTGGTAGGCGCAGGAAACCAGGTCTTTAAATGTCAGCTGCTCCTCAGGCAGCTTGCAGGTGTCGAAGGAATAGTCCATGCCAGGTGGGCGACGTGCCCTGAGGTATTCCCGCAAGTTCCCCTTCGATGCATATTCCACCAGCACGTAGAGTGGTCCTGCAAGCAAGAACACCATCAGCATCCAGAAGAAAAAGAGGAAGCATGTGCAAGCTGACCCCTAAAATCTTATATTTTGAGACATTTTGGACAGTCAGTTAATAGAGGAGCTAGTCACAAACTTTGCCTCTCTCCAGGACATCATTTTATATCGATGAGAAAAGAAGAAAGACGTACAGGAGGACCTCAGGGAAAGGTGCAATCCAGGCCAAACCACATCAGACATAGGCAGGAGTCTGTTGCTGATGCCAGCTATATGGCCGTCAGCAGGGCCTGGCCAGGTCTCACACAGTCAATGTGTGTGTGAGTGAGCCAGAGGAAGGAGGAAAAATCCCTCGGCACTGATCAAATACAGCAGGCAGGTCCTATTTGGGGTGAGATTAGCTCCAGAAAGCCATGCTGAGCACTAAGAGCAATGCTGTGGATGCAGGAGTGTGAAACACAGCACCCTGAGCCTCCCGTCACCCTGTGAGCTCGTACCGTCCTGCGTGCAGGCACCGAGGAGGTTGATGATGTTTTTGTGCTTCCCAATCATCTTCATCATTTCCATCTCAGAGACCAGGTCTGAAAGGTCCTTGTCTGTTGCATCATCTGGTGAAAGCAAGAGAGGGAGAAAAAGAAAATGTCAGGATGAAAATAAGTGTTTTGTAAAATACTGCTGCACAGCCATGCAGGGTTTTAATGGGGAAAAAGTATGCAAAAACTGTCAGTATTTGTTTTTCTTCTACTTTGGAAAGAAGAATCAAAATAAAAACAAAAACTATTATCCAAAAAAGAGAGTATTTGTTCAAAAATAAAAATGGAATAAATGGAGAGAAATATTCCTATGAAAATCAGTAATACCTTTCATCTTCTGTTTCACCCTGATGAACATTAAAGAAAAAAAGTCAGTCTGGGTACTTGGCACCATTTTTCTGTACTGATTGTTTCTCTCCCTTGTCTTCCAGGGAAAAGGGTTAAGGATGGGGGAAGATCAGATCTGGGATATAGGATAGAAGAAGGAATGTAGTTTTTGCACGGAAACCTGTAATTTTTCAACAACAGTAGAAAAATGAGGGAAAAGCTCCCCAGACGAATGCTTTGGTTTGGAGAGATGGGAATGTTCCTGCTTCCAAAAATAACTTCAGAACGGACTGAAGGAAATCTAAAGAATCCTTTTCTGATAAGAAATAGTTTTGTTTAAAAAAATGTCACCCCGTGTAACCTCAGACCTGGGCTGCTCACTGACAGAGCGACCGCCCTGCCTGTTCCACCCAAACTCCGCAGGGGGATTTTGCTTGTGATTACCAAAAGACTGCATGGGGGCAGGATGGGAAACAGGGACTCTTACGGAGGTGCCCAGTGCATCCCCCATTTTGGCCTCCCTTCCACCTCTCAGCAGTTTTGGATTGATTTTTTTTAAGTGAGGGGTCAGAAGGAGTTTGGCAGATTAATTTCTGCAAGCTCCACCTGAGCTTGCTGAAAAATGTTTGCTAAAATAGCCAGCGTTGGTTATGGGGGGAGTAAAGAGCAGACTGCTTCACGGAGCTGGCTAGCAGTGAAGGTGCTTCCCCTTCTCCTCAGCGATCATATTACCCCTTGGCAGAGAACCGGGTTAATTCCCATTGCCTTTTCCTGATGGGACTTACACTTTTACATCCTCTCCAAGGAGACAGCCCTCCCCCCCAGGCTATGTGGGTGAAGCGGAAGGAAGGCCCCTTTTGCTTTCTTCTATTGGATCTGTTTGTACAAAAGACTTAGAAGAGAAGGAAAGAGAGGAAACCCCAGTGCAACATGCCGCTCCGCCCTCCGTGGGCTCCCCATACCTTTCAACATCTTGACAGCCACTGTGATGGCCTTGTTTGGCTTGTCCTTATCAATCCCAATCGCTTCTGCCATCACCACCTGGCCAAAACACCCCTCACCGAGCGGCTTCCCCAAGGTCAGGCTGGAGGGAGGAATAACAGGCGTGTTAGTGGGTATCAGGATGGTGACACTCCTGGGAAACGTGGGGACCCGGCCCGTGAGTTTGACTGACCGAGAGCGTGCCAATTCCCACTTGGGATCTGGAGGCAGTTCCAGCTCAGAGACGTTGGCCAGCATCGGCCCGTCGCTGGAGGAGAGACGCGTGATCCGGACCAGGGGTGTGTTGGAATTCATGGAAGAGTTGGACTCCAACGACACCTGCTTGGGTAGAGCAAATGAAGTGTTATTGCCAACTGTAGTCCCAGCGGGCAAGCGGGTGGGAACATGCCCTAGGTGGGTCACTGAGGGGTTTTGAGCTATCTCTGACATCTCACTGGTGATTTTGAAACGGGAAATCCCTCCCACCCCCCATCTCTCATCTGTCCCACCCTTGCAGAAATGAGCTGATCTTGGCACACGTGGTCACCGTCTTCGCTGGTGGGAAGGAGGGATGGGTCAGCCAGTGCTCTCCAGCAGGGAAGAGTCCTGGCAGCGGTGATATAAGCCCTTCATTTGCTCTGTATGCTTCTACACAGGTGTACACGTGCACGTACAGGCTGTAGTTCTATCCTGGCACTGCAACTGCCCACCACGAGCTGTGAAATCCACGTACTTCACCATGTGGCTTTATGTGGTGCCTTTTGCCCCGCAGCAATGGCAGAAAGTGCATGGAGAAAGATGACCCTCTTACATCTCCATGAGAACGGAAGGAACAGGCACATTTAACGTGCTCTTGCTCCCCAAATTACCCCTCTGCCAGGGAGCCAGGATTATACTGCTCCCCTGCAAGACCTTCTTTCTGTGGCAGCCAAGCACTGGGAGCTTGAACCCAAGGCAGATGCCACCAGCTACTGCTCCACTGGAACAGAAACAAATGAATAAAAGGGCGTTAAGACTTCTAGACTGCAGCCAAGTTATGTCCCTCTTGGGCAACATCTTTCTGGTAGAGTTTCTCACCTAGAAAGGAAATTTCAAGGAAAAAAAAAAAAAAGGAATGACCATAGGGGGGAATAGGAATCTTGTATCTACTTTCTGTTACCTGTCTCTTAAGTGGAAATTTGGAGACTTTCTGTACAGTGGTGGTGTTCATGGCCTTTTTGTTTGGCATCTTCATCCTGCAGATAATCACAATGACCAGCACCAGGATGAAGAGAACTAAGCCAGTGCCGTAACTGAGAATGCCAGCATACACCGAGCCTGAATCGTCCATTTCCATTAGCTCCTCTGCTGCAGGGTGACAAGAGACAGCAGTCAGGATGGGGCCAGCGGCTGCCCGCACGCAACCACACACACGCAGCACAAAGAATTTGGGGAGGACCTGCTCATCCACACCGATTTTCTGACTGACTTCAGCGAGGGGTCCCTCCTAGGCCAGTGGTTTTCCACCTGTGGCTGTAGCTACAATATTTGCTTGGTTTGCTTCTTTTGGGGGGGTGATTTTACTGCCCTTTGATGTGATCCTGGAGGGCCTTCAGCCACAGGTTGAAAACCACTGCTCTAGACTGAAGGCATCTCCACGTGCCTGTGCTGTTCCTCTGAACCACATCGTGCTCTCTCTGCACATCCAAACCACGTAACTGGGTGCGCCCAGAGCTCCAGTGAAGATCTCCACTGGACCAGTGCCTGCCCTGACGGACAAAGGGGCTCAAAGGGCACCCAGGGGTAAGGTACCACAACAGGAAAATGTCTCACAATAGAAAGCTACATAATTATTTTGTGAAAACTTCGTTCTTTTGGGAGGAGGCTGGAAGGTCTGGCCTGGAGAGGTGGCTGAGCCAGGAGGACAGTGGCATGAGCCCATCAGCAGTGGCCACCTGAGAGCAAGGCATTTTTGGGACCAGCAAGGCTCGGTTGCAATTCTCCCCTTGTTCCCTTCAGGACAGGCACTTGGACCAGAGGAAGGAGCCGTGGTGGGACCGGTTTTCTGTCCCCCAAAGGCAGACCAGCATCAGAGGAACAGTCAGCAGTAGGAAACTTTACAGTGAAGTCACGCCAGCGTGGGCAGCTTGCTAACATCCCATGTCCATCAGCGGCTTCGGCAGGCAGCAGGAGCCTTTCTGCTGGCAGCAGCAGGCTCCAAATCAGGTCTTCAGTGGCTGTTTCCAGGGTGCATATGGAGAAACGGTCATGGGTGAGCACAGGGTTCACACCAGAGCATGTGGGCCCATGTGCCAGCTGTGCAGGGCCTGATCCTGCCAGGCGGTGATCTCTTCCTGCAGGGAAGGGTTACCAGATCTTTCGGGATCAGGCACTAGGTTGGTGCCACAGCTCACAGCACGTCGCCCTCTGCTCCACGAGGACAGGTTCACAAAGTCAGGTTCCCCAGCAGGGCTGGATCCTGCACCTCCCTCCCTTTGGGCAGCGCTTTGGAGCCTGCTGCTGCACAGACAGCTGTACTTTGCTGCACGGGACTTCAATACAAAGTTCCACTTCAGGTGTTTTTCTTTTTCTCCCGTTTGTTCTTTGCTTAAATCGGAGGTGTGAGTTCATACATTATAAAAACAGCGCAACGGTTGAATGAGACAGGATCAGGAGATTCTTAAATAACAGGGATATTAGTGCTCTAACCAAAGGAAGTGATTTGTCATCCAGTGGATGGCAGAAGCAGAAACAGGATAGGATCAGCTATTTTAGAGCTGGCAGATAAACAGAGAAAAGACCAGCAGATCCCACCGGCAGCAGGGTCAGGCGTGGAGGAAACCCTCTTGAGCCCCAGGAGAAGTGTTTACGAGCAAATCACCCACACAGATAAAGTCAAGCTTAGAAATGCCAAAGTTCCTGGTTCCTAAACATATCCCAAGACATTTGTGGGATAGAAACAAATGTGGTCTATGACTCGGTGAGCAAAAGCTGTGGGTATGGGATGCTTACAAGGGCCTACTGAACATACTCCAGGTCTGTTCCCGCAGCCTCTGCAAGGCACAGCACCCACTTAGCTTTACTGTAAAACACTAATGGTGCTTTCCTGGGCTGTGCTCACGCTGCCTCCATAGCTGGAGGCAGATTTTGCAGGTGAAGGCACAGCACAGCCTCGGCCCTTTCTTTTGGAGGGCAGACCCCTCCTGCTGCATATTCTGCACTGGCTTCATTGTCAGCGAGAGCTTTGCACATGAAAGGACCACGAAATTGAGGTCACTCTGGCCTCGGGTTTGAAACCCGTGGCAGCTTTCATCGGTTTCAGCTGGAGCAAGCAGCATTCAGTGCCCCTGGGAGCCAGCACTCCTGGGCTCTGTCCACAGATGACTCCGGTCGACCTCCCGTCCGAGATCGCTCTCTCCGCCTGTTCATCCGTGAAGTGGAAATAAAGCTACAGGCAGGGACGGGGGTACTCACACCGACTACTTGTGCATCTGATTTTTGGTTGAGATATGAGGTTGGACAGAAAGGTTTCTCCATGAGATGATCCACGGTACACGGCCAGTGTAGGTGTCCTGGATTGTCTGATGGGGAGTTTCCTTCTCCCACTGGGTACACTTGCAGCATAAGGAGACAAAGCGACTGATTTTGGCACCTAGAGACAGTCTCCTAATGCAGAGGCTGTGAGCACCTCTGAGTTACTGACATCTAGAAAGATACTGGGCAATTTGTATCATTGCTGCAACAGTAATTTAAATCCCGAGATGAAATGCAAAATCTGCCAGCTGTGAGTATGCAACAGGGGTCTTCTGCTGCACCGGTTTGTCACCGGCATGGCAAATCCCAGAGGGGAGCCCTCCCTGGGTAACGTGTCAGCAGGAACCTGGCATTTCTACAGCAAACATCAAAGCACCCTGGAGAAGGAAGGAGAGGCCAGCACAGAAGGAAATACCTGGTAGCACCGTCAGCCAAGCAGAGTGATGTGAGAAACCAATAGAATTCCCTGCGAGACAAGTATATTCCCCAGCATCCTCAAAAGTAACATTTCGCAAGTACAGAATCTCTAGCTCCTTATCCGTTGTGTTAACACCTGCCGTCTACGGGGAAAAAAAACACACACATATAGAAAGAGGGAAAACAGAGAATAAGCCACATTCCCAGCAAGTGTGAGGACACCACAGGCAAATTTCAAAAGCAGATTAAAGTGTTTTTTCTTTTTTCTTTTTTTTTTTTTCCAACGGCCCATCTTCCACATTTATTCATTCATTCCCCTCTGCAACCTGTAGTCAAAAGCAAAAAAGTTCCCTTCACCAGGTTCTTACTCTGTCCCACTAAAGAAGCATGCAAGCAAAAGCATCCAGACGAAAAATTGCCCCCACAATATGACTGACCTTCAGTTAGTAGGGTGAGTACAGGGGGGAAGAAAGAGAAAGAAAAAGGAAAGAGGAAAGAAGGAAAGAAATGAGAAAGGAGGTGAGAGGTAGTGGGGAAAGACTCAAGTGCTGATCAGACGAACGTACAAATACTGAGTTCATTGAAGAATATTGAATTGTCAATTTTTTTTAAGAATTATTTTCAGAATGGCCATTTCTAAGCCATATATTTATCATACAGCCTTTGATACTACAATGTGACTCTGGCTGATCCCAAGAAGGTGCCAAACCCTCCAGGGGTGCAACAGCTGGAGTCACACCAGAGAGCTCACAACTCTGCACTGCTCTCTGCTTAATGTGCTTGCTCGTATGAGTCAACATTGACATTTATTTCCCAATTACTCCTCAAACGGACAGAAGTCAGTCCGTAACGATTGTATCAGTTTTAGGGGCAAAAATCTTGGTTTTCCATAGCACCAAACGTCACAGGTCATTAGCATGCAATTCTGTTATCAGCACTCAATTGTAAGGAAGGGAAAGGAATAAAAGCATGAAGAGTTGATAGCAAAATTTGACAGTCATTTTATTGTGGGAATTTTTCCATGGCAATTGCTGTATAGGCGTTACATTCTTGTAAAAAAAAATTAGCAAGAAAATAAGATAAAGCCATTCAGCGTCAGTTGACAGGGTGTAATACAAAATGAATAGTAATTTTAATCACTAGCTTCTTAAAATGTTATAGCTCATTCTTGCAGTTGCCAGGGCCTTGGGACAGAGTCTGTGGTTTACCTGGTTTTGGTTTGCGAATGTGGAGCCAAAATGGTTTTTCGGCTATGCCTACGAAATTGTTGGCTCTACACAGATATTCTCCTTCATCTTGTTCTGTCACATTGAACAGATTTAGGTTAGCATCGGCTTCAGCGTTTTTACTGATCCAAGACTGCAGGAATAGACAGAAACCTGAACTTCAGTAAACCAAACAATACCTCCATCGAACCTATATCAGCTAGGATTGACTGTTCATGCCTATTTTCTTTCCAGCTATAGCAACATCCCCAGCTCGCCCTGTGGTGATAGACCTACCCAGGACTTGGGTGACAAAGTCCCCAAACCACACGTAGGTGACCTCCCACCCCTTCACTGGTGTTCCTGCTGCTGGAGGCACGCGTGCCATTTCTTTCTTAGAACAATTTCCCACTTCTCCATCTGACAGCAGTCAATGGCCCTACAGTTCCCTAATAACTCCGCAGACAGGAGCACCAGAGAAAGGGCTTAAGCAGAGATTTGTGTTTGCAACCCGGCTCAGCAAATACTGTTTCAATTATCAGATTCCAAAATAGAATTTGGAAACAAAATATAAGCAGTGGCGGTCTGAAACTAGCTGCTGACTTTGCCTTTCAGAAATTAGCTGTAATTTTTTCCACTGCTTATAGGAGCCTCTTCTTCACTAAATAAAGTGGCATATGTAAATCAAACAAACTTCAGGCTGTTAAGCAGGGGTTTATTTCTCTTCTTCCAAGCTGCCACAACTGCGTATCAGTTTGTTCCTAAACAGTTGTTTTTATTTTGGTTGAAAACGCACACACCCAAAAAAAACACAACTGTTTTGGGTGGCCTCTGAAGTAGCCTAGGGAAGGTCCATAAAAATATCAGCTTCAGTCCTGGAAATGAAAATAAACCGATTGCATTTCTCAGTTTTGTTCTTATGTCCTCCAGCTCCATCTCAGTGCTTTTGATTTCAGAGCCTGATCTTGCCAATGTGACTCTCAGCCCATGAAAATGAGCAGGGCTGCCAGATCTCATAGGTTATTGGAAGCCAAACCCAGAGGTGGCATCAGCAAGGAGCCCTGGTGTCCACGTCTGATGGCAAACCCCGCTGGCTTTGACCTGATCTCGTCTCTGAGGCTCACACGCTGCAAGGTCTGTCTGTCCTGACCAGTGGGGAAATGTGCCTGCCTGCTGCTGCCGCCTTGTTTATAATTAAACCAGGCATTTTTCAATGCCGAACGTACAATTTAGCCTTTGACAAAGCTCGGGCACCGTGCTGCCAGCCCCCTCCAAAACTGGAATGCATTTAGTGCTCTTCTGCAAAGAACAAGGGCTTTCCTTTGATCACAAATGAGCCTGGCTTTCAGGAGCTGACGCAGGTGATGGCTTGGTTTTGTCAGGCTGCTTAAAAAATAGGTTGAAAGTACAGCATTCAGTTTATCCATCTGGCCTGGGGTGGGTTTTGTCCCCATGATTTAAATGTGAGGGGGAATTTCACATGCTGGGCACCTCTCCTTCCCCCTTGCTCTGATGGAGACTGGGATGCTCCCCATATACAAACTGCCCCGCAGCAGCTCCTAGGCTCCACAAAATCTCCTGAAGGCAGGAGGGAAGGACAGGCTGATAAAAAAGCCTTATCTCCCTGCAGGCACCATACTGTGAGGCAGTGGGGAGCCCTTTCTAAAGCAGCAGAGGTCAGAAGGGCTGCTACCAGGACCCTGCTCTGGCAGCACGGCCAGGATCCTGGATCAAAGCAACAGCATCGCACGGCACAAGGGCAACGAGTCCACACAGCCAAAGGACTGGCCCCGAGATGACAGCGAGATCATCTTTATTTTTGAAAAAGCAAACAAGCACGTACACCAAAAAAAAAAAAAAAAGAAAAAAAATCCCTGCAAAGCTGGGCCTGATACAGCTCTGCAGAGGCCCAGTACTGGTGCACAAAAGATGCATCCCAAAATGGAAATGCTCCGTGCCCCAGTGCTGATGCCGGCATTAATACAATTCAAAGCATTCCTGATTAACCAGAAGTAGTAAATAGACGTGTGCTGGTCCTATTCAGCAAAAATAAAACCAAACAAAACTTCTGCTTTCAAACGCCTGCCTGTGCTCCCCTTCGAGGAATGCGGAGCCTTTGCCGTCCACAGAAGAGAAGGTATTTGGCAATTCTAATTACCTAGCCACCCCGGTGCCGCTCAAACGTAATTTTAAAACACTATTTATACGGACTATTTATATGTTCTTTGCCACAGCAAAATGGGAGCTTGTGCTTGTGACACAAGCCACTGTTCGCAGCGGCTCTGCAAACTTCCCAAAGGTAGCACTTTATCCCATGGGGACCACACACAGAGCTCGGAGACTATACGAGATGGCATGTGACACAGCCAGCTATTCAGAGCGTGGTACTGGGCTGTGAAACCAGGGGGAAATTCAAATATGCATAATTCAAACATATTTGGAGACACAGACAGAAAATAAAAAGTTTTATCAACTTGCGAGAAGCGCCTGCTGCCAATCCTGAAGAACTGTCTCCAGCCATTTCTTCCAACCAATCTGTTATTTCAATCTATGTAATTATTTCCAGGGTCTCTGGCTTTTATTATCATGTATCTGGCTGAGTTACAGTTTTGTAGATGCTGTCTGATAAGTTTTTTTTTTTTTTAATTTCATACAAAGAGATAAAAGGGTGCGTACAGCAGGATGTGCACGGGGAATGTCCATGCAGAGGACAACCTCTGCTCAAAAGTGCAGGGACAAAATCTGGTTTCAGACACAGAAAAACTGGATTTGGCACTACGTATTTTAATAAATACAATACAAACACAGGATGCCTTTAATTATTTAAAAAAAAAGGGAGGCTGGGGCTTAAAAGTTCGATTTGTTTTTCAATCTCTGTTCCTTACTTTTATATCTGTACTGCTTCAGAAGAAACCAGACCTGCTGGCTTTGCTCTGTCTGTAAGCTGGAAGATCCCTTTCTAGAAAGCATTTTAACAAAGTGGAGTTTTACTCACTGAGCTTTTGCTCAATAAAAAATAAGCTTTCCTGAGCATGGATAATAGCAATGCTCGCAAATGTTAGTGGCTGGAACAACAAGACTGTCTTGGCTCTCAGGTGCTGGTCGTTGAGCATTATTTAGCACATGTGCGCTGCAGTATGTTTACTTGGAAAAGGAAAGAATGTGTTTTAGTTGGGAGCCTTTTATTTTAGTGAGCCTTGAAAATACCTCTTTTGAAGCTGTAAAAGAGAGTTATTTTTACAATTTTAGGTCAAATTCAATCTGACAGCTTCTCTTTTATTATGCTGCATTTCTCACAGTTGCCTCAGCCCTTACAACTACTTTGCTTATCTGTGCCACTACAGTAGTTGTGTTATCTCTGGCAAGCAGAAGAGTCTGGAACATCGACTTCAGGACATTTTTGCTGTACCCCCTCCAAAAGTAGAATATTCCACTGCACAGGCTTTAAAGGAAAGAACAATCCCAACAGGGGTTTACTCTCACTGTTTTTTCTTATAGATGTGAAACAATTACATAAAATGAAACCTGGAGCTCCCAAAGATCTGATTTAAATAATAACCACCCTTCCAGGAGCGGTGGCATTTAGCATATTCTGTTGGGAGTTTCTGGTTTGCACTGCAGGGCTAGTCTAGGGCTTATTTAACAAACATGAAAATAAAAGTTTATGGCTTCCATTGATGGTGAGCACCTCTATTCAGTGCTGATCTCTTTTGCCACAAGACAGTGGGCTTCTTTGAGAAGCATCCCCACAATGTAGCTGCTGTCCCTGTAACACTGGGACCACGGCAGAGGAAAGACTGCCCTGAGGGTGAAAAGAAGGAGCAAGTACCAACCTTCAGCACCGTGACATAGGGTGTCCCATCGGGGCCGTATTTGCTGCCATTGACTTCCACATGTTTCAGCCACTGAATGTGAGGCTGGGCATCGCTGTAGACCTTGCAGTGAAACTCCACATTGCTCCCAACCACCACAGTCTGGTTGGCAGGGAGCCCTGCTTGCAGGATCGGTCGGTGGGGTGACCGTTCTGAAACACAGAGGAGAAGGAAATCTTAATTTACCCGTCCTTCTTCCAGCAAGGTCTCCTCTCTGCAGCCTTCAGCGCTCTCGATGGGAGGGGACAACACCGCTCAGTGGTGGCAGCTCACAGTGACCTGGCAGGAGTTGTTTCAGATGGGGAATCTCCTTTGTTTTTCAGCAGAAAGGGTGCAAACTGGGATTGCCATCCCTTCCAGGTGTCATGGCCAAACAAGCCAAGGGAAGGAGAACCACCCGAGAGCAGAGGATCCCAGCCCCACTCATGCCATTCCTTCTCTGGCTCCTCTCTAGACCAGCTCGGTAATTTATTGATCGCAGATCCGAGGCTGAAGTGCTGGTCAAAAGGAGGCTTCCTCTTGGCTTCAGAAGATGCATGATTCAGCCATTTGTGAAAGAAACCAAGCTCCTGCTTCCTGTATCCCATCATGTGCCTGTTCAACATCACCACAGATCAGTTGTTGAGGGAAAACAGGGAAATCTCACCTAATACATCAAGCTGGTACGTGTGCCTAATATTGCCGTATTTGTTCTCCACAACGCAAGTGTAGTTTCCTCGATCCGATGGTACAACACTCTCCATCACCAGGCTCCACTGCTGGTGTCGCAACTAGAAGAAGAAATGAAACCATCAAGCCCATGGTCAAGCACTGTCGTCACCAGAGCCTTCAAATCAGTGAACAGTCAGGGACCTTCTACACACTCGGCCAGCATGAACAGCCCCCAGAGCTGGCCTGAACATCACAAGCACCCATTTCAAGGGTCATTAAAGACTTAATTTGAAGAGGAATTAAGACCAGTGCATAAACAGTGCCACACTGAGATTGTAATGGGGACCTGTAGATGCTTCCACATATGAAATCAGCTGACAGTTGCACTGATTATGGTGCCTCTCATTAGAATAATGAGTTTAGAAGACATCAGCTAAGGTAGCTCCAATCCACTTGTCCCCTTTGTGAGACCACTCTGGTCCACAGACCGTCAGCCCAAAACATTGCACTCTTGTCTGCAGATCTTTACCAACTGCTACATATAACACGTAAAGATAACTAGAAACAATACAGATTATACTTCTTATCCCATCTATAAGGTATTTTGAACAACTATGCTATGGGAACAACATGGCATGGCATCTGTCTGAACAGAAATGGTTATCTACAACTGAGTTGGCCCCCTAAATTTTCTGTCAAGAACAGATGAGAAAACATGCCCAACCTCAAGTCCGGTCCTAAGATGCTTGGTCAGCCCTTCTCTTTCTGCCCTAAGCCTCAAGCTACTTATTTTTCTGGATGGGGCTTATATCCAGAGCTATTGGTTGTGCAGTAGCAAAAGGTAAAGCACTACCCATGTCTCCAGCCTGACCCACTGCCCTGCGCTCCCCCTGGAACGTTTGTTTCTAATGAGTACAAAGGAAATAACGGATATGGGAAGTAAATCTTGAATTAATACAGAAAGCAACCAACACAAAGATGACTTCAGGATGCATAGCATATAAAAGCTCTGCAAATCTCTGGATATTCGTTTGATGCCTTCTGCTGCCCAGAGCAGCACATTTAACTTTATTAAACATGGTGAAGGTGACTCCAAGGACACAGAAGCAGGAGATTACAATAATGCTGTGCTAGAGAATGTCAAGGGCTGATGGAAAAAACAAGGGTGTAATTGCTCCTGGAGGTTTCTTGCTGCAGCAGGTGAACTCCAATATGAAGTCATTTAACCTCTTTTGCTACACATAAATTGCATCCACATGCTTTCCTTTAAAGGGCCAAGTCGCAATTAAAGCCAGAATTTTGGAAAGAGAAGGTTTGAAGCCATAGGACCAGACAGCTTAAACAACTTGCTTAGTTTCAACCCAAGCAAGCAAAAGCCATCTGACAAAGCCCCCTACTTTGTACATCCCTGGGATAGCAGTGCTGAGCACCCCACTTCTCAGACGTTGTGATTTCCTTTCATTTCAGGAGGCCATGGCTGTTTTAAACAGCCTGCAAAGCGGTCTCGGTTGCTGCCGATGTCTGGTCAGGTCTGACTGTGCTCGTTGCCCACCCAGGGCACGGATGGAGCTCAGTGCAGAGCCAACAGCTCACCTTTTGTAACGCAACAACCCACTTGGTGCAGCTCTTCAACAGCGCTGCAATTACAGGGTAACAGGAGCGGTGAGAGCTGAGGGCCTGAACCCTGGGTTCACATCTGAACATACCAGACTGTCAAGGAAGTTTGAATGCAAATTTGTGGCTGCTCAGTGGCTCATTTCCATACTGGCTTGTCTCGTAGTTTTGTTTAAAGACTTCTTTTAATCCACTCTTCAGCATTGCAAAGTATTTGCCCGTGGAACCCCAAGGAGCTACTCCAAGGAAATGGGACTCCAGACACCCGATCAACTCCCTAGTCTGAACTGTATTATAAAATCAGGTCCAAATTAGGTATTTTACTTAGCATGTCTTGTATTTACTTTCAAGGAATGTCTCTTCATTGGGTTTGTGACAGGGACTTTGGACCCTGAACAAAGACATGATACTGTGGAACTGTGGGCATAAACTTGGGGAAAACTTGTTTGGGAACTTTTCTAGAAGCAACAGGGCTTTTTTTTTTTAGGTTGAGACTGGGTCTAAACTTAAAGGATAATAAAAAGGGATGTTCCCAAGTTAGGATAATTGCTGTACTTGATAAAACACTAGAAATAAGAAGTGACTTAGTGCAGACATTAATCAAGTCAGTGAGATACTGGAAGTCCCTCTGGTTTATTTGGTGTTGTCATTCTTGGCTTCTTGTGAAACAAACATTTGCAGACACACTTGGAAACTCAGTCGGTGTTTGCCAGACTGGTATGTGCAATGGTCTGGGGAAGGGATAATCCCCTATCTCCCCTCCCCCTCGATCTTCCCTTCTAGGGTCATTTAACACACACAGGCTTACGATATTAGGGATTCCAACACGGATTTAACCATTAATGCTCTTTGGGAAATTTCATATGATAAGTCATATGAATTTCTTCTCTCTACCACTTAAGGATGAACTGTAAGAAGATCAGTTTAGCCTGGGCCTTCTCTTTAGCCTGCCCTTCTCTCTTGCAGACTTTACAAAGGGCTCTGACAATCACACAGGATCTAAATGCCATTTGTGAGAGGCAGAAGTGGAACAGTGGTCAGCTTTCATCTGCTGACCACAGTCCTTTCACAATCAACGTTTAAACTCTTCCGCACACTGAGAACAAATGAGAAAATTCCCAGCTCAAAGATTTCTGGGTTAAGACCAGATCTTGAGATGAAGCAAGCCAACCAAACTCTGCCAGATCTGGATCTTGCCCATTCTTTTCAAGCTGCCTAATCCTGTTATGAAGCTAAGTTGTAACAGGGAATTTAAATCTTAAATACATGAAATAGTGAAGAGGTTTTTGATTTATTTTTCTGGTTCAAATCTTGGTTGATATCTATCAGTATTATTTATATTGGATGAGATTTACATTAGACTACTTACATCTAACTATGGCTCAAGAGCAAAAGCGAGCAAATAAGAGAAGGAAAATTACAGAGAGAGAAAGATGTCTTTATATCAGGAAAGGGACAAAGAACTATACCTAGACAGACAGAGAGTTTAAACCAATCTTGCTGTAACTGGCCTGACGTTGCCTTCAACAGCACTTTAAGCATTGGCTTGTTGCTGGAAGGTGCCCCTAGAGAAACAAAGCACAGCGATGCCAAAGACTCACTACTGTGTTGCAGAGGATGAAATGTGTCAATTTAAACTCAAGGATAGATTAAAACCACCGGGAAGTGGGTAGGGGAATTGCTTTCAGCTTTAGATTTTATTCTGCAAGCATAATTTAGTGCAGCTGATGTCACATAGTCTTGTAAAAAGCAGTTCAAACAGCGCACGCAAGCCTGAAAACATTTCATGATGATCCTTACAGCGTGCAATTAGTAAAAGATGCTTGTGCTTTGTAACTGTTATCTGCTGTAAGACTGTTTACAGACAGGAGTCTTTTCTCTCCTTAAATTTTCAGATCTAAAAGCAAGTGTGTCCTCAGCCTCATCCAGGCTGGAACAGGGACAGGGCTGAGGAGGGACCTTCAAAGGCTTCTCTGAAACAACCACAATAGGCTCTTTCAGGAACAGGCCTGAGCTAACAGGAAAGCAACAGCCCAAAAGCAGCGGGGAGGGAAGACTTTTTCAAATCCTTTTCTGGTTTCTGGAGCCCTGCACGCTCCGCATGCCTAGCCCCCTTTCACAGCATTACAGATGTGGTAGGCATCAGCACAGAGCTATTTAAGGTACTGATGAAGGTGTCTTTTGAAAAACCACCTTCTTTCCTCACCAGCAGCCCAGGGAGACGCCAGGGCTGGCAGAGTGCAGGCTGAAAATGCCTGCTCAGGAGTCCTTCCTGCTGCTCTAGTATTGTTCTAACCAGCTACTGCCAGCTTTATGCTCCCCAGATATGTTTGATCGTGACCTCAAGGGGACAAAGGAACAACAACAACAACAACAACAAAATCAGAGCAGCAGATTTTCTTGTTAAAGTCCTCCCATTTGTCATGTACAGTAGCACAGAAACTTCTAGATAATTTGGTCATTTGAGTGCACTTTTGGTGTCCACTTGAGCAAGAACATTTTCCAGAACACACTTGAGCAAGAACATTTTTCAGAACACCTTATGGTAAAAAGGGAAGAGAGAGAAGGAAGAAGCCAAGGAGCAGATGCTATTACTCTCGAAACAGGGTAATCCAACACTTGACCAAGGGTCAATGATTTATACCACAAGAATGTTAATGACCACCAACACAGCAGTCCAGCTCTTTGGTGAGGACCTTCCCACACCTTCAAACAACACAGTCATTTTTCCTTGAAAGCTGGGAGTAGCTATGGCTTGGTCATGCACATCTGAATGCACTGGGCTGATCTCCAGAAGTTAGGAGTATTATTACTTTCTCGTTGCTGTCCACAACGCACCCATAAACTCAGCCTCTTTTCTACCTAAGCCCTGAATGGCCAATATAGACAAACTCAGAGGGAATTAAGCCCTGAAACCCGATGGACAGCAGCCCTATCTAACACTTTGGTGTCGAGCAATTGCTTGGACTGCCAGAAACATCCCCATTCCTATGAAGCTGGGACCATGCGCTTATATGTACCAACGTTAATTACAGTGAAATACAATTTCCTCCAGTCAGTAGAAAACTTGACAAAGCCACAGATCCAAACCGAGGCCTTACCTTGATGCCCCCAATCCTATGCTCTCCCTTGAACTCTTTGCCGTTCTTCAGCCAGTAGATGGAGGGAGTTGGGTTGCCACCCGCCGGACATCGGAAGCGAACGGTGTTGGCGGCGGGAACTGCCAGCAGCTTCTTCTCCATCTTATCTGGCCGGGTCCAGAAGGGGACACCTGAGAAAAAGAACAAGCTGAACAGGCCCGTTTCTGCTGCGGAGGATATCAGCTGGTGAGCAGATGCATTTGAAGAGGCTTTGGCATGTGCGGAGTGACAGTTAAATTGCTACCTGCTGCAGTTAAGATAAATGACACAGAAATGCTTTCCAGCTAAATGACTCTTATAGACGTAGACAGGGCGTTTGCATTTTAGGTTTGTGATGAAAAGTTCATGACCAGGTTCTTGTCTTGGTAATGCCGGTGTAAGTCTAGAGTAGCTGCTCTTAAATCAGCAGGGAGAGCTATCCCAGATCAGGGTGAGGGTTTGGCCTCAGTGTGTAAAAAGATACAGATGTACCTTTGGGACAATAGTAGTCAGGAAGCATGAACAGCAGAAAGATGTTGGAACTGTAAAAAAATGCTGATGGGCCAGCAAGGGAGCAGAGAAAAAGTATTAGCTGAGTGCTTTGGAAAATTTTGCTCCTCCGTGAGCACAAACATAGTGCAGCCTCCTTAAGGGAAGGAAAGGAAAAAAAGACAGTGCCAAACTGGTTTATCATGTTTATGTTCTTAAAGTTCAAGTGATTTTAGTTTTAAAGATTCATGTTACCTTTGAACAGGGATAAGTTTTAAAATACCAGTGTTAGCATGAGATACTTTTTATAATCTGCCTTGAGTACAGCAATGTTTCTTGGCATCGTTACAAACATTACATATTAACTCCAAATTAAGGCAGCAGCGGCAGCAAACTTATTATTCTGGAAAGAAAGAAAGAGAAAGTTCTAAAAACAAGCCTCCCAAGCTTTCATTTCTGCTTAAGGAAACACTGCAGAGCTGCACTCAGGCTGCTTGCCCTACCAGCTCCATGCCCTGCACCGAGGCCGAAGAGAGATGGGGGCACACGGTGTGTGCTTAGGAAAATAGCAAAGAGGAGGCCAAGGAGTGTAACCAGTGCATGGGAAGGAAGCACCCACCAACACAGAGTACCCAAACCCACTGGCTGCAGAGCCCTGCGTGCTTCTGGCCAAGACAAACCGAAGGTGCTGGTCCTGAAAGACCTGTCTTGGAAAACATGGCGGCCACCAAAGCTGCTGGGAGAGCATCGCTGCCAGCCTCTCCCGCAGTGGTGAAGATCACAGAATCACAGAATGGTTTGGGTTGGAAGGGACAGTAAAGTGCATCCAGTTCCAACTCTCTGCCATGGGCAGCGACACCTTCCACCAGACCAAGTTGCCTAAAGCCCCATCCAGCCGGGCCTTGAGCAGATCCAGGGATGAGAGGCTCAGAAACACCACTCAGGATCACAGCTCCACCTCAGTGATGCCTCTGTAGCCCCTTCCTCTTCATTACAAGGGTGTACAAGGTTTTCCCTCTCCTTTCAAGCCTCTCGGAGCTGCACCCGAGCTGTTCCCTCTCTCCAGCGTTCACCAGCGCAGTCGGCCCTGACACGTCTGGTTCCTACCTGCTCCAGGTAGGGCAGTGGTGACCCCACCTTGCTTTAAAAACCACAGACCAGACACAAAAGTGCAACACAAACATTGCTCAGACAGAAACACGTCACAGCACTCTGTATTCCCAGGGGTGCGCGAGGATTACGGGTTTTGAAGGCCTTTGATAAGCACAACCAGGCAGGCCTAGCACAACGAAGCAGGCCCAACGGAGAGTTTTACATCGTCTGCCTCCAATTAGGAGTGGCCTCCTCTCTTCCCAGCTGGAAATTCAATATTCAGTTTTAATGACACATCCCAGGCAGGTGGGAACCAAGCGGGCATTCGCCTGTTTGCTTCTGCAGAACCGGGATTTCCCTCATTTCTCGTAACATAAGCCTGGGTTTAGAGAAGAGCCGAGAGGATGCTGGCAAGCACCAACACCCAGCCCTTCCAGCGGATTCCCCCCTGCCCTGCAAGTATTACAAGGACAATTACAGCGAACACAGAGCAAAATATTGCCTTGGATCCACCCGCACGAAGAGGGGATTTTTTTTGACAGCCCTTGGGGAGGGGTCACAGAGGGGGCTGCTTCTGCTCGGATGAATCCCATAGATGTTTGGTGGCAAAGCTCACTGCCGTGCAACCCACCTCCGCAGCTCAAAGGGCTCAAGGGCTCTTCAATTCATGGCATTTCAGCCCCAGAGACTTTGCAGGCAGGCTCATATGGCTCAGCTAAAGCATGCACCATTTTAGCACCTGCTAACGCACTCCACGTGGCCTGGTTTCCCTTTGGCGTCTGGGTGCGTTGCTGCTGCATCTCATGCTTTCACACCTCTGCAGCTGGATGGCTGGACACAAGGTGCCTCAGTAGTGTCACAGCCTTTCCAGGGGGCAAAAATGAACATTAAGGGCTTGCATCTGCCCTCAAAATGCCTTGCACAACATGCTGCGACTCCTGTCAGTCAGCTCCATGTATCAGAGGAATGTGGTGTTCAACCGTGGCATGTACACCTAGGCATCTTTTAAAAAACAAAACTGTTTAAAGATCTTTTCTTGCTGGGCTCACACCAGAGAGGTGTGCAGCTGGCAGAAACGAAAGCAAAAGGAGTCCATGCAACTGTGCTCCTGCAAAATTCCAGGCGCAGCAAAGCTTGCTGTGAACAAACTGCACATCTGGGGTGGGCCTCAAATACTGCATGATAACATGGGCTAAACGGGAGCAGCCATTCACTTTCCAATATCTTAGAAAAACAGCCAAGAACTGCATGTCTCACACACCCGGACTTCCTGAGGACTTCACACACTTTTCCTGGGACTGAGGAGAGGGCTCAGGGAGGGGCCAGGCACTGCCAGAAAAGTCCCCACGTGTCGCTGCAGAGAAGGGCAGCTCTATAACCTGCTGCTTGTTTTCCTGAGAATCTGGGGATATCCTCCATATGGAGCAAAAGCAGGAAGCGCTCCTCCCTCCTGCTGTTAGAAAGGGCTTCTTCCCTGAGTGCATCCCCTCCGTTTGGGTGCTCTCCCGTGCGACTCGGGGCTTGGCACCCTGGGCTAACATGCCAAGCATCCAACAACCAGGGCATCACGCACAGCGAACTGGAACTGGAAAAAAAGTGTCTGTGCATTCAAAATGGTGCCTTTGTTCTCACGCTCAGGAGTGGCAAACAAAAACATCAGCGCTTTTGGTTTACTGTGCCCTCTGAGTCCTTTCATTACCACTTTTTAAAGGGGGTGAAATTTTTTGCTCAAATCTTCTGTTCACACAAAGCTTGCAAAGCACCAGAGAGTTTTGGGAGTGAGGAAGGATGAAAGACAGCAAAAAAAAATAAATTCAGAGCCACTCTCTCTAAATTAATTACCAGCAATGATTCTGCATGTGCAGGTGTGAAAAAAGGGATCCGCAAACATTGTTGCCGGCCCTTTCCCATCATCAAGCACTAAGCCCGACCGTCCGTTTTGTTTGTCAAAGACACCGGCCACCCATCCGCCTGGAATGACCAATTAAAAAACTGAGAGCGATACTTGGAATAATTAATACAGCCGAGCGCTCATTTAGCAATTAGGAGCTGCCACAAAATTCTGCAGCAGACAGAATCAACTCTAATTGTGTAATTTCCCCAGCTGACACCTCCGAGTACACAGCCAGATTTAATTGGAGATTATAGGGGCTCTTTGAAGGTGCTGGGGCTACGCAGCAGGGGCTCCAAACAAACAGATACAGAGGAGTAGGGAGCACTGGGGCAGAAGAGCACTGTGTGAAAAGGGAGTTTGGTTTTTGTTCCGGGGCCAGGAAAAACAGCTGTAGAGAACAGAGGTACTGGAAAGCCTCTTTTTGCAAAGGCGGATCGCAGTTCGTGACAAGGCTGCAACAAATGGGATGATGATTTGAAGTTGCTGAGGTTCCTCTTTCTTCTCTTTGGCCACCCATCTCTAAGGGATGCTGTCTCCATGCTCTCCAAGGGCTTCTGGGCCAAATACTTTGTTTCTGCTAGGTGAAACTTCTTCTCATCCCCCAGCTTTGATATTTCCAGCTTGGATTTCAACGATCTTGGGTGAAATCTCCAAAATTAATGAGATTGGCTTCAAACTCATACCACTACTACTGTTGTCTCTCCAAGTCCCTCTCTGTAAATATGAGGCTTAAAAACTCTTGAACAACACAAGCAAGCCAGAAAATTCACATAGCATCACAAGGGGCCTGGAAAAATTATTACTCAGTGATGTGCAAAACGTGGCAACATGCAGTAAGACAGTCCTGGACACATTATCTCCCTCTGCATAAGAACAACTCTTGGTTGTATTTTGCTTTTGCGTGAGAGGCAAGTTTATTGCTCTCAGTGCTCTAACTCCTGACTGTGGGCATGTCTGATGGCCAGGCAATGGCTCGCACACTTAGGGTACTTTTTGCCACAAGAAATGGAGGACACGGGCGTTTGAGCAGTCCACAGGACATGGCACCAGCTATACCCACGCATCCTGCTCGGGATGGTCGAGCAGCCCCTGTCCCCAGTGAGATGTCCCAGTGGTGGTGCTGCTGGGGTTAACACACAGCTCCCCACACTCAACAGATCTGCCAACGTTAACTTGGGGGGTCTGACATTAAACAAAGCAACATAAAGTACATTCATGTCACCGCACACCATGAGGCTTCATCGCTCTGGCACTTGAAGCTAATCAACTGTTTTTAAAGCAAAAGAGAATCCAACTTTTTATAGCAAGACCTTTAAGCAAAGCCAGTGGTTACCTTCGGGTCTAAAAAAAGAGACAGCCTTGAAGTCAAGAAGACCCAGAATACAGGCTATAAATACATGCGGCAAAACGTGTGTTTTCCCTCTCTGTGAAGAAAAACGTGTCTTTCTGTACCATAAAACAGCCCGTGTTTTGTGATACCTGTTGCTAAGAGATGAAGTTTACTACAAACCACATTAAAAAAAGCACAGAGCGATTAATTGTGCTCATCAGAAGTTGCTCTGTAGCAAGAGCAAACCCTGACCAAAACTGACCCTTCCCATGTCTCCAGCAGGCTTCAACAGGCATCGGGAGCGCTGAGCACCTCTGCAAAGGTGCTCTTCAACATGCGGGATCCAGCCCGTAATTAGAAGCTATCAGAAAACCACTAACTGCTGCCGATGGGTTGCCTGGCACCGTACCTCACAATTACTGTCCACATACTGCACGACACAGCGGCACAAATTTATTACAGTGGGAGACCTGTTTTAAAGAGTCCTCCAACGCTATGGGCAGAAGAAATTTTCCAGTCATGTTGAACTTCTGCCAACGTACATAGCTGATTTGGAGTTCAAATGCAAGACATTTATTTATTAAAAACACATATGCACAGGCAGCTCTCTTTGCAGAAATATAAAGAGCATAATAAAACACAACACTAACGCCTATGAAGCATGTAATGATCCTGATTAATGATATTGCACTTAAAGAAACAAGCACTGGGATTGAAAGAGACTCAGTGTAAAAAGCACTGAGGCTCTGTTCTGGGGCTCCCTTCCCCATGCGAGTTAAAGAAAAAGCCAGGAAAGCCAAAGGGGTTGCTCCTGCTTACGGCAGCAGTAAATTTGGCGCTTGGCTAGCATGAATTTTGTTCTCCGAGCTGCCTCTGCCTCCAGCCAAGATGCTTGTAAGGACCAGAATTAAACCTGCTAAAAATAAAGCAGGCTAAGGTTTGCGATGTGTAACTGCAAGGTGTAACTTCAGCACAGTGAAAAAAGCAATGACAGAGAGGACTTGGATGGATTTTACATGCAAGGAGAATTTATAGTTAGAGTTCGTCAAGTCAAACTCACAGAATCAAGCATCTGAAAAAATCAAATATCAGTAAGATACTGGAGCAGCTCTACCACTCTGGCATCTATTTCTAAATTTCTGCTGCCTGGTCCAAAGAGTTTGCAAAGAGTTTCCCTGTCCGAAGGACACCAATTTCAACGTGACAAAGAGCTGCCGTCAGTCTAGGCATATATCCAGGTGAGCTACTCCACATGGCAGCCACATCTCTTTTAAAGGAAAGATCTCTGTATCTCATAAAAACAAATTACCTGTATCTTCTGACTCATCATCGTCATCTTCATCATCACCTGATGAAGGCGAATCTAGGAAGAGAAGAGGAAAGAAATGAAGCAGAAAAAAGATGGCACATGGGGATACTGCATTGGATGAGGCTGCTGGTGCCAGTCCTCTAGTGAGGGACGACACCTGAGTGATGTGTCTCCCTCCCCTGTACCTCCACCAGCCTGGGATGACCAGCCAGGAGCTTTCCAAACTAGGAGAGGGGGGCATGAATTTGCTAGTGCTCTGCCACTGGAGAGCAGGGCTCCAGTGCCAACTACTGCTCCATGTGCAAAGGGCTCTCTCCTCCTAAATACAAAAGCAATTCCAAAAGGGGAGATTTATTTTTGCAGAACAAGCTCTCCCCGCTTTTTTTTTTTTCCCAGCGTTCACTCTGAAGACTTTTTATTTCACCAAGTCTCAGAACGACAGGTCAGCATTTCTAATTCACTTTCTCTGTACTGTTCTTTTAGCTCAGCATATCCCTGCTATATCTCCCTGTGTTAATTCCTTGCTAAACTACTCAGACCAAGGCTTTTAAAACTTCCCCCTGTAATCAAAGCTCTCTCCAGATAGATATTTTGCTGGCTACTCCTTGACCCAGCTGCCTTCAGTTATATTCCTTCTACAGAGGCACCTCAAGGCTGTAACTGAATACAGGTTAACAGGTGGGAATTTTCCATCAGTATCTCTCTAAAGCTTCCTGTACCCATTCTCTTGATGTGGTCTAACATCTCACCTTCTCCAAGCTGTCCACAATGAAGCCTCCAACCCCCTCCATGCCCCTGAACAACTACTGTAAATGTAAATCCCATGATAAAATAGCAGCTTAGTGCTTGATTTAGTTTTACACAATTTAGTACAATTCAGTGTCTGGAAGATTTAGTGTCTCCGACTTTATATAATCTCCAGGAATTTATTTTTTAAAAGAAAGGCAAAATGCTAACAATGCAGCAGCCTTTATATTCTGAGACAGAGGTAAAAGCACTTGGCACGAAGCACAAGAAAACAGGAAACTATGAGTGTACGACATGTGGCCAGAAAAGCAAAATACCGATTCAGACCAAGACTCCTTCCTATCAAGATGCACTTGAGTTTTCTGCCATTCTCTAACCGGCCCAGCGACAAAAAGCTCGGAGGTAAAAACCAAAAGGGACAGGAAAGGTAATAACAAACATCACTTCTCTGCAGAATCTGGAAGGAACTTCCAAAGATACTCACTGCACATAGCAGCAAGTAACCCAGGAACCAGCTCCCTGCACCAGCCTGCAGTCGCGCATCGTGCTTTGCACCCTCTCTTTGGCATGGACTCAGGGCAGATGTGAAGCACGTATCTAACTGCAGATCCACGGCTAAGGTCCTGCTGGCAGCAGATCCAGGGAAATGCCACGGGGCTTGCTGAAAGTCAAGTGCCTCTTTAGGTGTTTCAGCAGAACCAGCAGGTTTACTCAAGTCCTGGTGAAGGCAGAAACCTTGCCAAATACCCACCAGCATCGACAGATGAACGAGTACATTCTCAGCCCCACACTCTGAGATTCGGTTACCTGTATATTAACACGTGATTGCAGTTTACTTCTGGTTTCAAATGAACCAATCGTGACCAGAGCAGCAGAATCAATTTTTAAACCAATTCAAAATGTTTGCACAAGATCGAGGGAGAGCTTTTGACCTTGCTTGTGTTTCATATGAGAGCTCTGCAGCTTGGGTTTTAAGACTATCCCATGCTCAGAGTTACGCTTCTGTTCAGATTACTAAAAAACCACCTTCAAAAAATGACCAAAAATGTGTCAGCTATTTGTTAATCATTCACTAAACCTGTAATCCTTTCCATAAGACAACACCTACTGGCATCAGCAAAAACGGTTAGATGCTATTCTAAAAGGGCTTTCTTTATGAGCAGGAAGGGCTTAACAGTTTTAGTCACTCGGCTTGAGAAGTTTGGTGTTGGGTACTTTGAAAGTTCTTTTTGCTGATACCAGCCTGCAGCCCGTGCTGCTCATCCCAGGGGTGCTGCTCGGCCACTAAATCCAAAGGGCGTGCATGAAATGGCTGCAGAAGCAGAGCTTCTGCCAACAGGCCTGGAGATCAGTTTGGGCATGCACTCTTCAGTTGTGATTCACATCAAGTGCTTGTGCTTTAAGAGGGCAGTACATTTCTTCTTGTGAACTAGTAAAGCAATCAAGCCCATGTCTGTCATTGGAGGCATTTTAAATAAACCAAAGCCTGTTACTAATCAGACTGGTTTTCAGTTTAGAGTAGCAGCTTCTCCCTTCTCAGGTACCTGATGCTTCCTAATGCTGCCACCAGCTCTGTGCAATAACCACCTTGGTTTGTACCCGCCAACTGAACACCCCCCAGAAGGGTCTGCAGGGACAGAAGTGTGTCCTGCCAGCACGGCCACACAGCGTGCCCACCTGGAAAAGCCCTGAAATGCCAGCTCCAGCATCTCCTTGCTCTACCTTCAGCATCAGCCATCTCACTGGGCACACAAAGTTGCAGCAGAAGAGCTGGTTTGCTGTGAACTCAGAACTCAAGGTCCCAAACTAGAAAATCCTGATAGGATCTGGAAGCAGCTCTCAAAAAGGGACTTAGGTGTCTATCAGCTGCTTTGAGTCATCTTGTCAAGCCAGCCTCCTTTGCTCACTTACGGGTACAGATCAGAGCAATTCCAGTTCATTAGTACGGATTTAACCCAGTTTAACAAAGAGAACAACTCCAGCCCCGTACATCAGATATCCACATAAACACCCAACGAGACATCTGAGCTAATCGCTGGTGTTACCTTTAAGAAGTGGGAACGCAAACCACAGATCTCAGATAACAATCTCCTCTCCGCAGCGGAACACTGAGCAATCAATAACAATTATGAAGAAATATCTGAGCGTATGAGAGGCGCCACTATTGCCACACCGAGCAGGGCTTCAAAGTTTGAAACAAGTGCTGCTGACAACTAAAATGGAGACTCCCACATTACCAGCACTTTGGTGGTAATGACAGTGGGCTAATAGAATCAAAGACTCGTAATGCTGTCAGAAAGCAGGTTCAGGTTACTCGCTTGTTCTTAAGCTGTTATTAGCTATTATTAGAGAAGAGGAAAAACACAGGGGCTTAAACTTTCTAAAAGCAGAGGATTATCAGCCCTTCCACTATTAAAACAATTTCTCACTTTACAAACTTTTGGGGCTGGCAGCTGTTTCATTTGAATGTGTAACCAGCTGCCCTCTTCTGCCTCCCTGCTGCCCCTTGAACTCAAAAGCATTTTAATGTCACTTAAAAAAAGAGAGTAACATTTCTAACAACCTGCAGTTCCTTGGATAGTCCCAATAATCCTACCTAGTTAAAGAAAGCCTTTCAAGGGCCAAATACTTCTTTAACCATTTAATTGATATGACCTTGAAGCATTCACAGCAATCTCCAGTAACGTTCAATGAAAAGCAGATGTTGGTGAAGGCTTGCTGAAACGAGCTTTTATTCTCACGATGGTTCGATTCTCTCACTTACACAAAATCCTATTTCTGGCAAGAGAAAGACCTTTATGGAGTGGATGTGATTTGCTATCACAGACATCTCTGTGTTTGGTTTTCAAATGGAGCCCCTTGCTTTTTGAGGGAACTCAGTTTTTGGAGGCAAGGACCTACTGTGTTGGGAATACTTGAGAAGGTTCCAACAGCACACAGGGGAAGAAAAGTTTTCAAAACCTTAGATCCACAAGGGGTTAATTCTTCTGAAAATTCAGGCCTTTAGTCTGTGTGATTAGGAGGCTTTTTATCAGCTCTCAGTGACAGATATCCTTCTACCAGTGCAGCAATGTGAAATCATGAAGATGATCTTAACGTTGTTTGTTAGCTATCTGGGAACAACATTTTTTTCTGGCACCCTCTGTTGAGTGATCCAAGCTTGGACAGCTTGTAGCTGTTCTGTCCTACTGTCCCCACCATGGAAAATATGGCCAAGCAAATGACAGCATGTGCTGTGCTAATGCATCACTTGCTTGCAATACATGGTTTGCAGTAAGTACCTCTGATGAAGCACATATTCTAGATATGCAGTCTGCAGATAAGCTACTTCTGAAACAAACTGGTCACTTGCGATAACTGGGGTGGAGGGAAGTGACATTTATCAGCTAAAATAGGGATGCAGTGTTCAGGAACCTCCAGCTTTGACATCCAATTTTGCCACTGATTTGCCACATAAGG
This sequence comes from Anser anser, assembly GCF_964211835.1. Taxonomy (NCBI): domain Eukaryota; kingdom Metazoa; phylum Chordata; class Aves; order Anseriformes; family Anatidae; genus Anser; species Anser anser. The sequence goes on from NC_139724.1 coordinate 70,467,122, forward strand.
TAGAAAAAGTCACTGAACTTCCCTGAGCCACAGTTCATTCACTAAAGACTTCAAAGGCACGTGTAGCATTGCATCTATTTGAGTGTTAAGAAGAATCTGAGGTTTAATCTGACCAGCACCGTTTCCAAGTCTCTCTCTATCTTAACATCAAGTTTTACCACTTGGTACAGACGCGCAAGCATTCTTTGATTGTTTTTTTTGTTTTGCTAGACTAATTACTGCCAGGAATTGCTGGGGAGGTAAAGACCTACCAAGTATGGCAAAACACTGCAAAGCACCAGCCGCGCTGAACATGTGAAGGGGCAAAAATACAAAAAAAAAAAAAGTGAAACAGCCGTATTTCTGCACGTACCTGTAACTCTGACTGTAAAGTTTCCCAGGACCTCATTGGAATGCCTTGGCTTGCAACTGTAGAGCCCCGAGTCATCATAAGACACATTGATTATCTTCAACAGTTTTTGTCCAATATGAGTTCTGTTGGTAGGTGCAATCCCAATACCATCTTTAAACCAGAAAACTGACACAGAAGAGCCTTGGGTGTTGCAGGAAAGTTCAATGGTATCTCCACTTCCAAACACCAACTCTTCCAGAAAGGCGGTCTCACTCCTCAAGTATTCTGCAAAGGGAAGAAGACATGGAAATGAGTAAAAGCGGGTATCAGAAAACAAAAAGAGCATGTCAAAACAAAATTTATCTTCTATTTGCCCTACAGATGCTTCTATGTACCCAGAGCTCCTTCTTGACAGAGTTGAAACTTGTGCACCCCTCCCAAGCAGGCAGTAATGCAGAAACACAGCTCTGCACAACACAGTCAGGTCTCTGGCTGATCTGTAGATCAATGCTGTAGGGACCAGAACATGAACACTCCACCAGGTGCACCACAAAATACAGCACAGATCTCTTTGCAGGGTCATTGCAACATACAACGTTGCATGTGGGTAGTGATCTGGCAGAAATAAGTGTGTGAGAAGAATAGTTTGGTCTCTGGATCTTGACTTCTCTACTCCTATGAGACTATCCACAAATGCTGTAGGACTCAGCAAGGAGCAGGAATAGGGATTAACCCAATTTCTCAAGTGACTCTGGGTGGCCCGAAAGCAGCCTCTGAGGGCTGAAGGAAACGAGGGAGAAGGGTGGACAGCAGACAAGCTGGAATAGCTAAAATAATGTTCCCACCCACTAGCTCTCTGCTCTGTGCAATGAAGGTGTGCAGAACCAAAGACTGAACATGAAAGGTGAAATCCTTCAGATCAGCCTACCTACCAGCTGCAGCAGCCTGTTACACTAGGGTTGACAGGGAATCCTGCTGTGGGCTGGGGAGTTTTGTAGAGTAACGACAAAAGGAAAGGTTCAGACTCAGAAGTCTTCCTAAGAAGGAACACGAGACATGCTGAAAGTGTGATTCCTCTGTTTCATGGTCCTCTGACTCACTTTGCAGTGACATATAAACTCACTTTAGACATGTAATAATTTCTTCCTCTTTTACACCAGTTAGAAAAAGAAGACATCTCTCTCCAGCTGCCCTCAACCCCCCTATATGAACAGCATGAGCACTGGTTTCCTGCTTTGTCTATGCTAACCAACATTTTCACTTTGCAATGCTCCATCTGTTTCTTTCTGGCTTCTACCAGCTCTGAGATGTTGTGCTCCACCACACACAAGTCTTCTTGGTTTTGTACACTGTGTATTGCACAGGATCCTAATCCACAGAGAAGACTCTCTGGTGCTAAAATTACCCAATTAACAAGTAAGAAGTAATGCAAAACAGACCAGTCTGAACCTATTCCCATGATCCAAATTCAGGCAGCCCACAGGTGGTCCAACTTTACCTCTGATAGTAATCAGATATGGATAGAAATCCTAATTTTGCAGCTCAAGCACATGCATAATTAGAGTTTAACTGTCAAACCAACATTTCAGCAGCTCAGAACACCTGATTATGGGGCACTGTCTTCAAGTTGCTCCTTGCTATTAAGTGGAAGAAGTGGAACAGGTTATAAAAGAAAAATGTGTTACTTTTCTCCTCTTGTCATGCAGGTTTTCGTACTTGTGGAACTTTAAAAATACAAAAATGCTTCAGTTGATAGTCTTACATGGTAAGATCGATGAATTCTAGGGAGCTGCAAATGTGGTATTTCATGGGAGGTATCATCCCGCAGTAGGCAAAGCCCACACACATTGGGGTCACAAGGCACCTTTCCCTAATACCCTGGCAGCAATTCCAACTCAAATATTTTTGGTTTTGGCCAGAATGCTGTGGTCTTCATACAGTTAAGGGTTTCTTTTTAATACATATTATTTTTAATGAAAAGATTTTCCCTTGGAAATATACACTGTTAGTAAAAAGAGAAAGACGAAGGAGCACCAGCATCTCCATCACCCCTGCTATGATGCTGAGGGTTTGCCCGCAGTCTCTTCCCAGCTGGGAGATCCTTGGAGAAATATGGTTGAGAAAAAGAAACGTGCAGCACCAGGTAAACAGGAATTTTCTGTTTTAAATGTTAGTTTCAGGGTTTTGCCTCCCTTCTTTGGGCTTTTTCAATGGTACCAACTTTGGCTTCCGATAAAAAAGCCCCGTATACAGCTTTGCACTTGCATGGCTGGCTACTGATCTTTATTTGTTGACTCGGATGGAAGCTGTTCCTAATTTAATCTACTGGAAAACAAACCCCACACAGCTGCACCATTCCTCCATACAAAACACACAGTTTTACCTGAGCTGTTTGCCCAATGATCAAGACTTGTATATTTTGGCTTTTGTATCGTAAACCTATCAAACAAGAACAAGCCCAAACCAAACTGTACTGTTTAGCCATTTAAAAGGAAGTCATTCTTTTCTTAAAACCATAATGAACCCATGTTAATGACAAAGTGACAAGGTAGCTTCCTGTGGAAAGGAGCCTCACCTCTTGTCCCTGACACCTTCATTTTGACATCTCTGCCCTCAATCTCCCCAGGTGTTCTCCAGCAGATATCTGATGCCCGTTAAATACACACTTCAGTCTTACTGACTTTATTCCCATCAACTGTATGTAATATCTGGAAATTTGAAGGAGTGGCAACTTAAAAGGAGAACGTTACTGATGGTTTTAATCTCAATTCTTTAAACAGCTTTTGAAGTTTCAATTTATATACCCATGGCTAAACAATAAACAGGACCTAAACTGAGGACCTCTACAAAGTACTCCAACGTGCGCTGAAGTGCCTGAGCCCTTTGCCTAACTGGGACCTTGGACAATGATGTTTTACTGTTATTATTCCTCAACTGGCCATCAGGCTGGCGGGCAGAAGTCTACATCTCCAACCCCATCTTGGTACAGGGTTTAACGCAGAGAGGCTGAGTCCTCCTGGGGACCTGGGGAGGGTTTGGCCTCCTTCTTCACCCTGGATCTCCCACTGCTAGCTGATAAAGAAGCCAGCAGGGGGAACAGGCACCGAGCTCTCCCGACACAGTTGCTTCTTGCATCTGGACACGCACCTGACGTAGGCACTCACAAAACGTCCTGCTGCAAAGTGGCGCTGCTGGGAAGAAGCTTTCAGACTTCAGATGGGCTTACGACACCCATCACCCGAGTATCAGTCCTGCGTCCTATGAAAACCATCCTCACTGCTGGCAAACAGTTATCCCCTTTGAACCTAAAGCGTTTCTACTGCAAGTCAGGTTATGAAGGTTCCCCCAAGCCGCCCTCCCAAAGCAAACTCCTATTGGGATTAAACCAACCTTAAGAGCATCTTTTCAAACCCCGCAGCAGAGAGCTGTAAGCATGGGCTTCCACAGGTAGGAAGGACTGGGGATCAGCTGCTGTGAGGGCTAAGGGAGGCCGCTCTGCCTCTTGCTAGCAGTGCTGGGATTAATGAGTTTGCAGCTTTAATGGGTTCGTAGTGAGGAGGAGGCAATTCAGGCTGTGGGCTCCCAAGGTATGATTCAAATTCAACCACTTATTAGTTTAGCCGAAGCAGTAACGAGTCGAGAGTTACCAAGAGACACTTCCGAGGAAGATCTGCACTTGCAGCGTTACTGCTGTTGCCTGTAGCACGCAGGCTGCAGAGGAAGAGGCAATTTTTGGACCTTTCACTGGAGCAAAAAGGCAGTGACTCGCTGGGAAGCACCTTCCACAACGAGAAGCAGCTGGCCCAGCTACACTAAAATGCTTTTGTGTGGATTCACTTATAAGGATAAGATACTTCATCTCTGTAGCTGCTTGGCTCATCCCAGCGATAATTCACTTTCTGTGTGGTTCAGAGCTCCGCGTACTTAAGCGTGTCAGTATTTCCATCAGATGCCTGCTCCTCTTAGACATCAATACTTGTTTCGGGCTGAGCCTGGAAGTGTTTTATTTTGGTTTGAACGCAGGCACCTCTCAAGAGCTGCAGGAGGATATACTGGGATTTACTTCTCAAGAGATCAAAGGATGAGGAGGCGGAGGGGGGATACTCCTGGGCTGCCTACGGCTCCCCAAAAACTTGAAGCCAACCTGCACCCTGGCTCGTGCCCCCCCTGGTATTGGGGACTATTTCCAGGTGCTGTGACAAAGCACCACAGCTTCTCCGGGCAGTGAAGGACAACGGTACCTGCGGGATGCTCAGTGGGGTGGGGGAGCCCCGGGATCTTGGACAGACTCGAAGCTCACCACCTTCAGTACCATGACCAGATATTCCTCACCCCGATCCAGAGCTCTGAAAACCCCAGGGAGGTTTTTCTGTGATCGTTTCACAGCTCAGCGGTGACATCAACCAAGCGGCTCTGGCGGCTCATGTGTAAGTGCAGAGCATTTTCCTCTGTTCAAGCTGTATTTGCTATGTTAACAAGCAGAAAGATAGCAGCACTCCACTCGTTTCCCTCTGTAAGTTAATTCAAAACTGTTTTCTCGTTCTATGTATTTTATTGTGCTAAATCCACCGTGACAGGATATATTATAGGATCACGGGGTAACAACCACACCGAGCTTTCTCCTGCAGAGGCTGGTGTCCTGTTCCCAGGGAAAACTGATTGCAGCCACCGAGCCTGTGGCTCACTGCTGTAGGGACATGGAAACTTCTCCAGGCCCTGTACTGCTGGGATGAACGAGACAGGTTATCCCCAGGCTCAGATCAGTGCTGTCTCCTCCTTGTGGGGTCAGTCCTGGTCACTACATAACTCTCCCGTGCTGTTACTGGGGGCCATGGTACTATTATATCCCCCCAACAGTCTGATGGAAAAATGCAGAGGAATAAAAGCACTTTCTGCTTTCAACTGTCCCACAGTAAAATCTGAGCAAAGAATCCTTTATTTTTTCTTTTTCCCAAAACCTACACCATGTTTTTCCCTTTCCCTCCATGCGGGCTGGCCAGTCTGCACCACGGCAAGAAGCCAGCTGTGTTGAGCCCAGTTTCCTCCAGCTGCAGCCCAGTAAGTCCTAGTATGAAGCTTCATCAGCCTGATCCCTCTGAAGAGGGCTACAGCTTGCTAGCTACACTGTGTCCCCCAATATATGTATGTCCTCCCCTTAGGGGCTTCTGTCCCGGGAAGAGCAAGCCCCATGGATGACAACGGGAATAAACCTCTCTTTTCTGGCTGCGCATTGTTCATTTGGGATGTGCCATCATTTATAAGAGCAGCCAGGAGGGCTGGCAAGCAGTGACAAGCAGCCAGTGTGCCAACCCCCGTGCCAGCATCCTGCAATGTTCCCAAACCAGGATGTGCCGCCCCCTCCCCAGAAAGGCAGACAGGCCCCAGGGAATATTGAAACTCACGCAAAAAGCCCCAAACGTGGCACCAAGCAGCCCCACAAGACCCATCCTCCCGGCAAGGCCATGGGGGGCAGCAAGGAGCAGGGGCACGATAAGATGGTGGGGCTGCCTGCTCACACCATCCCTGCTTTGTTAGGGCAGAAAAGATTGGTGGAGTGGCAGGAAAGTGAGCCCATCTCTGGTCATCCTTACAGCACCGCATTATATATCTATTACATATATATATTATTATTTTTTGGCAGCATTTTATGCAAGGTGAAGCTTCCCCTTTTTCTGCAGCATGTGTGACGGCGTCAGTGGAGCATCCCTGCCCTGCCACAGCCCCACCAGCCTGCGCAGAAGGGGCACCAGCGAGCACATCCCCAAGGGATGCTCGGCCAAAACAACATCATTTCCAGCAGTGAGGCACAGCCGGGTTATCTCCCCCGCTCAACGTGGCTCCTGAGGGCTCACACCTCAGCAAAACCCCAAAGCCTGTTCACTTCTGTAAGTGAAACGACTTGGTCACTTCTGTAGAAGCCTAACCTGTGATTTAGAAATTTGCCTTTAGGAAACAACGTCTGAAAACAGTTTGCTTCAGCCATTTGAAGGGGTTGCTTTATCTTTCACCTGCTGTCTTTGCTCCGGGGTGTGAGGGGGGTTCTTCTGGAAAAGCCTAAAATAGCTTTCCTAATAATAAAGAAAGGTAAACTGTTTATACAGTATTACCACTGCAGTGCCTGTGCAACTGCTACCAGACAGCCTTAACAAGTGTGCTATGCTCTATTACCACCAAGGGATTTTTTTTTTTATTTTTACTTTTTCTTAGATTTGTGTATTAGGAGGAAAGCAAACTTTCTTTCTAGAGAATCTCCAGAATGATAACCAGGTTTAATTCTCAAGTCATATGCATTTTTTTCATAAACAAGAGATTATGGGAAAAAAACCCTCTAGTGTTTAGCTTGGCTATCCCCAACAGCGACTTTGGAAGGGCTTCTCAAATGGAAAAGCAGATGTTGCAAATCTGCCTTATCTACTGAGCAACTGTTGACTCTGTTGTGCAAATCCTAATTTACATCTGCATGAAAGGTTTCAGAGATTAAATGGCATTCAAGAAGGAATATTAGCTTTTCTCCCTCCCTCCAGCCCTCCTTTGAATGGATTTACTACTGGCAATTAGCTTTCTGTTCCACCGGCCAAGTAGAAAACAGGATTCATCAGGACTCTACAGTATCCTCCTTTTAATGGACTGTTTTCTCAAATCACCCAATTCAGATGCTCAGAGTTAGAAGAAGAAATAAATTGTCACAAAGCTAAAATAGTTACAAAAACACTTTGGCTGGGAGGATTTCCCTGTGGCACTTGGAAAGCCCTAAGGAGTAAAAAAAAAAAAGGAGAACAAATCAAAGGGGTCTCCTGGCTACACCCAGGAAAAATGGGAATGCAAAACCCCAGGAACACAAAGCTTTGGTTGCTGCTGAGAGCAGAGTGCCTGTCCCAAAGACAGCCTTCAGCTGGGAGTTTGCTGGCTTAAAGGAACAGACACTGATGGGTATTTTCCTTAAAGTTTGGCCAGATTTTCATTTGTTCCTCTAATGAAAAAAAAATAAGAAGAACAAGAAGCAACTACCACCCATATCTGTCTCACAGTTTTGCACTTTTTTTTTTTTTTCTAGAGTAAAGAAAAAAAACGAATGAAATGTCCTCCACTTCAACATCAGTGGTTCCTGAACACAGGGAGTGGGGATGCTCATGTCCCCAGGCCGTGCTGTTCCATGCATCCCATGGGAGCTCCTGGCTTGTGCTGAAGCACCTCAAGGATGCCCACACAGATGGTTCCTGTTCTGGAATAGTCCCTCCTGTTCTCCTGGGTACCAAAGGCTTCATGTTGGTCCTGCTTTACTCCAAAGAAGGCCAGTAACTGAGCCCACACTCAGTTATACCCAGCCCACCTCACCCCATCGTGGTGGCCAAACACGGTCAACCTGGACCGCTTCCTACACAAGGCAGAGTGATGGGACACCCGTTGGGCTGATCCTAGGGGAAGCACAACCATGGGCTGTCTGTTTGGTGTATGCTTCCCGTTGCCTCAAGAGTGGTGGCCAACTCAGCCCCAGCTTTCAGATCCGTAGAGTGACAAGCTGGTATGGGAGAAGTGAGGTCAAAATCACTGGCTGCACAGGATAGCAGTGGTGTCCTGGCTTGGTCTCAATAGGCTGATCCTGTCACAAAATGGTTGAGGTTTTACATTTCTGCTCCTCATGCCCAAGGAAATTTAAAAAGAATCATCGCTGTAGTGAGTAAATGACCACCAACAACTGGCTGAAGCCAGTGGAGGCAGTTATGGAAACTGAGGCCTAGACTGGAGCTTCCCAGCTTCCCAAAGGCCTGAGTAAAGCTCGTCCCCAGCCTCCACTCAAGCAGGACTGGGTCCCAGAACCACACCAAAGTACACACAACCGACCACAGAGTGGAGGTCCTGAGCAAACCCAAGCTCTTCAGGCATCAGCACACCACGCTGGCCTTCCCAGACCAGGCCGCTCAGCTGGGTCCTCCTCTACGCTCTCATTTCCTTCCTAAAATCCTTCAAAAATTCATCACATTGAAAGTTCTTGACCTCAGGATGGGCTTTCAGCTATCTGGTGAATGCTAGCAGAACATTCAGCACCTTTTCAGTGCCTTTGCATACTTTTTTTTAAACAATACGTAGTCACCAGGCCCAACAGTTGAGGTTCACCTCAGAGGAAGTTTCTACGGGATGCAGACCTGGAACAGTGGGAATACAATTCCCAGGCTGGTCCAGGCGGGTGCTTGTGATGCTTTCCTGAAGCGGGTTTTGAGATCACATGGCGCTAGAAAAAATTTGCCATAAGGCCCTAACCTTTCCCCTTTGGTTCACAGCTATGCAGCCACCAAATCCCAGCGCCTCTGCGTTTCCCTTGCACTTCTCATGTGCGCTCCTCTAATCTTCATTTAATGCAGGCAGCTGGCTGTAAATACCCCAGAACAATGACTTTAATCCTAAGTATCCTGAAGCCCCCCTTCCTCCCTGCGCCAAAACTGAAGAAAAATAAAAAGAACAGCCTCATGACAGCAAGATGGAGAAATCCAAGCTAGCCACTGGGCCAAAAGAGCAGAAAGGCACAATGAGCTAAATTTTGCCTGGCCCGCTAATTAAAAACGGAAGCGACCATACTCTGGAGCCAGCGATGGGAGGTGGGGGGAGTTTTCATGCTATTCAAAACCCGGCTTCCAACTGGGACCATATTCACTCCACATTAATTGTCATTCCAACTACGAGTGTCCTAGTTTCAAAATGAAAACTACTCTCCAGCGTAGCTAGTGAAAACCAACACCAGTTTCAAGGCATTAAACAAAATTTATTGATTGCATTTTCCCACCCACTAAAACTTTAATAAGCATTAAACCTCAAACTCCTGGCCCTGTTTCCTCCCTCTACCCTCTCTCTCCATAAAAAGGGTCAGGCCCCTCTATATGGAGATTAGGGCTTAATGTTTGGTATTTGTTTATGAGCCTATCAATTGCCTCTATTTCAGGGGGGAAAAAAGCACATCTGAAAAAAAAAAAACCTCTGGTACACACAGATTAAGAGAGGGCAAAGGTTTAGGGTAGTTTCTTTTTTTTTTTTCCAACTGATTGTGGGTTTTAGATATATTACTGATCACGTTTACATGAATGAAAATAAGTAAATATTCCCCTCTTTGCAAGCTTCCCTTGAGTTACATAAAATGGCATTTTTCAAAGATCCCTATTTCTCAGTAATAAGACACAGAACTTCAAGGCTTCTCTGCTAGCTGTTTTCAGCTGTGTAAAAGGGAAAAAAAAATAATTTGGGGGCCACTCTGTCTGCATACTTAGCAAAGAAAACAAAGGCCAAACATTTGAAATGCAAAGGTCAGTGATTAAGCCCAGAAATCCATATCTAGGCACCAAAATGAATAGCCAGATTTTAAGAGTGCTTAAGTGCTTTAAATGCGGAGCCTGACCTGGCTCAGCATCTTTCAAAACCAAGCCTGTTATTTCAATGCCTCAAGCGAGATGGAGGTGCCAGGTACCCAAATTGCAGAAGTCTAATCTCCTTTTCGTGAAGGCTGAGCCGTTGTAATCTAAAGTCGCAAACGACAAACCAATATTTTATTATTTAGAAAGCACATCTCACTAAAGCTGCAACACTTTGCCCCTCTGCTAAACTCAACACTTACCCTTCAGCGTTACGAGAAAGAGTTTTGAGAGATGGTAAAAGAAAAAGGGTTGTCGAAAATTCTTTTATTTCTCGTCTTTAAAGAAGGCTGCTGAAGGGATTAGACAGCTTGGAGTTCACTGCTCTGTTAAATCAACCTTACAGTATTTTTTCAGCTTGTTTGACTTGCTGTTTCTGTATACATTTTGTGTTTTCACCTTTCTGCATTCAAATCCCATGCTAGCGTTTGTTCTGGGCTTCTCACAGGAAACTTGGTCAGCTCTTTATTTGTATTAAGTCTACGGAGTTATAGAAAACAGACTTGGAAAACAATCCCTAAATTAGCAGGACTTACCGGCATACATGCCTAGGCGCACACACACAGAGTGCCGCATACCATCCTACCCGAACGCGGCGTTTTATCATTTCCAGCAGCAACAGCAGGGCATCGGGTTCAGCAGCACGGACCTTTTAATGGTCTCGTGCAACCGTATCTATTACAGCGGGTTTCTGACTGCACGTAATAAATTAAGAGAGAGTTCAAGGAAGTCATGCGTGTCTCAGTTCCCACTCCCTACAAACTGCTTTAATGCTCCCAAATAATCATCCTCTAGGAACTGAACCACGGTAGGCTCCAGAAATGCCAGCAGCAGGTTAGACAGCTCCACGCGCAGCTATTTTAATGCATCCATAAGGAAAGGCACTCTCTGCGGAGCCTCCTGCAGCAGGACACTGCTGGTCCTGCCTGCGGGAGCCTGGGACCTTCCACAGGCTCTCTCAGGCACCTGCCCCATCCTCTGCGGTCTGACCTTCCCAGCTTTTCCCTTCCTTCCCCCCCAAAAAACACGTCTAAAACCTCTTCGCTCTGCAAACGAGCTCCCACACATCCCTGTGAGACGGATGCCATTGCGACAGCGGGGTTGGTCATTGCAACGGGCAAGAGGAAGGAGGAAGCAAAGAGCCATTTCTCTTCTGCAGACAGAAACCGTGGGACATAAATCTGAGGCCAGTGGCCACACACGGGCTGGATTTGTCTGTAAGTCAGGCACCGATGGCAAGCTCCAGTGGGGCTCCCTTGGGTGGGATGGGTGGACGAACCACCACCTGGCAGCATGAGCCAAGACGTGAAGTCAGACCCTCACCACATATTTAAACCTATTTCTCAATGTAGATGCATGTATCCATAAGAAGAGTGAGAGCTGCCCACAGCAGTGAGACCATTGAGCAGTTCAGACCCACAAATGACCCAAAATCTGGGCTCTGGTCTCTTTGCTCCCTGTTAGAGGACTGGCATCTAATCCAGCATCATTTCCTCTTCCTCCCAGCCCCGAGACACCGCGTGCTGCTCCTACAGCTCCTCCTCACCCCAAAACCAGCCAGGCTCAAGCAGCAGTGGTTGCCATCCCTGCAAGACTGCACCACTTGTCCATGCCTCATTTGCTATGCACTGGGAGCAGGGGGGCAGAGGGGACGAAAACCTCCACTTCAAACATTTACGCATATTTTGAAAGCACCTGAGAAGGCTTCAGGCGCCTTTTGCCAGGACTAACACATTCCACCGACACGATTACCTTATCCAGAGGGCTCCTGGTAGGAAGCATTTGCGTTGTGTGTGGGGTTACGATACCCAGAATCAGGCGGGCAGCCCAGTTTGCAGGGCTGCGACCCACCACGGAAATCAGAGCAGCGGGGACAAAGCTGTCCCTTTTTCCTGCACTGAGAGAGAGAAGGGCACAGGGGAACCCTGCTGTGCCCCCCAGCTGCCTGTGTTGTTCCTCTCCCTCCATGAAGACACCCTGATGAAGATGCCCACTGCCTTCTCAAATCCATCGCTGCCAGCAATGAGGCAGGAATCTCATTTCTCCACTAAATATCACACAAGTTGGAGTCCCTGTACAACTCAACAAACGCATGCAAGGACTGGTTTTCCTTTTTTTTTTTTTTTCTGGGCCGCATGCAGGTGGTTAAACCAGGGACACATCCCGAAGCATTTCTGGGGCAGGATGCTTCAGATTTGGGTCTCCTTTGCCTCTGTGTCTAAATAACAGCAATACTAAGAGAACCACTGGCCAAAACTGAAGTGCTACCCCACACTCTGGGGGCTCCTGTTTGCTGGAGCCACTCGATCTCCTCTAACAAGGGGTAGAAGAAACGATGGCAAGAGAAGGTGCCACAGTCAAGGCGCCTCTCTCTGAGATACCCAAAGCTGAATGAAAGATCTAGTATCTGTAACGTAGTATCTACACTTAAATTCTATGGTATTTACTGTATTTATACGGTATTTCAGCTGGGCTGGGAGTTGGGGATGCAGCTGTGTGAGGACAAGAACATGGTTTTACCAGGGATCTCCAAAGCAGACATCATCACGCCCCAATAGCATTTTTCCCTGCCTCCCTAGGCAGGGAAATCAGGAGCCTGGAAAGCCTGAAACTTATTTTTATGCTTAATTACAGTTCTTGAGTGCTTGACACCAGGCACTCACTCATTACACTTTTGACACTGATGCCTTTGGGCTCACGGGGAAGGAATGCTTCACGCTCGGCCATCACTCACTACATTTGCAAGCGCTTAACGCAGAAGAAGGTGGCTGATGGATTTGTAGCAATTTCGAGAAAGGATGCAGAGAGGACACCATCTGCTCTTTCTTACTTTTTTTGCCTTCCTTTCTGCAATTTATCAGTTCGCAGACTGGGAGGCCGAGGTTTCTCTTCCCCCAGCCCTGGGAAGGAGAGGCAAGGACGAGGGGGGCGATGGGCAGGGGGAGCTCTGGGCTGCCCGCTCACCAGGCACCCAACGACTGCACGCTGCAAGAAAGAGGCTCTCTGAGTTTTCCCTGGAAAAAAAAAACAACAAAAAAACTCTTTCATGCAAAGCTGCGGGAGCGTGCGTAACACGCCGGCCGTAAAATGAATGTATTTTTTATTTTATTTTGCAAGTGTTCCCCCCTGTTCCAACTGCATTCGTTCGCAGTCCGTGCCCTGCACAGGAAATACCAGCTAATTTATGCACCTCCATTTACTGGCCCCCCTACTTCTGCACGAATCCCCAGCTATTAACATAACTATTTAAACTGGACATGTTTTCTTAAACATTCCTCCTCTTTCATAAACTGCCAAGTGACAGTTGTTTACTGTCAACAAGCCTGGGTACTCCAAGACAGGGAGAAATATGCCCTTTCAAAAGGCAGACATATCGGCTACCAAAAGAAGATTAAAATCTGGTGTTTTTCTCTTCTCCCTCCCCAAAAACGCTTTATTCGTACGGGCTCCACGTGACACAGATCAGCAGAGATAATGCTATGTTTAATTCCGATCATTCTTTTAATTAAAGATTGGCTTATGGAGGATTTATCTTTGGTTGCACATGCTACTTGTCAGTGCAGACTCCAAACTCCCTAATCTTCCCACTGCAAATGTTGCCCCCCCACCCCCATTTTTAGCTCCGATACCCCCAGCACATTTCGGGGAACCAGCGTGCTAATCTTGCACAGACCCTGCTATCGGCCACAAATAAAATGCTTGCCCTGGGGATCTATAGAGAGAAGTTAAAAAATTTAGGAGGGGAAAAAAAAAATCAAATCACTGTTTACTTCAAGACCTACAGTCTCCTAACAAGCTGCTGAAATATTTTGCTGGGAGGGAATTTCTTGCATTTGAGTCTTGCACACGAAAGCAGACAATAGGAAAAAAAATACAGCGCAGTTCTCTGAGAAAAACATTTTTCCATGCCTGCGAAGTGCTGGGGAAGCTCCTCCAGGGTTTCTCTGCTGTACCACAGCGGTTCCTGGCCGAGCGCTGCTGCTGTAACCCACATCACGCCAGCTCCTGCTCTGGTGGAAGCGGCCCCGTGGGGACACCACGGGGACACCCCAGAGCACCGTGCAGAGGGGTCCGGGCAGCGTTGGTCACTGAGATGCCACCAATTTGCATCCAGGCCGGGTGGGGGGCATAAAAACCTGCAATCGCTCAGTGCAAAGGCAGCCACTGACCGAAAGTGAGATGGAAAGCGAAGGTCCCGGGACAGCTTGTTCCCAGGGGGACGGGAGGGCCGGGGATGGCCCTGGAGCAGCAGAGGCAGGCACCTGCCCACCTCCCTAAAGTTTCCTCTGCTTGTTAAAATGTTTGGGTCATTAGAAAACTTTGCGAACAATCCCCGCTTATGCTGAACAGTCGCTCCCACCACGATCTGTTAGGGGCTCCAGCCTGCTCCCTTGGAAATCAATGGGGGCTTTTTTGCTTAGGATTCAATAGGCGCAGGATCAGGACCTCATTATTATCTTTACAGGACTACAAGCAGCAGGGAACGGTGAAACCCCCGAAACAAAGCAGCAACCCTCTGAACCGGGAGCCAAAGTCACCCCTGAAGGGCCTTTACAAACTCTGCCAAGCATCCAGATAAAGTGAAAAATCCCAGTTCTTGGGAGCTTTCAGTTGTTTTACAGGGAGAGCGGGAGGTTGACGAGGGGTGGTCACATCATCTGGACCCAGGAACATCTCCCGTACCTCCCTGCCCTCAAAAGAAAAGCCTGGATAGATGTCTATTTTGCTTTCCCCTGGGAAAACACTCATCTCCCTCCAAAAACCACACAAATCAGCATGTTGCCGTGGATCAGCCTGACGTTTTAAGGCAGCGAAGCAGCTCGTGGGATGACCTTCGTTGGTGCTGGTGCCGCGGTGCTCCCGGGGCGCGCTGCCTCCGGCACGCAGGGCAGCCTGCGCGGTTTTCCAGCCGCAGATCGCAGCAGCCCCAGACTGCGTCCTTCCCTCACCCGAAAACTTGGAAGCCTTCTCACTTCTGAGTCATTAATACTTTTAACCCCTCGCAACCTGCGGAGATGGCACGGCCCCAAAATCCCACAGATGCTCGACGTGTAAGCACATGGTAATTGTTTTGCATACGGTTCTGGGCGATAAAGAGACTACAGCGCGCTTCCAAGTTTCAATATAACCTTTTTATTGAACCGAGTCTTTATCTTCCCCTCCTCTCTGGGCTTTGAGGAAGCAAGGCCAGCTCACTGAAGCTAGCTCCCCCTCTGCTACGAATACCACACCTTTTTTAGATGAATACATCTGAAACTGAAGCGGTTACTGGAGAAGTGCTTTCTCGCTTTGCTGCGCTGCGATTCTTCAAAAATAAAAGCTTTGCTAAGTTGTGTAACCTGAGTGTCACAGCAAAAAAAAACAAAAACAAGGAAAAAGAGCAATTTAACTGCTGGGCTTGTCCCTATCCACCTGAACGCTGCAACCCCCCCCAGATAGCCTATCAGAATGATAGGGCAGCTTTACTTCTGATTACCTTTCACATTTTAACTACTAAGTTTACCAAAGGTTTTACTCGGCTCGTATCTCACAGTTCTTGTTTGCTTTTGATATTACAGAAACTTCCTGGTCATTCAAGCCAAGGAGCTGATACTTTAGGGGGAAGCAACATCAGGAATACCGCATTCGCCGCAGGAGTAAAAGCCCTTCTTCACACATCCAGAGCTTTAAATCATATCTATGGCACTTGGCAACCTGAGCTGCGAGCTATCGGGAAGGGGGCACTGGGGCTGTCAGCTCCAGTTCAGGGAAGAAGCACATTTTTTTGCGAGGTCACCAGATAAACAGACGAAAGAGGGGCAGACAGTGAACTATGTTTAGCTATGATAAGCTATGTAGGAGGCCTAGTTAAAAAAGCCTGGGTGTCACAAGGTAATTTAAGGTGCTTTCAGCATCGAACGTGTCTTCAGACACAGCTTTAGCCTCCATTTTGCCCAGGGGGTGCTATGGGATTTACTCCTCCAGCAGCCTGGGCTGCCCGCTTGCAGGGACCAGGCATGGCTCTGCCCAGCTCCAGCCCCGTTTGCTGAAAAAAAAGGGGGTATATGGAGAATTTGTAATGAGCCACCGTCCCCTGGCACCCGGCCTGGTACATGGAAGGGAATGAAGTTTATAAACCAAACAGTGTTCAGAGGGATGAAACAGCAAACGCTGAAGCCCGTCCACCAAACCGCGCTGCCGAACGGCTTGGAGGGTGCTGAGTCAGCAGGCTGTTTCAAGCTGCTTTTCTTTTCTGAAAAAAGAAGAAAAAGGTATGCAGAGCCAGACAAACTGACTCCCGGAGCACAGGGAAAGTTACACGCACGCAGCACACTAGGAAAAAGAGGTAAGTCCTTTCAAATGAGGAAACAGAATAAAATTAACGTAGGTTTAATCGATGCCTGTGCATCAGGTTCAGCCCAGCTGGGAAAAAGTCGCTCAACTAGCAAGGGAATTTCACCTGCCTTCCTAATAGAAATATCTGAACTTGTAGCATTCCTGATCAGTATCCGTGTACACTAAAGACTGCCAAAAGCTAAACTCTTGGGGACAACACGACCACTTCTTCACCTCTTCTGAAGCCTCGGGGCTCGTGCCCAAGCTCCAGCACCGCATCCTGCCCCCTCCAGTGACTGCCAGCAGAACGTCCCGGCAGGCACAGACACCAAGCTTCAGCTACAGCCCTGCCATGGCTCTGTCTGACAGGGCACTGTCAGAAACGTGTTGATCTAATGCTGCTGTGAACTGGAAATTTTGTTAACTGGTCGGAAACCACCGTCACCCCCCCGCCTTTTTCGGTCCCTGACTGAAAGAGCAGACGCACGCAGTGAGCGTGCCGAGAGGACAGCTCTCTGAGCACACAGTCGGGTATCAAAGTTCACCTTTACTGACTATACACGAAGGGGGAAAAATTGTTTCCCGGCCTTACAGAGGCGGAAAAAGCCCTCCCCAAAATTTCACGTGAAATTTCACTTTGTCCAGGCTGCAGGACTGGGTCCCTCTGGATGGGAACAGCCCTGGTGCAGCGGGGATGCTGCACCAAAACTTCAAAACCTACGCTGGAGAGGGCTGCTGGACAGGTACGCTTTCCCCAACAGCACCGAAGATTTGTTGGAGAGAGTCATAAAAGTTAACGTGCTGGTCAGAGTGGCTTAGTTTAATTGCATGATTTAATTAGCAGATCAACACTTCGCTAACACAATCTACAGATTTACTTTCATCACATTCCCTACCCCATGGTTGTTAATGAAGTCTTAATTAAAAGAAAAAAAAAACCCTCGGATTTAATTGGAGTGACCCTTGCCAATATGTGTAGAAGATGTGGGGTTACACAGCCACTGGCGAGCATGTTGGTGAGTCAGCCTCTGCCCTGGAACAGACTTTTTTTGCTAGGTAAGGGATAGACAACCAAAAAAAGCCATATTTCATCATCCTTCACTCGTGTCCTCTTATTTTATTACTCAATAAAACATGCTAGTCTCAACTTCAAAGGCTTAATTGCCTTTTTTAGCTGCTATTATTAGAGAACAACTTTTTATCTCATAGCTGCCCACTGAATCTAAAGGGTTTCAGTTCTCGGACACGAAGTCGGAAGCACCACCAATTTACAAGGGGCTCTTTTTAGAGGGTTTTAAAACACTTCCCTGAAGGGACCACGTGAACCCCGAGCCCTGCTCCAGTGCCGTGTGGCACTCGCTTCAGCACGAGGGCAATTTCAGGGTGACCTTTGGAACATTTAGGTACACAGAGCCAGGCCGTATGCAGCGTGCACCTCGCACCCACCGCCGGGCACAAGCTGGCGGGCCACCAGAGCACGGCTGCCATCGGCTGCGTAAAGCAAATCGTCCAAACCCAGAGCATCTCCTGCCATGTCCAAGCAGAGAAGTGACAGGAATCCGTACGTGCCCCGGCTCGGCTAAATCCCGTATTGGCACCTTTTCCGCCCTTTTGGCTCTCTGTACAACTCTTTCAATGCGCATACACAGCTCTGGCTGCTAACTCCCAAATGCTAAGGAGCCCCAAAATTCCCCTTTTTTCACGTATATTGTGGGCAGACAGACACTTACAAACCAGCTACAGGAGACAGGCCAGTTATCAGAAGCTTTTAAAAGCGAAACGCTGCCGTTTCAGTCGGTCTGCTCTCTAAGAAAACAGCCAGCGTTACTTGACATTCACAAATCGTACGGAGTAATATCTTTATCTGAATACTAATGCAAATTGGACGGGCTTTTTTATATTGATGTCTATTCTGTGGCTGCTGAATAGAGTGACCGCATGCTCAAGGCTGCAAAGGAGTTCACTGACCTCCCTAATCATCTCTGTCATAGCCCCTGAATGACATACACATTCAATCCTGCCTCGCCTCTCTACTTTCATTCATAAAAAAAAGAAGGGGGGGTGGAAAAAAATTGACATTGTTCTTCCTGCAGCAGCCCCGAGAAAGGGAGAGAAGAGAAACTCGGCCCAGATGAGGCCCCTGGTGTTTTTAGTTTAGCTTCTATTCAGCAACAGCCCCGCCATCTGCCTCCTTCCTGCCAACAGCCGAACACCTCCCTGCGGAGATGTTAAAACCTGCACCCCCTCCACCTCCGCTAATAGCGAGTATTCATATTAGCAAACATACACATACCTCGAGAATGCCTCCCTTCAATGTGTGTTTTATGTAGCTGAGTATAGGCACAAAGCAGTAGCTGTTATAGCCTTCACAGCCCCGTGTGGAGAATTAGATCACTGGGGAAAAATCCTTCCAAGCCCCTTTATGGAAAATAAGGCCTTAGACTGTAAATGCAAAGCCCAGCGAACAACAACCCTCAGTAATGAGCCAATACCCCATGGCCCATTTGACCAGGAGAAAGAATTTGCTTTTTTACCATGCCGTTCAAAGGCTGAAAAGCAAAACGTGTTTTTGCTTGGCGCGGAAGGTTTATATCCTTTACAGTTGCTTTTGCACAACCTCTCTCCCTCCCACCCCGGGTCGGGTGCCGCTGCCCGGCCGAGGCGCCGGGCGATGCTCGGCCGCCGCTTCCCCGCGCACGTGGCATCGCAGCACCCGCCCTCGCAGCCCCCTTTGCCCGTGGCAAGCCCCCAGTGCTTCAGGTTCATGGGACAGCCTTGGGGACATCGCTGGGCGGCAAGGGGACCCTGGAGCCCTCCGCTCGGGGGCCCCATCCTGGCTCCTGGGGGGGCTTTGACAGCGACTCCGCAGCGAGCGAGCCTCATCATGAGGATTTCCGCGGGAAATCCCAAAGCATGGCCGAGCTCCCCGCTGTCCCAAACGGGATGTTGTCCCCCTGGTCCCCTGGTACAGCCCCAATGCTGAGACCCGCAGCAGGCTGTGACACCTGGGTCCCGTGCGAGCGGCACGGGGCTGCTCGCTGCCCGCGCCCACCTCAGCCGCCCTGACACGGTGGCGGAGATGTTTGCCCTGTAAATCAGTTCTTTTGGCTGTGAAAAATGAGCCAAACGAGTTACACTAAGAATCTGGTGTTTTATTAGGACTTTCTTGAAAACAAAACCAACCCCCGGTGTGATTTATAGCTTTAACCAAAAGGGGTATGAAAGTAATGCCCCCACCCCCAGCCTCCACGAAGCCCATTTATTCCCCTGTCACTTTTTTGGCAACCAGGCTTCAAACCCTTTCGTTGAACAATGGAAACTTTTCTGCCGGGTACATGCAAGCTGGAAGACGGGGGGCTGCGAGGGGGCTCCCGTCCATTAAACAGCTTCGAAAAATAAACAGCGACTCAGGTAGCAGCTGAGGCGTATCAGCGAGAGGCGGCGTTTCAAACCGGGGGCGATATATATAAATTTTTTAAGACTCGGTGACTTTTTTTCCCCCCCTTTCAGGCCACTTGAGGGGGGGGGGGCAGCCACCCCCTGCGCCACCTCCTCGCCTCCCTCAGCCCCCCCCCCCCCCCCCAACCTCCGCCCGCCGACCCCCTGCCCAAGGGAGGCGAAGCCCTTACCTGCCGGCTGCCCGCCGCTCCTCTCCGCCGCTCCTCCGCCTCTCCGCCGAGCCGAAGGCAGCCCTCCGACGGCCGCCGCCAGGCAGAGGCACCAGACGGAGCCCCAGGCCGCCCCCATGCCTCCGGCACGGCGCCGGGGGAGCGGGGCCGCCGCTGCCTCCCCTCGGCCGCCTCCCGCCTCAGACATCCCCCGGCCGCATGCTGGGCGCCGCTCAGCGCTCCGCTCCGCCGCCGCGCTGCGGGGACAGGCAGGGGGGGAGCTCAGGGGGGGGGCACGGAACCCATCCCGGCACAAACACCCCGACATACACACCCCGACATCCCAGCCCCCGGGCACACACGCCCCAGTGCACGCACACCCCAACGCACAACCCCCTCCGGGCACACACACCCCGACATCCCCCCCCAGGGGAGAAAGGGAGGGGGGAGAGGTGAAACGGTGAAAGAAGTAGGAAGGGAATAAATAGGGGGAATGGGGCAAGTAAAAGTAACGAGACGAGAGTAATGGGATAGTAAGGGGAATGAAATAAATGAGAGTGATGAAATAAGAGTAATGAAATAAAGCAGGATAGTGAAATGAGAGTAATGAAATAAGTAAAAATGATGAAATGAGTAATGAAATAAATAATAATGGAATAAATAAAGCTAATGAAATAAGTAATGAAATAAATAAGGATGATGAAATAATTAAGAGCATATAAAGTATGTAAGAGCATATAAAGTATGTAAGAGCATATAAAGTATGTAAGTGCATATAAAGTATGTAAGTGCATATAAAGTATGTAAGAGCATATAAAGTATGTAAGAGTGAGAGTAACTAAGAGTACATAAAGTATACAAGAGTAAATAAACAAGAATAATGAACCAGGCAAGAAAATAAGAATAATAAGATGAGAGTGATGAGCTAAGATCAAGAAAATAAATAACGAAGCACGTAAGAACGCTAAAGCAAGGACAAAATAAATAGTAAAAGAAATAACGCCAAAATAAGCGATAAGGAAGACGAACAGTGACAAAATGCGGGACCCTAGGACAAAGAATCAGAAACTCGCGAAGCACCGCTCCCGCGGCGGCGGCGGGCAGGGCGCTGAGCGCAGCACGGAGCGGCGCCTACCTGCGCAAGCCCCGCGGCCGGCCGCGCACCGCGCATGGAGCCGCCGCCGCCGCCGCCTCCTCCTCCTTCTCCTCCTCGTCCTCCGGGTCCTCGGCCGCGGTGCCGGCCGCCCTCCCTCCCTCCTTCCCTCCTCCGCCGCGGCGCTCCGGCGTCTGCCCGCCGCTGCTCGGGCGCGGAGCGGGGCGGCCGCGCTGTCCCCGCCCGCCGGGCCCCGCCGCCCGCCCCCGGCCGCCCCCGCTCCGCCCCGCAGCCGCGGGGGGCCGCGCCCGCCGCCCGCGCTCCCCTCCCTCCGAGCCCGGCCCCAAAAAGGCGGGGGGGGCCCGGCCCCAAAAGGGAGCCCTGCCCCAGAAAGGAGCCCGGCCCCAAAAGGGAGCCCTGCCCCGAAAAGAGGGGAGCCCGGCCCCAAAAAGATGCCTTCCCCCCCCCCCCCCCGGCCCCCACCGTCCTGGGATGTGAGGCTGGGGGAGGCGGTCTCTTAAGGAAGGCGGGGGGTTGTTAACGTGGGGAGGGCAGGGGGTGAGTGTGGGACCCGGCGCTATGTCGTGGCACGCTTTTTATTTTTTATTTTTTAAATTTGTATTATTTGGGCTTTTTCTTCTGGAGCAGCAAGAGCGTGTTTTGGGAGCTGCTGCAGTTTGGGTGAACTGGGTGGTGGTGGTAGGGGGGGCCCAGGTGGGACAGGGCTTTGGTTTAACCCCGGGATGGGTGCTGGGAAAAGGCACCGTGCCCGCAGGGCTGCCCTGCTGTGCCCCATGGCGAAACCCCCGGTGTGCTGCCAGCGCTCCCAGGGACTCCCTCCAAACACTCAGCATCGCTGGTTTCGTATGGATGGGAGTAATCACATCCCCCTTGGGCTCTGCCTGCCTGCTGTCTCTAACCCGACCAGCTACTCCAGTAAAACCTGGTTAAATGTCGCTTGTGTCTGAGCAGCCCTGATTTTGGGTGCTGCGGTCATCTCAGACACCCCCAGCCACAGCGACGCACACCAGTCACTGCCAGCGAGCCACCCGAGCTGCTTCGCGCCGAGAAGTCACAGCTCTGCTTTAATCCCCTTGACGTAGCAGCTCGTTCACCAAAAATAGATGCAAATATTATCGGAGCTGAAAACGCTTGGCATCAGGGGCCCAAAAAGACCGAGAGCTCGCGTTAGAGCTGAGCTGAGGTTTTTTGGGTCCCGGCTCTGTGCTGAAATCCAGGGGAGTGGGGAGGTTTCGCTCCCAGCCCCGTGGAGAGCTTTGGGCTTGGCGCTGTTGTTGCTGAGACTGGGATCCGTCCTGACACCTTTATCAGGGGCAGGGAGACTCTGACATCTCAATACTGCCGCATTGTGTGGGGAAGCATTGAGACGGGGCCGCCGCGAGGAAATCCCTACATGTCAGCGGAGACCCTCGCCGGTGACACCAGCGGTTCAAATGAAAACAATGGAGGGAAAAGCAGACGGGGAAAGGAAAGCGCGGTGGTTTCACCGTCACGGAGATGCCTTGGCAGCATGTCAAGCTGCACGATGTTTGCTCTCGCAACTGCTGCGCTGGAGGTGCCAGAAAATCGATAAAAATAAAAACAGCGGCAGCGGCGTAATTATAGCGGGGACAGCACCGCGCACGGGGTCGTTGCCGTCGTTGTTTTGAAGATGACTTTTCGGAAAAGCAGGGCCAAATTCTGATCTCGTGTGAAGTCGGCAGGGTAAGAGCGACACCCGTTATTGTGACTATTATGAGCTCCAAGAGCGGAGCTGCAAAGAGGATCAGGAGCTTCCTAAGCCCACAGCTAAAGCCGAAATGTGATAATTCAGGGCGGTTTTTATATGCTATGACTGTGCCGCTGTGTCAGGTGAAGCCAAAGGCATTCATGATAGCCCTAGAGCAGGGTAATAGGATGGAAACGGCCGATCCCAACCAGGCAAGTCCTAATGTTGCGGAGAGATGAAGGTCCGCATCTCAGATCAAGTCCTTTAATGGTTTTGAACTGTTTTTCATTTGGAGGAAAACTAAAGGCTTATAACATTTGGAAGCCCTTTACAACAGGAAATCAAAGAGGGATTGGGATAGTCCTGCACGAAGGACTTCAAGGTTCACAGTTTTCCCCAGAGTGGGATATTTTTAGGTTTCCCGTTGGGTAACCTCCGGGGCAGCACGCGCAGACCCGATTAAGCGCAGATTTCCTGGTGTTGCTTTGTCACTGTGTGGCCACCGCAGCGCAGCCCGGGCTGCAGTGCTGTGCGCTGGAAACGACGGCTCTGGACTGCATCTCAGCCACTTTCTTACTATAAAAAGTCCCGTGTACTAGTAAATCCTACACAACACAATTGCATTTTTTTAGGACTACTACACTATAAGCCGTATATTTAGCCCCAGCGTTTTTCTTCCACCTCAAGCTAGGAGCGTGCACTCCCCTGCATGCTGGGGTACTCTCACTGCTGATGTTTGTTCTCCTTTTCCCCTTTATAAGCTTTCCCTGCCCAGAACTTTATATTTGGTTAGCCTCTTAATATCCAGAGCTGTCAGTGATGAAAATCAACCCCCTTTCAGCAGCTCAGGGATGGCGAGCGGCTGCTCTCTTCCAAGCGAGCAGCTGAAATACGATGTGATCAGCGATGCTCTCGGTGTCTGAGCTGATCACCATCGCCTCCGCCTGCCCAGATCCCACCAAGGTGGCTCTCTTGGGAAGGGGCTTTGGGAGCTTTGCAGGCTCTGGGGGCACTGGCATGGTTAAAACCCCTCTTTGTGCCTTTCCAGAGCCCTGCCCAGAAGGAGGCTGCTAATCTCTCAGAAAGTGCGACCTGTTGATGGTCTCAAAACAAGTTAAATGCAGGCTGCTGTCAGCAAAATTGACAGCAGGTGTGAGTGCTTTGAGCAGTTCCTTCTGCCTCCCTCCAGAAGAAGGGGACGGGACAGGCTGCGAGATGCCTGTCCAAAAGCCCTTGGCGCCAGGGCTCCTCATGAGTCACCTTTGGTGACGTTGCTGGATGAGAGCACGGGATGATGTGGGTTGGGATGGCATGAGCGTGCTGAGGGCATGCTGCAGGAAACCGTTCCTGCATTAATACTGAGAGCAGAGCAACGAAGGAGGTTGAGCTTTACTACAAGTTTTAATATGCTGAGCGAGACTGACCAGAATTACAGCAAAATGTGGTCACATGAGTCTGAATCATATTGGGTTAGGTACACAGAATAAACATCACCAAATATTTCTTATCAAAGCTAGGACCCGTGAGCCAGACCGAGAGCTGCAGCCCTGCTTTAGCAGCTCTTTAACAAGCTGCTCCTTCAGCCTGATGGACTGCTACGAGGTTACATGAGACTGGATTGAAATATTGGTTAAAGAGTGCGTGGGTAGAAGCCCAAATTGCCCACCCCTTAGCACCAAAGGGTTAAGAGCAGCAGCGGAGGCAGACCCCGGGATATATTTCCAGAGCTCACGTCACTATCCATTTATATCAGTAAGGTGCATTGGAATGGCTAAACCGGTTTTTATTAGCTAGCCAGCCCAAAGGACTGTGTTTCTGAGCGGGTTTATTGAATTTCCAGCTGACTGTCCTTGTTGCTAAGATTAAGGGTCCAAATGATTGTCAGGGAAAACACAGCACGGGGTTAAGCCACCCCATGAAGGCTTTCTCTGCGCCTGCACACAGTCCCCCTACAAGGTGGCTGCAGCACAACCTCACCCCGTACAAGTCGTGTCCCACGGAGCAGCATGCAGAGATGAGAAATAGATGGTCCCCGCAGGGGCCGAGCAATTTGAAGTGAAAAAGGAACGAGTGATCCGGAGAGACGCACCGTGCCTCTTCTGCAGGAGCTGCGTGCGGGGAGGTGCTGGCAGAGGTAAGATCATTTGGCAGCCTGGTAAGCGAACGACTGGAGGAAGCGGAGAGGGAAAAAAACTGGAGAGAGCCTGTGGAGGGTGTGAGAAGCACAGATTTCAAGCTGATCTTGAAATACTGCTGACTCAGCAGAACCGCTGCGCGTGCAGCGTGGGGCTGCTGTGGGGTCCCCTTGACAAACATCTCTCCGAGGTGCCATTCGCCGCCAGTGCAGGCTGGGTTTTCCCGGTCCTTGGAGTGAATAATGCTAAAGCTCTGGAGCCTGGAGAGGGAGGCAATGATCACTTCTGCCTGCCAGATCTGCTCGTGCCGTCACCGCACAGGACAGTTCAAGCAAGCGTGGGGCTGGAGCAATGCACTTACAGGCTAGCAGGACACCCTTCTTTTGGGGGGCATTTGAAACGAAGCCACAACCCCTTTATCCCTCCGCCACCCACAGAAAGACGCCTGTGGGGCAACATTAGGGCATTA
This sequence comes from Anser anser, assembly GCF_964211835.1. Classification (NCBI taxonomy): domain Eukaryota; kingdom Metazoa; phylum Chordata; class Aves; order Anseriformes; family Anatidae; genus Anser; species Anser anser. Next base: position 70,492,200 of record NC_139724.1, read on the forward strand.
CCACCCCAGCTTTCAGGCGAGCTCTCTCTCAGCGGCACGTTGTCCTGCTGCAGGCAGAGGCTGGAGCACAGGGACAAATCAGGCATTCTTCGCGCTGCGTTAATACTGCCTGTGTGCTCCGCAAGCAGTGCTGACACAGTGCCCTGCCTGCCTCCTGCCTCGCCACATCGAGAGGTGACTTGTACATCCATCTCCTTGCAATCCCTGTGGTGGCTTTGTTTTTCCAGGGAGCGCGGTGCAAGCTCTGCTCTGGGTGTATTCAACTGCAGAGATAGTGTGTATTGGGTGTGTATTGCTGTACGAAATAAATGGGCTGTGCTGCAGAACTGAGCAGCTCCCTAACTTGCACTGCCCTTTGATATAAGAAGCAACATGCACACACATTCTGGATCCTACGTGCACAGCCATCAGCTTTGGGGTGGAAAAGCAGCACAGGGTACTTTATAAACAGAGATAACTCCCGCAGGAGTTGAGTGGTGTTACCCCCACATCACGCACGATCACTGCAGAGCCCAAGAAGGCGAACAGCCTTCCCAAACGCCACCCCCCTGTCTGCAGCTTTCAGTCGTGGAACCACATCCAGCTCCATCCGAGCAAAGCGACAGCTGTGCTGCTACAGAAATGCGACTCCCCTCGCGCAGCACGCTGGATGTCCAGATCAAATGCAACGAAGAATGCAACCAGTGGTTGGGGAGGTTTGGCCTCCGTCAGCCCCGAAAGGCCCCTGCATAGTAATTGTGGCATAAATCGTTTCATTCATCATTAGGAGAAAAACATTTGCGGTGTGGAAAATGGCAGTTACATAAGAAATTGGATAGGAGGCAGGTAGGTATTGACTTTAAGATGTTGCGTGGAGCCAATGCCTTTAATCAACAAGGGAAATGTTTGAATGTTAATAGAACTAACAATGAAATCGGAGTCGTGTTTTGACAAGTATTTCTAAACATTCCAGGAACACTGCGATGCTCTAGCAGCGGCTTTCCCGGGGAGGTAATTGATTGCTCGAGTTATAGCAGGGTTTGCAATGTGCGAGCAGCCTTGCCGACGTGTGCCGAGCCGTGAGGCTGTGGTGGGCATCCTGGTAGCACTGCTGGAGATGGGCAAGTGGCTGCGTTTAATAGATAAGAGGGCTTTCTTCCCTGCAAAATAGCCAGCAGGCTTCTTAAAGAGAGGTGAGGTCAACGTTGGGAGCTCTTCCCAAGAAAGAAATTCTCTTCTGGATTACGCTTTCGTCGTATGAAATTGCTCATCTTTCATTCACCGAGAATTTGGTGGCCAGGCCCCCCTTACCGGTTGGATTTTGCCCCATTTTTTCACGTGTATTGCTGACACATCTGAGCTCTATTTGTTCTGAAAGTAATCCCTGAGTCATTTAAAATGTGACCAGGGTAGTGCTAGGGGACAGACGTATTGTAGAGATCAGCCCTGCAAGGCCGGCATGGTTTGCCATGCTTTTCTCACTGATTTTGTTTTAGGTCAATAGATCAGATGAATCATTTATGAGCGTTTAGAAACACTGGATGCCAGGTACCGCTCGTCTCGAGAACCTTGTAAACGATTGACCGGCTGGTCAAAGGTGTGTGGGGTTTATTTTTTTATTTTTTTACAGAGAAGACCCACGGTTTACTCCCAGATTTGCCATTAACTGCATGACTCCGGAAACTTCCCACCCTCCTTGAGCATCTCCTGCCTTTGCAACAGTTTGCCACCCTTGTCTGCATAAGTTGAAAAACCCACATAAACTCAAGTAGCAATGCACCTGAGTTAGAAATGTAATGGACCTGATCTGTCCCTGTGGCCAATAGAGACAGATGCTTCCAAAATACGGGGTTTTGAACTTGATCTACTTCTCATGGTGCTTGTCTATGCAGATAATGGAGGGGTCCTGGGTGTTCAGCAGCCAAAGAGAGAGAGTTTTCACCCCATTTTAGCAGCTGTGGCTCTCTGGGTGGAGGTGGGCTTCAAGGCTTCACTGTGGGGCTGGCAAGAGAAGCAGCACCCCTCTGAGTCCATGGGCAGCAGCCAACGGGAGACCCGTGGTGGAGAGCTGTGTCCCTGCCAAGCTGAGCACTGCAGGATCTGGCCATGAGCGAGGGGAAGAACTGGGAACAGCAGAGGCAGATTTCACCTTTGTTCCCTCCGATTCTGAGCTGTCATCACCGAAGGCTTCATTTCTCCAAACCACCACCATGCCTGAGGTCAGGGTCGGCACCCGCCGCTGTTTCACATCACTGCAACAGCTTTAAATCTGAAAGATCTCAATTTCTACCGAAAGGCACATAGGTACTTCTGAAGGCATTTTTACAGCATAACCCTAGTCTTCCTTAAGAAAAAAAAAAAAAAAAAAAAGCAGCCAGAATAACCAGTGGTTTTCAGTCAGTGGTTTTCCATCTTTTTCATTTGCAGACATCCACATTTTTTCCAGCAGAGGTTCAGACCCTTGTATACTTAAATTGAAGACTATTGACAATAAGCTCATTTTTCTTGTTAAGTTTTGTAGACCATTCAGAAGAAGTCAGAGTACCCCAGAGACCCACAGACTACAGTGAAAACGATTGAAAACTGCTATATATTTATTCTTCTGTAACTAAATATGATTTTTTTTTGGCCATATATTTATACAGACTGTCTACTTCGGCCTCTATAGTGTCTGGAATCTGTGGGTCTGCTGGTGAGGGGGGACAAGGGTTTGCTCCAAGGATGAATCTAAATATTGTTTAGGTATTTTCAATTGTTTTAGTGATATCCCTATGTGGACAGTGACTACGACATTAGCTGGGAACATTAATGGGTAAATCAAGTTACTCCTCTTAATCATTAGTTGCCAAATTTGATGCAAGGAGTGGAGAAAAGAGTTCAAATGAATCAGGAAAATAGCAATAATTGCCAAAAGGCTTAATGTAGTTTACAGAGAAATGGCTTCTTAATTGCTTCTTAATTGCTCTTGATGGGCTCATGGGAGGCAGGATGCAAACACTGCAGATCGTACAAATGTCTCCAGCCGTGCACTGGAGTGGAAGCCTTGTTTTTTTGGGAGGAAGAAGGAAAAGTGTATGAAGCTGGGCACTTGAGAAACAACGAGTGGGCAGCTGCAGTATCCACTGTGGTTCATCCAAGTCACTCGATTGAGACAGTAAATTTGTGTTGTTTTCCGAAATTCAGGCATAGTATTAATAATATGCCATGGTAAAACAAAAGGGCTGCGTATTGCCAGGAATATATTAGCTCCTCTTTCAATTGAGAACACAAGTAAGAACTTGGTTGAAAAGGGCATATTTTCTCTGTGGCTGTTGATGCCTCAAACCATAGAAATATGAAAATATTTGCAATAGTTTGTATCTGACTATGCAGTGCGAGGGGGATAATCCACCGTCAGCTTGATTTCTCTGGGGGCAGTCGTGCAGCCAGGCTACAAGGGATATCTGCAAATGTAAAACGTTTACCCAAATCAAACAATCTGAACTTTGAAAATATCTTCCTCCCTGCAGCTGACAGTGCTGGAGTTAACCTGGGAGCACCCTGTCTGCAAACCAACAGAATGAGAATGGTTCTGTGCTTCCAGCAAATTGAGCAGCTCGCAGGGTAATAAGGAAGACAAGGACACTACAGAGAAGTTATCATTTTTTCTTGAAGGTTGTGTGACAAATTTCCAGTCCCTTCTTTGCCAAAATAGTTCCATAAATACTGGAGATACTTGATTTTATCCACCCTGAATTCGTAGAAATGTCGAAGCGTGTTCTCACAGGTAGCCGCAGTTAATCTGAGCAATCTTGAAATGGCTTCCAGCTTTCTGAAGTTTACATTAAGTAAAGATTATCCAATTATAGTTTTCTTTAAAGATAAGGTCGATGGAGAGACATGCTAGATGACTAAAGTATGCTACTTCTACTTCATACATTTCTTTCATGGCACTCTGTGAGACAGCTCTAAAATTAAAACACAGGTTTTGACTATGCAGGTGTATATGACATAACAATGTAATTGAGGGATAAGCACAGCAAAAGATGACAATTGTTGGTGAAAAGTATTACTACTATCTAAGAACACATCGTGTCACTATGGATTTCATCCAGATTTATACATTAGCTTTCAAAATACCTGGTTTCATATTTTGATTTCAGCCAATAAATTACCTGTAGCCTGACTCAACCGGTTGAAAATAAATGTTGACTTTTCAGGAAACTGTAAGCATTACCAAAAGGTTTGAAGTCAGACCAATGGCTGGTGATGGATTATTTTGTGAGAGGAATATTGTGTTCAGAGAAAGGATAAGGGAATATGTGAGTTTCGTGTTCGGAAATGGAGTCATATTCTAACTTTAAATTCTGGTTCTCTTACAATGTGTGAAATATATCATATTTGTTCCTACCTCACTGCAGCCTTGAAAAAATATGTTTTTCTTAGGTAAATATGCTTGGGCAGATTTCAGAAACGTGGTGAATATTGGTCCTGTTAAGGTCAAACGTGAAATTAATATTGTTTCAGTGTGTATCAGTGTATCAGTGAAAGGTTTCATGGAACAATTTGAAATTAAATATTAGTGTAATGTGTCAAACTGGTAATAAACACAATTTAAAATAAGATGCTGTGGCTTATCATAATGGAGCTGGGTGTACCTGCTCAGGGCATCCAGGAGGAAAGCTGCGTGGATGCTGTCCTGAGCCCACCCTGCCCTGGGAAGCTGTGTGGGTGACCACAGAAAATATCTACCTGAATTGCTTGAAGGAAACAGCTTCTCCATGTCATCAACAGCTCAGTCAGTTGGAAGCCAACGTGTAGATCATCCATGACCTCAGGCCAACGGGGGTCTAAAAGAGAACGTAATTGCTTGCCATTGGATTCCTTCCCCTTTCATCTTCTTTTTTTCCAGTTCTCTGGCTTTCCTTTCCGACAATGCCGAATTGAGGAGGGCCTTTCATTTTGCCATGTATTTTGCAGGTGGAAGTGTTGAGACATGGCTGCCCCGTTGTTTGCAACCTCAGCTGGTGCCTGCTGAGCACAGCCAGGACAATCCCACCTCCAGCCGCGGGTGGACGTCGAAATGCTAACCATATGGTTGGGCCAGAGAGTGAATGAGGAAAATTCCCCAAATCAAACAGCCTCTTGCAGCGCTTTTAACATTGCGAGTGTTTATTTTTTCATTTGGTGATGTTGGAAAACTTTAAAAGATCTGTGAATTTAACTGAACAGGGTCGGTGAAATTTTCAGGGTGACAGTTATCAGGGCAAAAAAAGAGAAAGGTTTGGGCTTTAACTGTTGTCCTGTCAAAGGTGCCTGATGGAGGGAGACTAAAAAATACTACTGCTCCCTTGGGTGGTGTGTGCAATAATCACTTGTCCTTATTCCAGTGCCTTTTATTCTGTTGCACTCCATCTTTTTCACAGCCTGTGTTTGAAATGTCTCCCACTCGCGTTGCCTTTGCAATGACCCACATGAAAGGGAATCAAAGGCTGTACCAGCGTCATGCCTGCAGACCTGTCTTTATTTCTATAAAGCCCCTGTATTATGGGAGCTGGCTGTGCTCTGGCATCATGAGTCACCGTTGGTAAATCCAAGTCAGAAGACACGGTGTTGTTTGGGTGAAAAAAATGCTGGAGGGTATTACAGGGAGCACGAGGGTGTCCTGAGGGCTGTTATGAGAGAAGACCTGGGGTAAAAGGGATAAGAGGTCCATGCTGAGGTCTGCAGAGGAAGTTGGTGAACTCTAAAAAGGTGATGTCTTTTCTTGCCAAAATCACCTGTTGTTACTTTGTGGGTGCTTGCCATTTTCTGTGTTTTCCACCTTGGTCTGTGATGTTATTTTTTTGCTTCCCCGGGATGCCAAAACCTTAAAGGGCAGAACCCGAGGACTGTGCCTCTGTGGCTAAGCAATGAAGCTAACCGTTCTCTTCACCAAATATGTTTGCACAGCCTTTTCACTCAGGCAGAAAATACGAGAAGTGGGATCCTTGCAATCTGGGCCAGAATTGGTGGAAAACTAGATTTCACTTCTCACCTCTTCATATTCACATTGAGTTTAAGAATTGCCGGCACCAATCCCATTTTTACTTCCAGATGAAAAACATCACAGATGGAGGGACTGGGCCTGGGGCAGGTTTCTCAGAAATGGGAGAAGGTGCAAAAAAGCAGAGAGAAGCTGAGTGGGCAGAGGGAGAGGGGGAGCAGAAACAAATTCCTTACGAGGGCTCATTGCCACCCACCAACGCAATGCTATGCTCCGGTGCTGCAATGTGCCGAGGGGGCACCAGCGCATAGTGGAAAGGCCAGGATTGCACGAAGCTGGGGGGAAAACAGCACTGACATCAAAATGTCACAGCACAACACCTTCACCTTGGGCTGGAGCCAGCGTGGGTGTTTGGCAGGTTGGGGGCTGACAAAGCAGCCAGCGATCACCCCTGTGGCACCAGGTGCCCCGTGCCTACAGACCTTCCTTCTAAAGCAATGAGATGGATTCAAATGCTGTCTCTGCCTCGCCGCTGTGACTTCCTTGGGATGCTGTGAATTTTCTAAGTGAGGAGAGGGTTTGGCCTCGTGTGTTTGCAGTTAGTTTTCTCCACCGCCCATCCTCAGGATTTTGTTAGCATTGCAAATTCCCATTTCACAATCAGCTTTCTTCCAGCGCAATGGACAAAGGCATTTGAAATGGGCTGCATTTATCACTAATGCTCAAGCTGGATGAAAGACAGGGCTGGATCCTCCACAGGGGGGTTACACCATAACTCCATTGACCCAAGGGAGCCGCACTGATCTACCGCATCTGAGGATCCGCCTGGTGGAGTTTAATCTGGCAAGGCTTCGGTGATGCTCTGATCAAAGGCAGCCTCTTCAGAGGCCAAATTCAAAAGGCTGAGGACGGAAGCACCGTGCTCTTGGGGTGTGCTCTTCCTGAGGAGATGGCTAGAGAGTCCCGGCTCAGCCTGTTGCACAGCAATGCTGTTGTAGATAACAACCATCTGCATACTTGGCAAGCGCTCTCCAGTTGCATGTCCACCCCTGAGGCAATCGCTGTCCCCTGGATGGCCTGTTAGACCAGGTTTAGGCAGCACTGATAAGATTAAAGAAGTGAAAGAAAAGATACAGCATTTGCCCTTGAAAGCACGTTTGCTCAAGGGCCATCACGCAGAGTAGTGCCGTCCCCCCTGGCCCTCTGAGCTGCAGCTGCTGGGGAAGCCCTTTGCTCCCAGCTCAGCATGGCTCCATCCACACAGACGTGTCCTTGGGTGTCCGGCAGGTTTTAAATTCTCACAGCGTAGGCTTGAGCATCGAAATAGTTGCAAATGAGCAGCTAGTGGAGATATTTTCAAATAGCAGACTGGTTTTTGGTTTGGTTTGTGTTTACACAGCTGAGCTTCAGTCACTTAGTTTTAGCTCTGAAGGCACTGAAGGATGGTAGTGGAAACAAGCTGAAAAATGAATTATTTCCTTTTGTCTTCAGTGCTTCTGCCTACCCACTTACAAGACTTTGAAGAATCTGAGTTTGAATGTTTCCCTCACCATCAGAGGCTTAAGGCAACTTCCCAGTCATCCCTGTCTGGCTTGAGCAGCTTTTTGCACGTCCTCTGAGTTGCTTAAGTCCCAGAAATGTTCCCTTCCAGCTTTCTTTGATGAGTGGCATGTAGCTGTCTCCATCTGGGTTTCCTTCCAGTTGTCTGGTGGCAGGACGGCCTCTGCAGTTGCTTTGATTTCATTTTTAGCACATGCTGGCCGTGCATTTTTCCCTTACTGGGTGATGCTGGGCACTCAGATCTGATGAGGTCTTTGGGCTCACTCTGCCATCACATTTGTGGCCGTAATGCCGAGCAGACACTTCTACCTTGGATTCAAACCAGGTATCTGTAGCAGCAGGTGCAGAGCAAAATAGTAGCAAAACCCACCCAAAGAACATTATAAGTATGTGGGTAGTCACTCCACTGTGCTGCTGGGTTAGTCTGCTGTTGATGAAGTGATTAGCAGGTTTAAAGATGCTTCAAGGTATGTCTGTAGGTTATCTCCACTGCAGAGGAGCGTTTGATCAAGTTCTGAACTTTCTGCAATAAATTCATTTAATCAGGTACATCGTTCTTCCCAAGGCATTTGCATCTGAAGTCGTTTGCCTGTCTGGACCTTTGGAAGGTTTTTCTGGTTTTCTACATATTTGTTAACAAGGGAATAACATCCAAAGTGGAGCCTGAACGATGTGACTTTAAGCTGTGGATCTTTAAGGCTCAAATTTTGGTTAACACTGCTGTGCTGACTACAGATGTGATTTCCTTCCAGACATTCCTACTGAGCTGCACATTGCTGCCAAGATATGTAAATTGCCTCACTGAGATTCCTTTGCTTTCTAATATCACATTGAGTTAGGCATTACCTGGCTTCTCATTAGGTTTGCTTTTTTTATACAGCTAATTACTTAACCCCCTTTTTTGCTGATCTGGACAAGATTTTGAGCTCTACTTATATGTCAGTACTGCTTTCATCTAAAAAACTGCACTGCTAGTAAAAACTAAGTGATGGAGGGTACTGCTGGTGAGCCACGCAAGGCCTGTGTTGCATCTTTGTACACTTTTTCTCCAAGTGAAGTCCTGGGCAATGCCAAGGAGGAGAGGTGAAGAAAAACATTCTTGCATGACGTCAGTGCCTGTATGAAAGCGTTCACCCAACTTCACATTTAACTAAGCACTCTGCACCTTCATTTAAAACATTAATGATGCTCATTCATTTTGCTGGCATGAAGAAACACTGCGAGACGTTCCAGGGTGAATCACCACACTGACATTAGCTGAGATAAATAAAGCATATTTAACAAGGTCTTCAAAGCCAAGTGACCTCTGTAGGTACACTAAAGTAAGCACTGCTGGTCATGTTTTACTAACATCGTTCATTAGGAGAAGCACCTCTTGCCTTAAATAGACCAGATGACTTTGAGGAGAGCAATTGGAAGAGCAAAGCCCAGGTAATGGTTTGAGGGTGAAGCTCCCTCCTACCGAAACAACTGAGCTGAGCACCTCAAAGTCGCAAATGGGAATCGCTTTAAGCAATCTGTCTAAAGCTGGCCCTGTGATGCAGACATGTTAGCTTTCCTTAACAAGTGGAAGGTGGACATTTGATGACAAAGCTTTTTCTCAGTTGTTTAATTAAGACAATTAATGATTAATTTCATCAGCAGTTTCTATTTTCTTTGTCAGTGGCCCGTGGCTGAAAGACAGCAAAGCTCCTGCTGGTTCAAAGTGTCCCAGTGCTGGGCACACATGTAGTTTATTTTGCATTTAGCTTTTGTCAGCATTTCCAATAATTTGGTCAATTTCTGAAAGAAATTATTCATTCTCATTCTCCCCCTGATATTCAAAGCAGCCTCTGTTTCCTTTGGGTGAGCTGGAACTCTCTGGTTCATTTGGGTGCCTGTGGACTATGGCGGGGCCACCGTGGTTTGCTCCACATAAGGAAATCAGATTGCACATCCCAGGATGAACAGATCCATTTAAAAGCTTTTGGGACTCTCTAGTCTCCAAAGGCCATGGATTTGCTTAGAAGATTTGTCCATCTGCCATTTTTTCTTCCTTTTAGAAGTTATATGCCTAGCTTCTGGGCTTCCAATCTCTATTTTACTTTAAGTGTTATGTCCAGCTTTCAGTACTTTAGAAACTCCTCACTGAGTAAAAAGTGAAGGTGAAACATTCCCATAGGAAAAGGTACTCGGGAACTCAGTATCCATCAGTTCATGGCTTTGTCAAACCCCATATCGAAGATGTGTTTATAACAACAAGCCATACCCCATCGTGGCTGCAGGTTTGTTTTCATCTGGGGGTGCAATGGATGAATTTGGCTCTAAGTACTACAGACATGTACCCCCCAAAAATGCATTTGAAGTGTGGGATGTATTTCATTCAATCTTGAGTAACTACAAGTTCACCTTCCAGTAGTCACTTTGTGCTTGATGGGGGTAGGCAACCCCACCAAGGGGAGCAGAACTGGTGTCTCCAACAGGGTGAGCTGCAGAGCCCAGGGACCTGCTGAGGGGGATTTTCAGACTCCATGGATACTTCCAGGAATGTCCTTGACAGAAACATTGCTGGCTTGAGGTCAAAAACTTGATTTCAGTAGAAGTCTGAACTTCTGTCCTTATGGTGTTTGGGAAACATCCTGATTTACTTAATTTAAACAAAGGCAGATATCCGGTTAAAATCCCTGGAGCTGCAGCCAATAAGTGCCTCATTTCAGCACTGTGCTTGCAGCGACGGCTATCCACCATAAAAACATGGTTCAGGGAATAAAAGTATTAAGAAAATAAATGGATTCAGTACTTGGATTAGATGCAGATTTAAAATATGTGAAGAAAGATGGAGCAAGCATAAAGAGCTGATAAAGAATAAATAGACAGACCCCAGCGACAACATGCTTAAACCAGGCTGCTGCACAGGATGTGTTTTTATGTTGTATATTTGACTTCTTCCCTCCTACCAAGTAGGTGGGAAAGAGACTTGCACTGCCAGCCACCCCTGAAAGTGGTTGTGAAAGGGTGATGCCGGCACCGAGCAGAGAGAGCACAAGGAGCTGCTGGAAAGGACCTTGCTGATTAGGGACAATGATGAGGTGTGTTTAAGACATTAATGTCATCTCACGTTACTCCTGCAAATTGTCAGTGCTTGCTGGCCAGCCAGATACTTCAGTCTCCAGCACAGTTATCTGAGTGTATCAGTAACATGAATGGGTCTGTCAATGTGCATTACCCTGCCTTTGTGAAGGTGGGGAGAGGTTAGACATCTTGCCTGGGCTCATACAGGAAATCTAGCATAAATCTCCCCAAATCTCCCCACAGCCATGTCTTGATGAAATAGGTTCATAAAACTGTTAAAAAAGCAGGTTATAAAAAACCTTGAGAGGTCATTGAGTCCTTTCCCCAGTCCCTCCACTGCCTAATGAAAATCATCTAGCTTGCTCCTCTCCTTTACCCGCCTCTGGGTGAGGGAAGTAATGGGTATTGATTCCTGCAGCCTTTCTTTCTGTATACCAAGTACACTCTTAAGCCTGCAGCTGGCCATCTACCTACCTGGGGAGAAATGAATCTCCTTTAGCTGAGTTCGAGCAGAGCAGCAAGAAGATGCGACTTCTGTGGTGGGGCTGGAGCTGTCACAGCTTCACTGAGAGATGCTGGAGCTTTGAAAGGTCTTGCGTCTAGGCCTCCTCTTCAGATACAGACCAGGCTTTGCCTTTAGCCTGGTGTTAGCAGAGAGGGCAATCATCCTTGGAACAACTCCTCCGTGTTTTCAGAGCTGTGGACATGGAGCTGGTTTGGTGGTGGGGTAGGTGGAAGATGGTGGTTTCTTGTTTTTTTGTCAGTCTTTTTCTAGCAGCTGGGGTTTTCCAGAGCACTATCCTAGTTAGAAAATCTGTGTGTGTGAGCAAAGCAGTCAGATTGCAGCCCAGAATCACACCCTTTGTTGTTGCTGTTGTTGGGACCGAGCAGAATGACAGAGAGCCAATGGGTCTGGATGGATGGCAGGACCAGACTCGGTGTCCCCTGCTTGGGCGCTTTGTAGCGACTCTAGTGTGTAGACTTGAGTCATGTTCTTTTCTTCACTTTGGGGTAATGATACTTGCTGGAGTCATCCTGACTCTGAGGTTAGACTCATCTGGTATAAAAAAAGGCGAGTTCAGAACAGGCCACCCTCAGACTCTAAACAAGAATGCTGTCGCTCGGTTTATGAATTCAAGATGTCAGTTTTTACATCCCAAGATCTATTTTCTGCTATGGTTTCTATTCAAGAAGGGCTGTGCCTGAGTAATGAATAGCAGCTGATGAGGTCTTACAGCGCAGCATTACGCAACCGAAATGAATAACATGTATGCAGGAGTCCCCGGCATGGCACAGCAAGGAGTGCAACCTGGGGCTAGGTCTCATTTCTGGGGCTTCCACATCATCCTGGTGCCTGCCTGACATCTCCCAACGGGCTCAACAGGGATGTTTTTTATTCCCTGTTTTCCCAAGCACAGGGCAAGCCAAGAAACTTGGCTCTGCTGATTTTCCTTCCAAGAAGTCCAAAATCTGTTGGTCAGGATGGTACGGTGCCCTCTGGGACAGAGCTGTGCTTCAGCAGAGGCCATGCCTCATCCTCCAGGCAAAGTATGTCTGGTGGTTGCAGATAATATTTTTTATTAGATCTTTTATTTTGGTCTAATAAAAGATCCCGCCTCTCCCCACTTTGGTTCATGTCCTGAGGGCACCGTGGTTACCACAGCACCTAACCACCTTGACTGTGATCAAAAAGTCCAGACCCACAGCAACAACCTCTTCACAGCCAGCTCGATGTGGTCTTCTTTAACCCTCTTGATCTTCCTAATTCCCCCAAGAAAAAGGTGTCAGGGAGCTGATGTGTTGATCTAGGTAAACAATGGATTTCGGGTTCCAAGAATGATAAATAAATTGTTTTGGGCCAAACCAAAACAAATTATTTGAGTTTTCTTGGCAAACTGAAAAAAAAAAAAAGGAAAAAAAAAAAGGAAAAGATTCCTGTAGGGTCAACCCCAAATAGTTTCTTCAATCCAAACCCAAAATATTTTATTGTATTTATTAACCTTTTCATTTAACCTTGTTTTCTTTTGATTTATATTCATTTTTAAAACAAAAAAGCTGTTTTGAGATATGAATGTGAAAATGTTGAAATGAAACATTTTGGTATTTCAGAAAAAAAAACAACCCATTTTGTTTAGAAGATGTTGAAACAATGTGTTTCGAAATTTTTTTCAGAATTCCCCTCCCACTGTTTTCTCTCTCTCTCTCTCTCTTTTTTTTTCCCTCTAGCTGAAACTGTTAGCTCAGATGACCCTGAATTTGCAAGGAATTTTATGTTCCAAAATCATCCATTTCTGGCATACTTGGTGTTAGTCAAAAAAAAACCCCAAAACATACTCACTTTTGGAGGTGAGTGTCAAATCAGTGTTGTCTTCTTGTCCCTCTGCTCAGCACTCCAAGCCTCCAGCAAACCAGTGGGTGAAGGAGATCACTCACTAGCTCAAAGCCAGGAGTCCCAAGGGACATAGGAAGGGGGATGCAGTTGGTGAGATAATTGGTTGGTCTCGCTGAGGAGCAGCAACTCCATCGGGTTTGGTGGTGTGATGTATTTACACATAGAGTTTTGTTGGCCGTTGGCAGAAGTTGGGTCATTCCAGCAGAGCCAGCTGCTGCCCTGCAGCTGGTGCCTCGTGGTTTGCAACCCAGCACAACGTGTGCTTCATCAATAGCAGCAATGGGCCCAGACACAGGTCAGAGGTATTTGTGGTTCAATAAAAATTCTAAATTGCAAGATGCATGCTGGTGGCAGATGTGGGACAAATGAGGGTACAATAATTATGGTTATGAACCCATTTCCACAAGCCTTGTAGCCCTCAGACCCTGTGTTGCAAGCTGCTTGGAGATGATCCTGGACATGCTAATGTGCTGCTTTGCTGTGTGGCCAAATGCATCTTTCCAGCAAGAGGCCCTGGGTTTTTACCACCTTGGAAATTGTTGTCCAGGATGCCCACAAGTATCATAGCAGGCTGAGAGGTGCAACTGCAGGCTGTATTTTTCCAAACAGGGCAGCTTCTCCTGGCAATACCCAAAAATGGGAGGAGAAGGAGAAGGAGAAGGAGAAGGAGAAGGAGAAGGAGAAGGAGAAGGAGAAGGAGAAGGAGAAGGAGAAGGAGAAGGAGAAGGAGAAGGAGAAGGAGAAGGAGAAGGAGAAGGAGAAGGAGAAGGAGAAGGAGAAGGAGAAGGAGAAGGAGAAGGAGAAGGAGAAGGAGAAGGAGAAGGAGAAGGAGAAGGAGAAGGAGAAGGAGAAGGAGAAGGAGAAGGAGAAGGAGAAGGAGAAGGAGAAGGAGAAGGAGAAGGAGAAGGAGAAGGAGAAGGAGAAGGAGAAGGAGGAGAAGCAGCATAACTCTGGATGAGATCACTGTGTTGTATCATACGGGCTATGGGAAACAAAAGCCAGCTTCGAAGATTATTGCTTTCACTCATAACCAGATGCTGCTCAGACCTTTCTCTCTTCTGCTCTATGCTGCTCTTGCCTCTGCTCTGTTCTTGCCCACAAAAAAAATGAAATGAAAAATGAGTTTTTTTTTTTCTTTGAATTAAGCAACAAAGTAGCCAACAAATTGGTTCTTTGAAACTGGTGGGGTGGAAGGAGTCAATTGGAAATAATTTTTGCTATATAGCCCTAAGACCTTTTCCCTGGCAAATGAATTATGTTTTCTTTTGTATTTATAAACTCCAAGTTGCCTTTTCATTTCAGTAAGTTTGAGCAAGTAAGAACGGATTAGTCTCTGGGGCAAAGGGTAGTGGCAGTGGGGGCTGTAAGCATCGTCAGTGTTTTCGACTGATGTGAGTGAGAGCTCAGTAAATGACAGCAGTGCATACGTGTGTCTGATGGGAAGGGGATGCAGTTGCTGATTTGTGTGGCTGGTGCTGCGTGCCCCTCATGCAGGTGGAAACCCAAGGTGTGCAGGGAAACTTCAACAGCCTGCAACTCCCCTGGGGAAATTTTGGGGCTGCACCTTTGCTGCTTCCAGATTTTCACCTTCCCGGTCACAGCATGGGCTGCAAGCCCTAAGCACCCGTCCTTCACCAATGATGTGGACCTCTGGACCCCTGCCAGAGCCCTGCCAGCCCACCTTTAGCCAGAAGTAGGTGATTCAACCAGGATCATTCAGGAAGCTCGTGGCCAGAGGGTGATCCCAGAACCTCCCCCCTTTCCTAGCCACAGTCCTGGTACTTTTGCTTTAATCTGCTGATTTGCACGTAGAGCAGTGATACTGGCATGCACGCAAGAGGGAAAGAATATGACCACAGGAAGATACAAGGACGAAGTCCAGTTTCAGTAGCATTTTACACTCACTTCGCACCACTTGGAATAACTGCATGCAGTGCAGAACTGTGGAGAAATAGGCTCCCTTACCCTGGGACTATTACATTACACTTCCCATAAAACAAGCCCTTCATTTTGCTCATTAAAATCAGGCATGCTTGTTTGTTGGAGTTTGAGTGTACAGTATTTCTTCTATTTGTGGGTTTAGCTATAAAACCGAAAGAAAACTTTTCTTATAGTTAATTTTCCTTTTAATTGCTCGTAGTGGAGTCCTTCTGACTCCAGACTATTTCTATAATTACTGGACCACATTCTTCCCCCCTGTACCTCTTTTATAGGGTAGGAATACTATTTGCCTCCCCTGCATCCAGAGTCTTTACTGAGATGAAGCTATAGAAATGTAACCGCAAATTAAGGCTGTCAGCTCTCGTACTCATGTGTTTGTTATTCTTGTTGCCAAGTTGAGAATGGACTTTTCTTCTTTTCTTTTCTTTCTTTCCTTTTTTTTTTTTTTTTAGAAATAAAATAAAGAAAAAATAAATCAAACCAACTTTCTCAACTTTCTCATGATCTGGGTCTGCAGTTGAACACAAAGGTTGTGCTGTGGTTGCATAAGTAGTAGGGTGAAAGTCTTACCTTGGCCACCAAATTATGGTCCATAGTCCTTGGCAGCATAGAGAAGCAATACTCAGCTCAGCTCAGCAGCCTTCCCAGGCTCCCCATCCCAGCAGAGCTCCTGCTCAAGGCCATAAACCCCGGATGCATTGTCAAACCATCTGGGCAGTGTTTCGCAGTCCTCTGTAGTTCAATAAACCCAAGCTGGTTTCCAGGGTGGTTGGAGGAGCTGGTTTCTCTTTGGGGCAGTTGTAGGAAGCCAGAATTTGGGAGGGTTTCAGCCTGCACCCCCATTGCAAATGGAGAGGAGGACCTCAGCTCCAACCTGAGCTGTCTGTGCCTCTGTCTCTCATCAGCCTCCTTTTTCACTGTGGGCTGTTGGTGCCTCATTTTATTTTTCCCACACCCCATGTACCAGAGGCAATCCTCCTCTGAAAGCTGGGCTCACTGCAGCTATGCAGGGAATAAGCAAAAATTGCATTTCACTCCCCACCCAGTGCCTTCACGCATTCTCAAGGCATGACTTCAGGATCAGACCAGGCCAGCCTGCAGGACCTGCACCTTCACTCTGATCAGTCCAAACTGCACTGAACCAAATTCCCCTTAGTTTAGCTGAAGGTCATGCTCTGCTGGAAGCAAGGTGGCAGAGGACTGCCCAGGATGGACACATTCCTGTCAGGTCTTAGATCAGCCATGAGCAAGCATCATTGACAGTAACTTGGGTGATATGAGTTGGAAAGTCCAGACCTCTGTATTGATCTGCACCCATAATTACCAGAAATGAGCAGGTCTGCCACCATGACATAGCAGGGGGGCTGTTAATGAAAGGACAAGATGCGTGAGGAGTGTCTGAGGTCCCTTGGTTTGTTCAGCCCAGAGCAGAGCAGGCCGAGGGGAGGCCTCATGGCGGCCTGCAGCTCCCTCACGAGGGGAGCGGAGGGGCAGGCGCTGAGCTCTGCTCTCTGGGGACAGCGACAGGACCCGAGGGCACGGCATGGAGCTGGGACAGGGGAGGGTCAGGCTGGGTGTTAGGGAAAGGTTCTGCACCCAGAGGGTGGTCGGGCACTGGGACAGGCTGCCCAGGGCAGTGGTCATGGTATTGAGCTCCTGGAGTTCAAGGAGTGTTTCGACAATGCTGTCAGATCTATGATCTCATTTTTGGGTGGCCCTGTGTGGAGCCAGGAGCTAGACTTGATGATCCTGGTGGGTCCCTTTCAACTCAGGATATTCTATCATTCTGTGAAATGCCATGAGGAGCCACAGTGTGGCCTCAACATTTACTCAAGTTATGACTGCATCTAGAGACAGTAGTCACAGTTTGGATCCCTGTGGGATTAAGCCCTGGAGGAACCACAGACAATGTCTTTGCAAGAAAGCACAGCAAGCGTCCATGGGCAATTTACTGCAGAGAGGGATCTGATGGGGCATGCACATTACAGCTGTGCATTTCACATGTGTCTGCCCCAACCCGATGGAGCCTAGATGTGGCTGATTCTGGTGAAAAGGAGAGGAACATAGTAGCCATGCTGGCTGGGCTGGAGGTTGGTTGCCCCATGTCTTCGGGCAGCAGCAGCTACAAAACCCTGCTCACACCCAGCCAGGGTGGGGACTGGGCTTCCACACCAGGAGATGTCTCTGAGGGTTTCCATTTATCACTTCAGTCGCCTGCATGTCTGGTCTCAGCGGGGGATCTCCAACCTCTTTGCTTGTGCTTTCGCCATATGTCTCAGAGCTTGCGACAGCTTGCTTCGTGCTCCAAGGTAATGCTTATTTACTGGCAGTAGGTTCAGTAATTGCCTGGGTCGGCAAGTTATTTACAGAGTTCCTATTTCCTAATAGTCTTATAATGCAGTCCACTGTTGACAGTTTGTTTGAAAAGTCACTTTTCATATATAAACATGTTCCAGTCAGTTATTATTTGCTTTTCTAACTCCTGTTATCAATAGAATTTATTATTAACACCCTTCCCCACTTCATTAGAAAATGTTGTTCTGGAATATTTGTGTGTCTGCAAATGATAAATATTGAGATTTCTGCTTTTTATATATTTGTGAAAGGGCAATTCATTTATTCAAGCACTCAACTTTTGACCCGATCTTTGGAGTAGTCACTTCTGCTTGAATTATTCATTGTGAATAAATTATCCCATGAATTTATCCCCCCGTTTTTTTTTTTCTTGTTTGTGAGGCGTATGTTGAACGATCCTTATTTCTGAGAACAGAACCATCATTTGCGAGAATTCACTGAATAGTTGCATGGCCAATGCTTCCTGCAGCAGCTGTGGTCTAGTTGGCTCCTTCCCTGGCTGCTCAACATGGAGACCTCCACATGTCTCTTTAGACCTGTGATGGAGGGAGAAGGTTAAATGAAAACTTTTTTTTTACTGGGGGGAATAAGACTATTTTACCTGCACACATAGAATCATGGAATCATCTAAGTTAGAAAAGATCTTCAAGATCACCAAGTCCAACCATCAACTTGACCTACCAAGTCCCATCGCTAATCCACGTCCCTTAGTGCCACACCCGCACATACCTTAAATACCTCCAGGAATGGGGACTCCACCGCTTCCCTGGACAGCCTTTTCCAGTGCTTCCCTCTCCATGAAGAAATTCTTCCTGACATCCACTCTAAACCTCCCCTGGCACAACTTGTGTCCATTTCCTTGAGTTGTATCACTTGTCACCAGAGAAAAGAGACTGACACCGCTCTTGCTACAATCTCCTTTCCGGTAGTTCTGGAGAGCAATGAGGTCTCCCTTCAGCCTCCACTTCTCCAGACTAAACAACCCCAGTTCCCTCAGTTGCTCCTCATAAGTCTTGTTTTCTAGTCCCTTGCTCTTCTCTGCAAACATTTGGGACGCTCAATGTCCTTCTTGTAGTGAGAGGCCCAACACTGAAAACAGTGCTCGAGGTACAACATGTCTGGTTGAAGGGGATTGCAACGCTCAGCTGGTGGAGAAGACTCATGTCCTAGTGCTGCAGAGGGGAGCATGAAGCCACCTTTACCTGCAGCTGGCCTACCTCTGCATTTGTCCCGACATGTATAACAAATCCTAGGAGTGTTGGGGGGGGGGAATAAAAAAAGAGCAAACCCAAAAATATAAATCCGTTCTCCAGACAGCCATGCTTTCAAGCGAGGTCCTAAGGAATGTTTTTCGTCACTCCCAGTGAAACTCTAGGACTTTCATCTTTAAACGCTTGCAGAGCTGCAGATGAAAGGCTCCTGACTGGAAGCACTTGCAGCTCAGCTTTTGATCTCTGTCGTGCCCGTGTGCTTGGCCCAGGAGTGCTGCTGCAGCACCGCTTCCCTCTGCTGAAAGACATCAAGTGTTTTCTTTCCCGCTCCCTGTTTGATATTATTGCAGCCAGTTTACCCAGGGGATGGATGTTCCTATTTTCTGAGGGTCAAATATTATGACAGCTTTGGATATCAACGGTCTCGCAATACCTCTGGCAGTTGTCTTCCAAAATAACTTCATCGGTCCCTTTTAAGAAATAAGCTTTCCCGGATAGCTAAGCTCTTTGATTCTCCCTGGGTTTTGGGAAGGGTTTTTCTCTGAGAGGTGGGGAGAGGAGCTTTATTTATTTTTTCAGAGGAAAACCTTGGCTGTTGCGAGCGGGTTCTTGTAACACAGAGCGCTACCAATCTCCACGGAAGACAAACAACCTGGGAGATGCTGAGCTATCACCCAGTGTTGGAAACACGGAGTTAAAAAAGTGAGGTGGCGAGGGTTTGCAAGGAAAATCATGTGTGGGCACATGACCTACACTGCTGAGGACAGGCTGGGAAATGGGGACTGCTCCCTGTGTTAGAGGTCCTGTGGGCAATGTTAGGGAAGGAGGAGCTAATTTTCCACAGTTGTAGGGTATCCTTTACAACTAGAAAAAATGTATGGAAAAGCTGCCATGCCAGAAGTCTCAGCTCAAGGGTTGGTATTGATTTACACCCACTTAGCACTCAATTTGTGCTGGTATAAACCTCTGTGAAAGGCAGTGGCAAATCAGGATAATTTTCTGATAGTCCAGAATTGAGTAATAGTGCAATTAAGAGTAACGACTAGGAAGGACTGCCTAGTTTCGGGCATGAACTCACTCCTTCTCCTCAGTGGGATGCGAGTGAGGGGGTGTCACCCGATGGGTGCTGGGACCCCCAGCACAACACATATCTCCTTCACAGCGGTGCTCCCAGCCCCAACGCCAGACAGATCTGTCATGCGATGTTCTGCCATGAATTAAATCCATTACTAAAACAGACTCTCTGCCTGTAAAAACTCTGACTCCAAAGCAACTGGCTGCAGCGAGCTGGTTTAAATTAGAAGGAAAAGTGTATTTTTAAAACAGTTTGGCTAATGCATCCTAGAGCCTCCTGGAGAGAGAGGACAAGTTGTGTTTTTGCACTTGCTATGAGGCGAAACTCCCAGGGGCTACTCTGCCTGGTTGATGTTAATATACAGTGTTACCTGTCTTAATTAGGGTTTTTGGCAATCCTCACTATTAGATGCATTTTTAGGCCCTGTTTAGTCACACCCTATGCCTACTGCGATGGAAGAACTTACTGAGTTTTAAGAGTGGTTATAGGCCAACTTGGACAAATACTGCAGTGCTGTGACACGAATCCCTCCCTTTGCCAGGATACATTGTGCAGAGTGGTTAAAGAAAAAAGGGATAATTCCAGTCTTGCATTGGTTGGGACATTCTGGGATCGTGCTGGGAGCAAGTCTGCTTGCTCCTCCAGGGCTCCCACCTGACCCTCACTTGTTGGCAATGGCCATGGGTTGTGTCTGTCCTCCTGAGCATCAGCAGCTTTTCTCTTTATTTTCACACTGGGGCTCCCAGGGGCTTCTCCCAGGCTTCCCAAAAGTCCCAATAAAGGCTTGGGGCATTCAATAATCTCCAGAAGAGCCAATGAAATACCATATTCAGTAGGTCACCCTTGCACCACTCCAGCCCCAAGCAGCTGGGTGCAGGCTGCATCCATCCTGTGTCCTCCTGCACTGAAACCAAACCCCAGCCCACCTTTGGTTCCCTTCTTTAATGCAGGGGCCTCAGCACAACCTTGGGCAGCAGTAAGGGCACTTGTGGGCTGCAAGAATGCCCCAGGAGCTCTTAGATGCTGCTGTTATGGCACCCATGTAACTCCTTGCTCCCTCTGTGTGCTGGAAGCCCTGGATAATTTCACTGAGAGAAAATACAACTGCAGAAATTAATCACATCAGGTGGTATGGAGGTTTGCTTGAACTTTCCTTTCAGATTTGCAAACCTGATAGATATTATTATTTTTTTAGCAGCTTGCTGGCCATCTGCTGATCCTCTATAAATATAGCTGATTTAGTGCTTTGTGTTATAAAAGGAAGAAGATACACATATCCACACACAACCCAGAAGAGTGTGATGCCAATGCAAGGTATTGGCGAATATTTCAGCTGGCCAGGAGCCATGAATCATGCAGAAAAGGAGGAGTACAGCCAGGGGCATGTGTGTTTAATTTACTCTGCCAGGGGCTGAGCAGTCTTCCAAGACAGTCCATCTTACCCATCAAAGGCCACACTGGTGGCATTGCCTAGGTGTCTCTCCTGGTGGGATCCAGCATCTCTAACTAAAAGAGAATGGTTTCACCCATCCTCACTTTCACCTTTCCTACAGGACAGAGAGGTTCCGTATGGCTGAATATCTTGTACTCCAGGTTAGAAGAAAGGAGAAGGAAGTGAGGAAGTAAGGAAGTAAGTAAAGAAGGAAGGAATGAAGGAAGGAAGGGAAGGAAGAAAGGAAGCCCTCATCTTATCAAGGGGTGACTCCTATGAAACAGGACAAGAAGGTATCACGTACATTCTTCTGAAGGTTGCTACATGTTTTAGCAATTTGTGCATGCATGGGAGATGTCTCATCTCTGCAGAGATGAATATTCAAACATCCTGGGTTTTTAAAATGGCCCATTAGCTGGGAACAGCCCTGTCACCACACAGACACCCCATAGCCCTGCTTCACCTAACTCCAGGCTCGCAGCAGAGTGCATTTTCCCCAGGCAGGATGCAAGCCCTTAACATACAAATGCGTATTCCTTTTACATGGCTTACAACTGGGAGCTGCGACTTTTGGATGTGGATATCTCCTCCCCTTCTTCTGGCCATTGGACCTTTGAATGCATTTGCTCTTGTTCTTGCAATAAAGGAAGTTCCTGGCATTTTCTTTCCCTTGTGAATCAACCTGTTGGCTTCTGGGGAGTCCCTGCAGCTGGGTGCATGCAGGTGAAGGGCACAGCACGCCAAGGGGGTCACCTCCCCAGGTGATGGAGATGTGGCCCTTGGCTGGTTTTATAGCCTATGGAGCAGTGGCCAGATCCAGCCAGAGGATGGGAAGGACGGGACAGATGTTTGTGTCTTCTCCCCTCATGTTCCCTTCCAGGCATGCCCTCTGGGGAGCCAGGGCTGTGAACATAGCCTGGTTCTGCAGCTCCTCTCCCCGGGACTTGCCTGAGCCAAGTGGGCTTGGTGACAGATTCCTCTTCCAAGGGCAAGTGAGGAAAAATCCTCCATCGCTGCAAAGCAGCTTCAGAAGAGCAGCTCCCTGGCTGCTCCTCCAGGCCTTTGACTGGGAACCTCAGCAGCTCTTTCATGCCTCTGTGTGAAGGTCAACGCCGGCATCTCTGAGCGGGGAGGATCCCTCGCCCCTGACCTGCCCTCTCCCCTCGCCTTCCCTCTCTGCATAAGCCCCTAAAGCACGCGAGGTGCTGGTGGCTCTGACAGCACTCTGCAGCATCCCAAAACCCCATGGGCAGGGCCCTGCATGCTGGTGGAGGGGGAGACATGGTCCATTGTGCATTGACAAGGACTGGAAGACAGTAAACGAATAAATCAAAAATAATTGAAATGACACCATGGGAAATAACTCCCTGGGGCTTGCAAGCAGACAACTTCTTCCCAAGGAAAGTTACTGGGGATGCTGCCTTGGAGATGTCAATGTAATGAAAACAAAAACAAAACCCACCCCAAACCGGGGAGTGTTTTACGTTAACTAACGGGTCCCTTTCAAGTGTAGGATATTGACATTGTGTTTGAATGGGGGCACTGTAGGAGCCCAAACTTGCCATACATGTATTTCCAAACCTACCACCTTCTGCAGAAACATCAAGGGAATACATTTGAATGGAAATAAATTCAGCTAACGCCTATTGATGCAAATGGGTAATTTCAAGTGCATTAAAGAATGCGGTCGGAGACGCTTCAGCAAACAATCCAGATCATGTCTTAATTAAGGTGTTTTCTTTCTTCTTCTTTCTTTTTCTTTCTTTTCTTTTTTCCTCCCCTCCATTTGTGGGCACAATAGCAAGGAATCCTTGCAGTCCCTGAGAAGACAAAATTACACCTAAAAACCAATGCAGCCTAAAAACACGTGCTTTGATAAACATAGATGGACATGCATTTAATTGTGTCCATGCGCTTTCACTCCACAAAGGTGACAGCTGAGCCAATCAGCTAACTAATTAACATACACTGCAAACAAGATTCCTCTTTTCTCAGGACCGGGACAGATGGCCTATGCCACTCAGCCAGCTTCCTGCACCTAATCCCCTGCTCCTATTTGCTCCAGTGGCTGCAGATATTTGCATTCACTCAACAATAACCCATTGAAACAAATCACTCCCTTTTTTCTTGCCACCTCCAAGAAAGCATTACACGCCACTGCCAATGTGGAACCATTGCCATAAAGGAGCCAATTATTATTTACAGAAAAATATCAGGAAAAAAAGGGAAAAAAACAGGATTGCTGCTAAAAATAAGACAAAGCCCTTAAAAAAAGTAACAGGAAAGGAATAAAACAACATCCCTGCAAAGGGGCTTGTTCATAAGGGCTGCATTCAGAGTGCTTGGGGCAAGTTGTCATAATTTTCTGCCTACTCCTGTTGCCATTAAATCCAATAGTGCACTTGCTTGTTAACAAGTTTTATGCTTGATTTTGGACAATAGTTTTACCCCTTGGCCAACAGTACAGATTCTGATTTGTTTTCTAACAGTCCCCTTTCCAACAACCCATGCATTGCCAACAACAACAACAACAGCAACAACAACAAAGGATGTAAAGCAAGATTTATTTTCAACAATATCTTTTATCTAAACACGTCCCTAGATGCTCTGCAGAGAAGTCCTGGGTGCGAGCAGGCAGCCTGAGACTGCATTTGCTGTGTTGGAAGATGCTGGCGCTGCCACATCCCCAGCTGCCTTCCTGTAGCTCCTGCTCTCCTGAGGGGTCCAGGGTGGTCTCTCAGAGTGGTTTGTCAAGGATGTACAGTCTCTGGAGAGGAGGGTAATGCAGGTGTATTTGCTCATAATGATGGTCTAAGGTATCCCAGCACTGAAGAGGTCTTCCCGGGTTTCTCAGAGATCAGGCTGCAATATTTTATTTTATTTTATTTTATTTTATTGAATCCCATGGAAAGAGAGGTTTTAAAAATACTGTCGCCTGTTGTGTGATGCTCTGCGATGCGTTTGCCAAGATGCAAAGGCTGTGCCATGACAGTGAGCTGAACCCTCATCCCTGGCCAAGTGCTGGAAGGAAGCGGCTCCCAGAGCAAGGAGGGGGCAGCAGTGGGGAGCAAAAAAATAAACCAGCCAGGGATTTCAGAGATCAAGGAGGAAATCTGCTGGGAAAATCCTCCAAACTTCATTGGGACAGTTTGAAGAAAAGACTGTGAGGTTGATTTTTTGACGATGTGTCCAGAAGGGCTTTTTCAGTCACTCATTACAGCTTGGGCCCAAACCAATGCTACAGCTAGCAAATGTATGACTGAGTGGTCCCAACAACACACCTGTAACGTGTCTCATTGTTGGTAAAATGCATCAGTAGCTGCTTAGATCAGGTATGAAAGGATTGCTTTGTAGTTCTCTTTAGCAAATACAGAGAAGATTCAAGATACTTGACTTCTAAAATAATTCTCTGTGTGCATCATTTTTGCTGTAACATTAATCAGTTCCATTACATTTCTGCTGCACTTTATTTCAGCTGACTGAGATGATCCCAGACACTAGTTCAAGCGTTGCTTGATATGACCAAGTAATCGAGTCTTCTTTCCTAAGTTGTGAGAAGTGGCCAGGTAGGAAAATGTTTGCTCTTGGGGGTGACACAGTTGGCTGTTTGGTTATTGCTGCCTTGACTCAGCCTTTCTGGGAAAGGAGCTAGCTTTCCAGTTCCCATTTGCTCTGATCCAGCAGTTCACATACTGGGGTCTTGGTCTGTGATGGGTTAATACCAGCATTAAAACAGTAGTAATCACACTCAGCAAGGAGTGTTCAGTGACAAACTGCAGATGGAACAGCCTCCTCTCCTTCTTGCTGCCACCGTTCAGTGGGAACACTTGCATTGGTTCTGGGGGGGGTTAGAAAACTCAGAACCTACTAAGTAAACAGGAAAACAGAATTCCAGATTCAATTCCAGACCAAGGAATGGCAGGGAAACTCCCCAGCAAATAATTACAGATCCATCAAAAGACTTGAATGCATGAAATTTTCATTCTAGTTTGAGAAAATCCTTTACAAAAGCCTTGTGGCCAGGCTCTCAATACTTGGTATTGGGCAGCAGTGCCCAAGGAACCAGGGAGGTTTGGGATGGACTTGCCAGAGGCCATGGGGTGTTGTGCACTGCATTTCACAGTGTGCCCTCCCCACATGGATGAGAAGAGGCGAAACCCCTCCTTGGGACCGAGCAACCTTGCACCAGGTGAACCAGGAGTGCATTTTAACACAAAACAGAGCTTCCCAGACATCCAAAAACCCATTTATTTTTACTTGATTTCCTGAGATTTATATTTTCTCTCTGCCTGTTGCCAGACTCACATGGAGATGCCAGAGTAAAATAGGAGAGACTCTTCTCCATATATCTCCATTTCCACCGGAGCGATGACAAGCAGCCAACAAACATCTGAGTGGGCTGATGAAACTTTCTCCTCGGCTGTGCAGCCTTACTACTTTCACATCAACAACCCTGCTACAGGGTCCTCATTTGACCTGCAGCTCCACAACCTTGATCCTCAAATGTTGGGAAGCCCTAATTAAAACCAACAGAGAACAGGAATGCAATTTTGCATGCTACACCTCAGCCTGCAAACTGGTTCAACCACTACTGATCCCTTCTCCCCATCCATCCAGCACAGGAATGGCAGCAGGAACATTGCTACAAAGCCTGTTTTGGCAATGATGAGCCCACTTGCTATTCCCACCGTTTTCCTCTTATCTTTTCGGCAGATCCAGCCCTTTCACAGAGGCAGGAATCCGGCGCTGCTTTTTGACCCTGGAGCAGTCTCCTTATCCAGGCATTGAAATGAGTATGCAAGGTGGAAAGATTGCAGCCTGGTCAAAGGCTGTGCTCTCTTTTGCCTCTTAAATAACCACTGATGTCTCTGCAAAAGTGACTTCTCAAAGAACACAAGCTCACTAGCTGGTTTGCAGGCAGTTAAAAGAAACCCAACAGCAACCATCAAATCCTCTGTATTTTCGAGACAAAGTTATTTTTCATAGCAGAGCCTTAAAAGTCCTTATAAATGTAAGATGCCAGTGGTTTCTCATGCAAACAAAAGATCCTGGGGCTTAGCTCTCCGCTGAGAGCGGAGGAAGCGCCAGGGTAGGAACGAGGGAACATTCACCCGGGCTCTCCTCTGACAGCTTTATAGCCCAGATACAATGGGCAGAGCCTCTATACTGATGAGTCTAATTTCGGCAGCTCTGGCACCCGCCCCCCATGGCTCTGCTGCACACTGGTGCTGTCTTCTTCAATTCTTCTCCCCAGCCCTACCGAACAAATCGGCGTATCGGTCACAGCGGCCCCACGCACCAGGCCCCTGCACACCTTTGTGATGCTCTGTGCAGAAAAGCTGCTGTTTAGCAAAACAAAGGCAGTCTCATAATCTACTTATTGTGCCTCATTAAGATTGTGGGCGCCCTCTTCTAATGGGAAAGTTATAGGATCAAGCAGCCGGTGCACTTCAAGGTTACCATTCTGGGTAATAAAGACATTTTTTTCCCCGTTCACGTCCAAGCATGACAAGACACAGCAGCTCGCTCCCGAGAAGCTTGACATCTTCATTGTTCTACCTTCACCGCCAAACGTTTTTACGTGTTGCTTGAGATGGGCATCGTGAAACCAATGCTGGGGAAAGAGATGTGTTTTGCCACTTTTTAAATTTTTTTTTTTTCTTTTCCAGTTTTGACTTGATTTTCATTCTGCAGGCTCCAGCGTGGAGCTGGGCAGGATCTCTGCACATTTTCAAAGGAGGGTCCTGGGCAGATGTTATCATGGGCAGTTTATATAAATCCAAGCCTGGGCTAATTCAGAAAATATGTAGTTCCCGGAGCAGCTCTGAACCACACAATGTTATCGTGCTCCTGATATGCGGGAGCTTAGATAACATGACAGTCCCTAGATGATAGGGTCGGATTCACCTTTGATGCTAAAACACATGTAAATTCCCTTTAGAGTTGGAAATGTGGTGCTTCGGGGCTGCTTAGGGGACACATTGTTCAGATAGCCTCTCTCCCTGAAACTGCAGTTTCTTATTTCCAAAGGAGAGCAGCCAGCTCTGTTGGATATTACAGAAGTCATTTAGAAACGTTTCAGAGATAGCTTAAAAATAACCATTATAGCTCGGTTTAAATGGATTTATGGAAGATAAACAAAACCAAACAAAAACTTGGCTGGTTTAAGGAACTGTAGAGTCAGAGATCTGATGTGCTCAGTAAATACAGCAGCCAGCGTCGTTCTGCAGAAAACATTTGGGAAATATTGAGCATTTGACTTCTACTTCATGTGTAATTTAACTCTAATGTGTCATCAGTTTCGAAGTGAGAGTCCCCGATGAAGCCTTTCAGGGAAAGGGCTTAAAAAAAGTTAGGAGACGAGGATTTCAAAGCCCTTCAGCAGCCTGGAGAGGTCTCAGTCTCCAGCACTTTATTTAGGCTAAACACAGACATTTTCAGCATCACAACTCAGATTAATTACACGGATAGTTTCAACCAACATTAAAAATCAGAGCTCCCTCATATGAAGCATATTCATTATTTAACGGTTCGTAACAAAGCTGTGTTTCAATTTAATAGCAGATTTAAGAACTATCACACTCGGGAGAAACTGGAAGGGAATTTTGGGAAGAAACTGGGAAGAGAATTTTGGGAGGTGCAATGTCATTCCGTTTTGCCTGAAATAATCCTCCCCCTTCTATTTCCCTAGTCTTTTCCTTATAGCCCAGTGCTTACAGAGAATCTCTATGGCCTCTTTAAGTCAAGGAGCAGTCAATATTTGGGCTTTACATGTCATCAAAGATGAATCCAAGTCTATAACTTCATCTGATGAGAACATATAAAGGTATCTTTATGGAGCCAAAATAAAATGATTAGACCATCATCCTATTGATATTGCCAGTATGGTAATATCAGTGTGTGCATGTGGGACTTCACTTTTTTTTTTTTTTTTTTCATGCCTCTCCAAACCATTCTGTGCACCCACGGCTGCTGGGAATAGATGTGATGTGGTTTCTAGGAGGTGTTAAGTACCAAAAAGATTTGCTGTGGGTGACGAAGAGCCAAGGTGTCTGCCAGGTGAAGACGACACACTCCCCGGTTCTCCTAATGCTAGCTAATTTTCCTCCTGCCAACTTTTCTACTCCACCAAGTCTAATTTCAAACACAGACAGTGATTAAATGCATAAGATGTGTCAAGCCATAGAACAAAATACTGTAGCCAGCAATACAGCAAGGAGGCATGAAGTGCAGTCACTGGTTTTTGGAAGCAGTTGCTGAAACAGCCCAGCTAGGAGAGAGAAATAGCCGGTGAGGAATTGCCAGGGAGTACAACCTGGGAAGGCGCTGCCCTTTAGGACAAAGCAGATGTATTTCACAGGGCTCTAGGCAATGACAAGTCTTGGAAACTCGTAGCTAATGTTTCACCCAGTAGCCTGCAAGGAGACCAAATTTCTTGGAAATAAAGTGTTTCTCATGGGTGTCTCATAAACAAATTATTCTGGCTCCGCTTGCCGAGCTGTCCCTTTCTAGGAAAGCAAATACACGATGAAGCCCAACCCAAAACGAAGCCAAGCTACCCTGGCACTGAAAGAGCAATGCATGGGCTGAACCTGGAGCCCTGCCATTTTCCTTAATCTGTTTGTAGGGAGGTAACAAATATCCAGTTTCTCTCGTGTATCAGCGGCTTTGAGGCCTCTTTGTCAACAGCGCTGAAGTCAAGTGCATCTGTAATGCCTGGTATTGTGGCAGGCACCACAGAGAGAGCATTAGGAGCGCTCCCTCCTCACCCCCGAACACAGACCAGGGTGTGTTTATAGCCCAATAATTGCTTGTTTGTGTAAAGTAATGATGTCCCTGTTTGGCTTTTAGGCCAATTAGTAGAATAAAGGTGGTAAAAACACGGACATAATTAGTCTAATGACTATAAAATGCTGACACGAAGTGTAAAATCTCTAGCCTTTTTGACACCTCGGTTTTATAGTGCAATATAAGGAGGGCAGTAACATTTGGATGCGGAGGAGTCCCTCTGCTTTTGTGGCTGACTTTTGAATGTCCCTGCACGATCTGATGTGCTTGGGTCGCCTGGGGTAGCTGACTGTGGTCTCATATTAAAAGAAAGTTGCCTCCGCTAATTACTTCTTGCACTGCTGTTTCCCCTTGCTAATTAAGAATGGCAAAGAGACTCGATTATCATTTTTCCCTGGTAGTTTAAAAAAAGGCAAAACCCCCAACTCCCACCCCAAATCGCCTGGCTGAGGACCTTTCTCCCACGGCTGGGGTTTCATTCCTTGATCAATACGCTACCAGCCGAGATTGCTGGGGACTGGCTGCGAGAAGCAGCTGAAGGCACCAGAAATCAGCCTTTTAGTGTCAGCCACAATGCCAGGGCTGTGCTTGGTGGGTGAACAGAAGGGGAGTTATCTGGACACGCAGCTCTGCCTGCAAACATGAACAGCATCATTGTGGTCCTGCCGCTCCCCTCCTGGTGCGGTTAAAAAGGGACTGTCAAGGCTAGGAAGGCCAAGATGCAACCTTAGGGTAATTATTCACCCAGAGACTCCCTTTGAAACAGCAAGGCAATCCCTTTGGAGGGTTTCTGCTGCTGGCGTGAAAGCCCCCTCAGTTAGCTGATAGCTGCTCTTTCATGCAGGAGTCCAGCCTGTGCTGGGAGGGCTGAGTTGTTGGACGGCATCGATGTGCATCACGCTTATAGCTGCAAAGCTGCTACGGCTGAATCCATCCCTGTCTAGTGAGCTACTTTCTGCTGGAAAAATCCACTTCTCGGTGCACAAGAACAGCACTATGGAGAGGCCTTATGTATCACCTGATGGCACTACATGCTTACAGCAATGAGGTTGTCCCACGTACCTGTCACAGGAGTCTGGTCCAGGGGCTAAGCCTGGGCAGACTTCACCACAGCATGCGTTTTGCAGCACAGGGGGATTATCTGATGTGTTTTCCAGTGTTCTGGCTGATCGCAGGCCATGACAGTCTGCAGTTATTTCAGTTTTTCCTCACCAGTGGGAGGAATAGAGAGGCATTGCAACTCCAACTTCTCTCTCAAAGTCACTAATTTTTCCTCTACTGTCCTAGAAGTATTTGCCCTTATTATCCCTGCTTTTGCCCCACTTCCAGACCACAGCACCTCCCTCTGATTCCTGGCATGGGTCTGTAAAGCAGGAGACTCTTGAGTATGTAAGGCTATAGGAGAAAGCATCTTATCCCATTTCAGACCTGTGTGGGCATAGACAAGGCTCATACCAACCTGGTATGTGTCTGCCCACTTGCCAGCAAGGTTAACTTGTTTCAGGACACCATCTCCTCCTAAGCCATCAGAGGAGGTGGGCAGCGGCTGCCCTTGCACAGGAGCAGACTAATGGGTGTCCTTTGGCTCAAGGGAGTCAAGGGCAGTGAGGATAAGAGCATCCTAAACTGCTCCAGTGAGGTGTCCTCCTTCATGCCCCTGCACTGAGAGTCCTTAGAAATGCACAGGCAGATCAATAGGGACCTGACTTGTGGCAAATGACATTGTCTGATGGGCTGAGTGTGATGCTTGAGAGGTATTTTTTTGTTTTTCTAAGGACACAGTTAATAAAAATGAATTAGGGGTGGTAGCACTTTGACCTTAAGTTTGAACTTCTTCCTGATGCTTGAGTCTCCAGGCAGAGCTCTACAATTCCCCAAATTCACTTTGTTCTACTGTGTTGTGTTTTTGTTTTTGTTTTTTTTTTTTTGTTTTTTTTTTCTTTTCAGCTTTTAAAATTATTTCAATAGATGTAAAAATGTATATCTTGTTGAATTAAAAATGTGGATAGAGAAGATATCTCCTGCTTGGGGAGCTCAGCCGTGGGGTTTTGGAGCATTTATCTTTTCAAAAGAGATTCCTCTTTCTTCCAGCCTCTGCTGAAGCTCAGCCTTCATGCTCTGAACTGCTTTCTTTCCACGGGTTATCTGAAAAAGATTCTGCCTTCCCTCACTCTTCTCAGATCAAAGGGAACACTATCGGTTTACAAAGCATCCTGTCTCCTAGCATCTCTGTCTGGCGTTAACCTTTTCTCCAGGGGTAGGGGACTGGGACCCATGCTGCTGGGTCTCTGGTGTCTACAGAGGTCTTCTGCTCTGTGAATCTGAAAATCGTATCTAAGTTTCCTATTCCCAGAAAAAAAAAAAAAAAGAAAAAAGAAAAAAAGTTTTACATTCTGATGATTTGGGCCGCCAAACTTTTCTGGTGGAGCACTACTGAATGCAGGGAGCTCCCGAAGGGATCAATTTGACCCCCTGTCCTTGATTTGCACTGTGGGGAAGAAAGGAATAAAAGGCATAAAAATGTAAGTTAAAGATAGAGTGTCACCCTTTGCTTTGAATTTCCTGCCTTTTGTCAAGCTAAGTGCTCAATGCTATTTAAATGCAAGTTTTCTATAGGAGAATCCTCCCCCAGCCAGGCTTTCATGGAAAGGTTTGCAATGCCCACTGCTTCCAAGGCTGCAGGTTTGGGGAGAGTTCATCCAAAATCTGCCATCAGAGAGCTCTCCCCATCTCTTCGTTGTCTTATAACTGGTTGATGCTTTCTTCACCATCAGAGCAAAGAGATGGGCAGAGTTTTTGCCTTTACCACTGACAGATTTTGTCCTATGCTAATGTTACCTAAACCGTTTTTTACCTCAGTTTACCTGTCAATTCAGTGGTTATAGCAGTGCTGATATATCTATAACATTTCCAAATGCCTAGATTTCGCTTTGTGGGTTGCATTTCAGTTGGAACAACTTCTTCAGAAAGAGCCTTTTGCTAATGGTGCATCTTTTCTCCTTGCCAAGATGGCCAGATGGCTCTTAGTTAAAAAAAAAAAAAAAAAACATTAAAAATCTCTCTTTTTTTTTGCTAGACTCTCATTACAGTGTGCTGCTGATGGAGCACTTGCTTCTTAAATATTTCCTCCTTTTTATCTATCCCACCCTTATCTTGCCCCTAAACAGACACTCAATTAACCATGGGAACAGATTCTCAATTAGGCGTGGGCAAACCTCACAAGTTCATTTCCACATATTTATACGGTTGGTCAATGTTTTTCTGTCTCAGCTGATATTTCTGATTGGTTTTCAATTAAATAAAAGCATCTGTTCACTGGAAAAATGTTTCAGCAGAACTGAAGCTACAAGCCACTCTTGTTCTTTGGTAAAATATGTGTTAAGGAAAAGTCATTTTCTGTTGGTGGTGAAAATAACAAATCTCTGACCTTAATTTCTGCAGAGGTATATCGAGCCCTGAAAATTTCCTGCTGATTTAGTAATGCATGACATAAGAAGCCTCTAAAAATGAGGCGAGTTGAAACAAAGTGAGGATTCAGTTATTCAAGTAAAGGCATGCCTCCTCCGAATGCTGTGTTGATCAGCTATACCCCAGCGTTACACCTGCTGAACAGGGGGGTTCTCCTTCGGCTTTTGTGCTTTGGTGGAGATCTAGACCAACACCACCAGGCCAATGGCAAGGTAAATGAGGGTGGCCATGTGGCCGTGTAGTTCAAATGCTTGCTTGAGCAAATACACTGTGAATGATTCCGTGACTCAGAAATCTGGCGGTAACATCAGATGTGTTCAGATTATCCCAGAAAAACCCTAGATTGTCTCCATTTCAGTCACTGGTTTGTTCTAGTAGTGACCCCGAACACACTCTGGGTAGGACAAAGAGAGGTGGATTCATCCTCAACATTGCTGAGCTCATGCAAACCCCAGGAGAGGCTTGGTTCCTTCACAGGCTTAGGCAAAAAACCTATCTTTATTTGCCTGCCCAGGTCAGGCCATCCCTCCTGTAATATTTTTGCACGTGAAAACAGGGTTCTGGTCTCCAGCCTTGTTTTGGAGTCTCGGCAGCAAAACCCAAGGCACCCGTGGAGTACCGGGAAGGCAGGACAGCCTCCTGCTTGGTGCGGGGACTCACGGCTGGGCTTAAGCACCGGATTAGCCACAGAATAGCTAAGCTCCTATAAGGCTTGGGAAAACATGCTGCCCTTCCATGCTTAGTGGGTTTGCCAGGCTCTCCTGTCACTTGGAATGAATGGGGAGAGAAATCATTATTTAATTATCTGGGAAGCCCTTTAAAAGACTAATCAGCAAGGAATTTCACTCCAGTAGTAACAGCTGGCTCTCACACTATGAGTCACAAAGAGAGATATTAAAAGGCTGTGTTTTTCTCAGTTAGTGAACTTATTAACTGTGCTCTCCTCTTTTATAAAAATGCTGCATTGTTCTCTAACAATGGACCCCAGCCCTTGAGAAATAAGACAGTAGTGGCCGGGGGGCTGCTTTACTGTAAAGTTGGGGTTTACCCCATTTAGCATCTCAGGCTTCAAATCCCTGGTTTGCTTTTTTGGTCGGGGGTTCAGGTGAGGATCTTCTCTGCTGCCTGGTGAAAATGGGGTCTGCAATGAGTGGAGTCCTTGAGGAAGGCAGTGAGAGCACAGTCAACAATGTGCTTCCTCACTGCCCTTACAGGCAGAGAAAAGTGCATCCCAGCTGTTCTCCTGGTGCTGCAGAAACAGCAAAGCTGAGCCAGGCTCAACGCACGGTGATTTTAAGAAGGAATGGGCAGGATGTGCTGCGACAGGTCTTCCTGAAAGGGATCAGGAGGTCAAGGATGGAAAGGGAAAGGTCCTCCTTACAGAGCTGGGACAATCGTCATCCTCTGTGGCTGCTGCATGGGGCTTTGAGTTGTCACCATGTCCAGAAGACCAGACCTGCCTCTTCTGCTCCTTCTTCATGAGCGCAGCTTTGAGCCCCAGCGCTGTGAGCACAGCAACAGCTTGAAAAGCACTTTGCCATCAATTTTGGCACTGACCTTTCCAACCAGCTGTGCCATAAAATAGAATAGGAGCCAAAATCCAGGGTAGGTAGCCTGGAGATAGCCCACTTCCACAGCCTCAGCCCCTCTCTGCTCACCTCCATGCGAGCTCAGTGGCTTCCAAAATGCTGCTGAAGAAACTTGGCTGGCACCTGCCTGGGTGGATGTGGTGGCAGGACCATCGGGGGCGAGCAAAGCACCAGTCCAGCAGGTCTCTGAGGTCAGATGGAGCTGCTGCATGTCCCCCACGAGCATCTGCACCAGTTCCCCTGGCGCCAGTGGCCAGCAGTGGACTGGGGAGCACCAGCAGCCACAGTGCACTGCCTGGGGACAGACCAAAACTCAAACCGAAGAGCACCGGCTTTGCTCTCTTCTGAAACCTGCTGCTGTGTAAGGAACACTTCAAACCCCAGCCAGTCTGCTGGCTCTGGTGGGGACTGGGTTGCTGGGGGGGGTGTGTGGGAAGGAGGGGAGGAAGGACAGAAGGGGTATGGGATTACATCTTCTGAAAAACTATTTTCCACATACACAGTGCTGTGACATTTTCGATTTTTCTTAAAAAAAAATAATATTTGTGTGTGCGTGCACGAGCATATAAACTCCACTCTCCCCAAAAAATCCAACCCAGACCAAACATTTAACTGTGAAAGTCATTTACAGGGTCAAATTGAATTCCTAGTGTCTTAGCACAGCAGAGCGGAGGCATCTCCATCCAGAATGCTCAATAATATTTACCTTGCAGACAAAAGTGGTCCAAACACAACCGTTCCCTCCTCTCCTGGGGCCCTCGCCGAAGACAGACAGCTCAGCAATCTGGCAGCCGTGGCCAAATCTCACAGGGCAATATTTCAGCTTATATAAGGGATGGGTCTCCCTGCCAAGAGAGCTCCTACAATTTACATCAGGGAGGATTTGGCTGGAGATAAATCAGGCAGTCCTTCCCCCGGAGGAGCTGCGGTACCAGCAGCGCTCACCTGTCTGCCCGGTGTGGGAGACAAGCCTGTCCTGCCTCGGGCAGCCCCAGGTACAAGCTGCACATTTGGGGTGCCCTGGGAGAGGCAGACACTGATGGTGGTGAGGAGCAATGGCAGATCTGGGCGTGCTTAAGCACTGGCAAAATGGGTGCTCAGTGAGAGCGCTTTACTTATGGGGGGGGTCTCCTTCCCAGGGGGGTGAACTGGGATTCATTCCCAGGGATGCAAGCTGAGCTCCCTGCTTTGTCACCATCTTTTTGTGCCATTGTCCCCTTGATCTTGGTCTCCTGCCACCTGTACTGTACCCCTGGGTGCTGTAGGTGTGGGGTAGGTGTGAGTAGGACCTCCTGTGCTTGTCCTCTGTATGCAAGGAGAGTGATGGAAAGGATGATGAGCCTCTAGAGACGTGGTTCCAGTTCCCCATGCACACCTCCTCATGCAGCTGCCGTGGGGGAGCACACGCCATCATTTTGGGGCTGGTGTGGGCTTGCTCTCCACTCCTGCTCCAGGAGGAGGCTGGGAGGACTGCTGAGTCAGAGCTGTCTGAACCAGGGCTTCCCAACCCCTCTGGGTTAGCAGAGGGGACGGGAACAAGATGAAGCATCACTGAGCCGTGGGCAGGGTGAGCTCCACCTGATACCCGCGGGGAAGTCTTCGGCAGCCTGACCTGGGGCTTGCCTTCCCCCCACGGTCACACGCCCATCAGCTTTGTTGTGTAAATACAATGCAGTTTGCTCCTGGTTGTTTGTATTTGGTTTTGCTAGTCAGTAGGCTCACTGCACCCAGAGGGGGCATGCACAGGAGCTCGCCAGACTCCCAAGGAAGACCAACAAACCTTCAACTGGTGCGCCAGGACAGGGCTTCCCTGTAAGGACACAACACTGAAGTAAGGACACTGAACTAAGGACACCGAAGTCCATGCCCAACAGCACTAGATGCCCAAGCATATAATAGCCATGATAGGACCTCTTAAGTCCCTGTCAGAGGGAAAGAATGAGCCAAGATATTGTGTAGCTTGTGCCTGTTTCTGTAAAGAGCTCTCCTGTTACTGGATACTGTGCAATATCACAGGGTTTCTGGCCTAGGCTGCTATGAAAGCTCCTTAACAGATAAGAAAATATGCCTTTATATTATATTTGTCATTTGATTGTGAAAGGAGACATTTTAATCAGCATTTGTCAGCCTGTCTGATATATAAATAGTATTTTTATTCCGTTACACTGCTCTTATCAGGGTCCTCCAGTCTGTTCACTCACAAAAAACAGTGATTATCTTTTCTGTAGGGAAATCATGGCTTTCTTTTTCTTAATTGGGCAAAACTTCTACTAAAGTGAAGTTCTGTCAAAACCAAGCTGAACGTCCTGAGCGAAAAGAGGAAAAGGGGGCAGACAGAGAAGTGTGCCAGAACCCGAATTCAGAAAAGGGAGGACAGGGTTGCCCATGCAAGGAGACCAGTGGGAAGTCACCAAGTAGGAGGTTCCCCAGGGGCTGGTGACCCCAAGACCAGCCAGGCAATCCTGGTGTAGCTGAAGAGGCAGCAAAGAGTTTGCAGATGATGGTATTTATGAGATATACAGGGAAGAAACAGACATGGAACATTGTTTCCAGCAAGTCTTTCTTCTCCCTCCATCTTCTTTTGAATTGCACAGTGAGTCTCTGCATCTCCCCATCCTGTCTCTGCCCCTGTGCTCACCTCCTGTCACTGGCACCTACAAACCCTTTTTCCATCAGTTTGTGCAACAAATCCCTGCACATCCTTCAAATGGGACACGCAAAGTCTGTGACACCTCAAGTTAAAACCAAGTGAGCCCCAAGTGGTGCTGCGGATTGCACTCCTCTGCTATCACAAATAGAGACTTGTGATATCCAGCTGCATTGGTGCTGCCTGAAGATTCCCTTCTGCTTTTCCTTCTGAAATCTGCAGTGTGCCCAGGGCCCTTCCTATGCTGCTGATGCTGAGGACGAATCTGCCCTGTGCTATGAAGTGCCATAAGCAACGGGCACTTGCACGTCGGTGCTTCAGCACAGATATGTAAACCTAACCCCAGTTTGAGGGATTTCCAAATTCTGAATGAGAGTATGTGCCTGGTAGCCCTGTTTTCTGGGAAAAAATAAGAAAAGAAAAAAAAAAAAAAAGGAAAGAAAATAATCAAAAAATAAACAGACTCCAAAGGCACCTGTTTAGGAGCATTCAAAGCACAGCGCAAAATCTAAGGCCATGGCTTGATGCTATGTCTACGCCTTCTGCAACAGCTCAGTTAAAAGGCTTTTTTTTTTTTTCCAGAGGAAAATGTGACACTTAAAAGGTAACATATTCTTTTCACCTTCCAGTTTCCAATTCAGTTTGTAACTTAGCCCCAAGAAGTGATCGGGGGCAGCTTTCCTTTCAGCCCAAAATCTCTTTTTCATGCACTGGATGTCAGCGCTCCCGAAAAGATTAAATAAGGCAGAGGTAATGTAGATTTAAAGGATTTTCCAGATGAAGTGCCAGGGCACTTTGAACTGAAGAAGAAAGGGGTTGCTGTGTGGGGAACTGCTTGGTATGGGGGGAAGGCGCTGTACGGGTGAACGTGCCGTGTCCGCGGGGCCATGAGGGCTGGAAGAGCACTGCTGGCTCTGCTCCGTGGGGCACAGTGCAACAAAAAAAATGCATAGAGGTACAGCCGTGGATCTAGGGAACTGTCCTCTGGGCCTCACCAGGAGGTACCAGGATCTCTTTTCAGGATTAGAGAGGTAGAGGGACTTACCCAGCTGCCCTGGTGCTACCACGTTGAATTTGATGGATGTGCAACCATGAGCAGCACTGCTGGGGCAGAGGGGACCTCCACCCCCCTTAGTCTTTGCCCAAATATTCAGCTGTGCATCAACGGCAAAATCACTCCAAAAGGGATGCCAGCGTGGAAGGAAGAGTTGTGAGGACAGTCCATGGGCTCCCTGTGTTTGTTCAGCAGCCATCTCAGCTAGGGAAGGGACATCAGATGTCACCGGGGTCAAATGTTTCTGACACCACCAGGAAAAGAGGCACTGGGGCAATTTTTCTTGCTTGTCCTGTAAGAGGGAGACTCCTCCCTGCTTCAGCACTGGGAATGTCTGGGCAAGAACATGAACTGCTTTAAAGGATAAATTATTCCTGTTATCTCCAGATGGATCAGATCTCTAACAGAATCTGATACCAGCCGTTCAGGAGGAAAGTTCAAGGGAGATTTGTGGAACTGCTCACTCTGTAAGGAGCAGAGCTACCTTCTGGCCACAGGCAGCGTGGGGAGAGAGAGGCAGGGGGAGGATCAAGGTTTAATAATAAATAAATAAATAAATATATATATAAATATATATTAAAAAAATCCCCTTCACATTTCAGTAGCAGCTCTTCCAAGCATCCCAAACCAAATTAACTCATGAAAAATTCCTGGCAGATCGGCATGAATTCCACAGATAGGCGAAAAGAGATTTGGAGGCTGAGTGAATAAACAGCTTCGAGTCATGCAAAAGGGCAGTGGAGTGCACAGAAAGAGAAGCCAGGAGTCCAGCTCCATTTCTCCTCTCTGGCTGGCTTTTTCTTGTGCCACTTGACCTTCGGGAGCACCGCTTGTGCCGTGAGTTTTTTATCTCTACTCAGGGGCATCTTTGTCTAATGAGCTGCAGAGAGGCATGGAGAGCAGTCAGGAGGCTGAAGCAGTTCAGGTATCTGATGCCATTGAGCTGATACTCATCTCTGCCTGTTCAGGCTTGTTCACCCTTCGGGAGATGTGGTTGTGTAGGTGTGGGGCAGTGTGGGATTATTTGGGAGCAGCAGGCAGCATCAGAAATACAAGTCTTGACAGGAAATCAAGGGCTGATTTTTGGGTGCTCTGTGCCTGCAGCAGTCCTGCTTCTTCTTCCAGAGCCCTTCATCAGTCTTCTGGGCAAATTTTCAGTGGCTGCTGACCTGGTGAGCTTTGGTGAAAAACATTTATTTTGAAATCTGACCATGGTTTGAATGGTGAGTTCTTCGGAAAATTGAAACTTGATGCATAGCCAGATCAAATAAAAAGCCACTGGGCGAATGACAGCAGACATCCATACCCCGCTTCAGTAGACATTCATAATACGATTGTTGAAATGTCTTTAGATTCCTCTCATCTCTTTTGGGCATCGGTTTATTTTCTCTATTATTAAGGGATCATCCTGTACTATTTATTTGTTAGTAGCATGCTGGTTTGGCTTGTGCAGATCCTAGCACGTTGGTCCCGGTCCTTAGTGGGGTAAATGGGATGGAGGCAGGTTTGGCAGTAAGTGCCCTGATGCTGAGCCCAATTCCCCCACCACGGTTGCAGAGCTCTGCAACACATGTTCAGTCCCAAAGCCACCACTGAGTAGCTATTCCACATGTCTTCAGTAGCTATGCCCACATACCATGGGTATCTCCCCTGCTCCCCATAACAAACTTTCAGTAAAAGACCCAAAGCCTTGCTATAAGTTGCAGGAGAACTCCCAGGCGTCCTCAGCCATGCAATAGGAGGAAATTCATTAAGTAAAATTCCCCCTCGACTTTATGAAAATGGTTACAGCCGTTACTGCAGACGAAAGGAAAGAGCCCCATGGCTCCTGCCCATCTGAGCTGGGGGACACTCATTCCTGGTCTCTAATCTGGTGCCAAGTGCAGCCCCAAGTGGGTGATCCCAGACCATCGTCATTTAACACCTCCAGGAGGACCAGACCACACATCCTTCCCTGCCTTCCCTTTCCAGTCTCAGGTGCCTCTGAGGAAGGTGAGGAAACCCCAGCAAAAACAAACAAACAAACAGGGAAAGAAAATCTGCTCCCAGGGTCTGCAGGCACTCAGGAACAGCCCTGGGTGATGGCACTATGTCCTGTGTGGGCAGGGACGTGGTCCTGCCTGGTCGTAAAAACTCAACAGCCCCTCTCGAGTGGGATGATTGTGGATTTTTTCATAATTTTGAGGCTTGATTTTTAGAGTGCTGAGCATCAGCACCTTGCCCAGACCTCTGAAACTTCGTCCTCAAACCCTCTGGGCATCATCTACCCCTATGCAAGTGCACAGCAGGGAGCATTGGGCAGGCAAAGGCAGGGTGATTTTCAGATACAGCCTTAAAAACTGCAGCACAGGTTGCTCTTTACGACTCACGTGAGGCATTGCACATGGCTCTTGGGCACCCAGGACCGGC
This sequence comes from Anser anser, assembly GCF_964211835.1. Taxonomy (NCBI): domain Eukaryota; kingdom Metazoa; phylum Chordata; class Aves; order Anseriformes; family Anatidae; genus Anser; species Anser anser. Next base: position 70,532,116 of record NC_139724.1, read on the forward strand.
CGGTCACATCCTGCTTTCTCTGTGTCACCCCCCCACCAGACCCTTCATAAACACAGATGTTCCTTCTCCTCTGACAAAAATCATTCGTGAAAAATTCAATGGGACGTTTCTTCCCCTCTCTTTCTCCCCCTCGTTTTTGTTGTATTCTTGACAAGCTTGAACTCCATAGGGGGGGAAAAGAAAAGAGCAGCCCAGCCCCTGGTTCTCCCGCATCCTGCAGGAGTGCCCATTTTACATGGTACAAAGGTCATTTAGCATAGCATGAAGCCCTCAGCGACTTGCACAAGGCAATTTCATCTGATCCGTGATGGAATTCCACTCAGCCAAAGTCCTTATTATTATGCATTTTTTACACATTAGGATTTTCCTTTTGTTGGCAGCCAGATCTCTTCATGAGGTGTTAAAAAGTGCAGAGGGGCTCTCTGCTCCACTTCGGGGAGCTAATCCTGCCTTTAAGGCTGGGATAACTGTTTCATTGCGGGTCGGGATCAGCTTTAGAGCCTCTGACGTTTGCTGACAAGGATCTCAGAAACCAGCACAAAACCTGCAGTGGAAGAAAAACCATCCCCGCGTCTTGCCCCAGTGAGGGCCATGAGACTGTAGTTTCTTCCCTTTCTCTCGTTTATTTTTTTTTTTATTTTTTTTTTTAGTTCTAGCTCCTAGTTTTTTGAATGCTTTCCAAGCTGGAAAACATGTGATGACTCATTTGCACCTGTGAAAAGCAATCCTCCCGGTTTGATGGATGATACAGCAAACCTTAAAAAATAAAGGTTAACCGGTAGAGTTAAATAAATAGATTCTCCCCCAGCAGTGAATGGAGCAATGTCGTAGGCAGAGCCAGCATCTGCTTCGTGCCAATCACAGCCACACGTCTCCTGGATAGCCAGAATAGCCACTTCATTAAGCATTTTGGTCCTTCAAGTACTAATTAGATTATATCTGAATCTGAAAAAAAAAAAGGCTGCCTTTGTTTATAGCTCTTATAATATAATATCCAAGCCTATTGTAATGTTTCTGGCTGAAAACTAATCAAGCCCAGTGCTTCAGTCGGGAGGATGTTTCGGTGATTTTAGACTGTTTTGACTTTATCAGAAGAGATGAATTCAAACAAGAACAGGTGCAGAGAAAAGCAACAAGGATGTTGCATAATCAGGGCCTGGAAAGCCTGTTTTATGAGAAGGGACTAAAAGAGATTGGCTTGTTAAGCCTAGCAAAATGAGGGGAGCATGATTGCTGTCTATAAATACATCAGGGAAGTAAATACGAAGGAGGGAAAAGCGCAAAAGGCAGGGCTGGCACAAGAACAAATGGGTATAAGCTGGTCACTAATAAACACGGTCAGGAAATTAGAAGATGTTTTCCAGCCACCTGAGCAGCACGGCTCTGCAGCAGGCTCCCAGCAGGAGCCAAGGGAGGGAAGGCTGGGCATAGCCTGAATGGTGCTTGGGCAGTTTCTTGCAGGGATGGCACGTCCTGAGATACGGGAACTGAGTGCAGGGAGATGCCTGCTGGTCCCACCCTCATCTGTCAGTGAAAATATCTTGTAACGAGGCGGGGTGGGAGGAGGAAAGATGGAAAATTGTCACAGTGCTGGCAATTTGTTGGGAAAAGGCGACTTCTGGGGAAAATCATTTCTCAGGGAACAGAAATAAGCAGTGAGAAAATTTCAGCCAGTGAGATAAGGACTGATAATGAAATGTGTAGTGGCAGTGAAATGGTTTTCCTGGATAATACAGGAAGCAGATAGGAGAACTGGGAATAGCCCTAAGCCTGTTTTCTTCAGGACAATACATGCTTTCTTCCCTGAAAGGTAGGGAATCCCAGAAAAGCTAGATGGGACCAGATCCTGTAAGGGACCACTCCAGCTGCTAGCAATGAGCAGTGTTTGGTAAGTTATGAAAGGATGAACTGAATTTTGGCTTTTTCCTCCTACCTTCCCCATGACCAAAATTGTAAACATGGGAAAAGACTTCCCTTCGGCACACTGCCTAAGGAACACGGGGTAAATTAGCAGAGCTATTTAAGTCCCTTGCTGAAAGTGGCTTTTTTTCCCCTTCTGATTTAGGCAAACTGAAGTGTTTAAGAGAATTCACCAGTCTGGCACAGTCCCTCCGTCTGAAGCTGGTCTGCTGCATATGAAATCCTTAAACAGTCTTGGCTCAGCAGAAACATTAGCTGTTTTTGTTTTGTGACTAGAACCCAAGTGTTATTTGGAGTCATCCCCTCACAAACGCAGGCGCAGAGCACAGTGTTTTGGTCAAGCTGATCCTGCTCCTGCCTGAGTGAAAGGCTTTTGGCTAATTGGTTTTTAAGCGTTCTGACGTTCGGTCATCATCCTGCGAAAGATAAGAGACAAGAAGCTTTCTGGTTTTGCTTATAAACCCGGAAAATACACAGCAATAAAAAGCCAAGTGTCTGGGGGGGAGGTCTAGGTCCCAATCTCAGCAGCACCTCTACTGGGTCACCCATGGCTTTGTAAGAGCAGGATGGTTTCCTCAAGATATTGTTCCTATCCTGTTTTTCTGGTTTCTCAGGTACATTTCCAACTCTTTTTTTTTTTTTTTTTTTTAACCAATTAACAACGTACTGGTCCCCCTTCACTAATAATAAAGGCAAAGAAAGGTAAAGCAAATAGTTACCAAACAACCGAAGGGACTAAACAAAGAGTGACGCCTCTACACAGACAAGTAACCCCTGGTACTGTGGCTGTAGCATATCAACGCAAGCACACATCAATATCAGTCGATACTCTACCGTAACCCAATACCATATGCACTTCAGCCACCCAAAAGCGTCCCAGGCATCCACCCTGCTCAACACATGCTGCATCTTGCTCTCCTTTTCCCCTGCAATTCTCTTTTTTTTTTTTTTTCTCCCTTTTTTCCCCTGCAATTCTCCTTTTTCCCCTGATTTACTTGTTAACTCCGGACAGGTCACTCAGTCCCAAGGTTAGTAACCAGGTAATAAGCTGGCCCTCGAGGTTCAGATGCAAGATCAAAGGTGGTTGGAAGGGCTTGGACAAGGAAGCTGCTGTGTTAAAACATGGTTACAGGTGCATGACAACCGATTGCTCCAAAGAGACACTGCCAATATTAGCCAGGATAATGCAGAGGGGATACATTCATTACTTGGGTAATGATTTTACTTGCTTTACTTGATGCTTGCCTTCAGTGGACTCACTCCAGAGATGATTTGTGCATTGTCCATATGCACATGCTATTATTTGTCTCTGCATTTATCAAGCTTGGGTCTGCACTGAGACTTGAGAAAAACCTGACAAGAGTATAGAGATGCAGAAATGGCCTTCAACTCTCTATTTGTTAAAAAGGCAGATGAAAAAGCACTCTAACATGCTTATAGATTGGTTGGCTATGAGGACATCGATGTTATAGATTTGTAGGCTGGGCACAACCTCATTGAGGTTTTAAGGGTAAGGGGTTCAATGACTGTGGTGCAATGAGAGTGGCGTAACACTTGTTTTTTCTCATTGCTCTCCCAGACAGTGCCTTCAAATGAAAAACATCATCCATGGTGTGTACTGCAGAGAGGAGAATAACTGCCTGGCTCATGAGTTTCTTGTTGAATGTGTTCACTGAAACAATGTCATATGAATAATTAGGCAGACGCAGAAATACTTACTGATGGGTTTTGTAAAGTACATTTTCTTTCTATCCCAGAAATGCCCTTGCTACTTTTGTTCTTCCTTTAAAGTGAGAATGGAAGCTCTCAAACTAAATCATCAGCTAGTCTTGAACTTAGGCTGGTGACTTCGTGTTACTTAGACTTTCTGTGACAATTGTATTCCAAAGTAGAAAAAAGGCATAGTCTAGACAAGTGATGGTGTGTGCAGTTTCATTTAGAAAGATGGACAGAAGAAGGGCAAGATGGAAGGAAAGAACCTGTGCAGACGTTGCTCTGAACTCCCGGAGAAATGGAAGTGAGAAACACTTTGCTGCCCAATCTGTGCTTTGCATTCAAATCCTGCTGTGTGCTATCTTTACTACTGCCCCGTGCCTATATGGACTTCCTTTCTCCCAACCTCTTTGCTTTCCCATACTGAAGAAAAAGGAGGATCTTCCTCTTTTAGCCTTTATCCTGTAGCCATTTGTTTGGCTTGTGCTCAAAATAAGAGTGAGATGATTGCAAAGGAAGACATGTTAGTAACTACAGCTTGGCTAAGCACCCATCAGTGAACAGATGATACAACATATATATACGTGTGTATACCAAGAGGTGGGTGTCTTCTGGTTTCTTCTGATCCCAAAGCAAAGCCTGTTTTTGTGTTTGAATCATCATAACTCAGAGGTCTTTAGGTCTGAGACTCCAGTTTTGTTCTTTTTATTATTTATTTATTCTTCATATGCACTTAATCGTTTCTAACAGATGATAAAGATCCTTCGTGTCATATGAAAATTACTAAAACCAAACTGAAACGTGGCTAATAAATATGTATATGCATATTCCTGAATCATGGCTGCCTGCTCCTGGATGATTATTGCAGGGATCCCAGATTTCATGCTGGTGAAATGTATTTAAACATGAATATCAATTTGAGACTTCAGTTCTGATCACACTAGATGACTCTTAACAACCATGACCAACCTCTCCTCAAATCATTACCATTCGTATAGCCACAAAAGGCAAACTTGATGAGAGAATGAGAAGCTAGTAGGGTCTCAGGCTAAGCATACAACGGTGGGATAGCTATAAATGAACCTTTTCAACCATAAATTACATGTGGCCAGTAATTCCCTTTTCTCCCTCTCGCCCTCCCTCCCCATTCCCCCCTTCCACTCTGAAAACCCTGGGACAAAGGCTTGCCTCTCTGAAGGATGCCTTTCTGGAGGATTAAGCAGCTTTTGTTGACAAAATACAAATTACAACTCCTTTGCTTGGTGTCCCGCCTTCTCAGCTGGGCTCCAGTCCCTGAGGGACAAGGCTCTATTACCCCTGCGTGGATGAAGAGCTCAGAATAGGCAGATGTAATTATTAACACCATTCAGTGGGGTGTCTTTCTGAATTATCAATTAAAAATCTCTACTGTTTTTCCTCACAGTAAATAGAAAGCCGATGGCAGTTAATCTATTGTGCAGCAGAGCTTTATATGCATGTTTAAACAGTGTGCTTCTCTGCTTTTTTATCCCAAGGGCAGTGTGGGGTGAGAGGGACTCCCATGAGGTAGCACAAAGACCCCTGTCGTTCGACAGAGAGAAGATTCTTTGGAGAAATATTGTCGCCTTCCACCCTTGCAAACAGGTCCTGTAGAGATGGCCAAACAGGCGAGAGATGTCTGATATTGTGGAAGATGACAAATGAGCCTTCCCTGCTCAGACACCAAAGTGCATCTAAACAGCTCTTTTGATGCACTGCTATTAAAATGCAGAGTTCATGGGCAACAGACACACGAACATGAAGTGAAAACAGAAATTAAGCAACGTGATTAAAACCAACAGCCACACTGAGCCAGGCTGCCAAGAGCTGTCAGTTTTTGGCAGAGGGAGAAGACCGGCGAGGCAGGTTTTGGGGAAGGGGCTGCGAGGATGGCTCAGGAGCAGGAGTCCATGTGTAGAGATGTGTCAAGTTACTTGCTGATCTGTCAGTACGTCGCCAGCTCTCACAGGAACAAAATTCACTGCAAACTTCCTGAGATGGGTTGTTTCAACTTAAAGCTCTCCACTGAGAGCTTTAAAATTTCCAATGGAAGTTTTGGAATGACGGTGTGGTGTGGAGCTACCACCTCCATCTGACAGCTCCAAGCCCAGTCCCAATATTTCTAAAACGGCTGATATTGCTCTCAGATTCTTCTCCACTTGTGTTCATGGTCATTTTCTTCTTCTAAGTAACTTCTCTCTGGTCATACAGTTTGACCTATTGCATGCACAGAGCAAAGTCCTGATTTATAGGTAAATTAAATCCAGTTTTTTTCCATGTTGTATATACTGTATATGTTGTCTTTTCTCATAGCTGGGATTTCCACTGAATTCACAGCAGAGTGAGAAAGGCTTTTAATATTGAAAAAGTAGCATTATGCACAACAGGAATGGCTGTTCAATAATTTCAATTTCCAAAGTGGAGTCAATTAAAAAAGCACCCAAAGAAAGACAAAACAAGAAAGATTTGGGACTATGTCTGTGCTTGGTAAGTAGAGCTAAAAATGCCATATCAGACAATAAGAATAATAGCTGTTAAGGAACTGGAAAGCATTCGGGGCTGGACATGTGCCTTCAGCAGTTTAGAAGCTTATTTTATTAGCACTTAAGACCTAGAAGTAGCACTGAACTCTTGACATGTTGGACCACTTCCATCTATTGCCTAATACAAACCCTATTCTCCTTTCCTAGCTCTTCAGAGTCATGATTACCTAATAGCATGCAATACCTGGGTGCAGTCCCTCCCAATCTCTCTCTCTCTCTCTCTCTCTCTCTCTCTTTTTTTTCTTTTCATTTTAATAATACAATTCTCCATGCCCCGAAAGCTGGCAGACCATAATGGACCATAATGCACATGCAAGTGTTCCAAGCTGCACCGCTCTGCTCAAAAGCCTTTCTCCAAGATGAATAGCATTTGAACTTTGTCCAATTTTTCTTATGTGGTATGTGCCCTTTATTTACTCTGTCATGTATATCTCACTCCATTTAAAATATTCACAGTTTGTTTTCAGTGCTATCTGGCTGGCCTTCAGTCTGGGTTTAACAAATGTTAGACGTTACATTCACTTGCGTATTTCAGGTTTTGTCATGAACCAGAAGGGAAAAAAAAGGAATAATAAAAAAAAAATTGCCTGCACCGTGATTTAAATAACATGTTCAGATCCTTTATTTTTTTGTTTTAAATGCCTTCATCTCTTGGCCTTATAAGGTGCAGACTGTCTCATGCTGAACTCTAGCTGGGTGGCCTCAGTCAGCCAACAGCCCCGCAAGCTCATCCCATTAAAGTCATTATGTTTACTTCTTATTTCAACAAACCAACCTGGATTTTGAGACAAGAAAAATTGAGGGAAGGAATCCTAGGTCCATTTCAGAGTGAAAGGGTGCAAAATTCTGTTGCCAATAGGCTGCAAAATGGGATCTTTCTGCATTTGCTGTTAAAAATGCTTTTTTTTTCGCTGCAGGGAAGGTGAATTTCTTTCCCTATGAAATTTGAGGAAGCCCTCAGCTCATGGACAAGAAGTTAAGAGAAGGTAATTGCTGGCAACCAAAGCAATTTTTTATCGGAGTAACACTGCTTAGATCTAAGAACACTTTTTTACCGTTACTCTGGTCCCATTTCCAATAGGAGAGCGTGTACCCCCATGGATAACACCAATAACCTTCCTGAAGTGCTCTCAGTGGTTGGGGAAACTGAGGCACAGAGCCTTACTTCAGCTTACACAGAACATTGCTGGACAAGCCAAGAATCAAATGTGTGTGAAGTATACACCAAAGAAGGATTTGAAGCCCACGCCCACTGACAAGTAGCATACCTTATGCTGGGAACGCAACTTCTCCATGTGCCTCTGGTGCTGTGCAAAGGAAGTGAGCCCAAGGTCTTTCTCCCAGGAATGTGTGGTCTGTGATGCAGAGAGAAAGGACAAAAAGTGGAAGGCAACAGACCTTGAGGCCAGAGGTACCAATGTGAATGATGAAGGGTGATCAGCCGTGTACAGGGGAGTGAAGCCAGGAAAAACAAATAAACACAGGTTCCTGGGTGAGTGCTTTGGATTCTGGGCTGGGATTATGGTCCTCCCTCTGTCACTGAGAGGCCATGCCATCATGGCACTTTTTTTCTCCATAACACATCCCACATGCTCTCAGGGCAGGGATGGGTTCCCAGAGGATCCTGGAGTTTCTGAAGAAAGGAGCCCTCACCAGGGTGGTTCCCAGGATCTCCTGGATTGAAAAAAAAAAAAAAAAAAAAAGAATGATGAGTGAACCTTGCAATGTGCTGGGTTTTTCCCTCCAGAGCTGGACACAGCCCCAGGTACCTGCGATTTCCCTGGGGCAGTCACCCTGTGCTTGATTTCCCTCTGACCCTCAGATAAATAGGACAAAAAAAGGAAGACTGAAGGATGAGTTGCCTTGATTAAGTGTCCAAGTACATTCCAGAGATACCGGGCACTACAAGGGCTTTTCAGATTCGGCCAGATTGCAGCAGAACAAGAACCAGTAAGAAGAAGCTCAGCCTGGAAGTTAAGGGCAGTCAAATTCACAAGGCATGCAAAAAAATAATTAAAACAGCAAGGCTGATTAACACATAGCACAAACTATGGAGGGGAAGCAAGACATTTCCAGATCAACACTGAATGCCTTTCTGGAAGTCGTGCTTTGATGAAAATAAAAATGATTTGGCTCAACGGAAGGAAAATAGAGTGAACCCGGTTCCTTGGGAGGGATTTCCAGAAGACTCCTCCAGCTGAGCAAAAGGCTCTTCTCTAGTTTAACAGTCTTCTGAGCTTTTTATTGTGGAGTTTTATTTTTACAAACTTAGTCCTATCAGTTGCGCGACAAGAAGTGTCAGCACTCACCCAGCAGTTCACAGGAGGACTTTTATCCTTTTGTGTCTCACAAATGTCTCTGCGCACAAGGGAGAAAGAAAAGAGGGGAGGAGAGCGTGCTGGAGTGACTCACTGCAGAACTGGAGAAAAGTCCCAGCAACTGTCTGGTGGAAGGCTGCGCCATGCCAACGCTCACAGCCCCGGAGAATTGCTTAGCAAGCTCTTGTGAGACGAAACAGCAAAGCAGCAAATGCAAATGGTTGAGCTGGATAAACAAAAACATCCCGCGAATAAAAATCTGGGAAAATGGATTCAGGCTGCTCCATCGCAGGGCTGTTGACTGCATTCCTTCTCAGCAGCAGGATTTGGCCTTGATGCTGGCAGGCCTGTGGCCACGCGGGGAGCTCCAGCCTGCGTTTGAAGAGGCTTCGAAGCCACGCTGCAGCTCAGAGGAATGTGCGAATGCACCAGCTCAAAGACAGAACAAGTCCCAGCACTTCTGCAGCCTGGAGTAAAAATTGATGCGCTGTTCACAGCTCTATTAAAAGCCACGACCTCAAGACTCTGCCCTGTGGAGGGGCTGCCCATCATTCATCCATTTGCCATCTAAGCTAACAGATAGTTTGTTTGAGGTCCTTGTGGGCAGAGGTAGGAGCTGAGCAAAGGTCCGACCTTCCGTAGGAAAACTCATCCACTTTGTCCTACGGCTTTCAGAAAGCACGGACTGAACTTTCTGCCTTGGGAACCTGGTTCTGGACTTTTCTTTTGGAGCTAGGCTATATAGACACATTCAGGCCCCATACAGGTTGATGAATCTCTGTGATTATGAGAGAAGAGCTTCAGGTTGTGTTTGCAGCTGAGGTGATGAGGTGCTCACTGGTACAGGAAAACACTCCCCAAATCATAGTGCTCGGTACCCTATTGCATCCTGCAAATACTTGTGCATGTGCCTAAGCCGTCCTGTGCTGGTGGGAATGATGGGGACAGATGTGACCTGCACCGTAAATCAAGGAACAGGCACTTAGAGTGGAGGAAGTGAAAGGCTGCAGCTTTAATCCTGGTCAGTGACTAATATGAGTGGTAAATCGAAACAGACGTCAGAGATCGTGAAGCACTTGTTGTGACTGTTGAATACACGTCACAGAACCTCAGCTATCCTGCCCAAGGATGCTACGCTGCCTCTGTTCCTTGTTGTTTTTACAGTGTGAGATATTTTTTAAAGACCTGGGCTCAGGACTCAGCTGTGATATATATGTGTGTGAGAGGTGATTTTGTCTGGGTGCCCCTGGATGCTCTGAAAGCGCCAAAACTCAGCTTCTCACAGCCACCTTCCTAACAGCGAGGCTCAGAAGTGTGTGACTTTGATCTTCCTCTTCAAGAGCAGGATGGCTTTGAGGGAGGCCCAATGAACAGATGAACTTTTAGCTTGGGAGGACCAGTGTGAATCCAGACTGCTTTGTTTGGGATTCAATCCCATCTGCTGGAGCTTGGGGACCCTTTCTTTGGTGGGAAAGAGAGTTTGCTGAAGCCCCAGTCCTGCTGGGAAATTTCTCCATGTGATGGCTTTTAAATGTTGGCTTTAAGGTTAACCTCACAGCTGCCTGAGATGAATCCAGGTTGTGATGCCTCCCTGGTTTGGGACGGCTTCATGGTGGAAAACCTTGCTCAAAACTATAGAAACCAAATAATTCTCAGTGCTCCTAGTACTTGCTGCTGTTAACACTCAGGGTTTTTTAACAAGCATGGGCAGGCCTGTGTTTATACACATAAACCTGTAACAGGAGCATGTGTATAAGCAGGGGTGTTGCCTGTGCACCTACCTGCAGACCAGATTTTCCCCAGGTCAGCTGAACATTTTGGAGTCCTGCTAATGTCCCAACCCAAAGGCCTTCATTTCCAAGGGACTTGCTCATAAATTTTGACATCTTGGTATGAAAGTCATGCATGTAAGATCTGAATCACCTCTCAGTTCTCAGCTTCACACATATGAGTATCTCTCTGCAATGTTAATGCCGAGAATTTTTTTATTTTTGACCGAAAGTTGACTTTTTTCATACATATCTCTTTATTCTAGCCAATGGACCTTTAGCAAAACAGAACATTGCAAGGCCTGTAGTGAGACCACAACATTTTAGTCTGCACGTATCTGGGTAAGCATCTGACTAAAGTGAAATTACTAGCCTCTATGAATTTTTTATGACTGTTTTCCTATGGGCAACTACACAAGAATTCACCTTTCATGAAAGCAAAAATACAAACTGTTGTTGCAAAAAAGATTCTGAGAAATATGAACCGTGATGCTTTAATCATTAGAATTCAAATTAGTAAAAAGCTGTTGATAATTTTTCAGCCATCTTGTGATTTTTTAAGGTAATCTCAGGTTTTTGAAGGTTTTGTATACAGTTTTTCAACTATGTAGCTGGCAGCTCACACACCTCGAAAATACCAAGGTTATGACAGCACCCAAATGATTATATTAAGCATGTTTTCTTGCTATTGGATTCAATGGCTTCCTTTGCGTACACAGACACACACATATATATATTTTCAAAATCAGACCATTCATGTAAAAGATATTGGAGACAGAAAACAACTTTTAGTATGGGTGATGGAAAAATGACTATGCTAGTACAGCCAGCATTTGCCACTTCTGTTTCCAAGTGACTGAGACTTTCCAGAGGCAGTGAGTACCCTTGTGCTGCAGAGAAATAACTTCTTTATACAGGCAGCTTATGTGGTAAATTGAAAAGAACAGTTGCATTGCCTAGAAGCTGCAGATCAAGTGATGCACGCCTTGACTATATCACTCGTCTCCCATCTATACTCCCATCCAGGACCTTAAATGATTTTTTTACCTCCTCATAAATGGTTTACTAATTCACTGGCATTTGTGTGCATACAACCAAACACAGGCAGCCTTGTGGTCATGGAGTGTCACATTCAGGAACTAGACTCTTCCATCACCTTGGCTTTTAATTCAGAGGGAAGGCTGTTTTATATATAACTCATCTTAGGCAGTTCCCTAACTCTTCAGTGTCCTGAATTCTTCCTAGGAGACATTTTGCATGATATTTACTGAAGCGAATTGGCCAAGGTCAGGAAAATATTGTTAGTATAGACACACATATTTTTCATTAGAAAAGAAAAATATATTCTTTCTTTTCCTATTGTTATATAGCTCTCTCATGATTACATGTTGGTAGTCCCTCAGCTGGAGGGGACGTTTGCCATGTGTCATTTTGTGCTAGTCTTTAATAGTTTGTGCAGGGCAAAACGGAGGACTTTTGCCAAGCCTCCACTGTCAGAGTGGGGAAAGAATGGGTGAAGGGCTGCTTCAGTCTCCTGTGACTCCTCAAAGACATCTTGATGTCATGAAGGATTGAGTGTTTTTCAAACTTCAGGGCTAAATGTTGCAGTCCTGTACTAATGAAGCTGTACAGCTTCAGCAGGAATTCAGTCTTTCCAGTGTCTGTAGCCTGAGTGAAGTTTACACTCAAGAGACAAACTTGTGTATAGAAGAGTAGAACATCTTTGGCCATTGAGATGCCTTTAGCTTGGGCTCACACTGGGCATCATGCTTGGGAAAGCAGGATACTTTACACCAAATTATGGAGTAAATTGCAGTAGTGGCAAGGACCCCATACGAACTCTCCTGGGACCATTACTCTTGGTGCCATTGCTAAAGACAGTGTCACCATCTTGTCAGTGCTGTTGTTAACAGCCTGATTAAATTGAACTATTGCAATTGCAGTCACACTTTTTGCTGAGAAGACAGTCCCAAATTCACTTCCTTTGTGAATAAGACACAAAGGATAGCTTATAAAGACAGATGGATCCGTGCTCCACCTAAAAGAAGAAACACCCTTCCTGAAAATATACAGCCTTATCACTTGTTCAGACCTACAGTTAATGTAGGATAGAGCAAATGATGCACTGTAAGAGTGCAAGAACATGAGAATGATTGTACAAAGATCCTGTTAACCCACTGTCCTCTTTCTGAGCCTCAGGTAGTAGCAGATGCCTAAGAGTGTAGAAAAGAGTAAGCATAGAACAGGATTCAACAGTTTGTGGCCCAGGGACTTCCTCAGCCAGGCTGAATCTTTCCAAATATGCTATGCACAAATAGTCACAAATGGATGGTTGGGGGGTGAGGAAAATGACTTACAGTTGCTAAAAAGTCAAAAGTAGCTTGCCCCCAATGAGTCATGAGGTGAAGAAAATAAGCTTAATGTTAATGAAACTCAAGGTGGGCGTGAGTGTAGCTGGGGACCTGCAGCGGAGGCAGGACGTTGACTGCTCTGCTGGGAGGGAGAGGCAGCAGCAGGGGAAGAGCTGCAGCCCAGCAGGACTTCAGGTCCCACAGCCTTGGGAGATGGCTCTGCAAGGGAGGAAGGCCAAAGTGAATCAGTGGAAAAATTGTGTTGCGCTTAATTTGGGTTTAACAGTCCTCCCCCTTTCTAAATCACCATAGAGTACCATATGGGGAACCTCATCCAATTAGGCAAATCTAATTTAGTTGCTTCTTGGACTCAGTGATCTTCCTTGTTAAGATTTTCAGCTTTAAACTGAAGCATGTTGGCCCATTTTGTTAATTGCGCCTGTTGGGCCAGGCCTCCTGTCCTTGTCTCTAAACAACATTACTAAGAGCTGGTGAAACGCATTGATCCTCCCTGGTCTAGCCATACACGATCAGATGAGCCAAAATAAACACAAACTGGGCAACTTTTCCAAGAGAGAAAACACCTCATTTGTTGAACCTCCAGGTCTCAAAGGCGCTTTGTCCATTTTTACTTCAAACTTTCCAGAAAGAAAGGCCTGTTCTTCCAGAAGATCATGGATGTAAAATTCCAGATGGATTGTTGCAGACTTTGAAATTTAGGGAAAAAAAATGGTTGGAGACTGGGAAACTACTGTAATATGAATACTGTTTTAGACTACTGTCTCTCCACAAAATACTCCCGAATATAGCAGCGGAGAGCAATATGATGTATTGGGTAGCTTGAACAAACCTCCAAAGTGACGGTATTTTCAGGATTTAAACCATCCAAATTGCATTTGAATGTAATAGAAACACTGAGCACATTATGGTACATTTAAATAAAACATTTTACCAAGTATTAAATGAGGAAGCATTCAGCTGGTTTTGGCTGCAGATCGAGAGGCATGCATTAAGAAAACCTGAGCTTTTTCACACACTGTAATATTAGTTACTTGGCAAGAGACTCTCTAAACCCTCATTAGCAGGGTTGACACTTTGGCAGTGAAGAAAAGCATCTGTTTATGAGTAAACCCTCACATTATCTTCCTCAACTCTTTTTTTTTTTTTTTTCCTTTCCCTTTCCCATCAAGGATGTCTCTCTGAAGCCATCCCACCACTGTTTTTCTCTGATAACATATTGGCCTGTCCATATGCAGGACTTCCTACAGGTGATGAATGGCTCCTTCCAAAGGTCATTAGCTACACAAAGCTTTGGAACCAGTCATACTAAGGCAGATGTCTCCTTTCCTTATTTAGTGATTTAGTGTTTCAGGGAACAATCAAACCAAGACTGGTATCTGACACTCTGTGGGGAGATTTTCCCTTTACAAAACTGTGTAACATTTCCCTGTATAAAAATGTATAAAATTTACTTGGTTTTATTCCACAATGTTCCTTTTTGCAATGAATATTTTTGTCAAAGTTCAACATTTGAGTTCTGTGTTCAGGAATACAAAATGAACTATTATTTGCTTCTGCCCACCTCTGAGAGTACTGCCTCAGGAAACTGGGACAGCCTCATGTGAAATCTGGACCTCTTAGATGGCTGCTTGTTGTGGGCTCAGTCATCCACCCACTTCTCTCCACTCAGGTCCCTTGAGTGGAAAGCTGGTAGAGGTGAAATGTATCCATCAAAAAGCCTTTGAGAGGTATGTTCTCACTTCTAGAGCAAAGTTCTGTGATTCAAATGTGTGCAATTTAGGAGCACTGTTTACTCTCCCACTCTGTCTGAAAACTATAAGAATAATTGATCTAAAAATTAAGTAGAGGCCATGCCAGCTAATGTGAATTGCCATTCCCTAATGTATGAATGTGAAAAGGGGGAGAAAGCAAAGGTCATCTTGACCCACTCTACACCAAAAGCTTGGAGTCTGTTCAGAAAACTCCTGCCTACTAAGCCCCACTGAAAACAGTGCTTTGATCTTTGTACAATGCGCTCAATTAGAGGGAGGGAGTTCTCAAACAAAAGCTTTTTTAAATTTCCTTTAGAATGAATATTTTTGAGGGTGGTGGAGGATGGCAGCAACAATTGAAGGAAATCATCGCTCACTATTTGAGCAGACATTTTGCTAAAACATAAAAAGCCATGAGGAAACACACTTTGGAGGGTGGGAACAGGTATGAAACTGCTCACAGCATGCTGCATGTGGTGCAGAAGATGATAGATGGCCATAAACATGTAGCTTTATATGGTTCTTTTCTCAAAGCATTTCACCCCATGGACCTCACTTTATTCAGTGAAGCTAAGGCATGCAAGAGGTGACCTCAGATAGAAATCAGAGTTCTTCCTCCTCTAAATGCTTTCCTCTGCCATAGGTTTCACATTAGCTACAAAGAGAGTCAGAGTTGGAAATGCAGATCCCATCCCTGAATGAGGCATCATTTACACCAGGACAGTAGAGCAGAGCTCAGCCTGCCCCCGTCCCCAGAGCCCCAGGTCTCAGGCTCATCAGATTCGTTCATAACACTGTGAGGAGCTGTGCCTTGCAGCCTGGACTGTGGGATACATGAAAGACCTAGACTATCCACACAGCTCATCCTCTCTTTTCTTAAATCCTATTTAAATACTGCCTGACACTCTTCCTCATTTCATCATCTCCGGTTGACCATTGAGCCAAGACATGTAGGTTTAACTGCATTTTCCATATCAGAGAATAAAATCAATATGTTGAAAAGGGGGGAAACTTCAGAAACAGAGCACAGAGTTCAGATTAAGGTTTTGGCTGAAAAGTTGTGCATGCAAGTCAAATGACGTTGTAGCCGATTACAAGAAAAAAAAAGTCTGGGACAGGAGCAAGGCTGTGGAGATACGTGGCATCCATGTCAAGTCTTCTTAGAGAGTGTTTTACAGATAGGCCTGTGAAAAATTTTATTTATGAGTGATGAAAATGCACTCAGGGAAATCTGGGTCTTAGAAATCCACCTACAGCTCATGCAAGGCCTTGGATTTCTATGAGAAAATCCATGTGTGAAGACCAGGCTGGTGGTGGTGTTAATGGGGAACAGCAAACAACAGCTCTCCTTCCACTCAGCAACTTGGAAAGAGAAAGACATGATCTGGCACTTGCTACATTTCAGGACATGAGAATGCAAAACTCAGACGGTATTACTTGCTAAGATTTGTAAAGTTTTAAAAGCGTACTTGAATGCAATCTGCAACTGGTTTACTATACGTTTGTAAGGGCTCTTTTTAAGTAGTCACCTTTTGAAAGGTACCTGCTATCAGAGTGTGTTTAGACATGGTGTTTCCACCCAGTCAAGACATGAAGCAGAAGAGGACATGCACAGAATTGCAGGTAGGGGCAGTTGCACCCAAATCATGAAGAACATGCCTTGATCCCCTGACTCAAGGCACTTGTCACTGGGAACCTTAACTCTCCCTCCAGCCATGGAGAAAGTATAGCTTTTCTAGGGTCATGCCCGTGACATCTCAATTGACCTCTGGGGCCATATCCTTGGGTCAGTTTGCTGAGATGCTTTAAGTTAGCTGAGATATATATATGAGCCTTTGCTGCTGGGAGGGGTGCTGATATAGGCAAAGTTCCTCAAGCTGGAGATGCCCAGGTAAGAGGTTGTTGCATGAGAAATGAGAGAAATATGAGAAAATGTGATAGAAATAAGCTGTTGGGGGTCATACGAAGGAGTTACTCTGAACTCACAACACAAAAGCACCCTGGCTTTCTGAGGAACTGGCAAAGGTATAAAAGGGAATGCCATCTCCTGATACCGCACACGAAGGGCTGAGGCAGTCACTGCTGCAGGGAGCTGTTTAGACCTATTCCAAAATGCACGTTCCTAGGAACAACAAGGACACCAAAGTGTAAATAACTTATTATAAGAGCGTGCTTGAAGGGGTAGTACACCTCCTGATTCAGAGCTGAAGTCATTCCTTAACTATTGCAGTGCAGGACAAGTACTGTAAGAGAGAAGTTTATTTCAAATTTGCCTGCAGTCATGATTTAATACAGTTATCTCAAGTATTTGCCACTGGCTACTGTCAGAGCCGGGACACTGGATTAGATCAACTTTGGGTCTTTTCTAAAATGTCAGCTTCTGTATTCTGAGGATGGGGGATGATAAACTGTAGATTTGTAGATGTGATATACAGAAGGTCATTACAATTTTCTTGTCTTTCTCTTATGCCTCACTGACTTCTTTAATGAGGCATGAAGAACAAGGGGTATCCAAACCTAAATGCAGTGTTTCAAAGTCCTGCTGCCTTTGTTTTTTAAAATGGCTAAATAAACTTGTAGCAAGTATTTGGATCTTGTTCAGTTGAGAGACAATTTTACCAAAATGACGTATTTCCAAGCCAGGCACCATGTTGCTTCAAGTGAAATTTCATCCACCCCCAAATGAGGTGCTCCGACCTTCCCACTCACTCCTATCACCAGTATCGCACATGGGAAGGTGGGATTCTGACACCTTTATACACAGCCCTAATAGCTACACACTGTTTTCCCCAGGGACTTCAGTCATTTTAAGTTTTGTCCTTCCATGAAAGGGACCCAAAACCACCAACTTTTATTCATGTTCTCAGAGCAGCTACCCACCACTCCAAGAGGGACAAACGAAGGGTCCCTGCTCCACTGGGCTTGCTGTCGCTGCCTTAATGATTTCCGTAGGCTTTGGATGGGGGGCATGATCAGCATCAAAATAGGAAGTTAAAGAAACAAATACTAACAGGTTAAAACAACAACAACCCACAAGAACACAAACAGAACCCGACTCTGTTTTTTTTTGAAGTGCAAGAGACTCAAATAATTTATAATGGATGGATTTCTTTTGATCTCTGTTCTATCCACTTAAACTTTTCCATACAGTTGCTCAACCATGCAGGGCATAAGGTTAAAGGAAGAAGATTTCCATGGTCAGATGGAGCAACAACTTTTTTTTCTTTTGAGCCTTAATTCTTTTTACACAAATGTGATGACAGCAAGTATACAAAAATGCACCAGCTCATGCATTTCCCTCTCCAATCTTTGATAGATGACATATGTGCACATATCCCAGCTGTTACTTAAATAAAACTGCATGTATACAGTATGTCAGAGACAACACAGGCCAATTCTATGATAGACTATTTAAAATACATAGGCTAAAATACATATTTTTTTCTGGAAAATATTAAAACAAATGAAACTGATCCAACTGCAAATAAACAGAGAGCAGCCTCCTTCCAAAACATAGGAAGATCAAGGTTCAAACGCTGCAGCTGATCCTTCAATTTATTGATTTATTTATTTTAATGGGGCATTTTCTTCCCTAGTCCAGTCCCAGTACATTCTGGCTCCCTGACTGGGAAGTGGGCTTTATGACTCCCTTTTATCCTCAGGGGAAATCTAGCCCTTGCAGTATTACTTGCAGTTTGTGTGTACATATTCTGGATTTGGGACCTGCCTTTACAGGGGGACAAAGCAGAGTTACGGATATTGAATCACCTGTAACTGAGACAGGCTAGAGCATGCCAAGACTGTTCTTGGAGAACAAGATACAGAGCAGCAAGATGTTTACCCACCTACAGATATTGGATTTAGCAGCCAGCCAGGGAGCTTTATGGCTCAGTGTGCATCCCTGCATTCTGCCTGATTAGAAATGAGACCGTCCATTATTTTTTACCAAGACAGAGTAAGCCAGCAGTCTACACATAGCTCACATACCTAACAAGGTATGTCCACCTAAGCTGACATGCCTGACTTTGTGGCTGAGACCTAGGTTCATTTTTACGTGTCCCACTGCCTTCTTATAAGATCTTAGACAAGTCACTGTTTATTTCCTACCGTCATTTCTGTCACCTTCTGCCTCCTCCCTTACTTTAAAAGGGTAAAATGTTACCCTCTCTTGCTATTTAGCACAAAAGGTTTTCAGGGCACTATCTTTTCCTCCTTACATACCAGGCCCCTGCGTTCACCCCAGACCTTCAGTGATGATCATAGTGGTACCTCCGTTAAATCAAGATGCCCGCTCTTCCACAGATACCAGCAGCTCTACTTCATTAATCAATTAACCTGTGAGACCCAGGAATGTGGCAGCAAAGACATCATGAAGATCCTGGCCCTTTACAGATGAAAGAGTTAATGAAGAAGAACAACATTTTTGAACGTACCAAGCCATGATAAATGGATGTAGGAAAACACAGGTCTTGACACTTACTGTCAGCATACAAAAAGGGCCTCAAAGTATTTTCTGATTCACAGTCCTCACAAATCTGTGGCTCTCTGCTGACTCAGAGTACACAAAACTCTCGACTCACCCATTTGCTGTGAGAACATGTGTGTTTAGGGTTAGACAGGTGAAACACCTCGTATCAGTCAGCTATGCTTGCCAACTGAGAGGGGAGGATTTTGTGAGTGATTTTCACAGAGCCTCTGGCTCAAGTAATGTTAAGCTGCAATCTTTGCTGTTGAAAAAAAAATATGAAAAAGAGCAACAGCAGGTAAGGGAAGAGAGTGGGAGCCACACATGGAAAAGGTCTTTGTCGTGTCAAAACAAAAGCTGACATAATCCAGAAATAAGCACCATCAACCTGGTAATGAGTCACCTGCAAGCAGAGCATCTCAGCTTCACTTAGTAGAGACTTCTGTGAAATGGGGCTGCCCCCAGTGCTGGGCAAAGATGAGAAAAATACAATGAGGGAGTCCTGTGCCAGTGATTTCAAATGCAGCAGTCCCAGTCAAACCCTCTCGGGGAGGAGTTTTTCACATTCATCATCTAGTTTATCAACGCTGTCTTGAGCAAAACTTAGATGCAGGCTTTGTGAATGCCAGAGCACATGAACAATGGTTAAAGCTGGGAGGGTGATGATAAGAAGCGG
This sequence comes from Anser anser, assembly GCF_964211835.1. Taxonomy (NCBI): domain Eukaryota; kingdom Metazoa; phylum Chordata; class Aves; order Anseriformes; family Anatidae; genus Anser; species Anser anser. Next base: position 70,551,661 of record NC_139724.1, read on the forward strand.
GTGCAAGGCACATGTTTCAAGTTCTACCTTTTTAAGCAAGTGTTGGGGCTGGGGAAGCTGAGCTTGGGCTGAGCGCCAGCACTCCCTGCAATATAATCCCAGCCCTCAGAGGAACAAGCTGTTATCCTCGCTCCATGCCAGTGTCTACCCCTTATCTCACATCTGAAATTCTTTAACCACTTCAAAACAAAATATCTCCAAGGAACACTTCAGAAAATGTGTTTTCTTTTGTCTCCTGAAAACACTGATGAGAAGAAAAGCCCTTTTGTGTTTTGTGTAAGGAGCCTTTCAACGTCTCAGCTCTAAGTGCTCTCTTCTGTTCATTCACTTTCCCCGAAGTCTCACTCGGTGTAAGACCAATAGTCCTTTCCCCATGGAAGGCTGAAAACCTGAGAGTCCTGCACTGAAGAGGAGGAAGCTTAGGCAATGGGCAGAGCACCGGGCATAGAAAAAAAAAAAAGAAAAAAAAAATTAAAGCAACACCAAGGGGTTAAGGAAGGCCTGCAAAAGCATTCAAGTGGAGCAGAGACACACCTCAATGCCCTTTCCTTATGATTTGCAACCAGCACCTGGGGTGTTGAGGTGGCTGCTTGCTTTGCAGATTGGTGGTGTCTCCTTGCTGGCTGCAATGACAGCGTCATCTCAGAGCAAATCTCCTTTTGTGTTTGTAAGAGTAAGGCACTGCAAGGTGGTGGCACATCCCACCCTGAGACTGGTGTCTAAGAGCAAGCAATACCTGCTGGTGGGGCCTTATATGTGGAAGCAGGTCGTGGTATGTGGGCACAGTGCTATATCCCAGCTGCCAGAATATCCACCCTGAGTCTGGGGAGTAGAAAGTCAGCAATGAGAGAGAAACAGAGGAGAAATTGAGGAGGTCTGTGTGCAGGAACACTCAGAAATCTGAAGGAGAATTGAGTCATGAGGGACTTGGAAAGTTGCAAATGCTCAGGGAACTAAGGGCAGATAAGAAAAGTGAGATTTGGCTTGAAGAAGGTCTTGAGGAGAGGGACTGAAATCAGACCCAGGAGGGTCTTGGAGCTGACCCCTGTTCTTTTTAAAGGCTTTCTCCTTGCAAAAACAACGAAGGATTCAGCCCCACAACAGCCAGCAGAAACCTTTCCCTGTCCTTCAGAGTAGGGATGCATCCATTTCCTAACAATTCTGTACTCAACCCATTGCAAGCACAGCCCTGCTAAGGATAATATGAGCAAAAAGAGAGAGAATTGCTGACCCATTGCTGCAGACTTGTTAAGTGCCATGCAGATGATGTAAGTCACAAAACCAAAAAAGCAAATACTACCAGTTAGCTCTACCACAACCTCGTAATCCTCTTTGGGCAAGGAGCAGACTGCTGCAAGAAGACTTTGTTTTGGCTCCCTCTTCTCTTATGACAGCTACGCCTAAACTGCCAGATCTTTGTTTTAACCACGGGGCTGTAGGCATGTTCTTACACGCGGGTGTGTGTACCTCCTTGGAGGCTTGGGGTTCTTTGTGGTCTGGCTGCCTTCAGTACTCTTGGTGTCCTTCTCTACCACATTGAGGACAACATGGAAGAGTAACAATGAATTCTTATTTGAGCAACTTCTCAGCAAAGGCTTTTCTTAACCTTGTTCTCTCCTAATATGTTTGAAAATAACAACTCACCTGAATGCTGTTCCTTTGAACTATATATACCCACGTGGCTTCGGTCAGCACCAGTGGACTACTCAGCCTCCTCGTGTCTCTCTCCTTATCCGAGTTTTTCTATATGTGGCAATAATTTGGGTTCCTACCCAAAGATGTCACAGTGGAATCCTGCAATCCTTAAGATAAATGTAGAAGTTGTGTTTCAAGCAGTTGGTATGATTCAAAACAAAAAGATAAAATTGTTGCATAAATTATTAGGTGAGGGTGTCCAGCCTGTATATCTTGTTGAAGTCTGGAACATATTTGCAAAATCATTCTCTTTGAGAAATAATCACTGCAGTGTGGAAGACCACCTCGAGTCCATATGCTTGGAAAGCAATATCTGATGCTGGTTCAGAGAAAAATTGCAAGAACACCCTGAAGGCCAAGACTGCATTTTTGAAATACTACAGCTTTGATACTGCTATGGCTTCACTGAAACAAACAAACAAACAAACAAAAAATTCTAATCAAATGTCAGCGCAATGCGATGTTCCTTAGCATGGACTTTTCTGTTCAATAAGACAGAAAATCTAAACTGCTTTGCAACATCCTGGCACTTAGAGGTGTCCACACTGCATTTAAATTTCCTAGCCTTAAAAAGAAGAAAACATTTCTCTCCTAGCTGAGGAGTTGTGTGCAAAGTCCCATCCTATAGTAAAATTTTATGGCTGATTTAGAAAACCCCTACAAGGCAGTGTTTACGATTCATGTGCTGACAAAGTCGCAGGCTCAGCATACTAAGTCTCTCTCTGTGAAAATATACACAAGATTGAGAAGTTGCTAAAGTTTCAATAGCATCTTCTGAGCACAATTTGTTTTTTGCACTTTTCCCCCCAGTGAATTTAAAGTCATGGACCCACACCATGTAAGCAACCCCTATTGTGCCCTGGCAGAGGAGTGCTTATCTCTCCAAATGAGATGTTGCAGTGACTGTTTATGAACAAACCACACAAAACTTGGCTAATTCTTAATGGACCTATTGACGCAGTATCAAAGGTGAAGTAGACTTGGACCCCACAGCGTGTTCAAATTACATGGCTTTAAATGAATTTAGGGTTTGTCAAAGGAGCTGGTTTGACAGCCCAGGAGACTAAAATCCTCTGTTTACCTCCAGAACAGATATCACATGGACCACTCACAAGTCCCCCTCTGTGCTAATCCACAGAGGATTCGAGTTGTTACGACTCCCAGTTACGCAGCCTGGCTCTGAACCTGAGCCTGCAACAACCTGGGCTTTTAGCTCCGGAGGCACCTAGTTCAATCCCAGTGTGTCAGCCAAGACAGAGGCCATAACAAACTTCCCTAATGTGTTCCAGTCCTACCCCAGAGAGCTCATTCTGAGGGCTGAACAACATTACTCTGTACCCAGTAAGTCAAATACCACTACAGTGCTAGTAAGGAGAGGAAGCATTAAAAAAGTTTGTAATAGGCAAAAAGAAAGAGAGAAAGAGAGAAAGAGAGAAAGAGAGAAAGAGAGAGAGAGAGAGAGAGAGAGAAAGAAAGAAAGAAAGAGAGAGAGAGAAAGAAAGAAAGAAAGAAAGAAAGAAAGAGAAAGAAAGAAAGAAAGAAAAAGAAAGAGAAAGAAAGAAAGAAAGAAAGAAAGAAAGAAAGAAAGAAAGAAAGAAAGAAAGAAAGAAAGAAAGAAAGAAAGAAAGAGAAAGAAAGAAAGAAAAGAAAGATTGAAAGTCAATAGCAGGAAAAGTGGGTCTGCTTCACACTTTCCAAAACACAGTTATTAATGTAGCTAAATATGGGAGAGCTTTTCATGTTAGATCTAGGAGATTCCTGTTGCTTCACTTGTATCCATTGCAAAAAAAAGATCTAACTTTCAAGATCTCTTCAGTGAGGGAATATTCCCCCTCCTCCTTCTATGAAAATCTTTACAAAGACCTTCTTACCCCAGAATTTAATTCTTCTGGAAAGGGACTAGCTAGTTCTGGGCTGGCTGGAAAAACAATTCAACAGTTCAGGCTAGAACCAGCAGGGCTTTCAGGAAAAAAACACTTGCTTTAGGGAAAGAAGGTAGATATAAGGCAGTGGGGTATGGAGGGAGCTCACAGCCTCTTTGAGCTACCAGGTAGTCACAGATAGACAATGCCCACAGCAAGCTTATGTTTTACCATGCTATTGGTTACGTTCAGGTCCAGTTGAACTGTTGTTACATCAACAAAAGGATCCCTGCAGGTTTCAACATGGTTTGGATTGGATGCATAAGGAAACATTGCACTGCGTCTTATGGTTTCCAAGCTGCCATGGCTTGTTTAAGTCCAGGTGCAGCTCTGTATTGCCTATTGAATGGTGGGGTGAGACTTCCATAAAGTATTTGTGCAGCTCTCATGTCAAATGGTTGGAGTTGCCCCCTCTAATGAGATGTGGCTAGAAGCCCTCTCAAACAGGGGGAAATGTTTCTTTGTTTTGGCACTTCATTTCAGTTCACAGCAGCCAGTGGAATTTTCCTCTGCCTTTTTTAAAAGCCCAAACTCACCTTTGGTCAGAAATCAAACATGGAAAATTTCAGCAAAGGTGGTCGGCTTTTTTGGAAAGTTCCAAGTGTATTAAAAAAAAAAAAAAAAGTATGGAGGTGGTTTGTAAAGCTGAGCATGCAAACCCAGGCAGGGGAAGCATTCTTTGTCCCCTTGTAGGGAGATCAATAGTGACATAAGTCCAGGGCCCTTCGCTGCAAGCATAAGGGTAGTGATTGCCTTGTACAGGTCTGAGAAAGCAGATCATTCAGTGTTTGCAGCTTCTACAAGCTGCAAGGATTTAGCTGCAGTCTGCTCTGCACCTGAGCATCAGCCAGTTTCTGTTTGCTCACTGTAGTGGTGATTTCACGACAGTCAGTGGATCTCCACTGGCATAAGGAGAATCAAACACAACATGCTGTGAAAGAGCTGTGCATTAAACCAAGCCCTATTTACTCCTATAGCAGGAATAAGCATGAAGACTGGAATATTTTCACTTCCTGTTCTCCACCCCAGTTTAATTTCTTCTTTGGAACTCTTCATTGTTTTCCTTGTGTTTGAACAGCAAATAGGAAGAGGTAAAAATACGCTAACAGGAAAGCAAAGCAAAGCAAAGAAAAAGCACCTCTAACATCTTTCATTGCGCAAGGCCTGATTCTGATCTCTCGGAGTAAATCTGGAGTAACCCTACTCAAGTGAATGGAGTCATTCTGGAAATTCAGAAGTGAGTCCAGTCCTGTATGTTTTGTTTTGCTGGGAAGCAGTAGCAGGGCTTTAAAGCAAGCACTACACCCATTTGTTTAATGAAAACCCTCTTTCTTACACGGTAATCATGGGCATCTTTCTCTTTTAATTTCTTTCAAAGTGCACAGTATTGGTGAACGGCAGTGGTAATTTTATATCCTGGCTCCGCTTGGCCTTGATTGCATCAGTAACAGGTAAGAAGGGAGGGCTGAATAGCATTTCACTGTTTGGTAAAATAATTACTGCTCTGGCTCAAGATTTCAATTAATCCTTTCAGTGCTGCTGGAAAATACTCGTGTCTGTGAGTCCTAACCACATGTTCAGTGGTCCTTCCTATTCATGCTTGGATGATTTTCTGTAGAGTCCCTCATGAAAGCTGAAATAGTGAGTGGGGAATGAAATGATGAAGAGAAAAAGAAGCAATTTTAAAGGTGAAGAAAAGGGAGAAAAAGAACTGTTTGGGGGTGTCTCCTGAAGGTGGAGGCCAGCATATTGCTTTACACTGCTGGGGAAGAGAAAAGGGGAGGTTAAAGTGCCCTTTTCAATGCCTAGAGGTTGCTCACCTGGGCTGAGGCTCAGACCTCATACAGTTGCCATTATTCATGAAATTCCCACAAAACTGCTACCTTCTCCTTGCTTTGGGGCTCCTTCAATGTCACAGCCTGGTGGGACAGGGGGTGAGGAGAGAAGACCCACAGTCTGGTGACTGGTGTTCAAGAAATACAAAAGCAAAGACCTTAAACCACAGTCTCAGCCTGTTCTATGTAGGGTGTGTAGAACTCGACTCTTCCAAGGGACACCACACAAAGGCGTTAGTCAAAGATGTTCATGCTGTGCAAGCCCACATTTATGGCCTTTTCTCTGGGCTGATTTAGCAAAGTTCAGCCCTCCTCCTTCAGGTCCTGCTTCTCACAGGGCACCCCTGCAGGAGCCCAGAGCACCAAATGGGCAAAGCCCACCACTTTCCCTGCCATTGGGGCTCTCTGAGTGCTGCTTTGCTTTTTGCTTTGCTGGGATACAAGCAGTCCCCCCAGGTTCCCTCACTGCACTGGGGCTCTTGCAGATGATGATGCTTTCCCAGCACATGAGCCATGCAAGGCAATGAGACACTTATTTTTTTAACAATAATTTTCTCATCACTGCAAAAACTTCGAAATTGAGGAGTGTGAGGCTCAGCTGTCAGCAAAGAAAAATAAATAAATAAATAAATACAGAGTAGTTACTATTTTCTTTCAAATGTACATTTTTTAACCCATTAGGTTTTTAGGCTTGGCTCATACTTCTTCAGCTTGAAGGGTTAGTAAATGAACATGTACAGTAATAATTAGCTCCATTTAAGATAGTTAACAAAGATAAGGCATAGAAACTAAATCTTTGCAGTGAAATAAACAGCACTGGTGAAGCACTGAGCTCCACGTCTGCCTGAAGTGAGGGGAAATAGTTGGAAATAATCTGACGATTTTATTATGTCTGTGTTTGTGACCTTTTCAGAGAATGCTTGTTCTGGAGAAGCTGGAACATATGAAAGTTCACAGAGAAAAGTGACATTTGAGTCATTTGTTTTTTGAGAATGGTCTGAAATTGGTTTGAAAAGAAATAATAATAATAATAATACAGAACTTTGTGAAATATGGGACTTTTGATCAGAAGCAGAAATTTCAGCTCTGTTTGGCTTCAGCCAGAAAAGGACGTGTCTTTGACACCGTGGTGCTTCGCTGAGACACAAGAAAGAACAATTTGGCCATAGGTGCCCTATGAGACCTGGGTCCAAGGATCAGACCCTGTAAACCTCAGTTTGCCATCAGAAAAACTGGGGAAGAAACTCCCCAGTTCACAGAGCTGCTGCAAGTGTCAGTAATAGAAATAGATAACAGCCACGGATGTGGGTCCCACACAGACAGTGTCACACCTTGTATAACAAATATCTGCAACAAGCAAACCCTGAGCCAGCCTTGGGCTGAAGTGTGTTCTCGGGAAACATTTGCTGGGTGATTTAATGGGAGAAAAAAATAAAGCAGCCAGTTCACAGGTTTTTGTTGTTGCTGTTGTTTAATATTGGAGAACCATCCTCCTAGCACTAAATTTTACAAGTCAATTGTTTGCTGCAAACTCTGTGCTCGGCTGATGCCAATACAAGGCAACTTTCATATTGCATTCCTGAGAGCATCAGCCTTGTTCAGAGTCTGTCAGCACAAGGGATTTCTGTTTGTGAACAAAAGTCTTTACACATTCTGGCTCTGAACGTGTGCGCTGTCCTTTCGAAGCCAAAAAGACTCTCTCTCCGTGCCAGTTTGTGTTTCCAAAGTTGCTCCGTGTCCTCTTGTCATCAGCCAAGTTGTGCTGAGCTACTGAGCTACGTCTCTGGAATTACAAGGAGAGCTCTTCTAGAGGGGGAATGAGGACAAACTCTGCAAACTCTGGCCCAAATCCTTCCCAGGCAGTACGTGCCTATGTCCAAAAGCAAGGTGCTGCTGTGTGTAGGCGCAGAAGGGTCTCGGTTACGTTGGCCTACAGGCGCCAGTGTTCTTCTGTGCTTCTGGGACACAGTTTTGGGTTTACTCTGGTGGAAAGCAGAGCAGAAAGGCTCAGCCGCTGCCCAGAAACCTTCCTTAACCCCCTGTGGGGTTAAGATAACTCACTGACAAGTCATGATGTCGTTTCCAAAGGAGACCAACTCTCCAGCTTGTAATTTCTCAGAGGCACAGAGACGTGAAGTTGCCTGTGGTTAGAGACACGAGTGAGACCCCACACGCCTGATGCATCAACAAGGTGATAGCATCCACCACAGGTGAACTCCTGGAGCAGGCTAACCGAGGCAGGGGAGCAGCAGACCTCACACTGGCACTGGCCACACGCTGCCAGTTTTGGAAATATATTTGGTAATTTGCACGAACGGTGAACCAACTGGAAACTTGGTATTTCACATAAAGACATATGTGTCGGTATAAAACATCTTGCTCATATGATGAGCGCTGTACATCATTGTGTTTCACGGAGGGAATGCCGCAGTTTTTCTGCAGCAGTCAATGAATTCTGCTGTTCCTGTGTGACCACCAAAGAAACCTCCCTCCTGCCTATTATTTTTTATAAGGGACACAGATGGCAGCTGTGTTTCATACACCAGTGTCCTTAAAAATTCTGCCATCTAGGAGAGCTGAGAACAGGGGGAGGCTTGTGAGGTATAATATGTATGTGATCTAAGTAAGAAAATACCAGGAAAAGTTCTAAAAATATTTGGAACCAAGAAGCCTTAGTGAAACTGCTCAAGCACAAAAGAGCATTGAATGTCAGGACAGTGTGGCACATATTTTTTCACCAGTAATCTTTTATCAGATAATTAATAAAGAGGAGGACAGTGCTGCTGCTGTTCTGTCCTCCACCTCATACATATGGCCACAATCTCTGCTGACATTCAGGTGTTAACCTCAGAGTGAAATCACCACAGTGATGTGAAGACAAATTGGAATTAGCTTTACAGTGATTTGTTTTGCACATATAGAAATTAGAATGGTCCCTAGAATCTCTCAAAAACTTGTTCTTCTCTCATGTGCACTGTTATAGAATCAAATTATCAAGTAAGGACATAGAATTATTATTCATCTGATTTTTCTCCTCCGATCTCCTTATGAAGTTTGAGAAATGCTTGGCTTTATCATAGAAATTCATTGCTTTTTTTTTTTTTTTTAAACAAGCATTACTTCTGCAATGTAGAGCATTGCTTACACTGAAAGCTTGCAAGAAGTAAGAAGCTTCTGGATTTTCCAAGTGGAGATATTTTGGAGACGGAAAAAAGTAACTCATAATTCCTACAGCCTAGAAAAGGACAGAGAAGGTCCTGCATATTTCTAAACAGGAAATCCTAGAAGAAAATAGGAATTTATGTATGTACCAGCAACTTGTTGAAGAAGAAAAACAGCAGGTTTGCAGAAAGGCCACTTGTCTATGCCTTTTACAGCACATGTGCTATCATCAGATGTTCCAATCTGAACATGTAACTCCAAAATATGGAGATCTTTGACAAATGGCAAAATCTTTTTTTTTTTTTCATTGCCCAGTCAGAATTTTCTGATGGAAATGCCATCATCCCCATAGGAAAGTAGGCATATGGGAACACTAGTAAACTTGCAGAAAATATTGTACTTGACTGGTACACTGTGAGAAATGTGAGAGCAGAGCCAGAGGAAGAACCGTGTGATGGCTACTGACTGAAGCCATCTTGGTCTTTTACTGAACCAGAGAAAGAATGTGGGAAAGCTGGTTCAAGTTCCTGCTCCTCCACAAAGTATCTGTATGGCCCTGGGTAAATCCCTTCTCTGCTTTGCTTGGAGGTCATTCATTTACAGGTAGAATAAAAAATATACTTGCAACCTCTCTGCATGTTAGGGAATACGTACACTGGATTTTGAGGTGTTTGGATATAAGAGAATTGAAGAATTTATTCTTCTCAGGCTTATAATGAAAAGAAAAATAATTGTTTCAGAACAATGCACATCTAATTTTTTTTGAGAATATTTAGTGAATTACTTAGTTTTGGGGCATTTCTAATGAAGTCAAAGACAGAGTTCACAAAATCAGCAAGGAATGGCAGTGATTAGGATCATTACCCACACAATGGGAAACCCAGGTTCAAATCCCACTGTTGCCTGACGCAGAGCTGATGTGAAACTGGTCGTCCCAACCTTCCTCTCTGCCCGTTCCTTCTGGGAGAGGAGTGCTTTCTGCGTGCTGGGGCAGCAGAAGGTGCTCAGCAGGAGGGAAGTCCTCTGGGGAGGATGCCAGCCCCATTTCACTAAACCTTTACTTATTCTCAGGTGTTTCTTCCTACATCAGAATAAATGTCTTTTCCCCACCTTGCCTGTCCAGCTATGGCTCAGGTACCACCTGGAACCTGAGGGTTAGATTCAAGTTCTTGTTTGAATGAAGTGCTGTAGGATCTTCAACTCAAGTCTTCCCATCCCCACTGACTTTTCTCTGATGATGAAAAAAACTGATAAATAATTCCCTACCAGTTACACTTCACACTGTCACCAGATTGTCTCTGTTTCCTGCACAATGTGTCAAAAGAAGCATCAAGGATATCTTTTAACGGCAGCTCTGAATTATCCTCCCAAAGAATCCTTTTCCTCACTGAGCACAAAAAAGGGGGGAAACAGCCAATGTCAGGATGAAGGAGCTACTGACTGTATGAGCTGGGTGCATGGGTTCCATTCTTCATGTCTGCTGGTTCCTTTCATGTGCAAGGAGGATGCGCCCTACCTGAATGGCAGCTATGAAGGCTGTTAGGTATCAAGGTGCCAGTGTACACTTGTGCCATCAGTCCTCATCCCAGAGCTTTTGGTGCAGTAACAGACACAGAGGTGAAAGGTGATTCATAATGGAAGAGTCCTTTTCCCTTAAAAACAAACAAACAAACAAACAAAAAACCAACCAACCAACCAACCAACCAACCAACCAACCAACCACCACCACCATAAAAAAAAAAAAAATAACAAATAAGAGCTGAAAAAAACTTACACAAACCTACAATGTGGCTGGTGATAAGCAGAGAGGGGAGAAGTAGATAAAGTCCTTTCAGAAAACTGCTCAAGCGAATAAAAGTTTGGAGAATAAAAAAACATTGTGCTCATGTGTGACATTTCAACATTAATGCCACTGCCACAAATTAGTTTTGTCATCTGTAAGAATTCAGCAAGAAGTTAGCGATGCCCACATGAATTATAATAATGTAGCTACATGCAAGTAGTTGTTTTTATTATATATTCATCTGAATTTAATTTTCTCCACTTCCGCAATCATCTGGTAGACTGTTCTCCAGGGGGACGTTCACATTTTACCTTTGAAAGTACAAGAATTTCAGCTGAGTATTTTTTTAAGTGTATTAAAACAATGTTTTGTGATAAAACACAATATTTCCTACATTCTCCAGGCACTGTGAGGTCTGCAGCTATTCTAGAGTGATCATGATCTCCAGGGACATAATAAACAGTGCTACTTTTCAGAATGATCTTGTTTTCTTTTACCAGATCCTTCTTTGGAGACCTGACCGTTTAGGAGTTTACTTCCCCACAGTCACACCATGAACTTGCACGAGGTGTCTGTGCCTTTCTACCAGTGACCTAGCAAGAGGTCTCAAGCTGAGGTGAGTGGAAATGAAAACCAAATTAGATGCATGGATGAACCAATGCAACAAGAGATCCTGCATTTTGGACTGTATAGCTAATGTCCTCTTAGACACTGATTGCTAACCCTGGTCAAGTGTTCAGCCTTCACTCATGTTCAGTGAAGATAAAACTTAGCAATAGAGGAAGCTGCCACCACAGGGGTTGTAATCAGATTCTGGAGAACTGGATTCAGTTACCTGAGCCAGTGTAAAATGACCACGGTAGGACAGTGTGACCAAGTGCACCACAAAGTTTAAGGTGTTTAATTTCTCTTTGAAATCTCTGGTGTGGTCAGAGGTCTGTGACCTCACATGTCATGACAGTTGGCTGCTTCCAGATATATGTCTTACTCCCATTTTTTCTCAGGAAAATGGAAAGTACAGACACTTCCTTCTAGGCAATAAAAAAATCCATCTTGACAAGCTGAATAAATAGTGATATCCAGAGTTAGTGATAGCTAATCTTATTCTGTAAATCCGAAAACACAGCCCGTATCTCAGATCTTTTGGTACCCTGAGAACAGAAGTAAGGTAATGAGAAATCAAAATACAATATTCACAGATTCTTTTCTTAGTAGTTGCACAGAAATTATTCCATTTAGCCATTAGACAATTTTGCAGATACAATTCTTGGTGTTACATAGTTTAACTCCATAAGAAGAAATAAATGCCTAAACGATGTTCAAGTATCCCTGGAGGAACTTTTGTACAAAACTCAGAGTCCCATCAGTTGGCTGCTGACTGTCCTGGAAGTGACTTCAAACATCTTAATTCCTCATTTAACATGTAGGAAAACCACTTTCACAGGCATCAGGTCTCAAAAGCACTATTGAATTACCATTAATTTTATCCCTCTTATTAGACTACTTCCTTACATTTTCTAAGAAAATGGCTTTTACTTTGGGTTTGCAGAACCATGTGCATTTGTGGAATATTTCTGTGAAACACCAGGAAACCAGTTAGCAAAAGAGCATTTTGTCTTAGGCTGAAATTTGCTTTCAGTAGAAATGGCATACTATAAATTGAGATATTTAGTGTACAGGTGAAAAAAACTTTCCAATAAATTGCTATAATTTAACTGGAATACAAATCAATCATCATTGATATTGTCTGATCAGATAATAATTGAAATCCCTTCTACAAATCACAGGGCTTCTGTTATGAACCATAGAAGGAACAATCTATTTCACTTCATTGTATCTTGCAAATACTTCACATTTTTTGAAATGGCTCAGTGACTGCTTTATTGACATTGTAGAGCATTTCTGGAATCTGTTAATGTATTGTTGGGCTCTTTTCTCATTCTGCTGTTGAACATGGAATCTGAACTTCTGAGACCAAAATGTTCATTTAGGCTGGAAATGAAGCAAAGCAAGTTTATCCAGATATACTCACGACTATTTCTCTCACAGAGGAAAAAATAGCAGAATAACCAAGAGCCATGCAGTACTCTTCCTTTATTTCTGGAATGAAACATGGACAAAAGTGATTTTTGAGGCTCTCATTTTGTCCCAAATTTCAGAAATGGGTTGTTCGAAAGCCATTTCTAATCTGTCTGAAAGGCAGATGGACTGGAAAACTTGCAAGAAAGCCTCAATATGACAACAGCAAGACTTTGGAAGAGTTCACACATTTATTCAGGATTTTGGTACTTGACTTGACCTAAGGCTAAGCTCTGACGGCAGTGAGGACTCTCCTCATCGAGGAAGGTCAGTTAAAGCCGAGCACAGCTCCAAAATTCCAGGGTTCAGCCATCCATTTTCCTAATAACTCCATTTCAGTTATTCTTTAGCTCTTGCCAGAACCACAGCAGATGAAGAAAGTAAAATTTCATCATCCCAGCAGCTCAGTGAATACAATTCCTGCATTTATCAAGTACCAGATAACTGACACCAAGGCAAACAAACAGGCAAACAGGAGTGTGTTGCTGTATCTTTCAGCTCCCTCCTTACACATCTCCCCAGGGGAAGAAAACTCATGAAAGCTAAAGTGTTCTCACAAGGTGTTCTTTTTAGCTAGCTTAATAGCTCTTTAGAGTGCTCCTTCACCGCAGGCTCCTTCGGACACAAATGTTTTGTTGAACTTGTACGCCCTTCCTCCCGAACGGAGGTTACTTGATAACCGTTTACAACACTCAACGCATTGATGTACAAGGGGCTGTAGAGCACCGATCACAGATTTCTGGAAGACTTTCCTCAGCCAAATCACAAACAAACTCCTGAGTAAATATCTGTCGACCTTTCCCTCTTATGAGCTTCACTTAAAAATTTCCCGGGATTGTGAAAGGCTGAGTTCAAGCTTACATTTCTGGGCAGAGTCTCCTGCCGTTATGGTATTGAACTGTGTCACAGGTAAGGCTCATTTTTCGCTCATCCAATTTACCTTAGAGCAGAAATGACAGACCTGGACCGATCACAGCCGCCTGGAATTTCTACATCTGTAGGTAATGTGAATGTTATGCAAATTGTATGACACTTCATCTGACAGCAGGGCCTCTGCTTGAAAGAGAAAGTGTTTCTTATGTTCAGAGGTGCAGCTCTAAACAATTTATTCTTAGGGGCTTTTAAACAATTTCTCCTTAGGGGCTTTTTTCTTAGTTTCCTCTCTCTCATGACTCATTTCCACCTCCCCCAGATGAAATTCATTGTTCTTCAGATGTGCTTCCTCGATGTTTCTGGGTCTATTTTATTGAAATCTCCAATATATAATAATAGTGCCTTTAAAAGTGCAAGAGAAGCAATTTCTAACCCATACAATGTACTAACAAATAAAAACCAAGCCAAAAGGATGAGTGGAGGTGGTAGGCGAATGGGACTGAGCAAGTGAATTGAGGCAATCAAGTGGGTTTTTATAGGGGGGAAAGAGACATTCAATCTTTTATTTTCTGCCAGACTACTTGTTTGTCTCATAAGGAGCCTTATGGAGCCTTATTTTAATGCAGAAGTAAAGAATCAGTGTTCAGGGGAGAAAATCCCAGGAGCAGCACTGAAGTTGGAAGCTCACTGATCTGGACGGGAGAGTTCCTCCAGAGGATAAGGAAGTTGCTGATGTGCAGAGGGAAGGAACGGTTTGTTGCCTGTGTTCATTCCTGACAGAAGAAAGAGGGGCTTGAAGTGCAAAGATCCAGGTTTAACTTCCTTTTTCTCAATCTCAGTGAAGCCTCTCAACCAGTGAGGCTGCAGCATTCCCATCGCTTGGGCACTGAATATCACTGGCATCATCCACATCATTGCAAGTATCTCCATCCATAGTAGTAAAGTGAAGTGTTTCAGTACAGAGAAAGCAGGTAAAATGCTTCTTTATGCCTGGATACCTGAGAACACTGGGCTTAAGGACTTCTTGCCTGTTTTGTCAAGGTCCCAGCACAGGCCAGTGAACTGACAGCTACAGACGTGCACCAAGCTGCACCAAGCTGGTTCTGCCACTGTCAAGAACTTCCTGATGTTTTTCTCAGCCTCGTTCTTCCACATTCATCCTGTTCTTTTTCATATTCTGACAGTTTCCCTTATCTCTTTTAATTCCTCCTCCTCTTTTTCTCACTCACTTATAATCTCTAACTGGTTCATAAATTAAACTTTTGGACTGACCAAACATATCCTTTGTGGACCAGCCTTACTATCATTACAAGTAAATCAACTTCAGGCTTTGACAGCACAGCAGTTGGTACTTCACCCTTTAGACAAAAGACCAAACCCAACAACACTGAATTCTCTTAAATAAAATAAAAATTAAAAAAAATAAAATAAAAAATTAAATAAAATAACATAACATAACATAACATAACTAAACTAAACTAAACTAAAATAAAATAAACACTGCCCAAAAAAAACAGTTAAAGTCTTTTTCAGGCTCCTTGGAGCTGAAACTCCAAGGCTGGAAACTGAAACTGAACAGGCACTGGCACTTGGAGGGGATGCTCTCCAGTTATACAGCGCTGTCTCACAGCAGACCCAGTCCCTGAACTAAGACCTTGGATCTCTGGATCTGGAACCTTCAGAAGATGACAATTCATGCTGCCACCGAGCTGGAGAGCCTCGAGGACCATGGGAATAGGTCTCTATTTTGGCAGTCATTGGTTGTGTTGGCTCCTTGAGGCTGTTCTCAGGTAGGGTGTAAGGAGTGCATGGCTTGTCACACAGCAGTACCAAGGAAACTAAAGGAATCTAAGGAGCAAAGGAAGGAAAGGAGCTAAGGAGGCAAAAATACTCGAGAGGACTGAAATCTCCTTTGAATACTTTTTCTGGAGAAAATTGCTCATGGATGATTTTCACAAGCTAATGGTAGCAGACCTTCAGATGGCATCCTCCTGGGCCAGGCCCTTAAACACTGCACAGCCCTTCCTTGGGCCCTATCCTCAGGACAAAGAAGCATCTGTAGGCCTACCTAACAGTGATCCAATATAGTGGGAGTCACAAATGAAAACGGCATTAAAAACTGATAATGAATAAAAACATTAAAAGAGCTCCTTCAAACAGCTGTCAACTGCTATCAATAACTAAATTAATAGTGTTATCTCCGCACACAGGACATCCTGTACGGTTGTAATGACAAACGCAAGGAACTAACACAGGCACTAAAGTAGCTTTATTTAGAGAGGTGAAACATCCAATTCTGCTATATAGATTGTGAAAAAAGTCTGCTGTGAGAAGGAAGCAGAAAATTGCATCCTGAAAATGAGAAGCACTCTGAAAGAGAAATTCATGGTAATGTAAACTGGAACTTTTCTTCAGAGAAATGTTTAAAATGAAACTGCTCCTTTCTCCTTCTCCTTCCCAAGCTGCTGACATGCGTTAAAAAAGTGTGTTTGACCAGCAGCTTATTTGGAATGTTTTCTCCTTCCCTTATGAAATTGTGTTATTTCTCTAAAGAATATGCCAATTATTACCAGCAGAAGTATCCTTAGCAGATAGGATGCAGTTGCAAGACTTTATCCATGCCAGGGTTTGGATCTAGGAAGAAAACCCTGTTAGACTCAAGTATTTACTTATTTAGTGATTCTTTCCAAGGTCATATTTTTAAGCTGTAGGGGAAAACCATCCTGAAGAGTAAACTCAGGGACTGGGAAGCTGAAGTACAGAAGCTTGCTGTGACCAAGTTAGTAATGCTTTCTTTAAACAGTGGCCCCACTGAAGAATTGAACTTAAGTGCCTCGGCACAGTAAAGCCTATGTGTTGTCTTTGGGAAGCATTTCCAGCTTAATAGGGACGAAGTTTCCTTTATGCCTGATGCAGCAGCACATTTCGTTTCACGAATTTCCTTTTCCACCCATTTAAGCAATTAACTTGGAATGAATGAGATGCCAGATGAATATTACTGCCTTAAGAATCAATAGCTGCTTCTGAGGTGGCTCTGAAGAAAAGAGGGGTCTATACTAGCCAGCTGTGCATTTTGACATCTTGCCAGAGCCACGCCACCTCAGCAATTGCTCCAGAAGCACTGTACCTATGCCTCCGTGCGCCACATAGCAGCAGCAACATGCGTCCTCTGTTTTCCATCCCGGCACATGGGAGATGAATGGTAAACTTTTGGGATGAGGGATTGGGGTGGAGGTTTTGCAGGCCCTGTGTCTTGCTCACTGTCCATGGATTGGAAGACCCAGGGTACATACAACATGCTGCCTCTGTGCTTGCAGCCCAGAGAGTCAGCATGAGTGAAGATGGAGTTAATTACTCCCAGCACCTCCACACGTCTTGCAAGTCCTAGTGGCATCTCCTTACCTCGTAAAGCTGTCCCATGTGAAGTTGCCAGTGACTCTGCTTCTTCCCACAGAAGGTGTGAAAGAGAAAGAGATGAAAGGTCCATTGTGGATAGAGAGAAGCCCGGTGTCCCCTGAAATAACACAGGTACAGCTCCTGAGCTCCCTGTCCTCATGTGGAGCAACGCTTGGTTCAGGGAGCTGCCCCGCTGTCTTCAATGGAAAATTATTTAACCATGGTCCCTCTCTATGGTGCCTTCTAGCACCAGTGAGGGACAGAAATGAATAAGAAGTGATGTTTTGGTGCTTACAGCTCTCTGTACGTCTAAAACATGATGATGAAAAAAAATGTAGAAAATTGTTGGCCCTGAAAAAGTAGTTCTTAGGCACTGAGCTGGAAACTTTTCTGGATCATCCCTCACCAAAATCATTGTTAAATATCTTCAATTTGTAGAATAGTTACTTCTGGAGATGCCAGGGCTAGAAAGACACTCAGAAGGGGCTCCCCTCCAAGGCATCATCCCTGCCCATGCAATAAGGGACAGATTGGAAAGAGAAGCTTGCCTGCCAGCTGAATATTTAAGGCCACGAGATGCTGTGACAAAATGACAAATCTCCTCTGGCAATCTGTAGGGGTTATTTTCAGCACAGGTCAGCACTTTCAGGCTGATTTTTTACATGTGGGTTCTTACACTGTTCTTGCAAGACATTTGCTCACTCGCTGCAGGAAGCAGGTACTTATCGCTGTGGTTATGTGGTCTGCATGAGCAAAGCCTCATACACACAGGAAATGGGATCCTATGCATTTCTGACAGTCCATTTCATGCAATGGGAACAATTCCCTTCCAGACTGAAGAGTATCACCTTGTTCTTAAACACAAGGTAGTAAATTGGGTCGAGAGAGAGAGAAATCCCCAGTGAGACTTAGCTGGGGTGTCTGCCTGCTATGGTGCCCCAAAGCAGGGCTTGGGACATACATCACTGGGCAAGTTCACACAGGTCCCTGTCACTGTGGGGAGGAAGGGGGTTAATACCACCAGAAATGCTGCCACTGCAGTATTGCCGCACACAGCCTAATTTATGGTGAAATGGGTGGCTGTTTCAGCCCAGGGCTGTTGGATTTATAAACTATCACACAACAGTTGCTTAATACAGGGTGCAGTGATAGAAATGGGAATTGTGCGCATTTCAGCTTAAGCATAAATCTGTTTTTGCACTTGCTTCTTATTTTGACCTCCTAGGTTTGGCTTTCTGTCAGAAAGCACCACATCCGATCCTGCTAATTCCTTTCTTTAGGTCCTTCCTGTTCGAGAGCTCATGTGGTCCTGCTGAATTCTTGCACAAATGCACTTTGTACAGTTTGGTCTTCTGGTATTAAAAATAAGTTTCCTCCCTAACGAGGAAAACAACAGCATTATAAACATATGCCTTCATTTGCAAACAGGTATTCTGTCACCTGAAAATCTGGATTTTGGTTCTAGCATGAAAGGAGTTCTGGTTCTCAGAGGTGTTGGGAAAGCAGACTCCTATGAAAAGGCTTGATTTCAGGAATATAAGATTGAATAAATTGGCATATTGAAGAAGAATAATATTTCATCATAGAAAATGGCAGCCCTGAAACTCCATGGAAATAACCTCAAAGCCATTGTTGCTTAAAACAATTCCCTTCATGTGGGGTTTTTCTTCTGATACTGTCTGAAATACCTTTAGTCTGTACTGAATTTTTTCCCTCTTGAGGTTCAGATGTTTTTTTTGGTTTTCTCCTGGAAGGAATTACTCCAGCACTAGGGCTGAATAAAGTACAAGTGTGCCAGCTTGGCTTCAGTTTTGTTTTAACAAACACTTTAGTTATGCTTAATTTTATAGTTTTTACTTTGTCACTGTGATTTTTCAAACACTACGAGGCTATATTCATTTTAAATGAGCGCTAAAGTGAAGTGATCCAACAAGGATATAAAAACATATTTATGATGGAAGCAATGTTGTGAAACCAAAACTGATGCAGCATCAAGCAATCTCTAGATTGTACTGGATGGGAAGATCCTCTTCCACTCCCACTACCTCAGCCT